>NC_091787.1:12347500-12972500 GCF_029378745.1 Bos indicus
CAGGTATAGTGACCACTGGATACTGTTTGATTCATTGATCAAAGTGATCAGAAGAAAACCATGTTCAACCAGCTTTTGGGAAAATATTGACACGTGTAAACTCGGTAGACTCATTATTTTTATTGAGACTGTTTTTAGAAGGCTGAGCGCCGAAGAATTGATGCTTTTGAACTGTGGTGCTGGAGAAGACTCTTGAGAGTCCCTTGGACTGCAAGGAGATCCAACCAGTCCATTCTGAAGGAGATCAGCCCTGGGATTTCTTTGGAAGGAATGATGCTAAAGCTGAAACTCCAGTACTTTGGCCACCTCATGCGAAGAGTTGACTCATTGGAAAAGACTCTGATACTGGGAGGGATTGGGGGCAGGAGGAGAAGGGGATGACAGAGGATGAGATGGCTGGATGGCATCACTGACTCGATGGACATGAGTCTGAGTGAACTCCAGGAGTTGGTGATGGATGGGGAGGCCTGGCATGCTGCGATTCATGGGGTCGCAAAGAGTCAGACACGACTGAGCAACTGATCTGATCTGATTTTTAGAGTAGTTGTAGGTTAACAGAAAAGTTGCAGAGAAGATGCAGACATTTCGCATATACCCGCTGGCCCTGACACACATAGCCTTCACCAGTTATCAACATCCTCCACCAGAGCAGCACATATTTTACAATTAATGAACTTATATTGACACATCACAATTACTCAAAGTCTGTAGTCCACATTATAGTTCACTGTTGTTATTTATTGTACATTCTATGGATTTGGACATAATGACATTTGTCCATCCATATAGTATCACACAGAATATTTTCACTACCCTAAAAATCCCATGGGCTCTGCCTATTTCGTCTCTTTCCATCCCTTTAACTCCTGGTAACCACTGATCTTTGAACTCTCTATAGTTTTGCCTTTTCCAGAATATCATATGGGTGGAATTATACAGTATGTAGCCTCTTCAGCTTGGCTTCTTTCTTTTATTAATGTACATTTAAGTCTCTTCTATGTATTTTTATGACTTGACAGCTAATTTCTCTTTAATACTGAATAATATTCCACTGTCTAGATGTACGCAAGTTTATTGATACATTCACCACCTGAAGAATATCTTGATTGCCTTCAAGTTTTGATAATTGTGAATAAAACTGATATAAACCTCCAAGGTCTGTATAGTCAAAGCTATGGTTTTTCCAGTAGTCATGTATGTGAAAGTTGGACCATAAAGCAGGCTGAGTGCTGAAAAATTGATGCTTTCAAATTGTGGTGCTGGAGAAGACTCTTGAGATTTCCCTGGACTACAGGGAGGTCAAACCAGTTAATCCTAAAGGAAATCAACCCTGAATATTCAATGGAAGGACAGAAGCTGAAGCTCCAATATTTTGGTTACCTGATGCAAACAGATGATTCATTGGAAAAGACCCTCATACTAGGAAAGATTGAAGGCAGAAAGAGATGGGGGAGGCAGAGGATGAGATGGTTGGATAGCATCACTGCCTCAATGGACATGAACTTGAGCAAACTCTGGGAGATAGTGAAGGACAGGGAAGCCTGGTGTGCTGCAATCTATGGGGTCACAAAGAGCTGGACAACACTTAGTGACTAAACAATAACAGCAAACCTCCATGGGCAGGTTTTCTAAGGATGTAGGTTTTCAGCTCCTTTAGATAAATACCAAAAAGCATGATTGCCAGATTACAGGGTAAGAACATGATTAGTTTTGTGAGAAATTGCCAAACTGTCTTCCAACATGGCTGTACAATTTTGTATTCCCACCAGCAATGAGTAGAGTTCCTATTGCCCCACATCTTCTCCAGTATTTGGTGTTAGTGTTCTAGATTGTGGCCGTTTGAGAGCTGGACTATAAAGAAAGCTGAGCACCAAAGAACTGATGCTTTTGAACTGTGGTGTTGGAGAAGACTCTTGAGAGTGCCTTGGACTGCAAGGAGATCAAACCAATCAATCCTAAAGGAAATCAGGCCTGAATATTCATTGGAAGGACTGATGTTGAAGCTGAAACTCTAATACTTTGGCCACCTGCTGCGAAGAACTGACTCATTGGAAAAGATTCTGATGCTGGGGAAAAGATTGAAGGCAGCGGGAGAAGGGGATGACAGAGGATGAGATGGTTGGATGGCGTCACCAACTCAATGGACGTGAGTTTGAGTAAGCTCCGGGAGTTGGTAATGGACAGGGAGGCCTGGTATGCTGCAGTCCATGGGGTCACAAAGAGTTGGACATGATTGAGCAACTGAACTGAATGGATATGGTGGTATATTGCTGTTCTTTTAATTTGCATTTCGTTGATAATTTACGATGACAGGGTAGACTCAATTTTATAAAACACTTTCCATGCCTAAAATGACAAAGCTTTCTACCCTCCAGATACAAATGGACAAATATGTGTCTGTATATTTCTTCAAATACACACACACACACACACACATATCAAATGGCTTATAGGAATTTAGCTCCTTGATGTTTTCTTGTTAGTATTTTGTTTTTCAAACTGAAGTGTAGCCTGGTCCATTGATTTTTCTGTAATAGGTAAATTCATTGTAAGATAGGAGTTTTCAGAGCATGAGAGAAGAGTAGCTACTAAAGATATCTTAGTTACTTTGAATATTCAGTAAATAATAGAAAAGCATTTTCAACATACCGTACATCATTAACATGTGTTCCTTTTGGTTGATTTTGGAGTTTCTTTTAAACCAGTCTCGGCCTCTGATCCATACATTACAGTCTTGAGCCAAAGTTTTAGCTGTGAATGATAGAATATGAGTTTCACAATCCTTGCATATTGGAAAGGCTAGTGAAATTAACTCATTTATTGTCTTGTCCACAAAATATTTATAGGCACCTACTATGCTTATAAAATGCTCTGGGGTATAAACTTAATTTACATAATAAATCTATGCAACCTAGTTTATTTATCCTCTAAAATAAATTTATGAGGTTTATAAGGATCACATAACAGGTTTTTGTTCAATCAATCCTTCTCAGATTATCCAGTCTGCTTCATTGATTTTCATTCTCAGGAAAAGGATTTTTAAAGTCTATAAAATAGTAATTAAAATGCCTGGGGATAAAACTAGGCATGCCAAATAATAAAATTAACAAGGTTCAGTGGATCTACAAGACACAATAGCCTCTTTAATAACAAGGAAATAAATATTATCCCTAAAAGGTACTGTGTGTGGACTTAGGTTGGAGCAAAAATAAACTCACAATTCAAGGTCAGGCCCTGCTTTTCAAGGAGAAAAACTTACTCTCAGTGTAAGTTCCCTGAGATTTCCTGCCTTTCTCAAAATATGCTGTAGTTTAAAGTCAGGATAACATCAGTTACCACTTGAGTGCATATGATTCATTTCCTTCATTTAGTGCTTGTTAAGTACTCTGAGCTTCCCAGGTGGCCCAGTGGTAAAGAACCCACCTGCCAATGTAGGAGATGCAAGAGATGTAAATTCAGTCCCTGGGTCGAGAAGATCCCCTGGAGGAGGAAATGACAGCTCACTCCAGTATTCTTGCCCAGAGAATCCCGTGGACAGAGGAGCCTGGCGAGTAACAGTCCATGGGGTCACAGTCAGACACTATTTAGCGACTAAACAGCAAACAAGATGCTTTAATGTTGAAGACCCAGGTTCAATCCCTGGGTTGGGAAGATCCCCTGGATAAGGGAATGGCTATCCATTCCAGTATTCTTGCCTGGAGAATTCCATGGACAGAGGAACCTGGCAGGCTACAATCTAAGGGGTTGCAAAGAGTTGGACATGACTGAGTAACTAACACTCCAAAGATCCTTTATGGATGATGATTGTCAGGGGGTTTAGAGGGGGAAGGGGAAAAAGGTAAGTGAGAAGTTCAAATTCAGAACCTATCTGGAAGTAGTCTTTTTGGTGATTATCAACTCAGTCATTCCAGAAGCAGTTTGTTATCTCCTGGGAAAATCCTGGGAACATTGTGTTATTGGTTGATAACTTCTCAGGGGCATTAAATCAGCAGGTCTGTGCTTCGGTGATTTGACATGATAGATTTGAAAATGAATTCACCTTCTATATTTATGTTGAAATATATTAATCCTCCTCTTTAGTCATCTGGGTTTTATTTGCATTTAATCTTACCTAATTAGCTGCCATGATGCTGCTGCTGCTGTTTGCTACCAGAAGAGTGAATGGGGGAAATGCTCTGTATGTAAATTGTGAGCAGAGTTGCTTTTGTGAAAGTGAACAAATTTTGGCTTCCTCTGACCCTACCATAGGTCATGTATAAGTGCTGTGCTAGGATGTCCACTTTGTTTACTTGGAAAAGTTGGTTTTGATGTTCACTGTATGAAGATGTGATGAGATAAACAGCAGGATATGTATGAAAATGGAAGGCATGAAAATCAATTATGGTATAATTTAATATTCCAATTTAGAAAGAAGATGTGTTTTCTTTGATACCACAGAAGTGAAAGAGAAACTCAAATCCAGTCAGACGCATTTTCTATCCAAAGATAATCTGTTAAATAATACACAAATATCACTCTCTCATCTGCTTTTTATTTTTGAATACTGGGGCTTCCCAGGGTATTATTCTGGGTCCTTTTATGAATTCAAGTTATTTACTGAATTCTGTCATCTTTATCTTCTTCCACCACACTCTGGGATACCTTAGTCCCAAACTTGACTTTATCAGTTAAGGCGTTTCAGCCAGCCTAGTGTTCTGTCTTCATCTTGATCAGTGTTCTCAACTGTCCAATTCATGGCTCAATCAGATGCTCCAAACCTCACCTCAAACCCAGGACCCAGACTTATCCCTCCCCAGATATCAGATTCTCCATGGTCACCTCTGTCCATGGTCCCAGGGAATGAACTCAGAGACTCTAGCTGTTCAATTCAGAAAACTCAGACCACCCTAAATTCCCCTGCTCTCACTACCTCCCTGAGTCGTTTAGTTATGCCTGTCCCATTTCCTGAGCTTCCCTAGTGGCTCAGATGGTAAACAATCTGCCTGCAATGCAGATAATCCAGGTTCAATACCTGGGTCGGGAAAATCCCCTGGAAAAGGGAACGGCTATTCAATCCAATATTCTTGCCTGGAGAATTCCCTGGACAGAAGAGCTTGTCAGTCTACAATCCATGGGGTCACAAAGAGTCAGACACAACTGAGCAACTAAACACACACACACACATGCACACACACAAATCCCATTTCCTAAATCTCTCTCCTATCCATTCTGTTTATTCTAAAAGCACCCCTATGGCCTTAATTCAGGCTCTTCTTACTTTTTGCCTAAACAGATGCACTGAATCCTTAGATAGGCTTCAGTTTTCCAACCTTTTCTACCTCTCTTCCTCCCCTGACTGTAAAACTTATTTTTTTTTTTTTTGTAAACTCTTTTTCATTGAAGGATAATTGCTTTGCAATATTATGTTGGTTTCTGCCGTATATCAACATAAATCAGTCCTAGGTATACATCTGCCCCTCCCTCTTGAACCTCCCTCCCACCCCTCCCCACCCTTCTAGCTTGTTATAGAAAACTTGTTTTTAAAGATCACAATCTGATCAAATCATTTCTTTGTTTAAACTTTTTCATTGGGTTCCCATCAGTTATACTTGAGCCTTAATAATGCCAGGTAACTTTTGCACCCTCATCTCCAAACAAGTCTCTTAGTAGCTGGGCGGGCAATATGTTGTCATCTCCGACTCTGTGTCTTTACATGTCCTATTTCTTCTTCCTGGAGGGCCATGTCTCGCTGTGTTTGCTTAGCTAATTCCTATTCCTCTTTCCTTCAGAGAAACACCATCTTCTCTTGGTTATTTCCCAAGACCCTCCATCTACATAAGAGTATAGTTACTGTGCTGCCCTTCTCTATTCTAGGAACATCTTGTTTCCGCCTCTTATTATGTACCACATATCCCATGTGTTTATATGATAATCTTGTCTGTTTCCTCAAATACATAGTAACTGTTTTGAGAGCAGGAACTGTGCCTTATTTACCACTGTCTTCCTAGGAATGGGCATATTCAGTGTAAGTCAACAAATATTTATTGAGTGCCTACTGTTTGCTTCACACTAAGTGCTTGTAATACATCAGTGAAAAAAACAAACAAAAAATCCCATATACATGAGTTTGTGTTTTAGCATGTAACATTTGCTTGGTATCAAGAGAAAAAGGAGAGAGAGAGAGAACAGAGAAAGAAGGAAGGAAGCAGGCTTTGAGATGAAATGTGATTGTAATTACTTTGAAAGGAAACAATAATTGACATTTTTGGTTGAGAATTTGAGATATCCAAAGGTCAGTCTGTAGAAAAGGAAGTAGACCTCTTGAGATCTTGTGTTTTTTTTCTTCTCATTCTGGCTGCTACTTTATGACTTTTTTATAGGACTTTACTGCCTATGGAGGGCAGTATTGTTCCCATTCTTTCCTATTGGTAAATGTTTTATAAAACTTAAAGAAAGTTATATGAACAGTTATATATTTTTTAGAAATTAAAAAAAAAATCTAGTTAGTAATACTCAGTGCTGATGGGATTGCCACTTGATATTATCCCAAGGAAATCCTGAGTGAATGAATGTTTGTACTTGTAGCCATCCTGTAAATCAGTATCTGAGGTAGGCATTTGGAAGTTTCAAATTTATTTTGGTAAATGTCCATACATTTAAAAATATGCTTAGCTATTTTTCATGCTTTACAGATAATGTCTAGAGGTAGTGAATTCCAGCATGTTTCTTCAGTGCCTAGATTTAGTGTTGAATTCAAATATACATTTGATTTTCCTGGAAATCATTTTATAGCCTTTTTTCCCCAATATTTCCATAGGGTGACACTTTGTACTGCCAGAGCTTTACAGAAGACATTGTAAGGAATATCATATCTCTTTTGAGAATTAAAGATATGTGGCATTTTTAAAAATAATTTTGAAAGATACTGTAGTTATATTATTATGAGACAGATTTTTAAAAATGAATCTGTATGTATGCTCATGGGCACATAAAAGGGAGAGGGAGGAAAATCTTGGCTATTTAGCTTAGAATTTTAAAAGGCAGTAAGAAAGGATAAATAAGATGTGGTACATATACAATGGGGTATTTCTCAGCCATAAAAAGGAACAAAATTGGGTCATTTGTAGAGACATGGATGGATCTAGAGACTGTCATACAGAGTGAAGGAAGTCAGAGAAAAACAAATGTCGTGTTTTAATGCATATATGTGGAATTTAGAAAAATGGTATAGATGATCTTATTTATGAAACAGAAATAGAGACACAGAGGTAGAGAACAAATATATGGATGCCACAGGGATTAAAGGGGGTGGTGAGAGGAATTGGGAAATTGGAGTTGACACCTACACACTATAGATACTATATATAAAACAGATAACTAATGAGAACCTACTATATACAGCACAGGAAACTCTACTTAATGCACTGTGGTGACCTGATTGGGAAGGAAATCCAAGGAGAAGATATATGTTTACATTTGGCTGATTCATTTTTCTGTACAGTAGAAACTAACAAAACATTGTAAAGCAACTGTACTATGATACAATTAATTTAGAAATAAATACATAAATAAAAGGCAGTAAGTTGATTTGGAAGACTTTTCTTGAAGTTTTCTAGCAGATTGTAAACATATTAATTTAAAAGATAACCATTTTCAACTAGTCAAGGCATCTGTGAACTGGCAATTCTGAGGGACTCCAGCCGCTTAGAATTTGGAGGTTCCAGAGGGACAGTTGGTCTTGAGTGCTGCGGTAGAGGCACCGACAGGAACACGTGCTTCCACACAGTAAACAGAGCTGTGGGTCCTGAGAGGCTCTCACTAGACCATCACGAACTGAGTGGGCAGGTGGTCCCTGTCCCCTGGCGTTTTACTGTGGGCAGTCCAGTGGTGTGTTCAGTCTGGAGGTGACAGTTTTCTTTTTTTATTATTTATCTTTAATTGAAGAATAATTGATTTACAGTATTGTACCAGACATCAATATGAATCAGCCATAGGTTTATCCATGTCCCCTCCTTTTTTAATTTCCCTCCCACCTTCCTCCCTATCCCACCTCTCTAGATTGTTACCAAGCCCTGGTTTGAGTTCCCCGAGTCATACAGCAAATTCCCATTGGTTATCTATTTTACATATGGTTATGTATGCTTCCGTGATACTTTCTCCATACATCCCACCCTCTCCTTCCTCCCCCCACCCCAGCCGTGTCCTTAAGTCTGTTCTCTAGGTCTGTGTGGAGATGACACAGTTTTATTTGTTCCTTTGTATCTACTGCTGTTCTCTTTCCTCTATCTTACCCACCTGTCCAAACCAGCCAGGAGATAGTCCCTTGCTGTTGTTCTGACGGAAAGCAAAAGAGCTTTATGAATTCCTCTCTCACTTCATTCATTGTGTTCAAATACTTTTTCTATGTGGTGCTTCTTGCCACTTTCTTTTTCAAAGGTTTTGCAAGTGAAAACCTCCAAGAAATGGTTACTTTTTCTAGGGCAAACATATTAATTTTAGTAGCAAGGCAGGGTTTCACCTTTATGCCTTCCTCCCCACCAGCCCCCACCCCCGGCACCCTCTCAGATAAAACCCAGACTTGAGTGTTGCTTTTTTTCTGTCTTTATTGGGAGTTATTCTTTCACCTATTTTTGATTTGATCTTATCATCCAGGAAGACCCCAGGAAATGACCTCTCATGGGATTTCCAGTTCTAGACCATGAATGAGAATGACTCATCAGGCACAACATAGCTTACTTAGGAACTCAGTTGTTTTTTTAATAAGTGGGCTCACATAGTCTATAATCCACGAGTAATGCACATTTTAATTTCTGTCTCAGTTAAATTCGTGATGCCTCATTCATATCTTTGAGATAATACCATCATCTCTGCTCTGGGACACTGCTTCTCCCTGCCCCCGGTGATCTTGGGAATCTCTGGGATTGTGGTATTATGATGAGCCTTTCTGGTTGGACCACTGAAGTGGTAGAAGATAAAAATTGACAAAAGAGAAATGAGAGTCCAAAAAGGTCAGTGAAACAGCTCAGGAAGTCTGAGCCCAGAATCTGAAACTAGAGAGCACAGATCACATTTTTTCTCTGGTACTAAAAGTACAAAGTATTTTATCTGTTTAAGATGAAAATTGGAAGCATTTTTGAATGATTCTTGTAAATTTCTGAGGCCTTATGTTCCCAATGCTTTGCTTCCTGAATACCTGTGCTCTCACTGGGGACATCAAAATAGAGAATGGAGGAATCAACATCGAGTAGGTCACAAGGAACAGTAACAGCAGATATAACCATAGATCTTAAAGCCGATTAATGACTTATTCACTGTACTTCTTCAGCCATAAGCATGTTGCACTTTAAAATATACCAAAACATATTAAAGTTCTCCCCTAAACCATCTTGCATGATGTTACATTTTAAGTATATTTACATTTATTTCCACCCCAGGATGTTTCTTAATGGTTAAGAAAGATGTACTCTCTCAAATTATAGCAGAAGTCTTGAGATATAAAACTTATAAAAGTTACAAATAGTGCGGATTTTTGACACATGCATAAACACACACAGACATATTCAAGTAAAGCCAATTCTGTGCTTTCAAATTTATATACAGTTGAAAATGGAGCTGCCCTTTATAAAATAACTAATAAAAAAACCCTAAAATTTTGCTTTGATTTGCTCAAGCTGAACAGGGCATTATGCTGTTTATCATGGCATGCTGACTCTGGTGGAGTCTGATTATTTGTATTTTACTGTAATACACCAAAGTTTGTCATATATGCTCCTTCTTGTAGATTATCTATATGGTATGGAGTCATAGTGAACCTGTAGTTACTATGAATTTGATAGAGCTGTTCTGTCAATCACAACAGTGACTCAATATTTGAGATACCGAAAGCTTTTCTGAGCTACAAAAGGTTTAAAAGAGCTACATGTTAAAAGAGATAATGGATATTTTTGTGAAGGTAAGAACCTCTTGTAAAGAATATTGAGACTTTCTAATTGTGTGCAATCTAACACATAGTTATTTCACAATATACTATTTTTCAGTAGTGATGGGCTTCTGAAACCTATTCCAGAATTCTGATAGAACCTAAGCAAAAGGTTGCCCAAATGTGCACCATTCATCAAAGAATAAAAAATCCAAACCAACAGAACTTAGGGTGTCTGGAAACAAAGAATGTCTCATATGAATTGAAGTACAGCCCTGACTATAATGAACAACATTGACCCTCCTTCTAAAGAGTTTTGTAATTCAAGCCTAGCTTCTTATCTAATTTCTTAAATAGTTGTTCACTTAAATAGTTAGCATAATGCTAAGCCTCTTGGCATACTTAGTGTTAAAATTTAGATTCAGACAAATTAGTGACAGTTAAAGTGGACTTCCCTGGTGGCTCAGACAGCGAAGAATCTGCCCACAGTGCAGGAGACCTGGGTTCAATCCCTGGGTCAGGAAGATCCCTGGGTCAGTACATTCCCTTGGAGAAGGGAATGGCAACCCACTCTAGTGTTCTTGCCTGGAAAATTCCATGGACAGAGGATCCGGGTGGGCTATACTCCATGGGGTCACAAAGAGTTGGACATGACTGAGTGACTAACACTTTCATTGAAAAGGCACATGGCTCTAGATATCCCAGCAATTCCATAGGCTATTAGATAATGGTTCATGACAATACAGTTTTGAAACATATTCCTTGGGTCTGCGTTGGAGTTGAACTCCTGAGATGTTGTAGGTAGTCAGGTCAAGATTGATGGCTGTCTTCTGAAACCTAAATCCAAATGGCTTTGCAGATATTAATAGCAACACTAGCACTTTGTAGCTTTTTATATTTAGTCACTTGCCTAAAAATGTAAATGTATTGAGGAAGGAGAAGTGTTATAAGCATTTGTGGTTTTTCTTCTAGTAACTGCTAGGTGATTGGGACCAGAGCTTTGGTTGCTAGTGACCAGCACCAGAACACTGGACACCCGGATAGGAAGGACAGGAAAGTGAATAATTAACATTGGGCACACAGAAAGATAAGAGAGGACTTGTTGCACAAATTCTAATTATTTATTTTTCTTAGAATAATGGAAAAGGCAATCAACTAACATACTATTCAGAGTTGATCTTAAAGATATCCAAGTTATTGAAGTACCTTTAAACAGATCTCATTATTGTATTATAATCTACTATAGTCATTTCGATATTATGCCTAGGTCTTCACACCTAAATGGTGCATACTGGGAATGTCTATGACACTGGGGCTTTCAGTACAGAAAAAGTTCCCTAGGGAGCAAAAGGCAGTCATTGTGTCATCAACTGGGGCAAGGTATCAGCCTGTTAGATTTTAATAATGTGCAAGAAGATGGTGTGAGGACGTTTAAAAGAGAAACGTCACTGTAAAGCCAAGAGCTTGGTAGGTTTGGACATGAGTGAAAAGTGAAGAAGCAAGCTCTTAAAAATGAGTGACAAGGGAAAGAAAAGAGAAAAGGAGGAGACCAGAAAATCCTGGTTGCTGGACTCGGACAATGTGTGTATCCTGTTAAGGAGAAATACTGGCCTTGAGGACTGGACAAACACTATATGTGTGTGTTAAATTATTCCAGTGTGGAGGTTTGAAGAACATAAGGCATTTTTATCATTAAAGTGATGTTTGAGGTGTCAGAGTATCTCATAGTCATATTAATACTTATTTGAATGTATAATTTTTTGTCAGAGAATAGGTTGTCAGAGAATAGGTCCTTTAGCCCGTTAATAAATGTATCCCTTAGAATAATGCTAAAACAGCACAACCCCTAAAGAGTATCTAATTAAATCATTTCTTAATCCTTGCCTGGAAACTTGTAATATTAGCTCAGACATCTTTATGGTTAAACTCCATCAAGAGCTCAGTCTCCCCTGGGTGACTGAATTTGCATTTACTCTTTGTAAGGCAGACGTTACTCTGGGTGATGATTCTCTTTGACAGTCATTCCATGGCTGAGCACGCAGGGTATTGACAGCTAAATTTATAAACCAGCAGATTGAGGACAGAAATGGAAAAATAAGCAAAAATAAATTCTCTTGATAGTGATCATTAACTAGTGGAAAGGTTTATAAAGTTTCCCCAAATTATTGGTTATTATTTTAAGCACGCATCATCATTTGCTGATGAATAGATCTGAAATGGAAACAAAATGTGAAAGAACATTTATAATTGGAAAAATTATTAGAGCTGTTGGTTCTTAGCCAAGTTAAGCAGAAGTAAGACAAAACGAAAAAGGAAGCAAAACCACAACCATTACCTAAATCGGAGCTAGTTCTCATGCTTTTCTGTGTCGTTCTAAGTAAGGCCTTGGATACTCGTATGTTTTGTCAGTATCTCTAAGATATTTTAAAATCTCTTATCCCTATAAAAAGTCAGAGTAGTGAGTTGACATTTCTTTTGCTTCATTTTTCATTCAGAACTTCCAGTGTTTCTCTACATTTGAGCAGAATGGAATCTACAAATGGAGGATAGAAGAATTAGTAGATTTATGAGTGGGCACGTTTGTCTGCAAACCAGACTGGCTTTCACATGTAGCAGAGAGGCATGGATACTAAATGGACCAAACCGGTTGCCAGAACATTTTAAAAAGATTCATAGACAGTGGAAATGTTAAGTTGTGTGTGACCTGTGATGAAATAAAGCAATGAAGATGCTTTCAAGTAAGTCCGTGAGGGAGACTAGGAAAGGCTTTGCCAGGTTGTTGAAGTTCTTCCTTATTTTTCATAGTCGTAATTAATAATTTTAAATAAGACAAAACCCCTCTTTAATTCTTGCCCTGACCAGTTTATTTATAAAACTGTTTGTGTGTGAAAGAATCCATACATTTCTCATTAGCTGAACTCAAGTTACTGTGCTCAGATGAAGAACTTTCAAATCCTCGAGAACAAACACTTAAGAAAATTAAGGTAAAACTCCAAATATATAATTTATGTTATTAGCATATGGTGCTATTTGAATTTCATTGTATACCCAGAAAAGAGGTACCCCATATACTAATTGTCAAAGTGTATATGTATGTTTGTGTATTTTCTCAAATGCTTCCTTTCACATAACAGGGTTGTCTCAGATTGTATGTCATTTAGCACTGAAGGCATTAAATGCGTGTTAGTTCTTAATGCAGGTGTGGATAGACATGACTTTGTTCTTTCTTTCTGTATTCTTGAGGTTAATGAATTTTCCAGGTTGAGAGGTACAGACTGTTTCTGAAAACAAATATGTCTGCAGCAAGAACTGGCTTGGGAGAGAAAAATCAAAATACTCATTCCCTACTTAGAATTTGTGTAGTTTCTTTTCTGGTGTTCTCTGTGCCAGCTGCCTCTCTCTACCCAACAGTGGGCTATACAAGTCCTTTGGCTACATTTTAATCAAGGCTGAGATTTTTTTTAAATGTATTTACAAATAAGGATAAAATGTCAGTTTAATAGATGCACCCATCCTTAACATTTTCATATGATTGTGCTAAGTACTATTGCTTGATGGTTTTATGTGTTTAATTTATTGTGAGATAACAAAGCTTACTTTATTCTATTTAATAGTGAATTTCAAAAGTCTGAGGTAATTGTTCTCACTTATAAAAATGTTTGTTTGAAGTGAATTTACAATATTTTTCTCCTCCCATATGTGACTTGCAGCTTTTGGTGTTTGTAGGGAGATGAAAGTCATTTATGGAAGAGTCATGTATTTGAGGAATAATCTGATGATTGCATAATTTGTCATGAGTCATATAGTCTCCTAATATGGTACTGAAGTGAATATTTCTCACTGAAGCCTTCGGCAGCTGATTAAGGAGAGCTTCTTTTTGTAGAATACAGATATAAAATTGATACCAGGTTTTCTAAATAAATAATTATGAGAACATCAAGTCCGAAAAAATTGCAGTAAACTACAGTTATGTAAGCACCAATGAAGTTGGAATTGCAAAGATCACATCAAAGTGTGAGGAAGAACAGCTGCCAGGTTAAGATCTGGGGGCTTTTTAAGTTGACTGTGACATCAAAAGCTGTATGTAGTAAACACAGAGTACTTCATTGCCAAGTATTTACTTTAATGAAGACTCTGAAGAAAGGCTTTGGGGGTGAAAATGTCAAGAAAACCATTTTTCTTTGTTTGAGTGTTAGTCATATAATATTTTGACTCGTTAGAGGCGGGTATGCCCCAGATTGGTCCAGTAGAAACTTCAGTCATCACAGAGAATTTTAGAGTAAGAGAAGAATCAATTAAACATTTGTGGAGGTCTTCCTTTTCTTTTTAATCCTATCACTTGAGCTCTTTCATGTAAAATGTATGTTTCACATTTTATAGTTAAGAAAATCATTCTACATTTACTGTTATGTAATGCCTACCAAAAAAAAGCTTATGAAACGTTCACTTTTAACACATTGTCAGAGATGTTCCACACATAGGCTGTTTGTGCAACCCCTCCCGCCCCCCAGTAAGTAATGTGTTCATACTTGCAGTCATGACCTTTGATATCAGGAACATCATGTGTATGTCGTCTTCGGTTCTTACGAGAATACTTCAACTTAGTTATTAATATTCTTGCTTCACTGATGAGTTAAAAAAAGGCCTTAGACAGATTATGGGTCTTCCTGCAAGAGTTGCACAATTCATATGTACCAGAGAAAATATGAAAACCCATTATATTTTAACTCAATCTGGCTTCTATGTATTTTTAATTTTAAAAAAGAAAAAATAAGATGAAAAGATTTAAATAAAACACACACAGATTCTACTGGGAACAACCAGTCCTACAAAGATAAATAAGACATTTTACAGTATAATAGGAGAGACAGACATTTCATACACAACTGTAATGAAAAGAATGTTTTGAATAAATGGAGGAACATATAAAATACTGGGGATTCATAAAAGAGGAAGCAATTAATTTGTACTGGAACAAATAAGAAAGACTTCATTAGAGGCCCTGATGGGTGAGCTGAGATCTGAAAGGTGGGTAGACCTTTGTCAGGGAGAGAGGTCAAGCGTGAGGAATAAATAAAGAGGAAGATGGAAGACTGGAAGGGTGGATTGGAACTAGATCAGGGAATGCCTGGAATGCCATGCTGAAAAGTCTGTGTTCAATTCAGTTGCTGTCAGAGAATCTAGGGCAGGAGAGGATCAGCTGAATGATAGTATGATAACTCGAATGAAAGAATGTAATGTATTTTAGATGAAGAAAAAGATAATTCAGAGAGAATAGAGAATATTGCATATTTCCCAGTGGCATAGACGAAGTACCTGAAGTAAGAGAGTGGGAGTAGAAAGGGTGGAGAGCCTGTTTAAGGTAGAAGGATTGGATTGAATGATTATTTGTTTGATGATGACTTACTTGTAGGGGCACATGGAAAGAGAAAGGATGATACTGAGGTCTCTGGTGTTACTAACAGGGAGGATGGGAAGTTTTGAAGGTTTATGGCATGGAGGATGATTTCATTTTGCGCAGCCAGCCAGCCAGCCAATTTAGCACTGAGACGGTGATTGACACTGGAGGTGGTGTCTTCATGAGAGATATCCAATTGTAATGTGGAAGAATATGTGCAAGTTGGAGAAGCTGAACCGTAGAGACGTGAAATCATGATTTTTCAGAAATGTGTCTAGCTTGGCAAAGGAGAAAGAATGAAGACACAGGTGATGTTAGCTTGTCTAATACCAGCAATGCTAGCGATCACAGCTAAGAGTTTCTGAGCTCTTCTAGGGACCAGGCATTGCCCTAAGTGTTTCTCCTTTTCCTCCTCATTGTACTCTCATGAAAGAGATGGTGTTACTAGTTTCTTTCTATGCAATGAAGGAAAAAAGACACATAGAACATAATGAAAATGACACCCTTATAACAGTCATGTTTCAAGGTTAAGGCATCTGAATTTAGGAGTGAGGAGATGGATTCACAGCAGGAGCTGAAATGTCATTAATATTTCATATCATTTTACATACACCTTTATTTTATAATTGCTAGTGGACAGGGTGGCCATCCTCTAAGACGTAGGGTGGAGGTATAAGTTTGGTGATGGTTCTCTAGTACCCCTTCATTAGAAAAGCAGACTATTTAAGGTAGATTTCTGACTCTTTCCAAGATTGTTATTAGTATGTAAGTGTGATTAAGAATAAAAAGTTTAGTGCATCAAATTAATATTTATAGAAGTGATTAGAACAGTGCTTAATAAAAAGTCAATAACATTAACTGTTGTTATTAGCATTATCATTCGTCTTTTCATCCATCTGTAGTGCGAGTAAATATGGAGCGCTATTTACTAAGCACTGGGGAACGCAGATGAAAGACAGAGCCTGCCATTAGGGAGCAGTTCAAAGGGGAGGAAAACCAAAGCAGCCAACTACAAAGTGTACTGATCCATTAAAAAGTTTTTAAAAATTGAGTTAATTATCGAGCATCTTAAGTGGCATGTGCTTTTCTTCTAAGCCTTGAAGACAACAGAAATAATAAAGACAAACAATTGAATGCCTTTGTATTTATAACTTTTATACCAAATAAAAAATCAAATTAGGAGCTGATTAAACTGTGAATATAAGTTGTAGCAAATTAAAAAAAGAGAAACTACTGTTATAGTATATAATGGTATCAATTAAATTGTTGAGAAATTAGTAATCATCTCATAGATAAGTGATCAAGCATATGACTTAACCATTTGCTGAAGAGTATTCAGCATGTCTAAACAAGAACACAGATACCACAACTTAAATATGAGCTAGCTCTCCTTTGTAGATTAGACACAAATTTTTAAGACATTTTCAATGACTGTTAATGTTCAGTTAAGTGAATTTTGTAAAATGTGGTTTTTCCACATTTTACAAAATTTATTTAATTAGAATCTATTCATCAGTATGTGTATATGTAATCAATTTCATCAGCAACTTAAAATTGATTACCATTTAAAAATACTCATTAACGAAATTCACTATGATGTTTCAGAATAACTTGAGATTAAAAAAAGAGGGATTCATGACTGCCCAACATTAAAAATATTGTTTTAGAACAACTCTTAAAAATTTTATACAAAAAAAAAAAGGTGTAAAAAAGGATTAGTAAGTAAAAGTAGTTTTTCAAAGTTTCTATACATATTTTCTTTAAAATTTCCAAGACTTTGGAGAGAAAGGGGGTGGAGCAGAAGGGAAAGTTCTAGAGATAAAAATGCATGCAAGTTTTTCCTTCAGGAGCAACTGGGTCCCAGGAAAACAAAGCATTTGCAAATTTTTAACCTTATATAGTAGGAGCTTTTGGTTCAAACAGGAAAGGAGAGACTTAAATTTGGAATCAACTTGTCAAGAAGTCATCTTCGAATTTGACATGAATTAGAGTGTTTTTCTTGGCCTCTGCAGTCCAGGGGGTCACTAAGAGTCGGACACGACTGAGTGACTTTACTTTCACTTTTCACTTTTATGCATTGGAGAAGGAAAGGGCAGCCCACTCCAGTGTTCTTGCCTGGAGAATCCCAGGGACAGGGGAGCCTGGTGGGCTGCCGTCTATGGGGTCGCACAGAGTCGGACACGACTGAAGCGACGCAGCAGCAGCAGCAGCAGGACACTCTTTTTAGTATCTTCTTGGTATTTGGCTGGATTTGGTGTGTCATCATTAAGTGCTGGACTCATGCAAGCTACACTGGTGTGTGTAAACCCCACCCCGTACCTTGTCCTTGAGAAAACACACACTTCAGGTCAGACAGACCTGGATTCCAGTCTGGATTCTGCCACGTCACCATTACAAGGTCTTGGGTGAATGATTCCACCTCTCTAAGCCTCAGTGTCCTTGTTTTTATACTAAAGGTTTTTTATAAAGTGATTGAGGGGAATTAAATGAAACAACACAGGAAAAGATTTAGTAAAATGTCCAGCACATAATAAATGCTCAAGAAATCTGTCCCTCCTGAATGAGCTGTTGTCAGGTGTTGCTCCCTCTGCTGTTGATTCTGAGAGGTAGATACAGTGTTACACTGTAGATACAGAGTCATACTGTATAACTCACTTTCTGTCAGAGTCTTAAGAGTTTTAGCCAAATTGTTAACTTTGTTTTTAAAATACTTACACATAAAATAACATACTTGGCAATTTATTAATATATTAGGTTAGAGCCTACCATATATTTCATTAAAAGGTATGTCAAATTTAGCGAATTATTTTGCCAAGAAATGATATGTAATATTCTGAACTTTAGGTAGAAATAATTGATTTTTTTTTTAGAACATGAACACTTTATCACATTTGTAGCAAATATTTAGCCTAGTGTTACCTCATATCAGATTGCTAAATCGCCTAACAATCGAAATAAATGTTCCTTCATAAACGTTCAAAATGATATATCAACAGACTTAATTTATCATGACTAAAATACTGCTGTTGTTACAAGATAATGCTAAAAGAACATAGAAGTATTGGTAATAACCATTACTATAAAACACAAAGTAATTTTATTTCAGGCAAATAGTTAATTTTTTTCAATCTGATTATAAATCAGCTAAACCATGAAAAGGAATACTAGAAGGTGGACTACATGTGACAAGATTTAGACCAAAATTCTCCATGGGTCAATATTAGGAATTGAGAGCCTTTCTACTTTTAAAATAATCTGTTCCGTGAGTCTTCAGTATCACAAAGTATAAAGCTGAAGAAAATCAGATTCTTTTCAACTAGAGGATGAACACTGAACCTTCCATTTGATTTTTAACACAACGGCTCTGTTTATTATAACCGTTTGTTACCATAAAAGTATAAACTGAAAGGTAGCAATGATGGCTGAGTGTAATATATTACATTAAATAAACTTGTCCCACGCGCAGTGCAGGGAAAGCTCTGTTTACATTACAGTAAGCTGTTTTCTGCTGCATTTACAATTCTGCTGGGCAAGTAAATTAAGAGAGCTTATGACAGCTCAATTTACTTTATCTGGTCAACCCTCCAAGACATTATTAGTATAATTTTAGCATATTTAATTCTATTTAGTTATTTAGTAATGCAACACCAAACAAAGTTGTGTTTTTTTGTTTTTTAAGGAAAGAATGTTTTAGCTGATCATTCAGAAAAAAGGACAAAAGAAAATTGCTGGACCAAATACTGAACAGTACAAGTCAACAGACACCAGATTGCAAAGGAAGTGAATATAGAGGTCACTATATGAGGTTGAAGGAGACTTGAAAAACAGAAATGTGTGTAAACATATAAAAATACTTTTTCATACTCCTCCCCAGGAGTTGATTGAAGTTTCAACTTTGGTTTATCCCAGGGTAAAAATGGAGGAGTTGAAGGGAGGTGTGGAAATGCAGATAGTTCTGAATTCTATTCTGTGTGAAGTAGAATAGATACCAGGACAAGAAATTTAGTTCATTGCCGTGTTTATTCCACCAGACTTAATTTCCTCAGTTTTCTGGTATTTAGGATGAATTATTACTTTCTGGTGTGTGTGTGTGTGTGTGTGTGTGTATGTATAATTGTAGCATAAAGAGGCAGGACAGCAATATGAAGTGGAAGGAGTTGGGGTTTGGGTTAGAAGATGTAAATTCAGTTCCCTGCTCAGCCATGTGTCAGGTAGGTGACCACTTATGCTAAGTAAATTATCAGAGGCTTAGTTAAGGCTCTCAAATTCTGCAAACTCAAAATTAAATGAGAAATATGAGTGCTCTGGTCATGTTAATCATATAGAGACTTTTGCAAGTTACACATTTTGTGCCTTTTCAAGCCAGTCTTCTTTACATTTTCCTCCAGTCAAATAGATCCCACGTGCCTTAAGCATCTCATGGTTCTGCATTTGTACGTGCTGATCCCTTTGTCTAGAATGCTTTTTCCCCTCCTCCTCACCCAGTTGAGAGCTTTATCTCTGTGCCCATCTTAAATTCCCCTTCTATTCTAAAGCTTTTCTCTAAGATACTTTAAATGATCTCTTCTTTTGTTTTAAATATATATACTGCTTCTAGATGTAACTGCCCTGTGCGTGCATGCTGTCACTTCAGTCGTGTTTGACTCTGTGTGACCCTATGGACTGTAGCCTGCTAGGCTCCTCTGTCCATGCGATTCTCCAGGCAAGAATACTGGAGTGGGTTGCCATGCTCTCCTCCAAGGGATCTTTTGGATCCAGGGATCGAACCTGTATGTCTTACCACTTCTGCATTAGTAGGCAGGTTCCTTACCACTAGCGCCACTTGGGAAGCCAGTATAACTGCCATGGTGGACTATAAAGTTTGAAATGAGATAGCATACAAACTGTAAAGTGCAATTCACATTAAGGAAAAGGAAGAAGTCTGTGTGTTCCATTTTGTTTATTCATAATATCCACAATATTGTGCACATAATAGAACTTCAATAAAAATCAGCTGAGAGATGACAATTAAGTGTTCTTTAACTTTTTTTTTTCCTAACCAAAAGGTCTTGTTATATTCTCAATGTTATGTAACGAGCTCTAAACAGAAATGAAACAGAAGCTTAGAGTAGTTCCTAGAATAGCACAGGCAGTGAGAATGTTCCCTGAGGTTTCTGCCAGCTCTTGGGTTTTATCATCTTCCCCAGGTATCTGGGACAAATGATACATATATGGTGTTGTTCTATCTCCTTATAATTAGAGCTCTGTGGGTTAATTATTAACATCTAGGCTTTCATACCTATTGAGTAATAACCAGTAAATTGGCTAAGCAGCAAACAGTGGTTCTCTCCATATATATAGAACTGTGCCATGCCTTGTGGAATGTGAAAAAAAGTTTATATCATGGAGCTATGGAACTACCCAAAAAAAAAAAAAATAAAAAAAAAAAAAAAAAAAAAAAAAATAAATAAATATATATACTGCTTCTAACAGATTTATAGACATATAGAACAAATTACCAAAAGGGAAAAGGAGGAGAGGAGGGGCAAATTAGGAGTATGGGATTAACAGATACAAACTACTATACATAAAATAGATAAGCAACAAGGATTTATTGTATAGAACACGAAATTATATTCAGTATCTTGTAATAACCTATAACGTAATGTAGTCTGAAAAAAGCTGAATCACTCTTGTACACCTGAAACTAACACAATATTATAAGTCATACTTCAATTAATATATATATACTGATCCTAAAATTAATATAAAAACATTGTATAAAAATATAGAAATGAAAAAGTAAAATAAATAACAACCGTAACTCCATAATATGAATCATTGGTACAAATTATTAGCCATTCACTTCTTCAGGGGATGTGCCCAACCCAGAGATCAAACCCAGATCTTCTGCATTGCAAGCAAAATCTTTACTCAGAGAAGACCTTCTTCCAATTTGACTTTGTCCTAACCTATTCTCCCCCTCCGAAAAGCAAGCAGATACAACAGCAACAACAAAACCAACTTGGGAACTTACATACTTTGATATTCTCTCTTCCATTTAATATTAGATCATGTGCATTTAAAAGATACCTTTCGGTATT
Source organism: Bos indicus (assembly GCF_029378745.1). Lineage (NCBI taxonomy): Eukaryota > Metazoa > Chordata > Mammalia > Artiodactyla > Bovidae > Bos > Bos indicus. Next base: position 12,368,880 of record NC_091787.1, read on the forward strand.
CTTAGAAAGCTTAAATTAAAACAATTTTAATGTTTTCTTAATAGCCCATCACATAGTTAGAGTGTAATTAATGTAAGAGTTCCTCTCTTGTTGGCCATCAAAGTATTTAAAGTATTTTCCTTTTATAAACAAAGCATTCTTGTGCACATCTAATACTATTTCTGTAGGACATATTCCTAGAGAAAGAATTCCTGGGCATGTACATTTCTAATACTTCGGAAATATCTTGCCAAATGGGCCCCTAGTGAGATTGCATCATTTTGCACTTCTGCCAGCCCTGAGCACAGTGCTTCTTTTCACCGAGCTCTTCCTGTGAGAGCAGCACTCATCACACTGCACTGTCATGATTTATTACTTGTCTCTCTTGCTCCCTAGACTATTTGCTTCCACGTGGCAAGAGCTCTATGTTTCTTACTTTGAATCCTAGGGTCTAGCACACAGCCTGCTCTGGAAGAGAAATGCCAAGTTAAAATCTACAGAATGAATTCTGCTTTACCAGTTTTTGCTTCTAAACTATTTGTCATGTGTTCCTCTGAGCTGATTTATTTATTTATTTTTGGCTATCCTGGGTCTTCGTTGCTGTGTGGGCTTTTCTCTAGTTGTGGTGTGCAAGCTTCTCATTGCGGTGGCCTCTCTTGTTGCAGAGCATGGGCTCTAGGGCTCGTGGGCTCAATAGTTGCAGCTCCCAGGCTCTAGAGCATAGGCTCAAAAGTTGCTCAGAGGCATGTGGGGGATTAAACCAGTGTCTCCGGCATTGGCAGGTGGATTCTTTACCACTGAGCTGCCAGAGAAGCCCTAAGTTAATTCTTAATTGTTAAAGATATTAAGAGAATATGAAATTCTGCCATTTCTGCCACTTTACTGAAAAACCCTGAGATTTCAGTGTGCTAATTTTAGGACTGACTTTGTTCTAACCTGTGACAAATTTCCTCTCTCACATGGTGTTAGGGACTTCCCTGGTCTTCCAGTTGGTTAGGACCTGGCTTCCACTGCAGGGAACATGGGTTTGATCCCTGGTTGGGGAATGAGATCCTGCATGCCACGTCGTGCAGCCCAAAAAACAAACAAAAACCAAACACAGTGTTAAGTGTGTCAAGAATAAGTATGGTCATGAAAAGTGAGTTTGTATCTATCCCACTTTTGATGATGAGTATTTAGAAAACATTGTGAATCTGTATGGAAAAAGTCTTATAAAAAAAGATAGATGTTTTCTTTACAATGTATGGGAGTTCCATGCTGCTGGTTACTCAGGTTTGTAGATGCCCACAGTGCTTATATTCATTCTGTATCATGTGGAATTGTAAAAGGTTGATAATTTATCTTTGGTTAGGTGTCTGTCCTTAAATCCTCTAATCATTCTTCTCAAGCCAGTATTGAGGCATTACTCATAAAATAGAACATTGCTGGCTCTGATCCTAAAAATCACATCATAGTGGTGAACGGGATGTGGTGAATGGGTAATAGATGGGATCAGGGTTCAAGTAGCAGTGTCAGTGCTCAGTGGCTTTGTCTATTATCTGCTCAGTAGGTGCTCATTTGGAGGAAGCACACCATAGCAGTCTGAATTTGAAGTAAAATACAACATCCTATCTTTTATAACCCCGCAGAATTAAATTTGTAAGTTATACCAGACAATACAAAGACTACTGCCAAGAATGCATATTGAGTTAAGAAGAGACTGTTACAGACAAGGAGATCTGGCCTTTCATGGTATTGAGAGCACAGAATAGGGATTTAGATGCTGGCTTAGATGTGGCCATGGGCAGCTTATCCCAGCTCTTGAGACTTACTTTCCTCTCTGGTGTACCAAGGATGAGAATGGTACAGACTCACTTCGCAGATGTCATGCCGATTAAATGAATTCAACACATGTGGAGCACGTTAAATAGTGCCTAGAATATATTTTTCGAATCAGATTTTCTAATGAGTTAGAATTGCAAACTTACATTAAGATCTTTTTAATAACTTTACAGTAGCCAATAAAAAAGTCAAGGCAAAAATGGGAAAAAAATAAATTTTACAATGCAGCATTACTGAATGCAAAATATATGAATAAAGTAGTTCAAAAAATAAAATACATATTTGATACTGGTTTCCAAATTCTGTTGCCTTTATAAATTGAATATTATATTTTAATATACCTATTTTATTAGATTTTAGAAATAAAACTAATTGATTGAATGCAATATGCTTAAAAATGCAAGTATGAAATTTAAGCAGTCTAACTTATATGGTTCTTACATTATGCAATGTTCTTGTATAAATATTCTTTCCATAAAATATGCCCACCTATAAAAGATGGTTTTTATCCATTACCTATAACTGTGTAATACAAACTGATGTCCACATGTTATAATTCAGAGTCCCATTCTACCCAAATTTGGACACATAAAACAAAAAATTCACAAGTTAAAATAGTTATGAATACATATATATAAATTATTTTTAACCTGAGTTTGGATTCATAAATTTAACAAAAATCATTGGCCATTTATTTAAGCTAATTGGAATATGTTTCTTTAAAAAGTTTATATAGTTTTTTTTTAAGTTTATATACTTTATTATTGAGCAGTTAATAATACTCTCATTAGCTAGTTATGAATAGCTGTGGTGATAAGTGACTGATGACAGTTCCAGGGGGTTGCAACTGTAGTGAGAAAAATACTTCAGAAATTCTAGAAATGAGATGGTTCATTAAGCCCAGATATTAAAAACAGTTTCCTGTTTTAAAAGTCTCTGCCCAAAGAAACACTGAGCTCCAGAATATGTTCCAGTATTTCTAATATCAATTTTCACTGTAGCCAAGATATTTCCCCAAGATGGAAGTTCTCTGTAATAATGTTGGATCAGTCAGAGCCTGTTGCCTGATATCAGTAAATACATTACCCAAAGGGAGTATAGATTGTATGAAAACTCTAGATTAATATCTGACAGTTATATTTTAAAGGAAGGTCATTCCTATTCCAGAAAGCAGTGAAAGTTGAAATGATGAAACAGACCCTTTGTTTAGCCTTGCTTCTAATTAAACAAGGGAAGGGGGATGATAAGAGAGATAAGGAGAATAGGGAACCTGGTCAAAAACTCCTAAATTCAGCCTCAGTACACTGTCGTGAACATAATCTAAACTCTCCATTTTATTTCAGCCCTACTCCTAAGAAATAAGAAAAAAGAAACCTTTTGGCTATTAATCTTTCATTCCTGTTCATAATGTTTATCAGTATGAAAACATAGCTAATTTAGAATAATAAATGAAAATGAATTCATTGCTTTCCCGTGTCTTGTAGCAAAAACTAAGCTAAAATGCCTACTTTTAGAAACAGATTTAGTTTTTTAATGTGGTTTCATCTAAATATATACCAGTGTCTACAGTAATGTCCACATTCTCATTTTAAATGGCAAAGCTACATTGTCATATGGTTTTGCAAATTGTTGTGTAACCACATTTTATATCATGTTATAGACAAGATGTTGCCCACTTATATTTCCACACAGTAGATACAGGTTCATTCCAAAATGAATAAACAACATTAGCTATTAAACGATACTCATAGATATAATGGAGAAGGCAATGGCAACCCACTCCAGTACTCTTACCTTGAGAATCCCATGGATGGAGGAGCATGGTAGGCTGCAGTCCATGGGGTCGCTAAGAGTCGGGCATGACTGAGCGACTTCACTTTCATTTTTCACTTTCATGCACTGGAGAAGGAAATGTCAACCCACTGTAGTATTCTTGCCTGGAGAATCCCAGGGACAGAGGAGCCTGTTGGGTACCGTCTATGGGGTCACACAGAGTCAGACATGACTGATGTAACTTAGTAGCAGCATAGATATAAATTATGCCTTTTGCTAGATAAGTCATTAATTATACATCTTATCAGACAATCTTAGGTACTGCAGAAATTCTGAAACAGTTAAAATGTTCCTATATTCATGAGCAAATCTGACTGTATCAATTCAGAAACAGGAGCCAAAATGGATGTACCAGGGATTTTTGGGGGGAGATGCCTGTGAGGGCTAAAAAAGAAGGGCAGGTGCTTGGCAGGCAGGAGGACCTTCTAAGCACAGGGCAGGCATCTCTGAAGTGGGGAGGGTAAGGAAGAATAGAATGGGAGGGTCTCAGTGCATTGCAGTTTGGAGAAAGTCTTGGCTAGGTTGATAAGAAGTCTCCAAGGCACACAGCTGAGCAGGAGTAGCCCGATTCTTGGACATGCCCTTGCTTGACCACTGGCTAGGAGTGGCTGGGAGTGAGCAGGGGCTACGCTGGGTGGAGGGCATGTGACCTGCTGTAAACACCACAGTGGATCAGAAAATACAACCACTAGGGGCTGTCAGGCAACAACCCTTCCGAAAACAGGATCTGTCAAAGGGAGCTCTGAGCAGACAGATGTGTGTGTGTATGTTAGTCACTCAGTCACGTCTGACTCTGCGATCCCATGGGCTGTAGCCCACCAGGCACCTCTGTCCATGGGATTCTCCAGGCAAGAATACTGGAGTGGGTTGCCATTTCCTACTCCAGCAGACCTTCCTTACCATCTGAACCACCAGGGAAGCCCAAGCAGACAGAATTATGACCATCTTGATGGCCAATTTGTAAAAACTAAAAATCCATCTTTTGCCAGTGAGCAGCATTTGAAAGTTTATCTACCTCTAACCGGTTTTATGTCTGTTTATGGATGTGCACTGTGACTTCGTGGTTTGGTTTCTAAGTGTCAGCACTCCTATTTCTGAGGGCTGGCAGTGGACTAAGCAGCTTGCTACTGTTCCTTCACAGGAATCCCCAGCTTGTTGCATCTTTGATGTTTGCCTCATCCTTCCCTGGTTCTAATCAGGGCAGTCAGTGGGAGTTCATATTCAGCTCTCCTCCTGGCTGTCTTTGTATGATCTTAGGAGGCTTATTTAACTTTTTAAGCCTTGATTTTTCTTGACTTGTGAACTGGTAAAAATATCCTAAAGGATGGAAAGTGAGGACTTAAATATTTATTTATTTGGCCTTGCCGGATCTTAGTTGCAGCATGTGGGATCTAGTTCCCTGACCAGAGATCGAACCAAGGTCCCCTGCATTGGAAATGTGGAGTCTTAGCCACCAGACCACCAGGGAAGTCCCCAAAATGAGGATTTAATGAGAGAACACACACAAACCACTGAATATGATGTTTGGCATGTGTTAAGCACCTTAAAATGTTTAGCAGTTTTTATTGTGACTCTAATTTATGAATTATACATTCAAAAATAGTTATACATTTTATACTCTTATCCAGAAATGTCTGGATTACTATATATGTTACGTTGCTTTCATTTGAGCTGAGGAGCTTTGCTTTGAAAGCTACAATTCAGTCTTTTAACTTCATATTTAGTAGAGAATAAGTGATGTCAGAGGTCTGTAAAGTACCAAATTAGGCCTGTGTCTAGTGCTACAGATTTTAAATGTGACATTCTGCCTATTTGCAAGCAAAATGCAAGTTCCTCATATTTCTGAGGAACAAAAATAAATGCCAAGGACCATGAAGCTTGTGGATGAAAGCAAAGATGTTACCTGTCTGGATGGAGGCCAGGACACCTACAGTTCAGAGATGCTTGGTTTACTAATCACAAAATGATACACATTTTGTTGTTTTGTGAAAAATGCTTACCATAAAATGATGAACTTCTCTAGAATGCACTTGATGGATACTTTACAAAATACGTATTTTGAGAATTATAAAGAGTGACATTCAATAGTTTATCATGTGGCTCCAAACCAAGTTATTTGTGAAACTATTTTATCACTTGCCTCTGCCAGTGATAGAAATTGCTCCTTGTGTGAAAGTATAAATTTGTGAGTGTCAGTTAAGTTTCCGTTCTACTGCCCCTGTGTTTTGTCCAGGAAATTACATACCACAGGGATAGATGAATAGTAGCTTGCATTACATTTGGGATAAGAAAGAATAGAATTTATCATCTAAGAAATTATATAAAGAAAGGGCAAAATATATAGTATGTTGGGTGGTGATAAATCTATGGAGAAAAATAAAACTGAGGTGAAGGCTTTGGTTTTAAGTGACAGAGGTTATCATAAACTGTGACTGCTTTTCTGAAGGCCCATATTTTAAGATACTGGCCGAGTTTAGGGAGGTAGCATGTGGTTGGGAAGCAGAGCTTAGATGCATGGTCTGGGTGGTGTTGGTCAGTTCTTACTAATAGAACACTAACTGTGTCCCACTACTTGGGGATTTTACACATATTAATTCATTTAGATTAAGTCTCTGAATAGCCCTATGAGGAAGGTACTGTTATCTCCATTATATAGATGGAGAAATTGAGACATGACATGGTTAGATAATAATGTGCCTGGAAAAAGAGAAGGGCTCTTCTCAAGACCATTCAAGAATAATTTATAACCAGGGAAACTAGTGGTTGATTTCAATCCAAGGTTGCATATTGTATTGTCTTTATACTTCCTCATGGCTACTTTGGGAGGTTATCCTCTATATATTATTGATCCTTGTATCTAAGAAAAGCACCTTTATTTAACTGAAATTCCTTTACATCAAAGAAAAATTCTACACATATTTTTCCCCCAAAATGATTTAAGGCAGTTTTCAAGAATGTTTCAAATATAATGCAATAAAATGAAATGAGTGTGATAAGGAAAATAATGACAGAAAAAAAAAGTAGCAGTAAGTTGACATCAATTCATATGTACTTAAAAGTGATGAGAAACAAATAGGTTTATAGTCTCCCAACAATCAACACAAAAAAAGATACTATAAAGTAAAATGCAGTGCTCTTTGGTTTTGAAATGATTAATAGAAGTGTAGTTATCTCTGTGCCACAGAGAGAAAGTTCCATAGTTCTTACATAGAGATGTCATTGTGAAGTAATGAGTATCATCTGTGATATTTATAGTATATTAAACAGTATATGCGTTCTCTTGGCAAAACTCTATTAGCCTTTGCCCTGCTTCATTCCGTATTCCAAGGCCAAATATGCCTGTTACTCCAGGTGTTTCTTCCTACTTTTGCATTCCAGTCCCCTATAATGAAAAGGACATCTTTTTTGGGTGTTAGTTCTAAAAGGTCTTCATACCTTCTTCAGCGTTACTGGTTGGGGCATAGACTTGGATTACCATGGTACTGAATGGTTTGCCTTGGAAATGAACAGAGATCTTTCTGTCATTTTTGAGACTGCATCCAAGTACTACATATGGGACTCTTGTTGACCATGATGGCTACTCCATTTCTTCTAAGGGATTCCTGCCCACAGTAGTAGATATAATGGTCATCTGAGTTAAATTCACCCATTCCAGTCCATTTTAGTTTGCTGATTCATAGAATGTCAACGTTCACTCTTGCCATCTCCTGTTTGACCACTTCCAATTTGCCTTGATTCATGGACCTAACATTCCAGGTTCCTATGCAATATTGCTCTTTACAGCATCGGACCTTGCTTCTATCACCAGTCACATCCACAGCTGGGCATTGTTTTTGCTTTGGCTCCATCCCTTCATTCTTTCTGGAGTTATTTCTCCACTGATATCCAGTAGCATATTGGGCACCTACCTACCTGGGGAGTTCCTCTTTCAGTATCCTATCATTTTGCCCTTTCATACTGTTCATGGGGTTCTCAAGGCAAGAATACTGAAGTGGTTTGCCATTCCCTTCTCCAGTGGACCACATTCTGTCAGACCTCTCCACCATGACCCACCCATCTTGGGTTGCCCCATGGGCATGGCTTAGTTTCATTGAGTTAGACAAGGCTGTGGTCCTAGTGTGATTAGATTGACTAGTTTTCTGTGATTATGGTTTCAGTGTGTCTGCCCTCTGATGAGCAAAAGATACATCAGGCTGTTTCTTAAAATGACTTTTATTGAGGACTATAACATAACATCCTAGAAAAGTCCAGCCAAAATAGTTCTGCTGGGGTCCATCAGGATATGGTTCCCAGGGGCAGCTCCTGGCTACTTTAACATGATTCAAGGATAAAATTTAGAGTATTTACAGAAGAAAGTTCAAGGTTATATTCTCTGACAAATGTTTAAATCTAGATATGGTGTGCCAATAAAGAAGGATACACTTATATAAATTATAGATCCTGATTATTTATTTTAAAAATTACATGTTTTTCTTTATTGTGTAATGAAAGAATTAATATTTATAAGTTGTATATGACTTCCTCTGAGAAGACATGTAAACTGATGCACGTTCTGTTTATTATATGTAAATAATACGACATCTGAATCTCAAACCATCTTAGAATGCCAGTCCAGGTTCAATGCACGATACTGGATGCTTGGGGCTAGTGCACTGGGACGACCCAGAGGGATGGTATGGGGAGGGAGGAGGGAGGACGGTTCAGGATGGGGAGCACATGTATACCTGTGATGGATTCATTTTGATATTTGGCAAAACTAATACAATTATGTAAAGTTTAAAAATAAAATAAAATTAAAAAAAAAAGAAATCAGTTAAAGGTAATAGAATTTGCAAAAGTTTGTATTATTTATTTGATTTTTTAAACCAAATTGCATTATGGGAGGATTGGATTCCTTTACACCATCATGATTCCTTTATATCTATTTTTCTTCTGTGTATGTTTAATGCATATTCTACACAAGCAAACTTTAGAGAATGTGCTTGTCTCCATATATACAATATGTATATTAAAGTATGTGTATACCTATACACATATGTAAATACGTATATAAAAGTCCCTTGACGGGATGGACTCTACAGGTAGTGTTTCAGGTTGATTTACAATGTGGTTTCATCCAGCACATGGAAGTGACCTTTCCCTTAGAAGGTCACTGATAACATTTCCTGCCCTAATTCTCCCCCTGCTCCCACCATGGCCTGACCTCAGTGTATCCCAGCCCCTCTGGAGATGTCTTTTCTGGTTACATACAGGCTGCCTTCTTTTCTTCAATGTGTCCCTTCCTATCAGTTCTTTCTACTTCGCATTCTCAATTCCTCCTCCTCTTCAAAAATAAATAAGTAAATTGATAAAAAGAAAAAAAAAGAAACCCTTGTCAAATCATCCTTTGGCCCCTCTACCCCCTAATAATACTACTACTTTTCACTGGTAAGTAGAAATATTAATTTTAAAAATTATATTTGATTTAGCCATGAGTTGAGTTTCTGTTTCTTACATCCATTCAGCTAATAAATAATTGTGGGAAAAAATTGTCTTTCACTCTGAAACACAAAATGCTTTGTGCCAAACTTAAAGTGGAAAATGAGATTTAGGGGCATACACTAAATTTGAGAATTCAGGAGGCTTTCCTTTTTTGAAAAGCAGTTTTCTCTGAGCAGAACTGTTTACTGGTATTGCTATTTGTTATTTTGTTTTTCACTGGGTAAATAAATAATGTATTTTGGGTTATGCAAGGTTAGTCCTGTTAACAAGAACCAATTTTTGTTACCCAAAGTTTGTTTCAAAAGTTGTGACTCTGAAAGACCATAGTCATCAAAAGAAAAGCCTATTTTGTATTTGTGTTCTTGTTCCAGGTCATAAATACTTTTGTTTTGTTTTTATACTGTAATGCATCCCAGGGATATAAAAAAATGTCAGCATTTTATTTTGTACATTTACACTTTTACAGCTGCTTGCACAGTAGTGTAAAAATAACTTGACTCCAAGTTCATTTTTCTGGCACATTAGGATAGTAACATAGATGATGGATACTAAATTACTCAGAAATGCTCTAGTAGAAATAACTTTAAAATATGTGAGATAAAATCATCGCTTAATTTTATGTACATAGCGTGTTTGCAGCTAAAAATAATTTTATGAAGTTTTGAACTTCCATCTCAAGTTTAGTTGACAACTATTTCTGCAGCTATTTTCTTAATAACTTATATTAGCCTAAAATTTTAAAATTCCATAGTGTGAACTAAATTTAATCTGTATATTTTATGGAATCCATTTTGAACATTTTGTGTTAATTTCTCTGCTTTACTCTGACAAAATTAATTTTTTGATCACAGTTCAGCAAATATATGATGAGAGAAATAGAGAAAATTTATGAGTCATGATTACTGTATGCTGAGTCGCTTCAGTTGTATCCAACTTTGTGACTCTATGAACTGTAGCCCTCCAGTCTCCTCTGTCCATGGGATTTCCCAGTTAAGAATACTGGAGTGAGTTGCCATGATTCCTAGGAAAAGCAGTTTATTTTTTGTATCTAATATACATGACTACATTTTGATATTATTCCAAGCTATGCATAATTGCTTCATTAATTGAAAAACAAGGAGAGAATATTAACACCTTCATGGAGTGTTTGTGATGATGGCATGAAATAATACTAAGCTCCTGGCAGAGAGTCTTGTATGTAATAGATAATGATAGTAACTAGTAAACAAATAAATGAAGTGAATAAGTAAATAAATAACATTTGACTATATCAGTGTTGCAATGATATGAGACATCATTTTCAAACCAAGAAGAGAATATCTTTTCCATATATAAGCTAATTTTAGTCAATTTTCTTGGTGAAATCTGAAAGCTTTCCAGGGCTTTCGTGACAGTATTACATTCTGCCTCTTGTTATTCTTCCTTTGCTCATTCCTTTGCCCGTTCCTTTGCTCTTTTCCCAGAAGAGCTGTACTTCTCTGCTATCGTTTTCAATGTTAGCACACTAGTTGACTGTTTGGAATCCAAGCCCTCTCAGTTCTTTTTTTGAGGTTTTACATTTAGGTCTGCAATTCATTTTTTGAGTTAATCCTTATATTTGGTGCAGAGTATGATCAGTTGTTGCTGTTTTGTTTTTGCATAGAGGTATTCTAGTGTTCTAGTGCTATTTGTTGTTTCACATTCCATGGCATGTGGGATCCAAGTTCCATGGCATGTGCCTTGACTGAACCTGTGTCCCCTGCTTTGGAAGGCAGAATCTTAACCATTGGACCACTGAGAAACTCCCTCCAGTTCTGATATATCACTGCCATATTCATGTTTCTCAAATAGTACTTTCATCAGGCATCTTCTTAGGAAATAAATGTTCAGTTATCTCCCATCTGCCCTTACAATTAGAATCTGAAAGCCAAGGTATCTTATCTTTCCACCTTTCATCAGCGTGCGTCCTCTGTATTTGCTTAACTTACCTTCTTGCATGTTGGACTTCACCTCCCATTCTTGCCAACTTCTTCTAGCCTCCGCTACCATGGGGGCATCTCTTCCTTTGTCTGGAGTGTGCCAAAGCCAATGTAACACTTGACTGTCATAATAGAAGTATATTTGAAATTTTGTGTTTGTTCTGATTGTGATGGATTAAAGATGACCACAAATTATTTGACATTTTTTCAATATTATTATTAAAAGTAATCCTGGACATCTGTGTGTATGTGCCTACCTGTGCTTTCTTAAAAAAAAATAGCAATAATTTACTTCTGATGCAGTGTTACAAGTCCCTGCAATGTGGAGCTGTGAAAATAAAAGAGAAACAAGCCCAAACCTCTCCTGTTACAATTCCAGATCTATGTCTCTAATTTGATTTGTTCTCCCTAGATCAATTCAGTTTATTTAGATGCCTACATAATTTTCCTAACATGTTTCATAATAGTATCAAAATGGCAAATGGGAATTTGATGTTTTTAAATTTTTCTGTTCTTGTATGGTGCACAAATCAGTATTGACCATTGATGACTATGTAGAACTGGGCCGACGTGGAAGCTGTGGTCCCATTTCTCAGCTCACAGTCTGTTAGTAAAATCTATGCTCTGGGCTATCTGGACAGAAGTGAAGTAACAGAGAACTTTCCAAGTTTATGGGGGAGGCATAAGGAAAGGAAATATCTGGAAATGACCCATGACATTTAGAGGCCAATGACTTGCCCATTCACAGCATAGGATCTGTGTCCAGTAAAACTCTAAAGCTGAAAGGATGAGATGGGAGAAGAGGGTGTTGACTGACAGAATGAGGAGTTTGACTTCCCCTCCAAAGATTCTAGATATAGCCTGGCAGATGGTTGAGCAGGATCCAGATGGGCTATTGAAGAAACTTTGCTTATCAGTTTCCCTCTGTGGTGATGGAAACTTTGTTTGCCAATCATGGCTTCTCTTCCACAGCTTATCTAGGAGATATGCAAAGTTAAGGGTCAGTTTTTACTCTTCCAAATTGTCATGGCCACATTGAGGATCAAGTAACTTAGATACAGGTCATGCTTAGTTGGACTGCAGGATTCCAAACCTCCAGATTTGAGTAGTGAAAAGTATTTCTGAGAAGATTCTTAACTTTCAGTTCATTAGTATGTAACATTTTTAAATTTTAAATTCCAATTCTATTCCAGTTTTGAGAGTTCACAAAAACCCCATAATATGGACCGGACAATGATATTATCTGTAAGTAACAAATGAAGAAACTGAATCCCAAAGGTCTCAGTCAGCTACTCAAGAACACTTCTCTAAGTGTTCTTGTTCAGTTGTTCAGTCACTCAGTCATGTCTGACTCTTTATAACCCCATGGACTGCAGCACTCCAAGCTTCCCTGTCCTTCACTATCTGCCAGAGCTTGCTCAAACTCATGTCTAATGAGTTGGTGATGCCATCCAACCATCTCGTCCTCTGTCATCCCTTCTCCTCCAGCCTTTTGTCTTTCCCAGCATCAGGATCTTTTCCAATGAGATTCTTCACATCAAGTGGCCAAAATATTGCAGCTTCAGCTTCAGAGTCAGTCATACCAATGAATATTGAGGATTGCTTTCCTTTAAGGGAAAGAGTTCTATTTCAAGGAGCTTCCCTGGTGACTCAGAGGTTAAAGTGTCTGCCTGGAATGCGGGAGACCCGGGTCCCATCCCTGGGTCGGGAAGATCCCTTGGAGAAGAAAATGGCAACCCACTCCAGTACTCTTGCCTGGAGAATCCCATGGATGGAGAAGCCTGGTAGGCTACAGTCCATGGGGTTGCAAAGAGTCCAACACAACTGAGCGACTTCACATTCACTTCCCTTTAAGGTTGACTGGTTTGATCTCCTTGCAGTCCAAGGGACTCTCAAGAGTCTTCTCCAATACCACAGTTTGAAAACATCAGTTCTTTGGTGCTCAGCCTTCTCTATGGTCCAGCTCTCACATCCATACATGACTACTGGAAAAACCATAGCTTTGCCTATACGGACCTTCACAGGCAAAGTAATGTCTCTGCCTTTTAATATGCTGTCCAGGTTTGTCATACCTTTTCTTCCAAGGAGCAAGTGTCTTTTAATTTCATGGCTGCAGTCACCTTCCACAGTGATTTTGGAGCACAAGAAAATAAAGTCTGTCACTGTTCCCATTTTTTCCCCATCTATTTGCCAAGAAGTGATGGGACCAGATGCCATGATCTTCATTTTTTGAATGATAGGTGAATGAGTACGGGCTGTTGAGTGAAATGCCTTTAGATTTTGAGTAAGAAAAACATAAAGAAAAAATTACATTTCAGGGTAAATTATTCCTGTGACCGGAGAAGGCAATGGCACCCTACTCCAGTACTCTTGCCTGGAAAATCTCAGACGGAGGAGCCTGGTAGGCTGCAGTCCATGGGGTTGCTAAGAGTCAGACACGACTGAGTGACTTCACTTTCACTTTTCACTTTCATGCATTGGAGAAGGAAATGGCAACCCACTCCAGTGTTCTTGCCTGGAGAATCCCAGGGATGGGGGAGCCTGGTGGGCTGCCATCTATGGGGTCGCACAGAGTCGGACACGACTGAAGTGCCTTAGCAGCAGCAGCAGCAGCATTGCTGGGACATTGGATGTATTCTATAAACTTCGCTTACTGACTTTATTTTAGAAGATAACACTTTTTTAATAATGTGTTTTTTAATTTTTGGTTGCACGGGGTTTTGGTTACTGTGCACAGGCGTTCTAATTGCGGTGAGCAGGGCCCACTCTTCGTTGCGATGCATCGGTTCTCTTTTGATGGCCTCTCTTGTTGTGGAACATGGGCTCTAGTTGTGGTGCACAGGCTTAGTTGCTTCGAGGCATGTGAGATCTTCCCAGACCAGGGATCAAACCCCTGTCTCCTGCATTGGCAGGAGGATTCTTATCCACTGCACCACCAGGGAAATTCAAAAAGATAACACTTTTGCTGAGTGTTTGAATCTTGAGTTGAAGAGAATTATGATGAATACCATGCTCTTCTTTTGCTTAAGGGGTTGCATCACTTTTGATTTCTTTATTTCCCTGAGTGTCATCCTTGAAATAGAACTCTTCATTTTCTCTATCAATTTTCCCTACCCCCTCCCAGCTTCATTTCAAGAAGAAAATATGACAAAATGTGATCATTTGTCTCCTAAGACTCTGAGGGTGTTAAAAGAGCGCTGAGTGGTAAAACAGATGGAATTATACTAAAAGCACATGGCCCCTTATAATTTTCTTCTTTAAAAAGCTCCAGAACTTAGGCTTAGTAATGGAGTAGACTTTTCTATTCTTGTGTAAGGCAATAAGAAATCTGTTTCTCCCTATTCTGACTCACTGCTGTTTTCCCAGAGCACATGTCCATTTTCAATCAGTCATTAAGAAATGATGATTTAATAGACTCTCATTACTGCTTATGAAGAGACCATGATTCCTAATTTTATTGAGAAGGGATATAAAGTATACCAGGTTATGAGAGTAGTATTTACTAAGTTTTTTCTGAAGCTTCTGTTGTTTGATGAAAAATAAACAGATGCCTTAGCTGCCTTTGCCATTTCAGTTTATTTCTACCATTATATAAATGGTAAATATACTTTTCTACAAATAATGACTCAGTAGTGTTAAAGTATAGTTTTTCAATAAAACTTAAATTTTTTGAAGTTAATATCTAGCATTGTATTTCTAGCAAAATGAGGGTGATAGTCGCCAATCCTGTGTGAATGAAAATTGCTGTTTTAGGAGGAATTTTTGTTAGCTCCTAGAAGCAGCAGTAAAATCTTTAAACTCTGTGCTTTAGATGGTACACTCAGTTATTTGGAACAATGCCATTTTGCTATTTAGCTTTTGACATACTGAAAATAAAGACAGTAGAAATTGAACATCATTCCTTTTACTTTATCTTCAGATTTAGTTTTAAAATATTCTTTCTTTATAGATTAATAGCTATATAGTCTCATGTAAAAAAATTCATTGGAAAGATTTAGTATGACCATGTTACTTTGAGAACTCTATTTCTGGGAAATTCAAGCACACACTGAAAACTGTGAAATTCAGATATCTACGGTGTGAATCCTTAGGTCCAGTGTCTTAGCTGAATTAGGAAAGATATGACAGGAAACCCAAGTACAGCAGAAAACAGATGTCACAAGTTCAATACATTCATTAGGAGACCATTATTAGTAAGTAATATCAACTTATTAGTATGTTCCTACAAAAGGAAAAATTATAGTGGGGTTATAAAAGCACCAAGTTCCAAAGAATAGCAAGGAAAGAAAAGAAGGCTTTCTTTAATGAACAATGTATAAACATAGAGGAAAACAGCAGAAGGGGAAAGGCTAGAAATCTCATCAGGAAAATTGGAAATATCAAGGGAATATGTCTCCCAAAGATGGGCACAATAAAGGATGGGAATGGTAGAGACTTAGTAAACACAGAAGAGATCAAGAGATGGAAAGAATACACAGAAGGACTATACAAAAAAGATCTTAATGAACCAGATAACTACAATGGTGTAATCAGTCACCCAGAGTCAGACATTCTGGAGTGTGAAGTCAAGTGGGCTTTAGGAAGCAGACTGCCTAGTGGATGTGATGGGAGTCTAGTAGAGCTATCCAAAAACCCTTAAAGATGATGTTATCAAAGTGTTGCACTCAATGTGTCAGCAAATCTGGAAGACCCAGCAGTGGCCCCAGGACTAGAAAAGGTCAATCCTTATCTCAGTTCCCAAGAAGAATAGTACTAATGAGTGGACAATTGCACTCATCTCCCATGCTAGTAAGGTCATGCTTAAGATCTTGCATGCTAGGCTCCAGAACTTCCAGATGTCCAGCTTCCAGATGAACTTGGTTCAACTTCCAGATGAACCAGGAACTTCCAGATGTCCAAGCTGGGTTTAGAAAAGGCAGAGGAACCAGAGATCAAATTGCAGACATTCGCTGGATCATAGAGAAAGCAAGGGAATTCCAGAAAAACATCTACCTCTGTTTCATTGACTACACTAAAGCCTTTGTGTGGATCATAACAAACTGTGGAAAGATCTTAAAGGGATGGGAATACCAGACCATCTTACCTGTCTCCTGAGAAACCTGTATGTGAGTCAAGAAGCAACAGTTAGAACCCTGTATGAAACAACTGATTGGTTCAGGGTTGAGAAAGGATACAACAGGCTGTCTGTTGTTACCCTGTTTATTTAACCTGTACGCTGAGCACATCATGAGAAATGCCAGGCTGGATGAGTTATAAGCTGGAATCAAGACAGGCAGGAAAAACATCAACCACTTCAGATATGCGAATGACACCACTCTGATGGCGAAAGCAAAGAGGAACTAAAGACCCTCTTGATGAGGATGAAGGAGGAAAGTGAAACAACCAGCTTCAAACTAAACATTAAAAAAACTAAGATCATAGCATCTGGCCCAATTACTTCATGGCAAATAGAAGGGGAAAAGGTGGAAGTAGTGACAGATTTCCTTTTCTTAGGCTCTAAAATCACTGTGAATGGTGACTGAAGCCATGAAATCAGATGATTGCTTCTTGGCAGGAAAGGTATGACAAACCTAGATGTTGTGTTGAAAAGCAAAGACATTACTCTGAGGACAAAAGTCTGTATAGTCAAGGCTATGGTCTTCCCAGTGGTCATGTACAGTTGTGGAAGCTGGACCATAAAGAAGGCAGAGCACCAAAGAATTGATGCCTTTCAACTGTGGTGCTGGAGAAGACTCCTGAGAGTCTCGTGGATATCAAGACAATCAAACCAGTCAATTTTAAAGGAAATCAACCCTTAATACTCATTGGAAGAACTGATGCTGAAGCTAAAGCTCCAGTATTTTGGTCAGCTGATGTGAATGGCTGACTCATTGGAAAAGTGCCTGATGCTGGGAAAGATTGAGGGCAGAAGGAGAAGAGGGCATCAGAGGATGACATGACTAGATGGCATCACCAATGCAGTGGATGTGAACTTGGGCAAACTTTGGGAGATGGTGTGGGACAGGGAGGCCTGGTGTGCAGCAGTCCATGGGTTGCAAGAATCAGACACAATTGGGTGACTGAACAAAAACAACAATAAAATCCAGAATTAATATGGGAAGAACAGAGGTGGTTAATTCCTATGGAAGGCAAGCATAAAGAGAAATGTGAATTTGACTAGGAGTTAGATGCCCTAGATCTAGGCTGTAATTGACATCTATCCCAGAGGGAAATCTGGGTAATGTATCCAGCCTGTCAGGATCTCCTCCCATTAAACTTGCATTTATCACAGAATTGTTGTGGAGAATCAAATGATACAGTGTATATTGAAGTGTTTTGTGCTTTCCTGACTATTTGCATCTAGAATAGATCATACTGGTGTCTCTGTCCCCTTCCTCCCATACCTTGTCCATGCAGTTTATTCTACCCATTCATTTTGTATGTCTCTCTCTGCCTCTTTGGAGAAGGCAATGGCACCCCACTCCAGTACTCTTGCCTGGAAAATCCCATGGACGGAGGAGCCTGGTAGGCTGCAGTCCATGGGGTCGCTGAGGGTCGGACACGACTAAGCGACTTCACTTTCACTTTTCAATTTCATGCATTGGAGAAGGAAATGGCAACCTGCTCCAGTGTTCTTGCCTGGAGAATCCCAGGGATGGGGGAGCCTGATGGGCTGCCATCTATGGGGACGCACAGAGTCAGACACGACTGAAGCGACTTAGCAGCAGCAGCTCTACCTCTTAGACTGTCAGCTCATTTAGGGTTGCTTCTGAATCATCTTGGTATCTCCAGCCTCTAGTACATTGAAAGTTCTTAATATATGTATGATAAACTTTATTTTCATAATCATTACTGTCATGTGAAAATCTTCAAGCTAACTTTATATTTATTTTTTAAATATTTATTTATTTTATTTTATTTTATTTTATTTTGTTTCATTTATTTACTTGGCTGCCCCAGGTCTTATATGCAGCATGCTGGATCTTCGATCTTTGTTGCAGCATGTGGGATCTTTTAGTTGGTGCATTCAGAGTCTTTCTTTTTTTTGGGGGGGGCTGGTGCACTGGGACGGCCCAGAGGGATGGTATGGGGAGGGAGGAGGGAGGAGGGTTCGGGATGGGGAACACGTATACCTGTGGCGGATTCATTTTGATATTTGGCAAAACTAATACAATTATGTAAAGTTTAAAAATAAAATAAAATTAGAAAAAAAAAAAAAAAAGAGTCTTTCTTTTTAATTGGGGCATGTGGAATCTAGTTCCTTAACCGTGGATGGAACCTGGACCCCCTGCATTAGGAATTTCGAGTCTTAGCCACTGGACCAAAGTCCCCAAACTTAATTTAAATAAATAAATAAATTTTGTTCTGGATGCAAACCTTGAATACTTTCTCAGGTTCCTGCCGTGGCCTCCTTCTTTCCTTAAAGCACCTTTTTTTTCTGGGACTGTGTCCTCCCCTGCCTTTGCCAAGTTTGTTGAACAGGCTGGAG
Organism: Bos indicus; assembly: GCF_029378745.1. Lineage (NCBI taxonomy): Eukaryota > Metazoa > Chordata > Mammalia > Artiodactyla > Bovidae > Bos > Bos indicus. The sequence continues at coordinate 12,387,420 of NC_091787.1, forward strand.
TCTGCAGTGACACCACTGGGCTCTGTGGCTCTTGCACCCTATTTCACTGCACCCTTTCTGTGCCATTCTCCCTGCAGTGGATTGAATAGGGGGCCCCAAAAAGGTGTGGCCTAGTCTTCACCCCTGATGTCTCTGAAGGTGATCTTATTTGGAAATAGGGTTTTTCAGATGTAGTTATGGGTCTTGAGGCAAAATCATCTATCTAAATCCAATAACTGGTCTCCTTATAAAGGAAAGAAGAGGGAGTTTTGGGATACACAGACACAGATAAGAAACATGGAGGAGGAAGTGATGGGAAATGGAGGCAGAGGATGGAGAGACATGGCAAGAGTTGCCAGCAGCCCCCAAAAGCTGGGAGAGGATATGGACACATTTGCCCTCAGAGCCTGCCCAGGGAACAGATCTTGTCAGCACCTTGGTTACCGAGTTTTGACCAACTGAAAACTGAAGCAGCCAACCAGATGTCCCTATTCTTCCTTCCTTAGACTGTGCCACGGTGTGGTGCCTTCTTGCACTCTTTCCAGGGACTTCTCAGTGACCACCCATCACACATGCAAAGCTCAGTGCTTTGTTTCTTCCCGGTTCATTGTGGAGGCCAGCACTGTAATAACACCATGTGGTGTTGTCTCATGTTTTCACAGTTAGACATAAAGTTTATAAATTTTTCTAAGCTTGTAAATAGTCCTAAGAAATGGGCATACATTCATTACTTGGATTATATAACTCAGTGACTCATTAATTATAATTTGAAGAATTTTAAAATAACTTCTGCATTTATGAGACTAAGTTTTAGTTGATTCGTTGATATTTTATCATTTTTGGACTCTCTTTATTTTTTTAAATTAAAGAGTGGTGCCAGGAGCTGAGCCGAACTGGGAGAGAAGTGAGTTTGAACTGGGAGAAAGCTGAGCCGCCAAGTGTCACAGTTGCCGGAATACTCGATTAAAGCACCAAGCCCCAAATGAAGGAGTTAAATAAACCTTTAATCACTTAGTGAGATGATGCAAGCAATGGAGTGAAATAGGATAGAGTGCTGCTTCTCTCATGGAATGGTGAACTTGTGGGGGTTAGCTGGGTTACCTCAGATGATTCACTGTGCAGCCTGACCTAAAGCCTTGGGCAGATTTGTGGATCGTGGAGTGGGGGAGGGGGAGCAAAACAGGTAAAAGGGAGGAAGAGTACTGATTACTGAGATAGAGTTGAAAGAGGTGTCCTCAAGGTTTTCCCCTCCTCCTCCACATGAGGTTATGGCAAAGACCCTTGAAGAAAACAGCTGCCCAGATCCTCCATTAAACAAACCTAGGGATGAAGGCACTCAGGGCTAGCTCTGCAAAACTATGTAAGAGTAGAGCAAGCCATAGTCTGGGGTGAGTCTCTTGAAGAATTTTCCACCGTTTGTTGTGATCCACACAGCCAGAGGCATTGGCGTAGTCAATAAAGCAGAAGTAGATGTTTTTCTGGAACTCTCTTGCTTTTTCCATGATCCAACGGATGTTGGAAATTTGATCTCTGGTTCCTCTGCCTTTTCTAAATCCAGCTTGAACATCAGGAAATTCACGGTTCTCATCCTGTTGAAACCTGGCTTGGAGAATTTGAGCATTACTTTGCTAGCATGTGAGATGAGTGCAAGTGTGCAGTAGTTTGAGCATTCTTTGGCATTGCCTTTCTTGGGATTGGAATGAAAACTGACCTTTTCCAGTCCTGTGACTGCTGCTGAGTTTTCCAAATTTGCTGACATATTGAGTGCAGCACTTTCATAGCATCATCTTTTAGTATTTGAAATAGCTCAACTGGAATTCCATCACCTCCACTAGCTTTGTTCATAGTGATGCTTCCTAAGGCCCACTTGACTTCACATTCCAGGATGTCAGGCTCTAAGTGAGTGATCATACCATCATGGTTATCTGGGTCATAAAGATCTCTTTTGTACAGTTCTTCTGTGTATTCTTGCCACCTTGTGATTCTTGTGTATTCAAGAGATGGGAATATCAGACTACCTGACCTGCCTCCTGAGAAATCTGTATGCAGGTCAAGGAGCAACAGTTAGAACTGGACATGGAACAACAGACTGGTTCCAAATCAGGAAAGGAGTATGTCAAGGCTGTATATTGTCACCCTGCTTATATTAACTTATATGCAGAGTACATCATGTGAAATGCAGGGCTGGATGAAGCACAAGCTGGAATCAAGATTGCCGGGAGAAATATCAATAACCTCAAATACGCAGATGACACCACCCTTATGGCAGAAAGGTAGTGAAGAAGAACTAAAGAGTCTCTTGATGAAAGTGAAAGAGGAGAGTGAAAAAGTTGGCTTAAAACTCAACATTCAGAAAACTAAGATTATGGCATCCGGTCCCATCACTTCATGGCTAATAGATGGGGAAGCAATAGAAACAGTGTCAGACTTTATTTTCTTGGGCTTCGAAATCACTGCAGATGGTGACTGCAGCCATGAAATTAAAAGACGCTCACTGGAAGGAAAGCTATGACCAACCTAGACAGCATATTAAAAAGCAGAGACATTACTTTGCTGACAAAGGTCCTTCTAGTCAAAGCTATAGTTTTTCCAGTAGTGATGTATGGATGTGAGAGTTGGGCTATCAAGAAAGCTGAGCACCAAAGAATTGATGCTTTTGAACCGTGATGTTGGAGAAGACTCTTGAGAGTCCCTCAGACTGCAAGGAGATCCAGCCAGTCCATCCTAAGGAAATCAGTCCCAAATATTCATTGGAAGGATTGATGCTGAAGCAGAAACTCTAATACTTTGGCCACCTGATGTGAAGAACTGACTCATTGGAAAAGACCCTGATGCTGGGGAAGATTGAAGGTAGGAGGAGACAGAGGATGAGATGGTTGGATGGCATCACCATCTCAATGGACGTAAGTTTGAGTAGGCTCCAGGAGTTGGTGATGGAAAGGGAAGACCGGCATGCTGCAGTCCATGGGGTCGCAAAGGGTCAGACACGATTGAATGACTGAACTGAACTGAACTGGGGTAAGTGTTGACTGCAACTCCTTTCTTGTGAACTGATAAAATTTTACAACTTTAGACCATATTTGCATTAAAAAATTAAAGTTAAATAACAAAAATAATGAGTTGGTAATACCTACACTGTGCTGTTTTGGGCTATCAGCAGAGCCAGTGATATTGCCTACTTACTAGAGTAAAGTTAAACTATATTTTTACTTTTGTATATGTTTTGGGAAACCAAAACCAGACAGATACATACAATTAAGAGGAAGTTCTGTGAAGAACTGTAGACAGAAAGGAACATGGGATGATTTACTTGCTAAGTAAAATTAAGTTGACAGAATTGTGTGTCATCTGGTTAAAGAGTTAGAGCAGACCATCCATGTTGTATCTGTACCAATATATACTAGTGAGACTGTGACATGAAGAAAATAAAAACTACACTCTAAGAGAAGAAATGTACACATTGTTATGTTCTATCAACAGTGATAGACCTCCCTGGCGGTCCAGATGCTAGGATTCCACGCTTCCAAGGCAGGGGTTGTGGGTTCAGTCCCTGGTCAGGGAACTAAGATCTCACATGCCTTTCAACCTAAATCAATAAATAATATTTTAAAATATCAAGTGATAAACTATGTATGCATTATGAAATGATTACCACAGTCTAGCTAATAAACACATCCATCACTTCATATTTATTTTCCTCCCTCCCACCTTGCCCTTTCCTTCCTTCCTTTGTGGTGAGAGTGCTTAACTGTCTTAGTAGATTTCAGGTTTATATGTGGAATGTAAATAATCAAACTCATGGAAGAAGCAGAAAGTGGTAGTCATCAGGGGCTGAGGGAAAGGGAGGGAGAAGTGGGAGCTGTTAGTCAAAAGATACTTAACTTCATGTAGGATAAACTTACTTTAAAAAATAAATGTTGGTTACACCTTCAGATATTTACTCTGCTCAATAGGTTTTGCTTCTTTTCAGGAGAAGTACCTCTAAATTGGCTTCCCTGATAGCTCAGCTGGCAAAGAATCTGCCTACAATGCAGGAGACCCCAGTTTGATTCCTAGGTTGGAAAATTCCCCTGGAGAAGGGATAGGCTACCCACTCCAATATTCTTGGGCTTCCCTGTTGGTTCAGAAGGTAAAGAATCCATCTTCAGTGTGAGAGACCTGGGTTCAATCCCTGGGTTGGGAAGATCCCCTGGAGGAGGGCATGGCAACCCACTCCAGTATTCTTGCCTGAAGAATCTCAAGGACAGAGGAGTCTGGTGAGCTACAGTCCATGGTGTTGCAAAGAGTTGGACATGACTGGGTGACTAAGCACACCTCTAAATTGAAGGTTCCCACTGTTAAGCTGAAAAATATAGTAAATACACTATCAAGCAAAAACAAAGTCTGGAAACACAGCAAAAATAGGGTAATTTTCAAGGGTGTGGAGGGTATAGAAGACTGCTCATAGGACAGGATCAATTACTTAAGTACTGGAAGAAGAATGGACCCATAGACCTTGCAGGGGACGACAATCTGAACTTTGGAAACAGGATGAGCAAAAGTGTGGGGTAACGAAATTACCACGGCAAACTCATGGGAGCCTGACTCCATGATTCTGTGTGACTAAGCTCTGACTAAAGCAAGGTCAGTAATTTAACCTAACTGCTCCTTAGCTCAAAACCCTGCCTCAGCCACCTACTGCCTATGTCAATTGAGCAAGTTATTTCATCTCTCTGTGACTCAGTTTCCAACTCTGACACTGAGGCAATGCTAGCAGTGATCCCCTAAAGTCATTAGAAGTAGAACAGTTCATACACAGAGAGCACTTAGATAAGTGCTGGGGAAGTTGCCACTTAAGATTAAGATTGAGAAAGTCATAAGAAACTGTTGTTACCACCCTAACAATGAGAACAATGTAGATTTCTTACAAAATAATGGTTTTTAAACCTACTCAAGACCTAAGAAAGCAAAGAAACTTAAACAAACTGAAAATCCAGAATGCTGAAAAGAGACACCACCCCAGCTGCTCTAACAGAAGTACTAAGAGAAAGAGGAATCTGCCATTGAGTGAGTAAGAAGCAACCAGTTAAATTTTAATAAACTTTTAATAAGCACATGAGTGATCTCATGATGGTTTAGAATTCTGTGGAACAGTGACTACAGGATGGGTCTGTATCTATGCGTCAGCTCTTTCCTATGTGCCCTCACTGATTTTGTAGTGTCCTTGTAAGCATAAAGCTGAGGGCATGTATGGAAAGCTTATGAAAAGTCTGAGATTTTCACTGAGTTCAAAGCAGTTGGAGGAGCCGGAAATCTGAGAGAATCCTCTTGGAAGCACTCTGGTCTTTACAAAGTGTAAGTAGTGACCTCTTAACACTTTGAAAGGAGCAGGAATGCTGAGAGCCTTTCCCTTGAGACTCTGCAGCCTTTATTGCAAGCTCTGCATATGCTGCGTGAAGCTAAGGAAGGACAGAAAGAGAGCAGTGAACAAGGACCAGGAAAGAAAGTGAGTTCCCAGCGGGAAGAATTGCTGACAGGAAGGTTAATGAGGCAGAGAAAGATCATCCACAGTATGGAAACCAGGTGTCTTATCTACAAGCAAAATTAAATATCCTGAGTCTTGCTGGTGTTCTCAAGACCCGCTGAGAGAGAAGTCCAGATTCTTTACTCAGTGGTTAACTGAGTCAAAGATGTCAAAAGCCCAAACCAAGCTCAAATTCAGAGACTACCATTCCCACACTGGCAGCATGACAGAAGAAGGACTGAGCCTTTTCTGAAAGAATATGTTGTTCCCTTCAGTCTTGATTGTTCTTTGCACATATTTAGCATAAAATAATAAAATGTTGAAGAAGCATGAAGAGGTGGCTGACAGTCAAAAGAAAAACAGTCAATAGACATTAACCTAGAAATGGTACAGATGTTAGTATTATTTTAAAATTACCTGTTATAAATAACCCCAAACATCTAGTAGAAAAGGTAGACAGTGTGAATCAACACATGAAAATTCAGACTATAAAAAAAAGACTATTTAAAAACAGTGAAAATGCTCAACTTGAAAACTATAAGATATAAAGAATGCATTCCATGGATGTAATAGCAGAATGGATACAGCATAAGATGAAATCAGTCCATTTTAAGATAGAGATTATCTAAACCAAAATATAAAGAGGAGATAAAGAGTGAAAAAAATAAGATTACCTGAGAACTGTGAGACAATATCAAACAACCTATTAATATAATTGCTGTCCCTTTAGGAGAGGGGAACACAGTGAGGCTGAAGAAATATTTGAATGAAAGTGAAAAGAAAGTGAAGTCGCTCAGTTATGTCTGACTCTTTGGGACCCCATGGACTGTAGCCTACCAGGCTCCTCCATATATGGGATTTTTCAGGCTAGAGTACTAGAGTGGGGTGCCATTTCCTTCTCTAGAGGATCTTCTCAACCCAGGGATCAAACCTGGGTCTTCCGCATTGCACACAGATGCTTTATCATCTGAGCCACCAGGGAGACCCAATATTTGAATAAATAATATCTTTTTATGCAAAATTGAACAAAGAGCAATCTACAAACCCAGTAAGTTCAGTAATCATAGGCAAACGTTGAATACAAAGAAAACCATTACTGATGTGCAATATAATGTCACTGCTGGAACCAAAGATAGGAGAGAAATCTTAAAATCAGCCAGTATAGAAGACATATGGCTTAAAAGAGAACAAAGATAAGAACAGCTAACTTCTTGTCAGACACAGTGGAAACCAAACAGATGATGGAATCTGTAAATTTAGAATTCCACATCTGGAAAACAGTATTGTTCAAACATGAGGACTCAGTAAAACACTGCAGGCCGACAAAAGCTGAGACATTTTGTTGACTTGCACTAAAGGAAGTACTGAAAAAGTATTTAGGCTGAAAGGTATTAATACCAGATGAAAACTTAGATCTGTAGAACACAACAAAGAACAAAAGGCTGGTTTTGGTGTATGTCTGTCTGTCTCTCCTTCACTTCAGTTCAGTTGCTCAGTTGTGTCTGACTCTTTGCAACCCAATGAATGGCAGCATGCCAGGCCTCCCTCTCCATCACCAACTCCTGGAGTTTACCCAAACTCACGTCCATTGAGTTGGTGATGCCATCCAACCATCTCATCCTCTGTTATCCCCTTCTTCTCCTGCTCTCAATCTTTCCCAGCATCAGGGTCTTTTCCAATGAGTCAGCTCTTTGCATCAGGTGGCCAAAGTATTGGAGTTTCAGCTTCAACATCAGTCCTTCCAATGAAGACCCAGGACTGATCTCCTTTAGGATGGACTGGTTGGATCTCCTTGCAGTCCAAGGGACTCTCAAGAGTCTTCTCCAACACCAATTCTTTGGCACTCAACTTTCTTTATGGTCCAACTCTCACATCCATACATCACTACTGGAAAAACCATAGCCTTGACTAGATAGACCTTTGTTGACAAAGTATGTCTCTGCTTTTTAATATGCTCTCTAGGTTGGTCATAACGTTCCTTTTAAGGAGTGTCTTTTAATTTCATGGCTGCAATCACCATCCGCAGTGATCTCGGAGCCCCAAAAAATAAAATCAGCCACTGTTTCCACTGTTTCTCCATCTATTAGCCATGAAGTGATGGGACCAGATGCCATGATCTTCGTTTTCTGAATGTTAAGCTTTAAGCCAACATTTTGACTCTCCTCTTTCACTTTCATCAAGAGACTGTAGTTCTTCTTCACTTTCTGCCATTAGGGTGGTGTCATCGGCATATCTGAGGTTATTGATACTTCTTCCGGAAATCTTGATTCCAGCTTGTGCTTCTTCCAGCCCAGTGTTTCTCATGATGTACTCTGCATATAAGTTAAATAAGCAGGGTGACAATGTACAGCCTTGACATACTCCTTCTCCTATTTGGAACCAGTCTGTTGTTCCATGTCCAGTTCTAACTGTTGCTTCCTGACCTGCATATAGGTTTCTCAAGAGGCAGGTCAGGTGGTCTGGTATTCTCATCTCTTTCAGAATTTTCCACAGTTTATTGTGATGCACACAGTCAAAGGCTTTGGCATAGTCAATAAAGCAGAAATAGATGTTTTTTTGGAACTCCTTTGTTTTTTTGATGATCCAGCAGATGTTGGCAATTTGATCTCTGGTTCCTCTGACTTTTCTAAAACCAGCTTGAACATCTGGAAGTTCATGGTTCACGTATTGCTGAAGCCTGGCTTGAAGAATTTTTGAGCATTACTTTACTAGCGTGTGAGATGAGTGCAATTGTGTGGTAGTTTGAGCATTCTTTGGCATTGCCTTTCTTTGGGATTGGAATGAAAACTGACCTTTTCCAGTCCTGTGGCCACTGCTGAGTTTTCCAAATTTGCTGGCATATTGAGTGCAGCACTTTCATAGCATCATCTTTCAGGATTTGAAATAGCTCAACTGGAATTCCGTCACCTCCACTAGCTTTGTTTGTAGTGATGCTTCCTAAGGCCCACTTGACTTCACATTCCAGGATGTCTGGCTCTAGTTGAGTGATGACACCATCATGATTATCTTGGTCGTGAAGATCTTTTTTGTACATTTCTCCTGTGTATTCTTGCCACCTCTTCTTAACATCTTCTGCTTCTGTAGGGTCCATACCATTTCTGTCCTTTATCGAGCCTCTCTTTGCATGAAGTGTTCCCTTGGTATCTCTAATATTCTTGAAGAGATCTCTAGTCTTTCCCATTCTGTTGTTTTCATCTATTTCTTTGCTTTGATCACTCAGGAAGGCTTTCTTATCTCTCCTTGCTATTCTTTGGAACTCTGCATTCAGATGCTTATATCTTTCCTTTGCTTTTCACTTCTCTTCTTTTCCCAGCTATTTGTTAGGCCTCCCAGACAGCCATTTTGCTTTTTTGCATTTTTTTTCCATGGAGATGATCTTGATCCCTGTACTAGCTCTTAATAATATATAAAAATTGCTAAGGGATTTTGAATCTTAAAAAAAAGTCCTTTAGAACTTGAGGGTCAGGATTGAAAGAGAGAGCTTTTTTTTTAACAGCAGTAACTTTTGATGTTTATAAAATTTTACTGCATACTAAGATTATTCCCTCAATTTTTAAAAGCCTAGTTTTTAAATAAATGTTTTGCTCATTTCACTACACTGATTTAATGGAGGACTCACACATAAGTTTATTAGGGGTAAAGGCCATTAATTCTTTCTTTGCTTTTTACTCAGCTTAATGCACTGGCATATAGGCATTAATATTCACTGACTTTTCAATTAGAAGGATGTTGGTAATGGTAAAGGGTAAAATTTCATTTAAATACTGGTATAAGGGAGGAACACAGAAATGAATAGGACTGCTTAGAATAATACATGATACAAGAGGTAACATTTGAACAGATACTGAATGTTTTTTTGGCTGATCTATGAAACATATCACTTTGGGCAAGAATGATACACAAAAAGAGGGGAAGAAGAAAGGTGTAGATATGTGTTGCTGAAATCGAGTTGTTTTTTTTTTGTTTTTTTTGAAAAGTGATGAGCTGAGGAAGGTAGGTTGGTGCCCAGTTAAAGAGTGAAGGGGGTTCCATCAATGGGTTTTGAACAGGATATACATCAGATTTGAGTGTTTTAGGAAGATTAATTGCCAAGGAGTTCTTTCTTTGAAGCAAAAGTCAGTCCTCTTAGCCTTTACAGGGACTCTGTTAATTTTCTCCTTTCTTACTTTTCCAGCCAGCCCTCCCATGTTTTGGCTCTACTTCCCTTTCCTCTGTTCTCTTGTTCTAACACTTTTGTCCCTACTTGGGCATGACAGTAACAGCCCACAGACACCCTCCTGTTTTTCTGAGCTGCTCTTCTTACTCATAGAATAAGTATTCTTTCACACCTCTGTTGAATACATCAGTTCTCTTTTCTGCATGTCTTTTTAAAAAATTATTTATTTATTTATTTTGGGTTGTGCTGGGTTTTTGTTGCTGCACAAAGACTTCCTCTAGTTCCAGAGAGTGAGGGCTGCTCTCTTGTTGCAGTGCACGGAGTTCTCACTGTGGTGGCTTCTCTTGTTGCAGAGCGCAGGCTCTAGGTGTGTGAGATTCAGTAGTTGGCAGCTTGCAGGCGCAGTCGTAGCAGCTTGCTGGCTCCCAGGGACACTGGCTTCAATAGTTGTGACTTGTGGGCCCTAGAGCATGTAGGCTTCAGCAGTTGCGGCTCCCAGGCTCTAGAGCACTGGCTCAGTAGTTGTGATGCGTGGGCTTAGTTGCTTCAAGGCATGTGGAATCTTCCCAGACCAGAGATTGAATCCATGTCCCCTGCACTGGCAAGTAATCCATTGTATCAGCAGGAAAGTCCCTGCATGTCTTGTTTTTTAACCTCTGTCCACATGGACATGCAACTGTGATGGGAAACACTGTGAATCTTTCAGGGTTAAGTACTCCCACAAGACTTAAAGCCAAAAAAGCAATTTTTCATATTTCTGCTCCACAAAGTAACACGTTGAAGCTTGAAGTAGCACATACCCTACAGGACTACAGTTTCTTTTACCTGCAAGAATAAGACAACTTTTTTTTTTAATTTACTTTTATTTCTTTATTTGTTGTGCCAGGTCTTAGTTGTGGCACTTGGGATCTTTGATTTTCATTGTGGCATGCAGGATCTAGTGCCCTGACCAGGGATTGAACCCAAGTCTCCGGCACTGGGAGCATGGAGTCTTAGCCACTGGACCACCAGGGAAGGCTCAAGATAAACTTTTTGCCTAGAATACCTTTCTCATCCCCACTTTTCTCCCTACCCTCATTTCACCTGGCTAATCTCTACTCATCCTTCACCTCTCACATTGGATTCACTTCTTCCAGGGAGGCTTCCCTGACATCTCACACCCAGGTTACATCTATATAACCATGAACTGTACACTTCTGTTATTACACTGAGGTGCAGTTGTTCATTTTTCTATATTCTCTGCTGAGCTGTAAATTTCATTCAGTTTTTTAACAAATCTGTAATATTCATCTTTTTGTAACAAATCTGTCATATTCATCTTTTATGACCAGATCTTAGCCTAGTTGTTGAAATTTAGTAGATTCTCAGCAAATGTTACAGGAAAGAATGAATAACATGATATAAAAATATAAACAGGTATTTCCTTATGGTTTTCATGAAACTCAATTTCTCACAATTTTTTCTTGTCAAGCATTTTTTTGTGATTACAAAGCATTGCCTTTCTTCCCCCTCAGAAGACATTATGTTATATATGTGTTGTGATTTCATAATCATGGTTGTAAAAGGCATTATTTGAGTCAAATGAACTCTTTAGAACTCTTCAAATTCTAAACTCTCTTTAGAATTTGAGAGGGGTAAGGAGAATATTTTAAGGATACTCATGTGAACATAAAAACAGTTAACAGACTTGTTAAAGTGTTTGAAAAGACTACCTCACAGTAAGTCAGTATTACAGGTCTTCCAGCTATTACATGTCTGTTCTACACTTTTTACACTCTAATTATTCTAACCTTTATTATACAGGAAGGTATTAAGAATTTACTGACTAAGATGAGACTTAAGAATATTGCCCCAGTAGAAAAATGCTCCCTTCTAGAAGCTATTAAGAAACTCTCATTGTCATAAGCTTTCATTTTAATTCTAATGTGCTCTTCTGTACAACTGTGAAATTAACTAATCATACCCTGCTTGGGTTCCCAATTGTGGTTCTCCATTTCCTGCACACCACCGTAAAAGAAACCACTCACTGTTGGTCTCCCCAGTAGGATTGAGCCCAACTAGTTGAACAGGGTCACTCTACAAAGGTGGTCAGGAGAGGCACGAACTTGGATTTGCAGGAGTAAATGGGAGTGGTTTGCTCTCGTTTTGCAAAGCTTCTTTAACTAAGAAATCGTTTTTGACAAGATGCTTTGTCACATGCTGGACATTTTTTTTTTTTTTTTTTTTTTTATGAAGGGGTGAATGGAAGATAATTTAATCTGAAATGCTGACACCTATGTAGCTAGAGATTAATTGGATACTGTCTGAAAAATTATTTGAGCACCTCAGAGACAGAATCGACATAAACTGAAGGTGGTTTGAAGGCCCATCGTGGCCCTTGCTTGGCTCTTTAACTAGGCTCTTTTACCTAAGTTGTGGGTCAACAACTGCCCTTACTTTGTGTCTACCCTCACACTGGCAAAAAAGATAATTTGGTATCACAGCATACATGGATTTTATAAGACTAGGATATTGTCTACTTCTAACACAGCTATTAATTTAGTGACCTTCCTCTTGGATGCTTATTTTATACAGGAAGGAAAGCAATAATTCTGTTGTGTTAGATGTTGAATCACATGTTTTTAACAAAATGTGTAGTCTCTTTGGCTTTAAAAATTCCTTTCGAGAGCTCCAAAAGATTTTATTGTTTAAAATGTTTCTAGGATCTGATTGCAGCATGTACAACACAGTTATAAGAATGGAAGAAAGTGAAATATGGGGATAGAGGACAGGAGTGGATGTGGTATAGGGAGTGGATATCCTGCCTTGACCAAGGGAGTGACATGGTCTGAAACTCTCAGTGAGAAGCTTAAATCCTCAGTTTGCTATGTTCTGAGAAAGCAAAGAGCTAAAAGAAATCTTATGACAAAAACTTCTGTAAAATAGAATCACATATAAAAGAAAATAATAACTCCAGCGTGTGAATTTTCATAGACCTTTATGTTCACCTATCCAAATGTGCTAGGATGCATGCCGCCATCATGGCCATCTTGAAATAAAGTTGATTTTTGATAAACATTTCCCTGTTCAATTAAGGCTCATCAGCAGACCCTTTGTATTTTCTTAATATTCTAAAATACAGCATTATTCATTTTTAACCTATTGCATTTATCCACTTTATCTGGCTATGAAAACATCCATAAAGGACAGATTTCATTATCTTAGGATGCCTGGGAACCCAGTGTCACCTGTTTCTTTGCTGTGTTTCAAATTTATAGGATTAGAATGCAAAGCTTAGGCTTCCCTGGTGGCCCAGTGAGTAAAGAATCTGCCTGTCAATGCAGGAGACGAAAGAGACATGGGTTCTGTCCCTGGGTCAGGAAGATCCCCTGGAGTAGGAAATGGCAACCCACTCCAGTATTCTTGCCTGGGAAATTCCATGGATGGAGGAGCCTGGCAGGACGGGGGATCACAAAGCGTTGGACAAGACTGAGCATGCATGCACAGCGTAGCACAGGGTACAGAGCTTACCTGTCCACAGGAGTCACAAAGTGGGCCAAGAGTTTGCTATTAAATAGGCAAGACTAGTCTTTTCATTCTCAGACAAAATGTTGCCTCCCGTTTCTTTTCTGAAACATGCACCCATCTTGGTCTGCCTTTTCCTTCTCTCCTTTGATAAGAGACATGGGAACAGAAAAATACACCTCCACTAGGGAAAGAATTAAATCCCAGCTTAATGATAAATTCCAAATGAAACTTGGCTTCAGTGTTGGGAAGCATTGGAGATTATGGAGCTCTGACCCCCTGGGGACCCATCCCATTCTGATCAAGGCCCCCACCACCCTTTAACCAGTACTTGTCACTGCCATGCTTGAGCAGGGCATTTGTTGTTTAGTCACTGCTGCTGCTGCTAAGTCACTTCAGTCGTGTCTGACTCTGTGTGACCCCATAGACAGCAATCACCAGGCTCCCCTGTCCCTGGGATTCTCCAGGCAAGAACACTGGAGTGGGGTGCCATTTCCTTCTCCAATGCATGAAAGTGAAAAGTGAAAGTGAAGTCACTGAGTCCTGTCCAACTCTTTTGCGACCCATGGACTGTAGCCTACCGGGCTCCTATGTCCATGGGATTTTCCAGTCAAGAATACTGAATTGGATTGCCATTTCCTTCCCTAGGGGATCTTTCCAACCCAGGGATCGAACCTGCATCTCCTCTCCTGCACTGCAGTCAGTTTCTTTACCACTGAGCCACCAGGGAAGCCCTGAACAGGGCATAGTGTAAACCAATTTCCCAATTATATCAAGGGAAAGCAGATATTAGATTTTCATTTAAAAAACTCCTGATTATAAAAGATTGCTCCCAAAAACATGTGTCTTCCTTATATAGTTTATTTAGATCCTTGACCACAAACTCTAGCCTTGCATTTGCCGCTATGTAATGGACATTTTCACTGAGCACTCTCTGCTCACCTCGAGGTTGATTTCACTAACACGAAGTTGATGATTTCCTATAAACTAGAAACTTTTCTCCTCCACCTAATATTTTATTTTGGTTAATGACCATCCCTACCCCAATACTCCTTATAATGTTATTTTCAAGTTCCTCAATACTGTTAGATAAAGTCTATATTTTTTTCTTCATAATCCTCTCAAAATTATCTTTCCCTTTCACTTCCATTAAGCAGGTACTAGGGTTATTGTCATTAACTTACTCCTGAACTAATGAAATAACTTCGCTATTTTTCCTCATTCAAGGAGAGAAATTCAGTTGAGTCTGTGGGTGTTGGACGTTGTGTGATGTGCTTGAGACACAAAGCTGAATGTCTGTAAATCCCTTCTGCTAGCAAATGGGTTCTGAATTGCCTAGGATTCAAGGCTTTTCTCCATCTTGCTGTGATCTGCCCAGCACTACAGGCTTCATTTATCACAGTGCTTTCTGGGGCCATGACACTCTTGTAACTTAGCTCCTGACTTGCTTCTCCACAAACCCCATCTGCTCTCCATCCCTCTTACCCTCCAACTGTCCCCCACAAACAGTGGAAAATACCTAGTTTTTTTTCTATCTATGGGAACTTGTTCATGACATGTTTTAAAACAAGAGTTGGCAAACTTTTTCTGTAAAGGAACAGTGAGTAAATATTTAGGGCTTTACAGGCCACATGGTTTCTATTGAAACCACTTACCTCTGCAGTTGTAGCCTAGAACCAGTTGTATAATATGTAAAAGGAAAATAGTATTCCAGTAAAACTTTATTTATAAAACAGATGGCTGGCAGGCTGTATGTAGTTTACTGACTCCTGACTTAGAATGTCCCCCTGTACCTCTATGTTCCCAAATTTTCTGTTCTCTGATTCTTTGTCATCATCACCACCAGAAAAGATTCTTGGTTTGATTTAGCACTCACCTCTACCATATCTACTGTAGCAAAGAGGTTACCTTCTTAGAAAGATGCAAATTCCTGGGTAATGGGCTCAAATGTCATTCTTTGCATCTCCTGTATTCAATATTCGGAGAAGGCAATGGCACCCCACTCTAGTACTCTTGCCTAGAAAATCCCATGGATGGAGGAGCCTGGTAGGCTGCAGTCCATGGAGTCGCTAAGAGTCGGACTCGACTGAGCGACTTCACTTTCACTTTTTCACTTTCATACATTGGAGAAGGAAACGGCAACCCACTCCAGTGTTCTTGCCTGGAGAATCCCAGGGGCGGGAGAGCCTGGTGAGCTGATGTCTATGGGGTCACACAGAGTCGGACACGACTGAAGTGACTTAGCAGCAGCAGTATTCAATGTTTAGTGAATGAAAATATGAAGACATGAAAATTATAAAATAGATAAGCATTACCTCAAAAAATAGGTCTAAAATTTTTTAAATAAGAAGCATTTGCTCTTTTTCACTGAAATTTGTGGATTTTGACATGTATCATAATTCCAGATGTCTAGACAAAACTTACTGGATAAAACAGTATGAACCAAGGCAAGGAAGACCAAATTCTTGTTATTGATACACTACTCTTTCGTCCTTTCAAATTTGAAAGCCAATAAGAAAAATTGAAACCATGCATATTTTTAATTTTGTAGCATCAATAAATTCCAATTAAGTGTAAGAAAAAGGCCATAATTTAAAACAGTAAAGTATGATAGAAAGACAAAGCTATTTTCTATGATTTTTCTGCATGATAGTTAAGATGAACATCCAGTCCCAGTTAAAATCTCACGGACTTCCCTGCTGCTCCAGTGGTTAAACATCCACCTGCCAATGGAGGGAACATGGGTTCAGTCCTTGGTCCAGGAGGATTCCACATGCCACCGGGCAGCTAAGCTCTATGCTGCAACTTACTCAGCATGCGCACTCTAGAGCTTGTACTCCACAAGAGAAACCACCACAGTGAGAAGCCTGCACAGTGCAACAGAGGTAGCCCCCACACATCACAGCTAGAAAAAGCAAGGAAGGCCCAGCACAGCCATAAACAAATGAATATAAACTTAAAAAAATCTCATTAGCCTTTCAAATAGTCTATAATATCATCAGTAGTTTCGGATAATATATCTATGATAAGTCTGAAAAACTCAGTGAAAATAAATTTCTTAAAAAAGACAACTTAGTAAAGGGTCTGATTTTAAAAATCATTGTAGAGAATACATTTTTTTCATACACACAACACATAAATACTTTGATTTTGAAAGAAGAGCCCTTGTGTATAATGTCAATAAAAAGGATAACATCTGGGGAGAAATTCAGTCTAAGTGTATAAGAACAACATGAAAAACTTTAAACCTCTACTATTGGCATAAAGCAATGACTGAATGCGTGGAAACGTGTAACATGCTTTTAGATGGGAAGATTTGGTATTGTGAAAATACCGAGTCTTCATTAATTATCTATAACTACGTTGAATCCCCAATCAAAAAAACAAATTACTATTAATATTTTAGGAAAGCTTACAAAGACACTAGAAAAATGAACCTAAGATAACATCAAATTTATCAGCCACATCAAATTTCTAGCTCTTAATCTAGAAAAGAGAAATATTATTCTTTTCAATAAAATCTTTACTACTATATATCCAAAGTCAAATTACAAACATGTCCATGTAATAGTTGCAAAAAAAAAAAAAAATAACAAGTAGACAAAAGAGAAATATCCTTGAAATACAAAGAAATACAAACCTTGCAATAGAAAATTAAGTATAGGGCAGCTCACAGTAACTCACAATTAAAAAAACATGAATAAGTAGATAGTAACCATATGGGAAAGAAAGCTCAGCCTCATTACTAAGAAATGCACATTAAAATAAGGTACTTTTAAAACAACCAGATTGACAAAGATTGAAATATTTGTTAAGTCTCAATATAATAAGGGAATTGATAAGTGGTCACTCTTCATGGCCTCTTGATTGAGAGTGTTAATTGTTAATAGATCTATTGATAGGCAACTTGGCTAACTGTCAAAATGTGAAATGCACATCTCCTTCAACTCTTTTCCAGTCAAATTCCTTAGGAAGATTTCCTACTTGTGTAGTTTTGAAAGGTAGTATTGAAATTAAAGTCGTTACACCTAGATGTTCATTAATGGGAGAGACATTGAATTATGGTAAATCAATATTTTGGACTAAGTAGTTCTTAAGAATTAAATAGTTTTGTAGATGTTGATATAGGACAGTCTTCAAATTATAGAGGGAAGAAAGCAAGATGTAGATTATTCTATACATGTTACAATTTCTTCTTTATAAGTTGTTTTGCATTTGACATAAAAAATTCAGATTTGGTAAGAAATTAGTGTCTATAGCATAGAGTCTATAGCAGGTTAGGAGATGGTATGAGAATTGGTATGAGATATATTAAAATTGATGTGTTTATTTTCACTTTAGTCCTATTCTATTTTTGTAACAATAATCTTGTTGCAAATAAAGATCATCAAGCTTTGCCTAGATACTTTGTACTAGAGAAAGGCAGGATACAATTTTTGAGTATGAAAAAATGCCTTAGGTTAGTAATATCCCAGCTTCTCATACTGGGTATCACTTACATCACTGTGATAAATGTAATCTAAACCTCAATGTATTTTCAGGACTTCCTGTCTCATAGCTGGATATAGGAAAATCATAGTTGGATGTGTTAACATTTGTTTCTTCTCTCCTCCTGATTCCTTGGAAGGCATTTTTGCCCAAACACACTTGGCCTCAGTATAGTCTCTCACACTTTCCTCTACCCATCCATGGGAAAGTGAGTTAGCAGAAATGTGGGCAGAATAACCTTCTGGGTGGTTGCTGCTCTGGGCCAAGCTGTGAACTGGGAGATAAAGCCCCTGCCTTGCAGAGGGAGTCTGCCTGGTCCAGGGCTGCCAGCAACAAGGTGTGTGAAGTCAACCTCAATTAGCCCCTTCTCCAGGTCAAATTTTATCATTCAGGGGGATGAAAGCATCCACATTCTGACTCTGATCTTACTGTTCATTTGTCCAAAACTCATCTGAAAAGACAGATAGTATTTATCGAGTTGCCTCAAAACGCCAGTATTACACTATTCAGGAAATGTAATAGTCCCCAAAACTCATCATTGCAAGCCTCCCAGGGTGTAGGTGAAGAAACTGAGGTTCCAAAAATTGAGAAAACTAGTTCCAGTTGAGATAGTAGCTAAACTGAAAACTGGAACACAGATTTGGTCCTTGTCTAGTAATTAAAAGATTTTGCAGGGAACCACTAATATTTAAAACAAAAGACTCTTAGGAATTGCTTCATGTAATCAAATATTAGAAATCTACATCTGATGGGGCTATGCATTGCTGATGGAGTGTTGTTTTTATGGAGATTCATGCAAGATGACCCATACAGTTTCTCAGTAAGACCTCTGGATCCACCTGGAAGATCCCCAGTTACTATGTGGAGAAGATCCCCAGTTACTATGAGTTTTTGTTGCTAAACTAGATACAGTAGGTCAGGCTTTACTTGCCAGGTTGTCACATTGAATTAAAACCCAATTATTAGATGAATCTTAGAAAAATATCCTATCCATCCTGTACTGAAAAAATGTCAGCTTAATTAATCTCTGTGGGAGCTGCTCTTACCACATATTTATAAGCTGGAAATTTACTTACAATTGAAGTTTCTTGAAAACTTTGTTTAAAAAAAATAACTAAAAATTATTTGAATAGACTTCCAAACACATGACTTCCCTGGTGGCTCAGTTGGTAAAGCGTCTGCCTACGATGCAGGAGACCCCGGTTCGAACCTGGGTGGGGAAGATCCCCTGGAGAAGGAAATGGTAACCCACTCCAGTACTGTTGCCTGGAAAACCCATGGATGGAGGAGCCTGGTGGGCTACAGTCCATGGGGTCGCAAAGAATTGGACGCGACTGAGCGACTTCCCCTTCCTTCCTTCCAAATACACAGTAGGGATTTCAAAAGCACTAAGACTAAGAAAAGTAAGAGCTTTACATTTACTTAATAGGTTCTTACTGAGCAGAAAATTAAAATCCCCAACTTGGAATATGATTTACATTGTAACTATGTTTAAGGAGGAATGGGAATTTGAACCTAGTATTATTTATGGTCTAAATCAACTCATCCAGGTTACTGATGTTTCATAGTATCCAATAGGGTTCTTAAATACAGACTGTGTACTAAGGATAAAAACATAAGTTCCTCCTTGCTGAATTCAGGCTACATTCACTTCAGTAGACCGTTAACCTGATGTCAAACGTATAGTAGATATTTACTACATATATGTTCAGTTCAGTTCAATCACTCAGTTGTGTCCAACTCTTTGCGACCCCATGAATCGCAGCATGCCAGGCCTCCCTGTCCATCACCAGCTCCTGGAGTTCACTGAGACTCACGTCCATCGAGTCAGTGATGCCATCCAGCCATCTCATCCTGTCATCCCCTTCTCCTCATGCCCCCAATCTCTTCCAGGATCAGGGTCTTTTCCAATGAATCAACTCTTCGCATGAGGTGGCCAAAGTATTGGAGTTTCAGCTTTAGCATCAGTCCTTCAATGAACACCCAGGACTGATCTCCCTTAATATGGACTGGTTGGATCTCCTTGCAGTCCAAGGGACTCTCAAGAGTCTTCTCCAACACCACAGTTCAAAAGCATCAATTATTTGGTGCTCAGCCTTCTTCACACTCCAACTCTCACATCCATACATGACCACTGGAAAAACCATAGCCTTGACTAGACAGACCTTTGTTGGCAAAGTAATGTCTCTGCCTTGACTAGACAGACCTTTGTTGGCAAAGTAATGTCTCTGCTTTTTTTTTTTTTTTTTAAACTTTACATAATTGTATTAGTTTTGCCAAATATCAAAATGAATCCATCACAGGTATACATGTGCTCCCCATCCTGAATCTGCTTTTTAATATGCTGTCTAGGTTGGTCATAACTTTCCTTCCAAGGAGTAAGCATCTTTTAATTTCATGGCTGCAGTCACCATCTGCAGTGATTTTGGAGCCCAAAAAAATAAAGTCTGACACTGTTTCCATTGTTTCCCCATCTATTTCCCACGAAGTGATAATACCAGATGCCATGATCTTCGTTTTCTGTATTTTGAGCTTTAAGCCAACTTTTTCACTCTCCTCTTTCACTTTCGTCAAGAGGCTTTTTAGTTCCTTTTCACTTTCGGCCATAAGGGTGGTGTCATCTGCATATCTGACGTTATTGATATTTCTCCCAGCAATCTTGATTCCAGCTTGTGCTTCTTCCAGTCCAGCATTTCTCATGGTGTACTCTGCATAGAAGTTAAATAAGCAGGGTGACAATATACAGCCTTGATGTACTGCTTTTCCTATTTGGAACCAGTCTGTTGTTCCCGTGTCCAGTTCTAACTGTTGCTTCCTGACCTGCATATAGGTTTCTCAAGAGGCAGGTCAGATGCTCTGGTATTCCCATCTCTTTTAGAATTTTCCACAGTTTATTGTGATCCACACAGTCAAAGGCTTTGGCATAGTCAGTAAAGCAGAAATAGATTTTTTCTGGAACTCTCTTGTTTTTTCAATGATCCAGTGGGTGTTGCCAATTTGATCTCTAGTTCCTCTGCCTTTTCTAAAACCAGCTTGAACATCAGGAAGTTCGCGGTTCACGTATTACTGAAGCCTGGCTTGGAGAATTTTGAGCATTACTTTGCTGGCGTGTGAGATGAGTGCAATTGTGTGGTAGTTTGACCAATCTTTGGCATTGCCTTTCTTTTAGATTAGAATGAAAACTGACCTTTTCCAGTCCTGTGGCCACTGCTGAGTTTCCAAATTTGCTGGCATATTGAGTGCAGCACTTTCACAGCATCATCTTTCAGGATTTGGAATAGCTCAACTGGAATTCCATCACCCCCACTAGCTTTGTTCGTAGTGATGCTTTCTTTTTTTTTTTTTTTTTCTCTTTGGATTGATTTTATTTTTATTTTTTTCTTTATTTTTTTAATTTTATTTTATTTTTAAACTTTACATAATTGTATTAGTTTTGCCAAATATCAAAATGAATCCATCACAGGTATACATGTGCTCCCCATCCTGAATCCTCCTCCCTCCTCCCTCCCCATACCATCCCTCTGGGTCATCCCAGTGCACTAGCCCCAAGCATCCAGTATCGTGCATTGAACCTGGACTGGCATCTCGTTTCATACATGATATTTTACATGTTTCAATGCCATTCTCCCAAATCTTCCCACCCTCTCCCTCTCCCACAGAGTCCATAAGACTGTTCCATACATCAGTGTCTCTTTTGCTGTCTTGTACACAGGGTTATTGTTATCATCTTTCTAAATTCCATATATATGTGTTAGTATACTGTATTGGTGTTTTTCCTTCTGGCTTACTTCACTCTGTATAATAGGCTCCAGTTTCATCCACCTCATTAGAACTGATTCAAATGAATTCTTTTTAATGGCTGAGTAATACTCCATTGTATATATGTACCACAGCTTTCTTATCCATTCATCTGTGATGGGCATCTAGGTTGCTTCCATGTCCTGGCTATTATAAACAGTGCTGCGATGAACATTGGGGTACACGTGTCTCTTTCCCTTCTGGTTTCCTCAGTGTGTATGCCCAGCAGTGGGATTGCTTTCTAAGCTCATTTAACTTCACATTCCAGGATGTCTGGCTCTAGGTCAGTGATCACACCATCGTGATTATCTGGGTCATGAAGATCTTTTTTGTATGGTTCTTCTATGTATTCTTGCCACCTCTTCTTAATATCTACTGCTTCTGTTAGGTCCATACCATTTCTGTCCTTTATCGAGCTCATCTTTGCATGAAATGTTCCCTTGGTATCTCTAATATTCTTGAAGAGATCTCTTGTCTTTCCCATTCTGTTGTTTTCCTCTATTTCTTTGCATTGATTGATGAGGAAGGCTTTCTTATCTCTCCTTGCTATTCTTTGGAACTCTGCATTCAGATGCTTCTATCTTTCCTTTTCTCCTTTGCTTTTCACTTCTCTTCTTTTCACAGCTATTTGTAAGGCCTCCCCAGACAGCCATTTTGCTTTTTTGCATTTCTTTGATGGTCTTGATCCCTGTCTCCTGTACAGTGTCATGAACCTCCATCCATAGTTCTTCAGGCACTCTGTCTATCAGATCTAGTCCCTTAAATCTATTTCTCACTTCCACTGTATAATCATAAGGGATTTGATTTAGGTCATACCTGAATGGTCTAGTGGCTTTCCCTACTTTCTTCAATTTCAGTCTGAGTTTGGCAATAAGGAGTTCATGATCTGAGCCACAGTCAGCTCCCAGTCTTGTCTTTGCTGACTGCATAGAGCTTCTCTATCTTTGGCTGCAAAGAATATAATCAGTCTGATTTTGGTTTTGACCATCTGGTGATGTCCATGTGTAGAGTCTTCTCTTGTGTTGTTGGAAGAGGGTGTTTGCTATGACCAGTGTGTTCTCTTAGCAAAGGTCTATTAATCTTTGCCCTGCTTCATTCTGTACTCCTAGGCCAAATTTGCCTGTTACTCCAGGTGTTTCTTGACTTCCTACTTTTGCATTCCAGTCCCGTATAATGAAAAGGACATCTTTTTGGGGTGTTAGTTCTGAGAGGTCTTGTAGGTCTTCATACAACTGTTCAACTTCAGCTTCTTTAGTGTTACTCGTTGGGGCATAGGCTTGGATATATGTTATAAGTTACTAGATATTACTAAAATAAGTTACTAAAGATATTTTGCATAGTTTACATTTTTGCTTCATCTCCTCCTTAGAAAACATACTTTTTTCAAAATATCAATAGATACAAACAATTTCTTTGTCTCGGTTCCTCCCTGGGCCTTTTTTTTTGTAAAATCATCTTGTATTAAAGCATTCTTTGACATATTTCACTGTTTCATCTTCCATGTCTATCTAGACTGAAGCAGTCAGTGTCTCATATCACAGCTTTTATTCTAATGAGACAAAATTCTTAGTGGCTCTGCTTGCTGTTTTGCAAAATACAGATAGTCGGTTCAGGTCTCAGTATTTATATTGCTTCATGTATTGTTACTGAGTTTGTCTACCAGCTGTGATACTCACAAAAAGGAAGGTTATGTCATTGTTCTTAGAATTAAACTCATTGGAATTCATGTAGATATCTGGGTTTTCTGTGCATTAAACCATCAACTCTTAGGCAAAAGCTAAGATGAAGAAAGCAGCTCAAGAAATAGGCAGTGGACTTGAACCCTGGCTCTCTTCCTTTTAATTTATCTTCTTTTTAGCTACAACCCTCCTTACCACTTCCCCCGTTGTGCAAATTTGATCTTTTCATTGAACCATTCTCTTATTCTCACCTCTGAAATACTTCTGTTCACCTCTCCTGACCTGTTCTGTGGTGGGACTTAGGCTCTCTGTGGTCACTGGAGAATGTAGATCCCACTTGGGAGATAATCTACCTCCCTTTGAACCTGATTTTGCTCATCACCAGCTGTGAGCCCTCAGACCAGTCACACTCAGCTTCAGATCCCTCATGTATAAAATGGACATGGTAGTAATATTTGCTGTTACAGAATACTGAGCAATCAATCAACAAGTACATGTAAAGTTTCCAACACATACTAAGCATTCAATATGTATTAGTTATTGTTATTAATGATCATTGTGCTGCTGCTGTTGTTTTTGTTCATTCCTGCACACCCTGTCTTGGATTTCCTTCTTTTACCTGAAGGTATGCATACTTCTAGCTCTTAACCCACCTCTCCTTACTTTTGTCAACCTATAAAGTAACTAGGATTATGAGGCCAGAGGGGTGGAGAATATATCTACTATTTTGGGGATGTCAGAGGGACCAAGCATTCTGTAGCAATGTTTCCTGTTAACTACCAGTGCCTAGATCTGTGCTGTGTTGGAATCTAAGAATGTTCATCATCTTTTATGCATTCACTGAAATAATGCCTCCACTGTGCATAATTTTCTGATGTCATTCTATATGTCACTTTTTCTTGGGTTTATAGATGCAGATCGGAGAAGGCAATGGTACCCCACTCCAGTACTCTTGCCTGGAAAATCCCATGGATGGAAGAGCCTGGTAGGCTGCAGTCCATGGGGTCGCTAAGAGTCGGACAGACTGAGCGACTTTGCTTTCACTTTTCACTTTCATGCATTGGAGAAGGAAATGGCAACCCACTCCAGTGTTCTTGCCTGGAAAATCCCAGGGACGGGGGAGCCTGGTGGCTGCCGTCTATGGGGTCACACAGAGTCAGACACGACTGAAGTGACTTAGCATAGCATAGCATAGCATAGCATAGATGCAGATATCACTGAAGGCACAAGTCAGATGAAAACAGCATCATGGTGTCATCTGAGGGTAGGCTAGAGTGGAAATATTGTTTCCATTCCATGTGTTGAAATTACAAGGCTTAGAGGGACAGAACTGATTGTCTACATTCAAATTACAGCCCTACACTTGCTAGTTGTATGAGTTTATCTTACTAAGCCTTTTTCTTTACTTGTAAAATATGTATAATATTTACCATGAAGATTATTTTAGAGATTGAAGAAGATATTATTATCTGCATAACAGATGATATATACATATATGTGTATAAAGCAAATATGCATATAATGACTTTCCTGCAGTGACAACTCTTGTCTCTTTTTTCCTCCAGATTATACCATAAATTAATTCTGGGAAACTCCTTGAACTGATATTTACAATTACCCAACACAGATAATGCATTTTAATATAATATCACACAATTTTTATATGTCAGCCAAAAGTATATACTCTGAAGTTTTGTTTACATTTTATTTTTTCTTTAACCTTCTTCATTCAGGGTCTTGTTCTGATGAACCCCTCATGTTCTCTGTGGAGAAGCTGCTACTGAATCCATTCTCTCTGCCTCAGCATTGCTTTAGAAAATTCCACTTTTCCTGGCTAGTCCTCTTATCTGCATGTGTGTATACATTTGCTAGACTTGACCCTTTATACTTTTTGTGAGGAATATTCTGGTTTGCGTGTATGCTAAAATAACTAGGCAGACCCAGAAAACACAGTCACATTGAAGTTCCAAAAAATGGTGTATTGAAAATGGTCACCAGGATCTTGTTTTTGGAGAGTAAACTAACAGAGAAATATTATTCCAAGGAATGTGAAGTGATGATAATTTTGTGGAAGATCGTTGGTGATGATATCTGAATCAGTCTGGTTGCTTTGGGATAAGGGCTCAAGGCCTGGCTTTTGCAATTACTTTTCCTTTTATCCCGTGTTTTCCAGGGATTGTAGGAATATTAATATACATCCTAGCTTAACAGAATTTGGAAAAAAATATATCAATAAATGCATTATTAAGCGAATTTCCATAGGATGGTAATAATGGGTAGAGAGTGGGGAGGGCAGCACCAGAGGTGAGGCATCATTAACACACTGAGGATGTCGATTGAATGTCTGCCTGTGCTTCTTAGTCCTTTGCTTGTTCATGAGCTTTTCCCCACTATGTTACTTGGATGAGGAAGCAGTAGAGCACAATGTTCTTGTGAGGTCTTCCTTTCCTTGTCTGGAAGTTTCTGTCTTTAAAGAATAATGAAAAGTGGAGAGAGATTACAAATCTATAATACTTTATGTATAAAACTTACTTTTGTCTGTGCTTTCTTTTGCTTCAAGTGATAGGTTGTTGTTAGTCACTCAATCATGTTTGACTCTGTGACCACATGGACTGTAGCCTGCCAGGCTCCTCTGTCCGAACTGATAAGAGAGAGGTGTAATAAAATGGCAGTTTGAGGTCACAACAGGCTTTCCAGCTGGCTCGGTGGTAAAGAATCTCCCTGCCAATGCAGGAAGTGCAGGTTCAATCCCTGGGTTGGGAAGATCCCCTGGAGGAGGAAATGGCAACCCATTCTGGTATTCTTGCCTGGGAAATCCCATGGACAGAAGAGCCTGGCAGGCTACAGTCCATGGGGTCGCAAAGAGCTGGACATGACTGAACAACTGAGCACACACACGTGAGGCCAGCCCAGAGAAATGATGAAGCACCTAGCAAGGAATGAGGCCCATCACCAATGCTTTGAGATGAACCAAATTGAGAAACGAGCTTTGAGTGATATGTAAATCATTGAAAACAACTGGAATAACAGAGACGGCAACCAGTTAGAGGGATGTGGCCATGGTGCTAGACCAGGAAACTCACCATGCCACTCACTAGATCTCCCGTGGAAAAGTGCTTGAGTTTCTTAGGTTATGAATCAGGCCTGTCTGAGCAGCATGGGAACAACTAAGGTAGAGCTATTTATTACACGAACTGATATAAACATGTCTTAGTAATTTACTGCTATGAATGTCTTCATAGGCTGCAAATGGAAAAAAGATTGAGGTCAGTAATGAAAACTGCTAGTCAGATATAGGCATTGAGCATTGTTGGATTATACAATGCCTTATTCAACCTTTAATTAATCACATATATGCCCATATCAAGACATTTGCCTGGTGGAACTAAAAATCCTGTGAGTGTGAAGTTGTACTATATACAATAAGAATTAAACTTAGAAGATGTCAAAGATTTAGAGATTTTGAAATACCTAGAATATTAAGTTTTAATTATTAGTCTTACATATTCTTGACTTTTGTACTTATTGTATTTATTATTCAAGATAACCTAATAAGTGCAAAAATAGATTGCAAGAAATAATTTATTCCTTGATAAATATATTTAAATAAAATTAAATTTCACCCAGTTGAATCCTTACATCTCTTTTTGTGTGTGTGTAATCGTAAGTTTTCTAAAGAGCAGGTGGACCCAAAAAAGACCAAAGGTTGCTTTATTAATAAGCAGAATAAGGAAATATAAATTGTAAGTGTAGATTTTGAGAAAATTTTTAAGAAAACTGTCTTTCTCTGAGTGACTAATAAATTGTTCATCCATGCTATAATAGACAACACCTTAGTATCATGAGCTGAAATGTAGGTGTTTAGCAAAAATTTATGTATTTTGTGTATAAACTAATTTCTAAGAGCTGCATGTAAAATGTATCTTTTTCCTCTTGTCTTGCTGGAGAGCAGATAGCTAATAAAACTTCAATAAATAAGCTTCAGCTTCTAGACACTTACAACGTACTATGCAATTACACCTCAGACATAGTTTGATCCCTACTTTCTCCATATGCTGTGTCTGTTTCTTTAGCACAGTCTCTTGTATGGAGATCTCTTGTATGTGGAAACAGTGGCAGACTTTATTATTTTGGGCTCCAAAATCACTGCAGATGGTGACTGCAGCCATGAAATTAAAAGACGCTTGCTCCTTGGAAGAAAAGCTATTACCAAACTAGACAGCGTATTAAAAAGCAGACATTACTTTGTCAACAAAGGTCCATCTAGTCAAAGCCATGGTTTTTCCAGTAGCCACGTATGGATGTGAGAGTTGGACTATAAAGAAATCTGAGCACCAAAGAACTGATACTTTTGAACTTTGGTGTTGGAGAAGACTCTTCAGGGTCCCTTGGACTGCAAGGAGACCCAACCAGTCCATCCTAAAGGAAATCAGTCCTGAATATTCACTGGAAGGACTGATGCTGCAGCTGAAACTCCAATACGTTGGCCACCTGATGGGAAGAGCCCCATTTGAAAAGACCCTGATGCTGGGAAAGATTGAAGACAGGAGAAGGGGACGATAGAGGATGAGATGGTTGGATGGCATCACTGACTCAGTTGAACATATGTTTGAGTAAACTCCGGGAGTTGGTGATGGACAGTGAGGCCTGGCGTACTGCAGTCCATGGGGTCGCAAAGAGTCAGACAAGACTGAGCAACTGAACTGAACTTGTATGGAGATCCACCTTCCCTAGTAAATGTAAAGATACATTCAAAAAGTTTTATCTTTGTAACCTCTTCAGTACCAAGCAATGCAAAAGGCACTGAAGAACTGTTTAAACTGAATTTCATTCATGGCTAGAATCTTCTAGCTCTGTAATAGGGAAGATCACTTTGAGGAATGACTAGAAACAAAGTGGGATCCTCTTCAACTTGGTCTGTTAACTGGGATAGTCCGATGATTTGACTACTGAATTTAGGAGACTACACACTAGTATCACGTGTGCTTCAGTTTAGTTCAATTCAGTCACTCAGTCGTGTCCGACTCTTTGCGACCCCATGAATCACAGCACGCCAGGCCTCCCTGTCCATCACCAATGCCCGGAGTTCACTCAAACTCACATCCATTGAGTCGGTGATGCCACCCAGCCATCTCATCCTCTGTTGTCCCCTTCTCCTCCTGCCCCCAATCCCTCCCAGCATCAGAATTTTTTCCAATGAGTCAACTCTTTGCATGAGGTGGCCAAAGTACTGGAGTTTCAGCTTTAGCATCATTCCTTCCAAAGAACACCCAGGGCTGATCTCCTTCAGAATGGACTGGTTGGATCTCCTTGCAGTCCAAGGGACTCTCAAGAGTCTTCTCCAACACCACAGTTCAAAAGCATCAATTCTTCGGCACATAGCTTTCTTCACAGTCCAACTCGTGCATCCATACATGACCACTGGAAAAACCATAGACTTGATTAGATGGACCTTTGTCAGCAAAGTAATGTCTCCGGTTTTCAATATGCTATCTAGGTTGGTCATAACTTTTCTTCCAAGGAGTAAGTGTCTTTTAATTTCATGGCTGCAGTCACCATCTGCAGTGATTTTGGAGCCCAAAAAAATAAAGTCTGACACTGTTTCCACTGTTTCCCCATCTATTTCCCATGAAGTGATGGGACCGGATGCCATGATCTTCCTTTTCTGAATGTTGAGCTTTAAGCCAACTTTTTCACTCTCGTCTTTCACTTTCATCAAGAGGCTTTTGAGTTCCTCTTCACTTACTGCCATAAGGGTGGTATCATCTGCATATCTGAGGTTATTGATATTTCTCCCAGCAATCTTGATTCCAGCTTGTGCTTCTTTCAGCCCAGTGTTTCTCATGATGTACTCTGTGTATAAGTTAAATAAGTAGGGTGACAATATACAGCCTTGATGTACTCCTTTTCCTATTTGGAACCAGTCTGTTGTTCCATGTCCAGTTCTAACTGTTGCTTCCTACTTGCATATAGATTTCTCAAGAGGCAGGTCAGGTGGTCCGGTATTCCCATCACGTGTGTTTGCTGCTGCTAAGTCGCTTCAGTCGTGTCTGACTCTGTGCGACCCCATAGACGGCAGCCCACCAGGCTCCCCCGTCCCTGGGATTCTCCAGGCAAGAACACTGGAGTGGATTGCCATTTAGGTATAAATAAAGAACTTATATAGTTCAGGCTGGGAGATTGTTTCTAGCAGGAAGATAAAGATCAGCCCTTCAGAGGAGTTATTATTCAAAAGCACGTTTAAGAGATACATGTGATAGATGTTTAAGGAAGAGGGATGAGTTAGTTACTCATGACCTCATTCAGTAAGCACATATAGAATACTTGTTATGTGTTAGGCAAAGGAAACACTGTTGAGATATGTAAGGCTGTAACACGGAGCTTTCAGTGACATGGAGGGTGGGAGGAAAGGTAAATTGGGACTTTAATGTGCAAGATAGGGTGAAAGATTGTGTTTTTAAATGAGAGAAGGAAAGCTGTCTCCATCCCCTGTGCTCTTCTTGAACTCCACCACTGCCAGCACCATCTCAGGGCAGAGTTTGTGTCTCTTCCCTTGCACCTGAGGAGATCTTTGTCACTGCTTTGGCCAGTGGATAGAGTGGAGATAACTTCAGAGACCCAGCATAAAAATGACACGCGCTGCCATCTTGGTCTCTTGAAATGCTCATACTAGGAATCTGCCTATTGGGCTGTGAAGGAGCCCCAAGGCAGCCTAAGATGAAACCCACGTGGAGAGGAAGCAAGACCCCTTGCCTTCAACCTCCACTAAGTTCACAGTTGGCAACCAATATGCTGGCCCTGTGAGTGAGACACCGTAAATGTGGCTCCTCCAGTCCTCCATGGAGATGCTCCAGTGGAGATGAGCCATCCCCAGTGAGCCCTGCCCAAACTAAGAGAATGGATTGTTATTGTTCAATAACTGTGTTATAATGGTGTTTAATGATAATTAAATAGTTTTAAGCTTTATTAATTAATCATTATCAATCTATATTAAACTCATCTACATTTTATATTTATATATAATTTAATATTTATCATGTATTATATAATATTAATTATTAACACATAGTTAATACTTAGAGTATAGTAAATACTATACCATATGATGTTATAATTGATAATATTAATAGATCATTGTTCAATAATAACTGAAGATTTCACTGTTTACCAAGTCTCTATTTGGGAAAAGTTACTGACCTTTTGAAAATTCTTAGCCTTGGTTTCTTCAGCTTTGAAATTGGGAATCATACTAGTATTTTCCTCTCAATGCTCTGGTAATAACTGGAATTAATATATGGCAAAGTGCGTGAGATGTAGTAAGAAATCAGTAGCTGTTGTGATGATAATGACAATGATAGTAATGATGCTATGAGGAAGATGAAAGCAAAGCACTTTTACCTGGTCTACTTGTTTGCTGTATTATATTTTCAATATTATTTTTATGGGCCAGTATGTGAATAGACTAAAACGCAGACATTTGGGGAATTTGTCCCATTTATTTTTGTATGTCAAGCACGATTGTGCTCGTTGGACTGTGGAAGAACAGGCAGTAGAGTGAAAAAGATAAACTCTGTTTTGGACTTCTGGGGTTTAGGATGTGAGGGGAATATCCCTATGACTTATGTAAAAGTCCCTGGAAGTAGGAGCTTTGTGCCTATGAAAAAAAAGCAGAGATTTAAGTGATAAATCATAGACACTGTTGAGAAAATCTCTGTGGTATATGACTGATAAGAATACAAGGCAGAATGCCGTAATTATTTCAAGTATAAGTTACAGAGCCTGAGGCTGAGAATATTAATTCTGACTGAGAAGACAGAAGAAGACTGCCCAGAAACAGTGATACTAGACAAGCCTCTCTTGTAAATCTTGGAGACTCGTTGGAAGTGACTATCTGTTTTATTCAAATTTACTTTCCAAAGAAAAGAATTAGATCAGATCTCCCCAGGTTAGTATTCAGAGATACATTGGAAGTGAAGCTACACATTTTCAGTTTCAGAGTAGTTGGTAGTGGAATAAGGAAGAGCTGTATGAAGTTGGGTAATTCTGTACAATGAAATGGGATCTCAGACTGTGAACCTCAATATTTTCTGGAATTTGAGTGAATTATCATGAATGTTAGAAGTTCTCATTAAAATATAAATGTCTAAGCACCAAATATGGACATGAATGAATCCCTTGTGTTGTTTTTGTTATTATTGTTTATCTTTTTAACTTTAACACCACCTCTGTTTTGGCCATGTTTTTATTATTTTTGCTTTTGTTGTTCTCAATTTAATACTTGCAGTATTCTTTAATCCTACGAGGTTTAGGGTAAAAATGGTCCCTAGTCTCTTTCTTAACCCACCAAAGTCTGACTCCCGACTTTACTTATGATTAACTTATGATCTGGCCTTATGATTTCACTTCAAGTATAATCACTAATAACCTCCTATTTACAATTTCAGTTGGCACATTCTTATGGAAAAGAATAGAAGCTTACAAAGAGGTCCAGAATGTTTCTTGTGTTTGTAACTATTTTTAGAGCATGAAAGTTCAAAGTGTTATAGGTCCTCTTACGAGCAAAAGCAACAAGAATTATGTTAATCATGTTCTAAATCATGTCTCCTGTGCACACTGTCATTCCAAAAACATTTATTAGATGCTAGCACAGTTTTTATACAATGGGATATGTATAATCCTTGACAAAGTAGATGAGGTCCTTATTGTCTTGGAATTAATATTTGGGTACTCTAAAAATGTGATGTTTATTAAAGACACCTGGGCTGCTTGTTTAAAATTCAGATTACTAAGCCTCCATCCAGATCTCCTGCATCATAACCTGTGCTGAGGTCAGTCAGCAGAACACGCAGTTCTAACACTGGGACTCCAGAATCTTAGTGCCGTATGAAGCCTTTGAATGTGTTCTTCCTCTTTCTTAGTATAAGGAGCTCAGCCCTCCCTCTTAACCTATATGTATATTGCTCTTCATAATATGCCTCTTCGAAGTTCTTCTTCCTATAAACTTAATTATCTGCTCCATAGCTGACTCTTTCTTCCTCTAAATTATTAGTACCTAAGGACTTCCCAACCGATCTGCAAATTAATCCTGTATGAACCTGAGCAGGCTCTTTTATTTATCTTAAAATATTTCTTCTTCGTTTTGTATTCTCTCTGTTGCTGCTGCTGCTGCTGCTAAGTCTCTTCAGTCGTGTCCGACTCTGTGCGACCCCATGGACTGCAGCCTCCCAGGCTCCTCCGTCCGTGGGATTTTCCAGGCAAGAGTACTGTATCTGCATGTAAAGTCCATAATGCACAGGCATGTGTATGATGCACCCATAACCAGTCCTACAGCCTAGCCAAGTGTTTCTAACATAGTGTGTCTTCAGCATATAATTACTGATGAGCTGAACTATGAAGCAAATATCACATAAGCTCTGTTATAAACCCGGTGCTAGCTGTGACTTGTATTGTGATAAAGGACAAGTCACTCAATCTCCTTCAACTTTGGCTTTTTCATCTGTCGAACAGTGTACACCTGAGGGCCCTTGCAGCTCTATGCTGTGAGATTGATGGTTTGAAAAATGTGGGAAAAAAAAATCAGCTTTTCCTGAATTGTCAGCAGTGGAGAAAACTAGAAGAAGCGGTATTTTATTTCAAAGGAAACAATCCCAAATAAATACGCTGGATGAACAGTTAAACTGGGCCTTCACCTCACACTGTGTAAAATTGCTCTGGTGCAATAAACACTTAAATCACTCTCTCTGAACCAAGTATATTAGTGATAAGGAATTTGTCACTTTAGTTTCAACACAAGTTTTTCAAATTGAGCTACTAGTTAACTTTCTTGATTTAACTAAACCACCCAGTAAAAATATTCAGGAGAAGAATAAATATATTTGATGAATATTATTTCTTGAAAGATATTCTTTCTTATCACCCTCTCTTCTTAGATATGTTTCAGCAAAATTTTTAAACTTTTAAAAAAAGATTTGTTTTTAATTGAGGGGTAATTGCTTTACAAAGTTGTATTGGTTTCTGCTGTATAATAATGTGAATCAGCCATAAGTATGCATGTGTGTGTGTATATATATTATATAATATGTATGTGTGTGTGTGTTTTAGTCATTTATTCATGTCCGACTCTTTGTGACCCCATGGACTGTAGCTCGCCAGGCTCCTCTGTCCATGGAATTCTCCAGACAAGAATACTAGCATAGGTTACCATTTCCTTCTCCAGGGTATCTTTCTGACCCAGGGATCAAACCCAGGTCTCCTGCATTACAGTCAGATTCTTTACTATCTGAGCCACCAGGAAAGCCTATATGTATATATACTGATGCCCTCCCTTTTGAACCTCCCTCCTGCCCCTCTGTTTCACAGAGCACCAGGCTGAGCTCCCTGTGTTATACAGAAACTTCCCACTAGTTATCTGTTTTACACATGGTAATGTATATGTTTCAATGCTGCTCTCTCACTTTGTCCTACCTTCTGCTTCCCATGCTGTGTCTACAAGTCTGTTCTCTATGTCTGCATCTCGATTCCTGCCTTGCAAATAGCTTCATCTGTACCATTTTTCTAGATTACAAACATATGTGTTAAGATTTAATACTTGGTTTTATCTTTCCAACTTCACTCTATATAACAAGCTCTAGGTTCATCTACTAGTTCAGCTCACTCAAATTTGCTCCATTTTATGGCCGAGTAATATTCCATTGTATATATATACCACAACTACTTTATCCATTCACCTGTCAATGGACATCTATGTTGCTTTCATGTCCTGGCTATTGTAAATAATGCTGCAGTGAACACTGGGGTACACATGGCTTTTTAAATTATGATTTTCTCAGGGTATGTGCCCAGTGATGGGATTGCTGGATCATATGGTAGTTTTATTCCTATCTTGAGTAATTACATATCCTATTATGATCTTGAAATCAGTTTAATAAATTCCACTAATGGGAATACCCATTTATAGGATATTTTCATTTATCCAAAGAAGAAATTAACCTGAAATTTTCTTCCAGTATCCATGCTTTTGAGTCTGGGAAAATCTGTATGAAAAATACTTGCAAAGATTTCCCTCAAGGTGCAACTGGAGTTAGTTTCCACATAACCACTCCAGCCAGAAATTCACAAAATTCTGAGATCGTGTGAAACCATTGCTGTTAATGGGGAAATGTTTATACTGTAGGTAGCAGAAGCAGGCTTGTTCTTGGATGATATATTGTTCTGAACTTTATTCATGGTACTGTCAATAAGAATAGCAGTAAGTATTTCTTTATGTTTTAGAATAAATTCAGTACATAAAAATGTGTCTTTCTGAACATGCGTTTTCCTTTGAAATTGTATATATTCATGAGTTTTATTTGCTTCAGTTCAGTCACTCAGTCGTGTCTGACTCTTTGTGACCCCATAAATCGCAGTATGCCAGCCCTCCCAGAGTCCACCCAAACCCATGTCCATTGAGTCGGTGATGCCATCCAACCATCTCATCCTCTGTCGTCCCCTTCTCCTCCTGCCCCCAATCCCCCCCAGCATCAGGGTCTTTTCCAGTGAGTCAACTCTTCATATGAGGTGGCCTAAGTACTGGAGTTTCAGCTTTAGCATCAATCCTTCCAATGAATACCCAGGAATGATCTCCTTCAGAATGAACTGGTTTTATTTGCTTAGTCAACAGTTTAAAAGTTTTAAGAAGTAAAAGCTATTTATCCTGTGTAAGAATTCTGAGGTATGATAGAAAAAGCGATAGTTTTCATTGAGATTGACTTGTGAAAATATATCCGATTCCCAGATTATTAGTTTAAACCCAAGCAGGGCAGTTATTTCTCCTACAAAATATTTTTTAGAATATTACTGGTATAGAGGAAATACAGTAATCCAAGCCTATGAGACATAAGAAGGGGCAGCTGGGTATGTCTGCCAAGTTTTCTTGTTTATTAGAAGGAGACATAGGAAGAAATCATTGCCTCTTCTTTCTCTGAGTGTTGAGGCATGAAAATGCTGCAGCTGACCTGTGACCATCACTGAGAAGCTAGTGGCACAGCTGAGAGATGAAGAGAACCTGCATCTTTAGTGGCATCATTGGATTGGATGGTGCCTGCATCCCAGGCTAACACCCTCAACTTCTTATAATGTGAGATAGTAAATTTCAGCTAATCTGAGTCAGCTTTTTCCTGCCTGTAGTTGAAAACTGCCTAGCAAATGAAGGATAATGAAACCTTAGGGGTGAGATAGAATAGTCCAAAATAACAAAATGAAGCTAGAGCAAAGATAGAATGTTAGAGAGAGAGAAACAGCTGTATGCGAGTAGAGTGAAATGTCCAAAGGCTTAATCCAAGAAAGTGCCATATACAGTTAACTGAAGTGTTCAGTGTTGAGCATCATATGGTTGGTCTTTATAGCTTTTCCACTCTGATGTGAGATGTTGGAGAGAGGTATTAATCAAATTAATTCCATGCAGTTTTATTTTATTAACAACTATGAGGATAGGTTAAAACTATGGATGATACTTCTAATACTATGGATAATATGTTTGAAAAATTAATTGCATATAGATTAAATAAATCATCTACAGCTGTGAGGTTGTTGGTTCCTGTTCCCATTTTTCTCGTAGTGGTTATATTACAGATGTATTTAAGATCAGATTGTTATAAGGGTGAGATTAATCATTTGTTTTGTAATTTGGTGACTCTGCAACTGAGAATAAATTCATTTTCTTCTGGTGAGATTAAGCATTTTAAAAGATTCAAAAATGAAAGTGTCAAGTCTGATTTCTATAGTTATTTTTCTCCTTAAAAATAAATTTCCAAAAAGATTAACTATGTCTATTCCATTTTTATCTTTACTTTGTTAAATGATTTCAACCACGGGAGACTTAAAAAATAAGTCAGACTCAATTACTTAGGAGTTGGACCGAATTATACTGAGAGAAGAGTTTGGAGAATTTTTGCTTGGCAGACAACAAATTAAATATTATTATTAAATTTGATTTCATGGAGCACAGACTGATATGTTCACATTTATTTCTTTATTGGAATGAAACAAGTTTCATGAGAAGTTAAGAGGGAGAGAACATAAAAGTTAAAATCCTGCCATTGTCACATCCATAGCTCAAGGAAGCAAAATAAACTTTTTGTAATCAAAACTGTAATAAATTACACCTCTAGATTTTTATTGCAAGTACATTTTAATTCATTCATTTAAAGAGGCAAAGATTATAGGAATACTAATTGGTTATGATATATGTATGTAGATTGCAGGGTTAAGACTGAGAGAAGAAAGAGGAAATAAGGAACTTGTTTGAGATGAGGATTTGGACTAGGATTTGGCAAGGTAACTGGATGGGAGGAACCAACCTGAGAGGTGAAAGATTGACTTCACAAGTGAGCAGAAGGGAAGGAGGATGAGTTAAGTGAGAAACAGGAATCCAAACAAAAGACAGTCCAATCTGGAAGGGGGCCTTGTTTTGGCGGAAACCCTAGTTTATTCTCAAAACAGTCGTGATGTAAAAACTGGGATGGCCAAGTCCAGGCTTTCAAGCTGCAGGTAGGATTCAGAGCTCTAGTAAGGTGCGTGCAGTTGTGGGGGCTGTCTGAGCTCTGCTGATAGCTAAAGGATTTCAATTCAACTCAACAAACTTTGCCTGAATGCCTAATCTATTTCAGAGATATATGGGAAAGTGACTAAAAGTCCAGGTGCAGGAAGTAGCAGAGGCTTGAGCCTCAGAACTGTTTCCTTGATCACCCCCCTCCAACCCCTCCTCAGTCTCTTATTGACTCCACTACTGTTTGGTAATAATTTCAGGGTGTTTATTCTCCTTAGAAACTTATAGTTGCTTTCTTTTTTTCCCTTCCTCCCTTCCTCCAACCTTCCCTCCCTCTCTTGCCTTCTTCCCTCCCTCCCTTCCTTCCCCTTCCCACCTCTTCCTCTTCCACATTCCTCTGCTAATAGACTTTTTTTTTTTTTTTCTGGTGCCCTGTTTTCTTAAAGGTGTTTTCAGTCCTCTAAAGGACCTAGCTAAATGTGAATGTGTCAGTTCTGCATTTTATTTGACTCCAAGGCTTAACCTCTTTCCCCAAGAAGAAACTATTAGAATCAAAACTCTTGGTTGAACAGTGAGGCAGGTCTCTATCTCTGAGTTTCTATGGTTCTGCAGCATCCCAGAAATTGGCTGTCAGAGTCCCATTCCACCCTTGGCTCTGGTGACTCTCTCATGTTGTTGTAAGGGGAGCCATGCAGTTGAGTGATGCACATTCTCGTGCCCTTTCCAGCATTGATAGGTATTTTATATCAAAAGGGATCTTCCATTTTAGGTCATACTTCTGAAATCAGAAATCTATATTGGGGAAGTTAATCCAATACAAGCTGATTTTCCAATGATATGTTTTAGACTTTCTATAGGTATTGTAAAAATACTATAGAAGATAACAAAAAGAGCATACAGTTAGACTTTTGCCATCTTAACTTGATGCATGTTTTGTTTTGTATTGATTAAATTAGCTTAAATCTATCTCTCTTAATTTTGTCTTTGTTTTTCTAAATAACATTTATTTAAATGTCTATCATTATTTAAATTGATGCTGGGTTTTTTTCTTTCCTCCCTATTTTCTACAAACTTTCTAACAATTGGAAATAGAACATTTTCTATGAGGTAGATATTCAAAATTCTAAATTTTTAAGTTATCTTTTTATAAGTCATTTACCCCGTTTGTAAGATATTAATTAATCTGGTCAATTAACTGTTTCACAAATATTCATGGCAGTGGGCAGGTACTGTTCTGGGCACAATATTTTGGTTTATTTAGTTGTTAATAAACTTCCCGCTATCACAGCATTTATATTCTTCTGGAGCAGACACATTATTTACTTATTTCAGTTGGAATTTCTTTTGTGAATGATAATAAAGATACCTTTGGAAATTGTATCTTAAAGTAAAGTACAGCTTACTTCGAGGCGCTGGGTTTTTTTTAATTCGATTTTATTTTTTAAAGAAGTTTTAGGTTCACAGCAAAATTGAAGGGACAATACAGAGGGTCTCCCATACCCCTCACCCTTCTCTAACATTATCAACATTCCCCATGAGAGCAGTATATTGATTGCAGTTAATGAACCTACATGGACACTTATTCATTATCACACAAAGTCCTTGGTTTACATTAGAGTTTACTGTTGAAATTATATGTTCTGTGGGTTTTGACAAGTGTGTAATTTATTCACCGTTAAATATCCTAGAGAGCAATTCCACTGCCCTAAAAATCCTCTGTGCTTGGCCTATTCATCTTTCACTCCCATCTAACCCCAATAAGCACAAATAATTTTGGTGTCTATAGTTTTACTCTTTCAAAAATGCAATATAGTTGAAGTCATACAGTATGTAGCCTTTTCACTTGTTTCCTTCAATTAATAACACACATTTTAGATTCTTCCAAGTCATTTCCTGGTTTGATGGCTCATTTCTTTTAAGCAGTGGATTATATTCCATTGTCTGATAGACCATAATTTATTGATACATTTCATCTATTGAAAGCATTTTGGTTGCTTCCAAGTTATGACAATTATGAATAAAGCTGCTGTAAACATTCTTGGACAGATTTTTTTCATGGTTGTAAGTTTTCAACTGATGTGGATTAATACCAAGGAGAGTTAGTGGTGGATCACATTGTAAGGGTATGTTTAGTTTTGTAAGAAACTGCTAAGCCTCCTTCCAATAGCAGTTGTACCGTTTTGCATTCTCGGCCAGCAGTGAATGAGACTTTCTGTTGCTGCACATCCTTGTCAGCATTTAGTGTTGTCAGTGTTTGTGGATTCTGGCTATTTTAATTGGTGTGTATCTTGTTTTAATTTGCAATTCCCCGATCTTGTGGAATGTTGAGCATCTTTCCATATGCTAATTTTCCATCTGTGTATCTTCTTTGGTGAGGAGTTTGTTCCCGTCTTTTGCCTATATATTTTTTTTAATTGCATTGTTCATTTTCATTTATTTGGCATTTTAAGAGGTTTTTTATTTTGTTTTTGTTTTGTATTTTCTGGATAAACAATGCTTTATCAGATGTGTCTTTTGCAAACATCTTCTCCCAGTCTGTCATTTATCTTCTCATACTCTTGGCGGCCTTTCACAAACCAAAAGTCTTTAATTTTAATGAAGTTGTGCTTATCAATTATTTCTTCATGGATCATACCATTGGCGTCCTATCTAAAAAGTAAGTCACTTCCATACCTGAAATCATCTAGATTTTCTCCTATGTTATCTTCTAGGATTTTACAGTATTGTGTATTAAATTTAGGTCTGTGACCCATTTTGTGTTTGTGAAGAGTGTAAAATCTGTCTAGATTTTTTCTTTCTTTTTTTTTTTTGTATGTGGATGCCTAGTTGTTCTAGCACTATTTGTTGAAAAGACAGTCTCTGCTGCATTGTATTGCTTTTGCTCCTCTGTGAAAGGTCAGTTGACTATATGTGAGTCTAATGCTTGGCTCTGCATTCTGTTCCATTGATCTATTTGTTCTTTCTTTCTCAGATACCACACTGTCTTGATTACTTTGGCTTTATACTAAGTCTTGAAGTTAGGTAGTTGTCAGTTCTCCAACTTTGTTCAATATTTAGCTATCTATTCTGTGTCTTTAGCCTTTCACTGTGTAAACTTTAGAATCTGTTTGATGGTATCTATAAGATAACTTGCTGGGATTTTGATTGGGATTGTGTTGAGTCTATAGATCAAGTTGGGAAGAGCTAACATCATGACAAACATGGGTTCTTCCAATCCATGACATAAAATATCTATTTGTTCTACTTATTTCATTCACCCAGTTTTGTGGTTTTCTCAGGTAGAACCAGATTTACATAAATTTATACCAAAACTTTTCATTTCTGGATGTTAATGTAAATTTTGTTTGTACTTCAAATTCTACTTGTTCATTGCTGGTGTATAGGGAAATGATTGACTTGTGTATTAACCCTGAATTCTGCAACCTTGCTAGAGTCACTTGTTATTCAGAAATCAAATTATTCTGTTGGACAGACTACATAGATGGGCTTCCCTGATGGCTCAGATGGTAAAGTGTCTGCCTACAAAGTGGGAGACACAGGTTCCATCCCTGAGTCAGGAAAGTCTCCTGGAGACAGAAGGAAATGGCCACCCACTCCAGTATTCTTGCCTGGAAAATCCCTTGGATGGAGGAACCCAGTAGGCTACAGTCCATGGGGTCACAAAGAGTCAGACACAACTGAGCAACTTCACTTTCCTACATGGCATATGTAAAGCAAGTTTATTTCTTCCTTCTCCATCTGTATACCTTTTATTTCCTTTTCTTTTAAATTGCAGTAGCTAGAACTTCCCATGGAACATTAAAAATGTGTGGTCGGAGGATGTGTCCTTGGATTGTTCTTGGTCTTATTGGGAAAGCTGCTAGTTCCTCATGAGATCCCTTTTCACAGCTAACTAGATTTTAAGCATATTCTATGTGCAGAACCCGGGAGAAGGCAATGGCACCCCACTGCAGTACTGTTGCCCAGAAAACCCCATGGATGGAGGAGCCTGGTGGGCTGCAGTCCATGGGGTCACTAAGAGTCAGACACAACTGAGTGACTTCACTTTCACTTTCCACTTTCATGCATTGGAGAAGGAAATGTCAACCCACTCCAGTGTTCTTGCCTGGAGAATCCCATGGACGGAGAAGCCTGGTAGGCTGCAGTCCATGGGGTTGCACAGAGTCGGACACGACTGAGCGACTTGGCAGCAGCAGGCGTGTGCAGAACCCAAGTGTTTTACATGCATCACTAATTTCAGTTCTCAAACCCGACTACTGTCTATTAAACTTGATCAAGAATAAAATTTTCAGAGGGAGGTATTCCATTATTTCATGTTGATCCACTGTAGAATTATAAATGTGAAATTTGCAAGACTCAATTTATCACAAAATCTTCTCTATACCCAATATCACCTCAAAATGAAGATAAAATTACTTCATTGACTTTTTGAGAACTTACAAATACTTCCCTTTATCAACATCATCTATTTTTGAATATATAAAAGAAATGTGAGTAAATAAAATGCTCATGAAAGTACAGGTGGTTTTCTCTATCAATATGTATATTCATTGGCCATATTTTAATGCTTAAAATGTTGCCAATGTTTGATAATTATATGTATTTTCCTGAAAATACGCTAAATATTCAAATTGAAAGTTCTTTAAAATACTTATTAAAAAATAAAATTTTGTCTAAAACTTGGGAAAGAGTCTCAGTGGCTTCTAACTCATATATTGACTTTACAAATAAACAGTAAGTTAAAAATACATATAAATCAAAAGGCAGAAAATGTCATATCACTGTAACTCTTAATGGAACATCTAGAAAAACTTGTGTACTTTAAAAAAAAATTCTTGGATAAGGATGGGTAGGGGCAATACTTTTGCTTAGCTTAAAGAATTTCACAATATTTATACTACATGAAGAGCAGTGTCTCTTGCAAACCCAGTTTTCTGCCATAAACAAAGGGAAAGTTATTTCTCTGGCTTTAATTTATTTATTTTTCTAAAATGTGCTGCATGGCTTCAAAATTATTGCAGACAAACAATTATTATGAGAAATGGAAAGTGACAACCTGTTTAATGCCTTGCACCATATTTTTCGGCAGGCCAGAGTCTGTATCTCAAGTGAATAAAATATAATAGAATACACTGAACTCTGTCATCAGTTTGCCAAGATGGTACAAAATGATTGTGACTTATTCACACAATGATTTAAAGTACAATACCATTAATAACCAGTTAGATATCTAAAACATGCATATTTGAATTTTTTATGACATTTTATATTTATTAAAATAGAAGCTCATTAGAAGCCTTTGGGAGGACATTCCCTGGCAGTCTAGGGATAGGACTGCATGCTGCCATTGCTGTGGGCATGGATTTGATCCCTGGTCAGGGAACGAAGATTCTATGAAGAGCTCGGCTGGGCAAAAAAAAAAAAACAAAAACCCAAAATAAAAGTAACTTTAAAAAAGCCTTTGAACATTTTAGGAACATGAACTAGAAAATTAAAACTGCTACTCATTGGCTTGGTTGTTGAATAGGACCACAGGACACCTTAGTCCTGATAACCTTCTTAAAATAGTTTTTAAGAGTTGGATAACTCATTGCTTCCCTCACCTCCCATTTTTTGGTCTAAGTTTGCAGAAAGCTCAGACCTAATTTTGGAGAAGGCAATGGCAACCCACTCCAGTACTCTTGCCTGGAAAATCCCATGGACAGAGGAGCCTGATAGGCAGCAGTCTGTGGGGTCGCTAAGAGTCAGGCAGGACTGAGCGACTTCACTTTCACTTTTCACTTTCATGCATTGGAGAAGGAAATGGCAACCCACTCCAGTATTCTTACCTGGAGAATCCCAGGGACAGAGGAGCCTGGTGGGCTGCCATCTATGGGGTCACACAGAGTCGGAAATGACAGAAGCAACCTAGCAGCAGCAGCAGCAGCAGACCTTATTTTGCTTATGCTTTTTCTAATTTTGTGTTTATTTGCAACAGCCATTTGTAGGGATTCCTTCTAGGATACTATTTCCTTCTTTATTTTAGCAGATATTCACCATGTGTAAAAGGACATTCCTAGCAGGAAGAATTTAAGCAATTATGTAAATATATTTATGTAAAGGGAAATAGCTAAGAGAAATATGCTAATATATTTATTTGCAAGTAGTTTCTCAACAACCTTGAAAATAACACAAACTCTGTCCTTCAACTCCCTTTTCTGTAAAATGGGCATCAAACTTATCTTGCAAG
Source organism: Bos indicus (assembly GCF_029378745.1). Classification (NCBI taxonomy): domain Eukaryota; kingdom Metazoa; phylum Chordata; class Mammalia; order Artiodactyla; family Bovidae; genus Bos; species Bos indicus. Next base: position 12,430,281 of record NC_091787.1, read on the forward strand.
GCTACTATGAGAATTAGGTCAGATATGGCCTGTAAACGTGTTTTGCAAATAAAATGGCCTTATAAATATTAAGCCTTTTAGTATTTTTTGAGCTCTTATTCTCATATCAAAGACTTTGGTAATCTTATGGCTAAACCCAGATTGTTTTCTACTAGTGTGTGAAATAATAGAAATTCTATAAACTCTTAAAAGCTTCAGTTCTGTTCCTCTGAATTAGGGGAAGCAAGTACAGTGACCTCCTAGAACATCTGAGAGAATTAGAGGAGAAAATGTATATAAACCTTGGCACATTATAAGTGCTTGAGAAATGCTAGCTGTTGTTATCACTAACTGCTGCTGCTGCTAAGTCGCTTCAGTCGTATCCGACTCTGTGCGACCCCATAGACGGCAGCCCACCAGGCTCCCCTGCCCCTGGGATTCTCCAGGCAAGAACACTGGAGCGGGTTGCCATTTCCTTCTCCAATGCATGAAAGTGAAAAGTGAAGTGAAGTCGCTCAGTCGTGTCCGACTCTTAGCGACCCCATGGACTGCAACCCACCAAGCTCCTCCGTCCATGGGATTTTCCAGGCAAGAGTACTGGAGTGGGGTAACTACTGTATCGCAATAAAACCTTGATACTTAGATTAAGATCATTTCTCTCAATTCATGGATTTAAGAGCTGAAGTAAAACGAGGCTAAGTAATTTGCCTAAGTTCACTCAGTTAATAAGCAACTAAGTCAGCTGTTAGTTTCCATAGTTTCAAAATCTTCACTTTCCCTTCTGTGTTACATGTTTCCATTGCTTTTTTTTTCTCATTTAAACCGTAAACAAATTATCAACTTGTGTTTATCATAAACTCTATATCTTGTAAAGTTGTTCCAGAATTTATAAAATGTGATACATGGGGTGTTCAATTATCAGCTGATATGAATGAAACCAGACAAAGAATGTCCTTCAGATCTTCTAGGGAAAAAATGGAGTTAATAAAATTTTATCTTCTGAATTATTTTTTATTTTTCTCCAGGGAATACTATTGTCTTTAGGAATAAGCATTTTTGAAGGACACATTTCAGAAAGCACTATTTTGATTGTCATATATTCTACTTTACAGTTCAGTTTAGTCACTCAGTTGTGTCCAGTTCTTTGCAGCCCCATGGACTGCAGCACGCCAGGCTTCCCTGTCCATCACCAACTCCCAGGGCTTGCTCAAACTCAAGTTCATTGAGTCAGTGATGCTCTCCAACCATCTCATCCTCTGTCATCCCCTTCTCCTCCTGCCTTCAGTCTTTCCCAGCATCAGGGTCTTTTCTAATGAATCAGTTCTTTGCATCAGGTGGCTAAAGTATTGGAGTTTCAGCTTCAACATCAATCCTTCCCATGAATATTCAGGACTGATTTCCTTTAGGATGGACTGGTTGGATCTCCTTGCAGCGTTTAACTAAAGCAAACTGGGGATGAATAATCAGTGTATCTGATGACATAACAACAATTTCCATGTGTGTTTTAATTTAATCACTTTTTAAAGAGCATAAGGGAAGATAAATAGTCAAATTTTCCAGGCTATCTGTAATAAGCAAAAGTAATAAACTCATTAAATATATGCAGTGGAATAGTAAATGCAGATGAAGCATTTCACACATTTATAAAAGAGAATCAAATAAATGTGGAGTGGAACTTAAGTCCAATCGTTTAACCCCACTGCCCCCCTCTGTCAATCCAAATCATTCTCCACTTTACAGCTAGACTGTGGATACATAAAATAAGCACAAGAATAGTTGATTGGTTTCAGTGACTTTATGCTATTCAGTCTCCCAAACTGAGGTTCACAAAGGACATATCCCATGTGGTGGTCTTGGTGGAAGATGGAGAACGCAGATGTGGCCAAGAGAATGTAGATGTAGAGAGTTGTCAGTCTGGGTGAAGACTCTTTCAATTTTCTGCAGGACTGAGATTTTTAAAAATCAGAAGTTTGGATGAAAATAAGCAGAGGCTAGTTCCATAAAGTTAGCTGGGTGTTAGAAATTAACGTTTAAATGCAGTGAAGACAATAGCATGATTTAGGGTCCTAATAAGAAACTGTGTACACAGTTACTTATGGGGAGGAAGTTTAAGTTCAATTGTTCCAGATGAATCCCCTCCCCTAAAAGGCAGAGGGACAGTGGTTGGGCTGCTGAAGGCAGGAAGACAGAAGACTGTTTTCTCATTGCTTCTCCTTCTGAGTCTAACCCAGTCCGCATTTGATACGGAGGGTTCTGTGACCAAGGAACAGTAGACTAGTGGTATTTGCATTAGAGTGATATGCCTCTCAAAAGTCATTAACCTGTATTTTTGTTTGACTGTAATTTAGTGATAACTGAAATGTAATTTCTTCAATGTAAATAATATAAAAATTTAGTATGTGGTACACACTTATCTAGATAAATAAAAAATTGTACAGGTTTTTCTATGTCATAATTTAAGTTCAAACTCCATGATTACGTAGTGTGGTTTAAAAATGTATCTGTTATGAGGCAATTAACAAATGTGGCATCTTCTGTATGTTTTAAGACCTACCAGAATGAACTTGCAAAGGTTTCTGTGTAGTTTTTTCACTGATTAGAAATCTTGATTTTCTGCATTTTAAACTTGAAATGTTAGGGATTCCTACGTTAAAGAGTTCATTAATTGGGTGAAGGTAGACATAAGTATTCTTTTTATCATCAAAGCAAGACCTATTTTGAAATAACTCTAAACAGTTACTAGCAGAGAGATTTTTAACAGACAGTATTCAAACATTCATCAAATTTATTTCAACATCTCAAATATTTCTTTGCAAGAGAGCTGTCCTCCCAGTTTCCTTGCCATTTGAATTTTGTCATTTTCTCATGATTAAAACCAGTTCCTTGGTTCTTATTCTTTAACTTTCTTTATCTCCTTAGGTTCAAAGTATATTGTCTCGCATGCCAAATCCCAAATGTTTAATTATAAATGTGCTCAATTATTGCCGAGAAAAACTATTTTAATTCTCATAGTATATTAGTATTCTTGCATCTAAGAAATGTACACAGAAATTGAAGCTGAAATCAGGACAATTTGGGGATAGAAGTGTTTTATGGTCTTCAAGTACTCTAGTGTTCAACAGTACAGCAGATCTGTTGCAATTTAAGTCAAATCAATAACTAAAATAGCAACCTTTCCAGGTTCTTCTAGGCCTTGCAGCAGTAAGCTCTCTTGAGCAGATCTAATATTGACCCTGTTTTAGGGAAGCTTTCATGTATTTGCTGAGGCATTTGTTGACTTTCAAAGGCAACTTCAATGCAAAGCATTTTGTACACACATGACATACTGTTAGTACAGACTTGTGAAGAGTTTCAAGTGTATCCTGGTAAAAATACTGTCTTTTTTGAGTTACATAATTATAAAGCGCAGAAAAAGACATCTGACCCAATATGCACTTAAAGAAATCAGATTGTCAGTGGGAGTGCAAAAACAGACCTCTGCAGGAAATCCTTTAGAATGTATTTGATTATTCTGATTTCTATTAAAATAATTGGATTAGATGGTCTTCTCACATTGTAGCAATATCCAAAAATCAATTAGCTTTACTTCTAAGCACACCTATAACCTAGACTTCATCCATCAGCTGACAACCAAAGGTCTTTTGTAATAGTTGATACATAAGACCAGTTTGAAGCTTTCCTGTGGTTGATAATAATCATTGCTAAATCTGATATTGCCTGTGACCACCTGTCTTAGGACATGCAAACTATTCTCCTGGATGATACGCCTTTGAGTTATGGCTCCAGTAAAGCCAGAGGGCTCCAGGTTGCTTTGTGAAGACAGTGGCCCTCTTGAGTGATACAGGTAGACAGTGAATCTTCTTCATCCTCATGGAAGACAGCTTCCTTCTAGGATAACTCACTGAAAATCTGTGCTTCACATAAATTTCAAAAATGCTCCAGTGTTGATATAATGGTTCCTGTAAATAGAATTGAATATCTACTATGCATTTTTTGGCTAGTCACTAAATGTTTAAAGTAGTTTCTAATATTGAAATCATATACCATGTGAATTCTGATACAGTGTCAAAGGATTTTTTCAGTGCATTGATTTTATGAAAAGATAGTGAACTTTCTTTGTACAGCTGGACATACATGCCTACTCTCTGTTTTGTATGTGGGAAGGTTGTATAGTGTTTTGGACATAGTACTGTTGTTACAGTGTGGTGCTGAAAACCCTCTGTTAAAAGATGGGAATACGTTCTCTTTTCTTGAACACAGATAGACTGTTGTTACTGCCTCAATTCTTAGAGTAAGAGGTTTTGACTTCTAGGCCATGTCATCAAAGACTTCATAGGCTTCATCCTTGGTCTCCTGGGTTGTTGTAATTATGGGGCCAGGTGCCATAATGAAACCCTTGAAGCATCCTTGGAGCAAGAGGACCATGTAGAGGGTCTGATGCCACAGGCCACCAGCCAGCACCAACTTGCCAGCCATGTGAATGAGCCTTCTGGGATGCCGATGCCCCAGTTCAAATCCTTAGTGGGTCTTCCAGTCTCAACCAATACATGACTACACTGCATGAGAGACCCTAAGTAGACCTACTACCCAGTCACATACTTCTCCAGTTCATGTTCAACAGATACTCTCAAGAATAATAAACCATTATTATTGTTTTGAGCCACTTTAGTTTTTATTGCTTTCTGTAGCAGTTGATAGCAGACACTGATTTTGGTTGGTCATGTGTGTTTATTATATGTTCTTTGTGTGTGTGTGTGTAGAAAAATCAGTTTTCTGACTGCTGAAAATCAGGAGGTAGAGACATTATTCAGACAAAGGCATTTAAATTCACTTTTTCCTTTCAAGGGTTAGGTGCCCTTGCAAATGCTAAACTTGATTTAAGAACAAGGCATTCTCAGTGTTTCTAAAGGTTTCCCTACAATAGTTGATACATTGTTAGTTTAAGTGTATCTTTAAAGGTTATATAAGCTCAGGGAAGAAAAGGTGACTTTCTAGCATAAAGGTGAACCTTTCAAAACTGGTAACATCCTTTCCTGAGTATTCCCTGTTACTACATCTGTGGGTGTCCATATGGTCTCCAGGACTCAGAAAGGCTCTGCTGTAGAAGGCTGAGTTAGCTTCAGCCTTGCCTCATAAGATCAGACATAGTAATTAAGGGGAGCAGAGAATCAATGTAGCCCTCAGTGGGTAGTATTGTGTGAACTCTTTCCACCTATCTAACCCATGTAAAAAGCAGCAGAGAAAAAATCAGAAAACGACAAAAGTCAAGTTGATTGCATACATAGATGAACTAGTCAGGATTCTCCAGAGAAACAGAAGCTTTGAATAATATTAGATGAGGACTTCCCTGGTGTTCCAGTGGCTAAGACTCTGCACTCCCAATGCAAGAGGCCTGGATTAGATCCCTGGTCTGGGGACTAGATCCCACATGCCACAACTAAAGATCTTGCATGTTATAACAAAGATTTCCAGTGAAGCAACTAAGTCCTCTCACACCCAAATAAATAAATATTAAAAAGTAATATTGCTGGGTTTAGGGGAACCAGTCCTCACCTCCCCATTTGTGCTTGGGGCTCCACATCTACAGATGCAAGCTGTAGTACTGTAGTTCATATTTATTGGGAAAAATTCCACGTGTAAGTGGACCTAAGAAGTTTGAGGCTGTGCTGTTCAAGGGTCAACTGTGTCATTTATTATAAGAAATTGGCTTACCCATTACAGAGGCCGAGAAACCCCAAGAGCTGCCGCTGGCAAGCTTATGTCCCAGGAGAGCCCATGGTGTGTTCCGTCTGAGTGCAGGCCTGAAAACCAAGGGAGCTTATGTTGCGAGTTCCAGCCTGGATCCAAAGGCAGGAGAAGACAGTTGCCCCAGTTCAATACCGTCACGCAGAGAGTAAATTCTCACTCTTTGCTTTGCTCTTGTCAGGTCTCTCGGATGGGATGAGGCCTTCCTACCCTGCACTCATGCACATTAAGTTGCTTTGGCTGTGTCCAACTCTTTGCAACCCTATGGACTGCTGCCAACCAGGCTCCTCTGTCCATGGGATTCTCCAGGCAAGAATACTGGAGTGGGTTGTCATGCCCTCCTTCAGATGATCTCCCCCACCCAGGGATCTAACCTGTGTCTCTTCTGTCTCCTGCGTTGGCAGCTGGGTTCTTTAGCACTAACACCACCTGGGAAGCCCTAGGGAGGGCAGTTTCCTTTCTGCATTTGCCAATTCAGATGTTAATCCTATCTTGAAGCATCTTCCAGAGACACACCCAAAATAATGTTTAGCCAAGAATCGGGCATTTTGTGACTGTCAGGTTGACCCAAAATTCTTTATCACAGTTGGTAATATATGTGTTTTATGTACAGGCATGTAGAAACATATATATGACTATATATGTATATATGCACATGTATATACATATGTTCTAACCAGTTGTTGACCACTTACAGTCCACAACAAATAGCCATTTGTAATGTGTCAAGTCAGAGGTGTTACCTCATTGAATTTTCTCAAAAATCTTCATTATGATTATTCACATATTTTCTAGATAAAGAAACTGCAGCTAAAGAAGTTGTCTACTCTAGGCTCATACCAGAACTAACTTCAGAATGAAAATTTGAAACAACTCTGATTTTAAAATCTTCCCACTATGTCTCAGAAATATGTATCACACAGCATCAAGAAATAATTGTATTAGTCTCCTCTAATCAGTTAAGGAGAAGGAAATGGCAATCCACTCCAGTACTATTGCCTGGAAAATCCCATGGACACAGGAGCCTGGTAGGCTACAGTCCATGGGGTCGCAAAGAGTCAGACACGACTGAGCAAAGGCAGTCAATCAATCAGTCAATCAGTTAAGGAACTCAGTATTGTGCCAAGCACACAGCAGGCATCCACAGAACATCTGTGGAGGGGTTGACTTCATTTAAAAACACATATGGTGGAAAGTTGCACAGCAAAATCATCCCAAAACCTAGGCTTAAGACTTAGAGACTAAATCACAGACAGCATCTTATCCCACAGTCATACCTGTTAATTGAATGAACATTGATAATGACATTCTTAATGCTTTTTCAGGGGTTCTTTCAAAAGCATCAAAGGATTTACGCCACTTAGTTGTATTGTTTCCTGTGGTCAGGTTTTATACATTACTGGAAAACAGAATATCTAGAAGAATTGGTGCTTTTGAACTGTGGTGTTGGAGAAGACTCTTGAGAGTCCCTTGGACTGCAAGAAGGCCCAACCAGTCCATCCTAAAGGAGATCAGTCCTGGGTATTCATTGAAAGGACTGATGTTGAAGCTGCAACTCCCAATACTTTGGCCACCTGATGCAAAGAGCTGACTCATTGGAAAAGACCCTGATGCTGGGAAAGATCAAGGGCAGGAGGAGAAGAGGACAACAGAGCCTGAGATGGCTGGATGGCATCACCAACTCCATGGACACGGGTTTGGGTGGACTCTGGGAGTTGGTGATGGACAGGGAGGCCTGGCGTGCTGCGGTTCATGGGGTCACAAAGAGTTAGACATGACTGAGTGACTGAACTGAACTGAACTGATCTATATTTCACTTGCTATTAATGAATTATTTGATTGAAAACATTTCTCTGGTGATTTCAAATAGAAGTAAGTGTTGTCAACAGTGTTTATCAGAAATATGAATAGTGTCTACACAGTGCAATTCAAAACTGCCCCAGAATTTGCCACAGCAATCTCCCATGCATTCCATGGGATATTATTGAATGAAAAGACTGCTCTTTTCATTTGCAAATCATCATTGCTGCCATCCAGCAAGTTCAGTCTGCTCTAGGAGTTCTCATTTTTTGCCTTCCACAAACATGTTAGAAGATACCTTTTAGAAAAGTTGAAGAGTTTGTTACACTTTTATTTGGAATGTCTCACTACACTTAAATTTGGAATGTCGAAATAAATTCAGCATTTTAAAATGAGATCAAGTTAATTGTAAGAAATTAAATACAGTTCTTCTGATGTAGTTAATTTTCTTTATTGCCTACATTTCTAAGCCTTTCACTTGGGAGCCTTTCATGAGATCTGGCAGTTAAATGACAGTGCGTGAATGTCAGACCATAGGAACAGACACATACATGTGTGTACTTGTCCAAATTTCCATTTCCTGGGAAGTTTTTCCTCCCCTTTTGCCCATGACCAGCTCATTTGTAGCTCATCGTCATCCTTTAGGATCCTGCCCAGAAGTCAGCCCTTTAGGAGAGAAGTCATCCCATCCCCCATTGGTTCATTGCATAGTCTGGTTTAGTTTTTTCCTAGCATTTGTCACTTGTAATTACTTGATGTATTTGTTTTCTTGGGTATTGTCTGTCTTCCCCACTGGCACATCAGCTTCACAAAAGCAGGAAGACGTGCATTTTATTCATATACTCCTAGGTCCTAGCAGAGGGCGTGGCACATGGTAGGTAGCCAGGTGGCCATTAAATATTTGGTGAATTATTGAATTTTTGGCTTTTATTTTGTCCTAGTGTATCATCAACTAGTTACTTAGAATATCCTAAACAAGTCACTTCTTTGTATTGGTCCGTTCCTTCTCACTCAGGATATGCTTGAAGTTTGAGGTAATCTTATGATCTCTTTAGTCCTGCTCTGTCATTTAATAGTTGATTAGAGGTAAAGATAATGCCCAGGATTACACAGCCTTAGTAACATGTGTCCAAACAAGAAGTCTGACTTAAACACACTGGTCTAGATGCTAACAGTGCCATAGGAAATTGATTTTCTCAGTAGTGATGTTTTGCAAATAAAAATATCATCTCAAAGTTACAAGTAAGCTGATGAAAGCAAAGAATCAGAGTGACAGATGTGGTTTAAGATAAAAATAAAATCTGAATCCATTTTCCCTCATATGTGAAAAGGTTTATTTTTTTTATATTCTTTGTGTCTCTGTTTTTAATGTTATAATTCTGAAATTCTGATTTCAGTCTATTTTCTTATCAAAATAGAACCAAAACATAAAAGGTACCATAAATGTACCCAGTAACAATTAGCAAGAGTCTATTGTGTGTTTGGTAGAACAGCATTTCGGAAGCGAAATTAATGGGAAGAAACAGTGTGATGATGGTGTCACATAAAACCTTTTTGTTCATTTTTGTGATTTAGGACAGAAGTTACAATCAGAAAAGGAGTGGTCAGATCCAGAAATTGAATAAATAAAATAATAAATTAATAAATGAGATATTCATGATAAGCATATTAAATCTATTAAGTCTGTTAGAAAGTAGGATCTGTAGGGTAGAACTGATAACAGGAGGGTCTGTCTGAGTTCTGGAACTCCTGTATAATTTTAAGCCACATTTCTCAACTTTTAAGTGTTAAAACCACCCAAATCATTACGCCTGCACCCACTCATCATCAATTTTAAAAATCTAATAACCCCACCTGTTATAATTCTAGATTCCTACTGATTTAAAGAATATATATATATATAACACTTTTGCATATTATTATTTGCTATTTTTTTCAAAAGCAGGCCTTCTGTGACTTTCAAACTAAGTGCAGATTTTACTGACAGCATGTATTTTTATCTTCTCAAGGAGACAGCTCCTTGTCATTGTTCTTTCTAGCAATATGGCATTTGCTTTCAGTCACTTCCTCTCCAGTTTGTTATACATAAACCATCATCCCAGCAACATTGCTGTCTGTCTCTGTAGAGTTGTGGTTTTTTTGAAAACATGGACAAAAACTTATTTGTTACCAAATCCATCCTTTAGGGTTGGCTATTATCTAGATAAAATTTGATAAATATAACTAAGAAAATTGTTACCATAGGGCTTTTTCTGTTAAATATAATCAGTGAATTACACAGACTGAATTTATAACCTGAGCATGAAAATCAAGTTTCCTTTCTATTTTTAAATTTTATTTTTTTAAATATATTTTTAAAAATGGAAGTAACAGTTGATTTACAATGTTTGTTTCAGGTGTATAACAAAGTGATTCATATATATGTAGCCTGGTGGGCTACAGTCCATAGGGTCACAAAGAGCTGGACACAACTAAGGCGACTTAGCACACACACATGATTTTTTCCATTAGTTTAATACAAGGTATTGAATACAGTTTCATGTGCTATACAGTAAAAGCTTGTTGATCTATTTTATGCATAGTAGCATGTTTCTGTTAATCCCAAGCTCCTTATTTCTCCCTCTGTACACTTTCTCTTTGGTAACCATTAGTTTGCTTTCTATGCCTATGCATCTGTTTTGTGTATAAACAAGTTCATTTCTGTCATTTTTTTTATTCCACATAAAAGTGATATCATATGATATTTGGCTTTCTCAGTCTGATTTACCTCACTTAGTACATAATCTCTAGGTTTATCCATGTTGCTCCAAATGGCATTGTTTCATTTTTAACGGCTGAATAGTATTCCATTGCATATGTGTACCACATCTTATTTTATTCAGTCATCAGTTGATATAGTCTGTTAATCAGAGTAAACCATGTCTTGCCTCAACAGTAAAAGTAAATACAATTAAATGATTAAATGAATGTAAAAATTTGAAAAAAGAAAATGATAAAATCTAAATGGATTCTTTCAGTTGCAGCTTCTTTAGCATTCTTCCTAGTAGGTTGGCTTAGTTCAGAGGCCTGATCAAGAAAGGTTACTTCCAGTCACTATTCTTTGATTTTTCTCAAAACTGTCATTTTTTTAATCTAATTATCCCTTATTTTAGTACTTGGATAAATTAAGAACATTTTAATACTAAATTTTGTAAAGTGAAAATTAGAGCAAGTTTAATCATTTCAAAACATGTTATTATACATTTTTCTTCATTTTTCTTATATATATTTTCAAGCAGTGAGATAGTCAACCCTAAGTTTTACTTTCCTAGCCACATGATGTATTGCTGTATCCAAGGTTGATTGCCAGTTATGATATTGTTAAGCATTTAGGTTTTCTTTTTCTCTCTTTTTAAAAACTTTTAATCATGTATAGTATTAACACTTATATACAGACCCAGCAGAGCTTCCTTGGTGGCTCAATGGTGAAGAATCTGCCGGCCAATGCCAGAGAGACGGGTTAGATCCCTGGGTGGGGAAAATCTCCTGGAGAAGGAAATGGCTACCCACTCCAGGATTCTTGCCTGGGAAATCCCATGGACAGAGCCTGGCAAGTCCATGGGATCACGAGGAGTCAGACACGACTTAGTGACTGAGCACAGACAGATCCAGCTATTTAAATTTTAATTCAAAAGCTCAAGTTGAGTAATGCAAATCATAACATATTCCCAGACTGTTCTTTAGAGAAAATGATGAACTGGCAATATACATATATTCCACCTTACCTTCCTCCAACCCACTATCTCAAGACTGTGTGTATTTTTTTATTTTAATGTCTGAAAATAGATTAAGCTTGTAGCTGTTTAATCACTCTCAGGGTGATGCATTCTTCCAAAGGACAGCTTATTGTTTTGTCATTATTTGGAATAATGGTAAGTAGGCAGGAGATGAAATACTGTCTGTAACGTGTTGCCCACCCTAGTGGTTCTGTGCCTTGGCTGCATGTTACAGTCAAGCCAGGGACCTATTAGAAACCTGATGTTTAAGACACCCCAATTCCACTGAAGTGAGAGTCCCTGGATACCTAGAAGTGGTACTCAGGTATCAATATGTTTTGAATCTTCTCAAATGATTTCACTGGGCAGCCAGGTTTAGGAAGCATTAATCAGGAGTTTCAGCTTGTTTAAATGAAGGATAGGAAGGAGAGAAGTAATCTTAGCTCCATCATATGGGGCAATCAAAATTAAGTTATGTTATCCATTTTTCTCTTATGCTGAAGCAAACTCGCCTTGACACACACTCTCCTCCTAGTGTCTGAATCCTCACCTATTTAGTCTCTGTATTGGAATAACCCAAAGACAGGGCCCCTTACTCTGTAGTCCCTCTTCCTCTATGGTCAGTATGATATATGTCTTATCCTTTGCTTGTGTGCTTTTTTTTTTTTTTTTTTATCCTTTTCTTTGCAGAGCTGGGTATTGCTTCCTGAACCTCCAAATTATCATTAAAGTTGTATTTGCAGTGTGGATAATTGGTATTTTTTGCATTATAGTCAGAACAACTTGACTTCATTCCAGTGTTTTTACCAGCTGCCAAGGCACACCCTGACCCCTGGATTTGACCTCGGTGCTAAATATGGAGGCTGGCCTGTGTATCAGTACTTGCTAGCAGCCCCTGGCTGGGTTGTTCTCCCATAGCATTAATGATCAAGACATTTTCTGGCTTCAGCAAGTATATTCATGCTCTGATTCCTTTGATGCAGTTAAGTGAAAGTGAAATATTGATTCTGTATTTGATAGGAACAACTCCTATCAAATAGCAGGGAACAGGTAAAAGGACCTGTTTTGATTTATTAGATTTTTCCTTTGTTACTTTTATTTTCCACCGGCCGCCATCTAAGTCTGTCTCAACCATAATGATAATAAACTTGTTAATAATGATGAGAATAACTTTCACTGGAGTCTTTTTACATCTGTATACAACATCTTGTAGAAGTGCTGTATCTCATTTACTGCTTTAACAACCTACAAAATTGTTACTATACTTATTCCCATTTTACAGATGAAGAAACAGTGGATTAGATAAGGTTTCTTAGTCAAGCTAATGTGTTTAATAAATGATAGTGCTAAGTGGATTCTTACCTAGAATTGTTGAATTCCGAGAACCTGATTTGTTAACCATTGTGTTGTTTAAACTGGACTTCTTAAAAATTATGCAAGGCCCTTAAACAACTTATTCCCAAACTCCATTTATATCCTTCTGTGCATTTACTCCCACACTTTCACTTACCCTTTTCTCCAGCACTACCGGCCTACTGGTTGTTCCCTGAATCTGTGGCAACTGCATGTCTTTCCCTGTGCTGTTCCTTAAGTCTGAAGTTTTTCCTCTCTCCTTCCACGTGAACTCCCTCTCACAAATTTCAAGCTGCAGTTCCAGTGTCAAACAGTTCTCTTTGAAGCTTTAACTGAGCATCCAATTTGGTTAATAGCTCTTTTCTCTGTGTTCTTACAGCCTATGGAAAAATATCTCAATCACAGCATTCATCACTTACTAGCTAATAACTTCTGATGATTTAATTAACCTCTGTAAGCCTCAGTTTCCTCATCTATAAAATTCAAGATTTTTGAGTCAAAGACAGCCTATCTCAGAGGCTTATGAATATTAAAAGGTAATGAATGTAAGATACACACAACTGCCTGGTATTCATAAAGCATTTTAAAATTGACTATTTTTATTATCATCTCATTATAATACATTTTCTTAAAAATCTGTTTTCTCTTTCTGTACTGTTAATGTCTACAGTGATGAGCATGTTGACATATATTTTTGTATTTTGCAAAATGCTCAGCACAGAATGGAAACTTGTGAGCTCTTTAAGTTCCTAAACTCCTCTATCTCCAAAATGAAAACCCTCATGGGGTTGCTGTGAGGATTAAGAGAAAATGTAAAACTGGTTAGCATAGAAAGCCTTTAATACATGTCATTAGCTGTCATTATTTAATAAATGAGTAAATGGATGGATGAATTCAAGAGGGAGTAAAACCCTTTCATGTTGCTACTTTTTCTTATACTGAGATGATGGCAAATCACAGCTGTCTGTGTCAGCCATCACTTAGCTAGACCTCATTGTGTGATGGGATATGACAAGTCTTGAGACTTCTGTCTTATTAATACTCAGCAGGACTGATTCCTGCCATCGTGCAGGGAGTGTGTGATGTATTGATCAGTGAGAGACCTGGCATGTCTTGTTGAAAGTCTCTTGTGACAATAGGATAAACACTTTCTGTAGATCCTTTCTTCTCTGCACTGGGCTTTTGGCTGACCATAAGTTTGAAGGTGCATTACATCAGAATGACAGAGTGAGCAAGGTGCCCTCCTCTAAATTTTAGTAATCCAGCTACAGTAAATGCCAAGACATGACTCGAAGAGTGTACTTGACAATAAAATCCATAGATCATATAACAACAGAGTTTAGAGATGGAAATAAAAGTACATTGATTTATTTGGGATGGAGACAGCCATAACAACATATTGTATTCTGGAATAACTCAAGAAACCATTACAGATATCTTCCTTCCTGTTCAGGCTTAAAAGAGTAGTTGATACTTGCTAGATCCTCTTCCTCATCTTCCATTCACTTTTCAACCCACTGATATCTTTTTCTAGTACTTGAAGTATTTCAGCAAGGGTTCCCTATAAGGACAGAAAACAAGACTTTAAAAATTGCTACTGAAGGAATACTTGCAGATCTTGCTCTGTTGGCAGGGATTGATACATCACGGAATATAGTATATCTTCAGTTTAGTGAGTACCAGCTGCTTTGATGTGGTAGTCTGAGGAGTGAATATAAAAAGTCCTAATTTAAAATTCTTCCATTTTGAAGCTTAGCTGACTGATAATTAAGAGATGTCTGTTAATTTTCTGTTACTTTCATGGATTATGTATTTCCACCTCAGTCCATGTATCATTCATCCTTACATCAACATTATAGTCACCTGTCTTTAGAAGTTACTTGATGCAGGTTCAGTATTCACTTCAGAGGCTAATCTCAACCCTTTTCTTCTGTTAAAAATAGCAAACCAAATCGCTATGTAAATTGGTCAATATGTATAGATTCTGTGAGTAGTTATTTGCAAAATTGGCTTAATAGCAAATAATCAGTTAGTGTGATAAGCCAAAATAAGAGAAGAAAGGGGAAAAACCACATGATCTTCTTAGTAGATGCAAAAAAATAAAATAAAATAAAATAATATCCATTCCTGCTTTAAAAATAAAAACTAAACTTTTAACAAGCTAGAAACAAAAGGTAGTTACCTTTTGCATTGTTTGCATAGTTACCTTAACATCTTAATCTGTTAAGGGATGTCTACAGAGGACCCTTCAGCTAGCATTATGCTAAAGAATTAGAGACAATCTTTTTTTCCCTGTGATAGAAAAAATAACAAACAAGATGCTCAATTTTAATACTCGGTGTTATAAAAAATATAGAGATAACTAAGCTAAAGACATCCAGATTAAAAGGGAAGTAAATTATGTTTGTTGGCAGTTGATGTGATCCTGTAGGTAGAAAATCTTAAACAATCCACAGAAGTAGTTTTAGAACTAGTGAACTGTTCAGCAAAACCAGAGAATATAGGATCAATATGCATATCTTGGGCTTCCCAGTGATGCTAGTGGTAAAGAACCTGCCTGCCAATGCAAGAGATGTAAGAGACATGGGTTTGATCCCTGGGTCAGGAAGATCCCCTGGAAGAGGGCATGGCAACCCACTCCAGTATTCTTGCCTGGAGAATCCCAGAGGAGCCAGGCAGGCTACAGTCCATGGGGTCACAAAGAGTCAGACACTAAAGTGACTGAAGTGACTTAGTATGCATGCATGTGTGCATATCTATATACTACCAATGAACTTTTGCAATTAAAATTATTTTATTAACAAAAATTAATATGTATAAATAAATTTAGCAAAATAAGTAAAATACTTATGCATCAGAAATTACAAAACACTGCTAAGGGAAGATAACTTTCTGAGAGAAGGAACATGTTAGCTAAGAAAAGTTAATGAATAAATTTTAATAAATGGAAACTCATCTCCTGATCATTGATTAAAAGGCTTAATATTGTCAAGATGACAGTTCTTTCCAACTTTATCAGTAGATTCAGTTAAACTCTATTGGTATCTCATTCAGATTTTTATAGACATTGATAAACTAATCCAAAAATTTATGTGGAAATTCACAGGACCCAAAATAATCAAAAGTTTTTTAAAAAAAGAACAGAGGAGGACTTCACACTTCCTGATTTAGAACATAATATGAAGCTATAGTAATCAAAACGGTGATAGTAGCATGAAGATGGATTATAGATCCATGGAACATAATTCAGAATCTAGAGGTAAACTCATACAATTATGAGTCTCCCACATATCAGATATGCTCAATAAAAGAAAGTGAAAGTGAAGTCACTCAGTCATGTCCGACGCTTTGCGACCCCATAGACTGTGGCCTACCAGGCTCCTCTGTCCATGGGATTCTCTAGGCAATAGTACTGGAGTGGATTGCCATTTCCTTCTCCAGGGGATCTTCCCAACCTAGGGCTCAAACCCAGGTCTCCTGCATTGTAGACAGACGCTTTAATGTCTGAGCCACAAGGGAGACCCAAAAGGCTTTAATTCGTAAGGCATTCTGGAAAAAGTTCAAGAATAGAAATCAGAGCAGTTGTTGCCAGGGATGGGGAAGTAGAAGGGTGCTGACCCAAAGGGACATGGGTAACTTCCTAGGGTGATGGAAATTTATATCTTGATTGTGGACATGGATATACTACAGTGAACATTTATGAAACTCAATAAGCCATATACTAAAAAGGGTGAATTCTTTTGTGTGGACATTATCTTTAAACCTAAATCAAATCCCTTATGATTATACAGTGGAAGTGACAAATAGATTCAAGGTATTAGATCTGATAGAGTTCGAAAAACTATGGATGGAGGATCATGACATTGTATAGGACGCACAGATCAAGACCATCCCCAATATATAGAACAGTCTTATGGACTCTGTGGGAGAGGGAGAGGGTGGGAAGATTTGGGAGAATGGCATTGAAACATGTGAAACGTCATGTATGAAACGAGATGCCAGTCCAGGTTCAATGCAGGATGCTGGATGCTTGGGGCTGCTGCACTGGGACGACCCAGAGGGATGGTGTGGGGAGGGAGGAGGGAGGAGGGTTCAGGATGGGGAACACATGTATACTAATTAAATAATTTTCTATTAAAGAAAAAAACAAAACAAAACAAAAAAATAAAAAGACTTTATTGAATTTGTTAAAAAAAAAAAAAAAAAAGACCATCCCCAAGAAAAAGAAATGCAAAAAGGCAAAATGTTTCTGTGACTCGAGGTCTTACAAATAGCTGAGAAAAGAGGAGAAGCTAAAGGCAAAGGAGAAAAGGAAAGATATATCTATTTGAATGCAGAGTTCCAAAGAATAGCAAGGAGAGATGAGAAAGTCTTCCTCAGTGATCAATGCAAAGAAATAGAGGAAAACAATAGAATGGGAAAGACTAGAGATCTCTTCAAGAATATTAGAGATACCAAGGGAACATTTCATGCAAAGATGGGCACAATAAAGGACAGAAATCCAATGGACCTAACAGAAGCAGAAGATATTTTGTGTATTCTTGCACAAAAGGATACACAAAAAAACTACACAAAAAAGATCTTCATGACCCAGATAATCATGATGGTGTGATGACTCACCTAGAGCCAGACATCCTGGAATGCGACGTCAAGTGGGCTTTAGGAAGCATCACTACAAACAAAGCTAGTGGAGGTGATGGAATTCCAGTTGAGCTATTTCAAATCCTAAAAGATGATGCTGTGAAAGTGCTGCACTCAATATGCCAGCAAATCTGGAAAACTCAGCAGTGGCCACAAGACTGGAAAAGATCAGTTTTCATTCTAATCCCAAAGAAAGGCAATGCCAAAGAATGTTCAAACTACCACACAATTGCACTCATCTCACACGCTAGGAAAGTAATGCTCAAAATTCTCCAAGCCAGGCTTCAGCAATACGTGAACCGTGAACTTCCAGATGTTCAAGCTGGTTTTAGAAAAGGCAGAGGAACCAGAGATGAAATTGCCAACATCCACTGGATCATCGAAAAAGCAATGAGTTCCAGAAAAACATCTACTTCTGCTTTATTGACTATGCCAAAGCCTTTTACTGAGTGGATCACAACACACTGTGGAAAATTCTTCAAGACATGGGAATACCAGACCACCTGACCTGACTCCCAAGAAATCTATATGCAAGTCAAAAAGCAACAGTTAGAACTAGACATGGAACAACAGACTCGTTCCAAATCTGGAAAGGAGTATGTCAAGGCTGCTTATTTGTCACCCTGCTTATTTAACTTATATGCAGAATACATCATGTAAAATGTCAGGCTAAATGAAGCACAAGCTGGAATCAATATTGTCAGGAGAAATAGCAATACCTCAAATACACAGATGATACCACCCTTATAGCAGACAGCAAAGAAGAACTAAAGAGCCTCTTGATGAAAGTGAAAGAGGAGAGTGAAAAAGTTGGCTTAAAACTCAACATTCAGAAAACTAAGATCATGGCAGCTGGTCCCATGACTTCATGGCAAATAGGGATATAATGGAAACAATGAGAGACTTTATTTTTGGGGCTCCAAAATCATTGCAATGTTGACTGTAGCCATGAAATTAAAAGCCACTTGCTCCTTGAAAGAAAAGCTATGACCAACCTTGACAGCATATTAAAAAGCAGAGACATTGCTTTACCAACAAAGATCCATCTAGTCAAAGCTATGGTTTTTCAGTAGTCATGTATGGATGTGAGAGTTGGACATATAAAGAAAGCTGAGCACTGCAGAATTGATGCTTTTGAACTGTGGTGTTGGCAAAGACTCTTGAGAGTCCCTTGTACTGCACAGAGATCCAGCTAGTCAATCCTGAAGGAAATCATTCCTGAATATTCATTGGAAGTACTGATGCTGAAGCTGAAACTCCAATACTTTTTCCACCTGATACAAAGAATTGACTCATTGGAAAAGACCCTTCAACCTAAGTTTGAATCATCAGTTTCCTAATCTGGAAAATGAGGCTAATATACATTTTCAAGGTTGTGATAAGGATTATATGATACAGTACATATTTGGAACAACCAGCACTTTACCTAACTCATGGGAGAACCTCACTAAATGATAGAGAATAATTAAAATAATAATCTGTGATTGTAATAAGGCTGTCATTAATTGAGAGGTGTCATACCGTTGCTAGGAGCTGCTAAACTTGAGTGAAGACTTACTTTGAAGATACTGTTCTCCTCTAAGAATGCTCATCCATTTAAAAATATGCCACTACCTGCCAGCCCTGTGCTGCGTGCTGTAGAGGCAGCAGTGAGTTTCTGCTCTCGTGCAGCTGACATCTTAGATGGGTCTTTAGCGTTCACAGCCTGGGCTGCTTTTACAACTTTCTTCCACCAAATGATTATACTTTTAGCCGAACTTCAGTAGTAGAATTAATTCAGCACCAAATCTTTATGGAGAGGAGGAAGACAGACAAATTAAACACTGGGAGAAATCTTCTGGTAGTTAATATTGGCAATATGCACTCAACACCTCTGGGGTAAAATCTGTCTCCTCATCCCTAAGAGTGAATGAAGTTCGTCATATTGCTGCCATATTACCAAGTTAAGAACATTCAGTGGAGCCCCAGTCACCAGGTCTTACTTAAAAAACCTTTCCTAGCTAGTATGTTTTCAGAGCTTCCCATTTCTTTTTTCCCCACTCTGGGCTCTGTGTTTCTAGAACACCAAACCCATATCGAGTGGGGGCTCTACCTCGTTAAAACACTTTCACACTCATTTCAGCAAATTGTTTAGGTTCCACATGTTGCCTTTGGGTTTTGTTTAGACATAAGAATCCTATCCTGCTGCAAAGGTTTTTTTCTCATCATCCCTACATTTGTTTTTATGTTTGGGAATCTTAGCAGTTTCCTAATCTGGACCTCCCATTGGTACCTCTGAAGCTTGTTCCCTAGGATCATGAAGTCAGCTTCATGGAGGTCAATGGCTTTAGGGGGCAGGGTTTTGCTTAGGCCTGAGTAAAGGCAAGGGCTGTGAAAGAGACTGTGAACCAGGCCTTGGGGTGCAGGCTGTTTGCAGTTTGACCTTGAGCCAGAGGGAAGCAGCCCTCTTGCTGAGGGCTGAGGCAGATTGAGGATGAGGCTGAGGCAGATTAGGTATCTTGAACATCATGCACTGTTGCTGCTGCTGCTGCTAAGTTGCTTCAGTCATGTCTGACTCTGTGCGACCCCATATACGGAAGCCCACCAGGCTCCCCCACCCCTGGGATTCTCCAGGCGAGAACACTGGAGTGGATTGCCATTTCCTTCTCCAATGCAAGAAAGTGAAAAGTGAAAGGGAAGTCACTCAGTCGTGTCTGACTCTAGCGACCCCATGAACTGCAGCCTACCAGGCTCCTCATGCACTGTTACCAAGCTGCAAACTTGCTGAATGTGTGGAAAAGCATACTTCAGGATCCATCAGTGCATTGCTAGTTCTAAGCCTACTAAACATCTTGAGACTATTGCTCCCAATTTCATTTTGCATTTGGAGTCCAGAAGTCAGGAATAACATTGGGTTCAGAGTTACATGACTAATCCTCTTGGTATCAAGTTAGCTTTCATTGGATAAATTACCTAAATTCTAACTAATATGGAAAACATAGTTTTCCAATTCCAAGAATGTCCAGAGGAGAATATGGTTTAAGTAGCTCCCCCCCACCACACACACACACATTGTATATCAATAACTTATTTCTGGCTCAATACTTTATTTATAGCTATAGCTGGAGGACAGAGTTATTGGCATAATCTTGGCTAAAGCCATTCTCTTCCTATAGCAAACAATCTCTGTTGAGATGGATTCTCCAAGATTAATAATAATCATGAGCTGCGGCTGAGGGAGAAAAGCAACTTTGTGAAGAGAGCATCCTACTAACTGGTCTCGGCAGTAAATAATGGGCCTGCCAACCAGAGTGTTCTCATGTCAGCTACAAACTGGTGCTTGCCATGGGCACTTGCCATGCATCTCTAAAAGGATTAAATCAGGTACTGCTGCAGCTGCTGGGTTTTAACACCCCCTGAAAGGAGTTCAGGGTGGAGTGCAGAAATGAAGCACTCTGTGCTCTGGAAAGAACTGGTGGAACAGGTCCTCAGGTACTTAGATATTTTCAGGAGTATATTTTATGAGTCCAATTCTTCTATCTCCTCATATCTAGAAAAGCTCTTAAATTCTTCATGGTGGTGACTGTTTCTTGTGACTAGCAGAAGCCTTCTGCAAAAGATATTTACTTGGTTGCATGTACGGCCCCTTCACCAAAATCACATATTTACTGTCCTTTCCCCACCACATCTTTGGAGCAGTTTCTCAGAGCTATCTGAAATGCTATCTTCCTGGCTATTGTCCTCATTTTCCCCCAAATATAATTTAACTCACAACTCTCACCTTGTGCATTTTTTTTTTTAAAGTCAACACCACGTCCATCAAGAAGTTATAAGCTTATGTAATTCAGCAGATAACTGTCAGAAAGGTCGATAATCTTAATTGTAAACCTCACTGTATAAATGCATAGCTTAAAAAGAATCTATACATATTCACGTATTGTAGAAGAGTTCCTAAACATATGTATGTATGCTCAGTCATTCAGTCTTGTCCAACTCTTTGCAACCCTATGGACTGTAACCCACCAGACTACCCTGTCCATGGGATTTTCCAGGCAAGAATACTGAAATGGGTTGTTATTGCCTCTTTGAGGGGATCTTCCCGATCCAGGGATAAAACTTGCGTCTCCTATATATCCTGCATTGGCTGGTGGCAGTTTCTTTACTATTGAGCCACCTGGGAAGCCCCAGAACAGTTCTTGTACAAAGCCTTAATTTTGCCCTCTACTTTAGGATTATTGGTTGTTCTTTGCTTCTTAATAATATTCTTTATTTGTAAGTAACCTAAAAATGTAGTTTCTCTAATATGTAAGTGGAAAAGCCCTCATTTTATCTTCGTTTCAAATGACACTTCCCTTGCTTAACTGTGGAGTTTAGAGGGAACTTGGGCTAAGAGACAGCTGCCTGAAATGATGCATTGGAGTACTGAATGCATAAGCAACACTTGCTACCATCTTAAGCAATAAGGTTGTCCTCTTTCTACCCTAAAAGCACAGTATCCTATTGCCCTGTTTACTTGTAGTCTTTCTTACTTAGTCAGAGATCCAGAATATCAGTACTAAGGAATCCTTACTGCTTTTGACTTTAACTCCACTCTGACATTCATTAAAGGAAGTACTGATACTTCAAGAGACTAAACAGAATTTCTGAAATCTGTAAATATTTTCACTCCAGACATACCTGAGGCATCTCTATACCCAAAATACTAGGAAGCTCTCAACTTTTTGAAAATTCTCTCACATCCACTTGAGGTAACTGTGATTTCTGAGTCGTAAATCGCTTCCTTTCAAGACAGTTCTAGGAAAATATCCAGAGACAGTCACAAAGATAACCATCTAAATGTCCAGGCTTATAATGTGAAAAAAGTATTTTCGATGCTGTTTTGGCTGTCTTCCTTCATATTGTGCTTCCAGGAAACCAAGGCCTTTTCAGGTTTCAGAATGAAGAGAGCACTGGCTTCTTAAATACTTGAAAGTAATTATGCATTCTACCAGACAGCTTAGGGGAAGTTGTAAGGGAACCATTTCCATCTCAATGTAAATGCGTATTTCGCCTCTGTAGATGTATTCTGGCAGAAAGCGTCCTCATTCCAATAGCATGCCCTATTAGGTCTTAAAGCAATAATTAAGCTTGCTTTTCTGGTTTTTGTATTTTTCTTTCATTTTTTACATTTCAAAGATGACTTCTAAGTTTGCTTTCCTTGGGTTCCATCTCTAATATCCCTAGAATATTTCAGATGGATGAGGTAGTCATGAAGTGAAGTGAAAGTGTTAAGTCACTTAGTCGTGTCCAACTCTTTGTAACCCCAATGGACTGTAGCCCTCCAGGCTGCTCTGTTCATGAAATTCTCCAGGCAAAAATATAGAATGGGTAGCCATTCCCTTCTCCAGGAGTTCTTCTCCACCCAGGGATTGAACCCAGTTCTCCTGCATTGCAGGAGGATCCTTTACCATCTGAGGCACCAGAGAATAGACTGCTAATTTTGTTTCACTTGGTAAAGAAATACCTCTTTAACTACCGTTCCAGGTTAGATACCTGTTGACCTAGTAACAATTGTCTGTCTGTGTTTTTATCATCCATAAGTTAACTGGTACATTGATTCTAAAAATGGTCCCTCCTAACTAACATTAACTAGACCTCCTAACTAAATCCCCTACGATTACACAGTGGAAATGAGAAATAGATTTAAGAGACTAGATCTGATAGACAAAGTGCCTGATAAACTATGGACAGAGTTTCCTGACATTATACAGGAGACAGGGGTCAAGATGATCCCCATGGAAAAGAAATACAAAAAAGTTAAATGGCTGTCTGAGGAAGCCTTACAAATAGCTGTGAAAAGAAGAGAAGTAAAAAGCAAAGGAGAAAAGGAAAGATATATTCATTTAAATGCAGAGTTCCAAAGAATAGCAAGGAGAGATAAGAAAGCCTTCCTCAGTGATCAATGCAAAGAAATAGAGGAAAACAACAGAATGGGAAAGACTAGAGATCTCTTCAAGAATATTAGAGATACCAAGGGAACATTTCATGCAAAGATGGGCTCGATAAAGGACAGAAATGGTATGGACCTAACAGAAGCAGAAGATATCAAGAAGAGGTGGCAAGAATACACAGAAGAACTGTACAAAAAAGATCTTCATGACCCAGATAATCAAGATGGTGTGATCTCTCACCTAGAGCCAGACATCCTGGAATGTGACGTCAAGTGGGCCTTAGGAAGCATCACTACACACAAAGCTAGTGGAAGTGATAGAATACCAGTTGAGCTATTTCAAATCCTGAAAGATGATGCTGTGAAAGTGCTGCACTCAATATGCCAGCAAATCTGGAAAACTCAGCAGTGACCACAGGACTGGAAAAGGTCAGTTTTCATTCCAATCCCAAAGAAAGGCAATGCCAAAGAATGCTTGAACTACTGCACAATTGCACTCATTTTACACGCTAGTAAAGTAATGCTCAAAATTGTCCAAGCCAGGCTTCAGCAATATGTGAACCGTGAACTACTATATGTTCAAGCTGGTTTTAGAAAAGGCAGAGGAACCAGAGATGAAATTGCCAACATCCACTGGATGTTGGAAAAAGCAAGAGAGTTTCAGAAAAAGATGTATTCTGCTTTATTGACTATGCCAAAGCCTTTGAGTGTGTGGCTCACAATAAACTGTGGAAAATTCTGAAAGAGATGGGAATACCAGACCATCTAACTTGCCTCTTGAGAAATCTCTATGCAGATCAGGAAGTAGGAAAAGGAATATGTTGCTGCATATTCTCACCCTGCTTATTTAACTTATACACAGAGTACATCATGAGAAACTCTGGGCTGTAGGAAGCCCAAGCTGGAATCAAGATTGCTGGGAGAAATATCAATAACCTCAGATATGCAGATGACACCACCCTTATAGCAGAAAGTGAAGAACTAAAGAGCCTCTTGATGAAAGTGAAAGAGGAGAGTGAAAAAGTTGGCTTAAAACTCAACATTCATAAAACTAAGATCATGGCATCTGGTCTCATTACTTCATAACAAATAGATGGGGAAACAGTGGCTGACTTTATTTTTGGGGGCTCCAAAATCACTGCAGATGGTGATTGCAGCCATGAAATTAAAAGATGCTTACTCCTTGGAAGGAAATATATGACTAACCTAAACAGCATATTCAAAAGCAGAGACATTACTTTGCCAACAAAGGTCCATCTAGTCAAGGCTGTAGTTTTTCCAGTAGTGATGTATGCATGTGAGAGTTGGACTATATAGAAAGCTGAGTGCCGAAGAATTGATGCCTTTGAACTGTGGTATTGGAGAAGACTCTTGAGAGTCCCTTGGACTGCAAGGAGATCCAACCAGTCCATCCTAAAGGAGATCAGTCCTGAATGTTCATTGGAAGGACTGATGTTGAAGCTGCAACTCCAATATTTTGGCCACCTGATGCAAAGAGCTGACTCATTGGAAAAGACCCTGATGCTGGGAAAGATTGAGGGCAAGAGGAAAAGTGGATGACAGAGGATAAGATGGCTGGATGGCGTCACTGACTCAATGAACTTGAATTTGAGCAAACTTTGGGAGATAGTGAAGACAGAGAAGCCTGACGTGCTGCAGTTCATGGGGTCAAAAGAGTCAGACACAGCTTAGCAAAATAACAACAGTAAAGTGATAGCTCTCTGATGTGGAATTGTGTTTTGAAGGATAACTTAATTCAGCTCTCAGATTCTACCACCGCAACTCACATCCTTAGGTGCTCAGAGTCTGTGATGTTATGCTAAATTCTGTACTTACACTGAGTTCTAGTCCCAGGAATAGAACTTTCTTTTTAGAAGAGAGAGTTCCCTGTGAGCAGAACTTTCCTTTATTAATAAAAGAATTACATAGAATTAGATTTGATTCCTACATTTGTTCACTCCCTGGCTATTTGACTGTGAAATTCACTTGATGAAAACTCCAGGTTTTTAAAAGATAGATAATAATAGAACTTTCAGAAGACTGAAAAGAAAACAGATATGTGTATAAAGCATCCACCAAAGTGTATACACACAGGTAGGCACATGAGTAACACTGATTATGATAATGTTCCTGCTGAAAAAGGACAGGTGGAAAGAAAAGGAAAAAGGAAGAGCAGTGAGAGGAGGGGGAGAAGCAGAAATAAGAGGGAAAAAAAGGGAAGAGCTGGAGCATGTAATGGGAGAAATAATGAGATTGTACCATTTTGCGAGGGCTTTCCAAGTATCTCTTTCCTTCATCTACCAGTTCTCATCTTTGGTGTAATTGCAAAGCATAATGAGACTCTGAGAGAGTTTGTTTCCTCTTCCCCCACCTCCCCCAGGAGAAGCCCATAGAAGCTGCTTCTCACTTTTTCTGTGCTGGCTTTGCCCCACCTTTTGACCTCCTTTCTGCATTAGTTCACCTCCCCAGCACCACTCCATCCTATAGCTTGAGAGCTTCTCTACTAGCATCAGGATTTCCTGATTCATGAGAACCCTTTATCCACAGCCTGTCTAATGGTTGTCTCAGTCCAGTTAGATAACGTTGGAGTTAGATTTGAAATTTAAATAGAGTTAGAGGCTGCTGTCTCTGTTTTGTAAACTGCATGTTAAGGAAAAAAATTCCCACTGATTTTTGTCTAGTAAATTTAACTGTCCTAAGTTAAAATTAAGAGAAAAGAGTAACTGGAACACTGAGAGAGCAAATGTAGAATAAACATAGAAGTTAATTCTCAGCACAACTATTCTTTAAACTCTAATAGCCAGTAAACGTAAACATGAAGTGACAGTTTCTTCATTACAAATGTAAACACACGAAGAAACTTACCCAGCAGCAGTTTAAAACAAACCAAGAGATAAAACCTCCTCGTTTGCTTATGCCTGAGCCTTTTTCACAACGGCTGTCTTTCTTTTTGGTTTATTATTTCCTACCTTAGCACTGTGGCTATCAAATATATAGTTACTGAAAGAATTAAGCCTGGTGCAAAATAATTCTAGAGTCAATGAAGAAAGAAAAAATACTTTTCACATAACTTTCAAATTATGGAAACCTAGTTAAAATGTATTTTCATCCAGAATACCAATTTTTTGCCTCAGACCTAACCATGAGTTTGTTCAAACCACGGATGAATCAGGCAGGAATCTCTGGGCATATCTGTTGTAGGGAAGAAGAGCCACCCACATGCACAGGAGGAGATGTTTCTCATTCCTTGTTGAGTAGGTTTCATAGCTATGCAATCAGGGTCACTTTCCTGCACTTTCTTTGATAGACAATTCTTTTGATCAAACAGAATTCTTTCAATCTTTTGTACTTTGTTCTGTTATAATGCAACAAGAATAAAGGAACGTTAGTTGCTTCGTGAGTGGGTGACACTGGTTAGAACTGCCTTCAGAGGAAAGTCTGAAACTCAGATGAGCAGTGCCTAAATGGCCTATGGCAGGCTTAGCATGCAGACAGCTGAGCATAATTCAACACGTTTCTGTGTCTCAACTGTTGCTCTTGTCAAATATTCTTACTCGTTTTTGGATAATTTTCACGTTATTCTTCTTGAGGTTCTGCTGAAATAGCTCGTTCTTTCTCTCATATGTGTGTGTGTATAAAACTTTTGTGTATAAAAGTTAGCATCATTATGTGCTAATTGCTTATGCTAATTGGGAAATATTAAGGTAAACGATGTGTATTTTAACTAAAGTGAAAGTGAAAGTCGCTCAGTCATGTCCGACTCTTTGCAATCCCATGGACCATACAGTCCATGGAATGCTCCAGGCCAGAATACTGGAGTTGGTGGCCTTTCCCTTCTCCAGGGGATCTTCCCAACCCAGAGATAGAACCCAGGTCTCCCTCATTGCAGGGGGATTCTCTACCAGCTGAGCCGCAAGGGAAGCCCTTTAACTGGAGTAGGTGGTTTAAATGACTCCATTTCAAAGACAACTTCACTTCAGTCATTCTAATTTTTAAATCTGCCTCTAAATACTTCCATTCCCAATAGCAAAATAAATAAATGGACTAACAAACAGGTCTTACTGCAACAGCAGTAATATATTATTTTACTTAAAGAAAAAAGTGAGATTTCAGATGTGCAGAAGGTCTAGGATGTTACCACCACTTTTAGAAATGTATATACATTATTTGCTTTTTAAAACATAAGCTTGAACTCAAGCAGATTCGCATCTTCTCAAATAAATTGATGAAGTTCAAATAAGTTACCTATAGTTGCACAATTTTATTATATTTATCACACTGTCATAATTTTTGTTAATCTACCCTACATGAAATTGCCTATAATTTTAATAAGCCTATATATAACATTTTGTATTCTGCATTCATGTACACATTTCCTTATATTAATGTAACTTTCATACTTATTATAGCAATAGAGCATAATATATTTAATAATACAGCATTCCATAGTGTTAAAACAGTTCCCTTTTGTTAGGTTATGGTATTAATAATAGCAGTTATAACACCTACCACTTACCAACTGTTTACACAATGAGTGTTCTGTTAAGCACGTCTTTTTACAAAGTAGAGACCATGCCTAGTTTGTTATGTGGAACACCTTGACTTTAGAATTTGGTAGACTTCGGTCTCAACTTCCTGTGTGATGATTAATCAAGGAAAAAATTCTATTTTGATTCCTCACTTTCAGTTTTCTCCTCTGAAAAAAATAAGAATAATAATAACTGACTTATAGGTTGTTATCTACCAGAGTGTGACACATGGTAAATGTTCAAGATATGGGAGAAGATTGTTCTTGGGAACTACTTCTAAAAATTATTTAACCTGTATAAAATGAAGATGTTTATATGATTTTGTGCATATTTCTATATGGATTTCCAGGATAATTAAGTAGTCAGGATCAGCAACTATATGCTAAGTGTCCTTTTTTTTTTTTTAATCAAATCCTCACTATCTTTCCATCATTCTTCTTTTTTTCATTCTTTATTTATTCTTTAAAAAAATAATAGAGCCTATTATAACCAAGAATTTATGAAGTCACTGCTTGACTCCAGGTTGCATCTGGCATGAAGGAGATGCTGTCTGTTCAACAAGCATCAGGGCACAATCTCTGCTGTAAGGCCAGTGAATAGGCAGAAATGTAGGCAGATATATTTGTTCACATGTCTGTCTTCTACAGGAGGCCGTAGTTGGTCATCTTAATGTATCATATCAATGCACTTGGCCAAGATATAGCCTCCTGGGAAAGACACATGTAAATAAAAAAGAATACAATATTAATCATAAAAATAGGTTTATACACAAAATGTTGTGACTTTATATTTTTTGTCTAAGGGATTAAGGAGGTTGCAGGATTCATTTCTGAATTAAATTTTTAAGTAAATACCAATTTACCCGTTAAATAGAGAGGAGTCCAAAGTTTAAAAGGTATAGTCCACCCAGCAAAAACAAGATGCAAAGTCAAATATGACAACATGAAAGAGACCTACCATTTTCCTACAGCTGTAATGACTGTGGTAGACGATTAGTGTTAGGGTAAGAGGGTGAGAAAGTAAGCAGGATCAGAAAGTACATAGGAAGCTGGTACATATCCTGTGCCTCCTATGTGACAGGCAGTATGCTGGACATTTTATGCATATTTGGTCCTACAGTTCTCAGAATAACCCTATTTAAGAAGTGATGGAAATAAGACTTTGAATAGAAAGTCAGTTGTCCAAGGTCATACAGCAAAAAAAATAGTGGAATTGATGTTCAGACCCAAGTCTTTGAGATCAAAACCCCTTTTCTTGTCATCAAGATGCAATGAATATTTAAATAGGAAACCACTTAAGTGTCTTTTCATTTGTTTCAGTTTAATTAACTTCTCTGAAGATAAATCTTTGGGATTTTATTCTGTATTGTCTCAAACTTCATCAAAAGCATGGAGTGGTTGTTCTAGACAACGTATTTAACTTTTCTTTGATATTCTTCAAATGAAAATGCTTCCTCTCCGTATATTTTCATGTATTATGTAGCAGATTCTTTTTAATACAGTTCTTATGCTTTGTTTTGTTTTGCTTCATCCCCTGTTTATCTGTTATTAGATATGACCCACTATTTGCTTTTCTATGGGATTGATGGAGTGTCTTTCACCTGCTTTAGGATGCCTCTGTTTTCTCTTTTAATCTTTCTAAGATCTTCAGCAAAGAAAACAACAAAAAACAAACCAAAAAAAAAAGAAAAAAAACCTGATTATCTGCCTTTCTAGAGGCTGGCACATACAGGGAGAGAATCAGAGCCTGGAGATTTGATTTTCTTCATGAGAAATTCATTCTGTCATACTGAAAAATAACATTTATTCTGGTGGCTGGATTTCTCCATCCATCCTCATTGGTCCAGCCTGTAGCCTGTATGCCAGACTGAGTATGGCTGAATCTACTCTCTTTTCTGGTACTTCCCCCGGGAAGAACCCCCGTGCCCCGAGAAAAAGCCCTGCTATACTCATAATACTGCACTGCACTGGATCTATATAGGGAAATGGATTCCCAGCTTCCAATCTGCTTCCAATCTGCTCTGAAGCACCCCCTTTCTTTAATATCATCCCTTCCAAATTGAGAACTAATAATTCTCTAGACCAGAAATCAGCCTATGATATCTGTAAAGGGTCAAATAGTAAATATATTTTAGCCTTTCAAGTAATACTGTTCTTTCACAACCTCTCAACATTACTGTTATAGCATAAACGTAACCAGAGACAATATATACGTGAGATGTTGTGGCTGTATTCCAATAAAACTTTATTTATAGACTCTGAAATTTGAATTTCAAATAATTTACACTTAAATGATTCCTTTGATTTCCTCCAACGATTTAAAAATGTGAAAACCATTTTTAGCTCACCGGCAGCAGTCTGCAGTTTGCCAGCCCTTGCTCTACACAGGCAGGATGCTTGCTTCTTCTGCAGGGTAAATTGGAATCTGACCATCATGGTCTCCAGTTTGACTGCTTTCTCTACAGCATCTCCAATGCAGAGCAGCACTTTGTAGTTTCTTGTGATGTGCAGTTTCTACCTGGAGTCTTTAGCTATTTTAGTTTTCTCCTCTATCTTTGTGTCCTCCCCTCTTGAGATCTCGTCACAGGCAAGGTGCTTAGACTGTGTTAGCAGTTAGTATCTGATCTAGAAGTGAAAGATGGGTTGTGTTTTTTTCTCTCTCTCTCTGGAAAATTTTTGTTATTTTACCTTTTTTGTTCTTCAGAAACCTCTCCAACTGAACTAAATTAAACTGCCAAATAGTTTGTATTTCTTTTAATGATATATATTTGAACTTCATTCACATGATTTTTAGATGATTCTTCTTACTCTTTCCTCTTGAGATTGTGTTGCAAACAGGAAGATACTTCTGGTAAGTAAAGGAAAGAATTGACAAAGCAAAAGTGTGACTTGAGACTTTCTCTTTTTCAGTTTCTACTTTTGTTGTTGCTGTTATTCATTTACTTAATCAACAAATATCTGTGTGTACCCAAAAGATCTTACATTTTGACAAAGATGAGTAGAATACCGTATTTGTTTTCTAGGATACTAAATGTGAAACAGAGATACGTGTTTTTATAATCCTCTTGATATCTGTTATTTATACCATAAGTCATAGGGAGCACAAGTCAGCATAGGAAGAAGTGTGTGCTTGGCATACTCCACGTGATATGAAAAAGAAGCATAGATTATAGAATAGGGCCCTGCTTGCAGCCTTAAATATTGTTAAATGAAGGGATTACCTGCACTGCAATGCTGTTGTCAAGACTGAATGAAATTTTATACACAGACATGTTGTAAGTGCTTAGCATATAACATCCCCCCCCAAATTTACAACAGAATGTTAAATGTTTTGGGTTAGGTTTTTATTGATAAATTTATAACCTTCCAGTAATGTGATACAGTTTACTACTAACTTTGTTACTTCTTAATCACTATATAATGTCTAATCACTAAACTTTTTACTTCCTTACTGATTTACGTAGTGTGGTTCCACTGCTATACTACTCATTAGCAGAGTTGTATAAATTAAAGCCCTTTCATTGGATTGCTTGTCAGTTGTCTTTTTGTGTTTTAATGCTGCAGGTTGTAAAGATGCTCTTGTACAAATGGCACAAAATGGTATCTACTGACCAACTGTCTTTTCTGTATGTGTCTGCTTAGGTCTGAACAGTGATGGCACTTATTTCTGTTACAAGTTTCTCAGTGGACTGTGGATTGACTGAACCATACCCATTCCCATCATGATGTATACCACCAAGGCTCCTCACTAGTAAGTCATTCTCTATTCAGTATCACTTGTGTGGTTATATATTGAGATGGTCAACACAGTATGCATTTATCTTGCAAAAAACATGTAAGACACGTGCATTGGTGTTACTCTTATGAAACGTGGCTAGACAGTCTATGTACCAACCAATTGCAAAATGAAAAAGTGCATTTAGATCCATCTATCATGTATTTTTACTTTTTGATATATATGGTATATCTAAATAGGCAGAATTCAGAAGTATAGAATTTTACCTCCTTTTTAACTGAATGAAAGTAGTCACTGGAATTTCAGTGACTTTTGGTTCTGTCATCTGATATAAATCTGGCAGTGTAAGACAGAAAAATCTTATTTAGCTTAATATTTTGAAACAGGTCAATTTTATTGCAGTTTTTCCTAACAGGGTATCTGATATACTTCCACTTACACAGGTGTCATATGGTAATTGACATGGGATATCTATGGTGTCATTGAAAGGAAATTCTACTCAATTCCCTTAATTTTAGTTCCAGCCCCAATATTTATCATCTAACTAGTCCCTTAAATCTTTAGGACCCAGTTTCTTCATCTACGAAATGAGAGGCAGACATTCTGCTTTGCCTAACTCATAAGATTGCTTTAAAGGATAAATGAGATCCTGATGTGAAATTATTAACAGTAAAACCCCATAAAAAATAGATGATATCTGTGGCTCACTAATACCACAAGTAGGAAGGTGGGGGAAAAAATCACAATTTTCTTTTAAAATTGGTTAATAGTGTCAAATATTTTATACGTTATTCACCTAAGAGATAAATGATAAGATTATACTTAAATGAATGACCCCAATTATTTTTTTTTGTATTTGAGAAAGGTATGATTAAATGAGGAGCACATGTTCCTCACATATACTTGCATACACAAATCCCCATCAACCATATAATTAGGCTTCTAGTTCTGACCTCCAGAATATTTACTCCATTAAAGTTTATTTTTAGGTGTTTTATACTTAGAGGAGACAAGATACAAGATACTTTTTTTTTTTAAACTTTACAAATTGTATTAGTTTTGCCAAATATCAAAATGAATCCGTCACAGGTATACATGTGTTCCCCATCCTGAATCCTCCTCCCTCCTCCCTCCCCATACCATCCCTCTGGGTCATCCCAGTGCAACAGCCCCAAGCATCCAGTATCGTGCATCAAACCTGGACTGGCAACTCGTTTCACTTTTTATGTGTAATTTCATTTCAGGATACCAAGAGGACAATGTAGAAATGCAGTCAGATATTACTCATTCAGTTTTAATATATTAAAATTTTTGTTTCTTGAAATATCTATAACACCTCATCTGATCATCCCCTTTAGCCAACAGAATGCAGCACTAGTCTGTTTAAAATAAAAAACGGAAAATGAAAATTTTGACAAATGTATTTAGTAATATAGAGAAAGACTTTTCCAGTAAAATTGAATGAATTATTATATAATCAGGCCAGTACAATAAAAGTGGTTTGCAAGTTCTTTTCCAGAAATTGGATATGATTACCATTGAAGAGGCAATGGTTTATTGCTGCTGCTAAGTCGCTTCAGTCGTGTCTGACTCTGTGCGACCCCATAGACGGCAGCCCACCAGGCTCCCCCGTCCCTGGGATTCTCCAGGCAAGAACACTGGAGTGGGTTGCCATTTCCTTCTCCAGTGCATGAAAGTGAAAAGTCAAAGTGAAGTCGTTCAGTCATGTCCGACTTTTAGCAACCCCATGGACTGCAGCCCACCAGGCTCCTCCGTCCATGGGATTTTCCAGGCAAGAGTACTGGAGTGGGGTGCCATTGCCTTTTATTATGCAGATAAAATTTTTACATATAAGTGAAACAAAAATCTTAATTAACAGATAACATACAGTCACTTGCTTATATTGTAGCATGGTGCTTAAGTATGGTGGGGTGAGGCAGGGCTAGAGTCAGATTGCCTGGGGTTGCAACCCAGTTTCGTCGTTTTCCAGCTCTGCAGTGTCGGACAGGTCATTTAATTGCTCTTTGCCTTAGTTTCCTCATCGTAAAATGGGTCTAATAATGAGTATTTATTTCATAGGATTGTTGTGTGAATTACATGAGTTAATTTGGTTGAGCACTTAGCAGCAGCACTGTGTGACACTTGTTAGGTAATCAGTCAGCATTAGTGATTATTATTCACTGGATAAGCATGGAATTATGGTGCTAACTATAGGTTTTGGAATCAGAAAGCCCTAGGTTCAAAACCATTTATGAATTAATGGTGAAATCTAGAGTAGTAACTGAACTATTTGAATTCTTAGTTTCTGAGAAATAAAATGAAAATAATTAAAATATACTCCATAATGCTTTTGTTAAGATGGTTTAACACAATATCTGGCACCTTTGTTGGGAATTTTGAAGGTATATTCACAGAGTACTATCTAATGCAATTGTAAAATAATGTACATCAGAGATTCTCTGTTTCTGAAAGTGTCTTGCCATATGTTATATTTAGGGGACTTTAAGAAATGTGTCCAATTACAGGATTTGTTCTGTCCAATCCAGAATTTCAAATAAGACAAACAGATAATTTAAATCAAATTACAAGTATAAGCAACAAATATGACATCCTGATTTAAAAAATGAAAATTACCCACTGCATTTGAAAATATGTGGGTTATTTTCAAATATCTTTTGATATTGATTTCTACCATAACTTCCACAGTGATGAGAGAGCAGGCTTTGTATTATTTCAATATCCTTAGACCATGAAATTTTTGCCCTTTGTTTTATATCCCTGGATAGGTTCCTTGTCTCCTGGTTTATAGACTCTGGGAACCTAAATAGAATTTATATCCTGCTGTTGTATGAAAATTGTATAAATCTTAATTATGTTGAAGTGGTTCATAGTGCTTTTCAGGTCTACTATATCCTTCTACTTTTCTGTCCATTCATTCTATTAATTTTTGAGAGCTTGATATTGAAATTCCAACTAAAAATCTTAATTTTTCTAATTAAAAATAATTGTAATATAGAGTGGGACTATACGTAGCTTTGTTCTGTATTTTCCAAGTCTTCTATAAATGTATTATCATACTTTCATAATTTAAAAAAAATTAAAGTAACAGAAATCCATTGACTGTTTTTTAGGCCTAACAGGGAATATCAGCTCCTTATTTGTTAGGCAGATTGGGCTGTTACTGCATTTAAAATGACTTTCCGGACAGAAAGGGAAGAAAGAAAGGAGATGGAAAAATAGAATATGTGTCACAAAGTGGTAGAGAAGGAGAGTTTAAACTTTCGTTTTCATAATCCTATGCTCTAAAACAGACTGCATACTTGTTCTTATTATGAAGAAATTTAAAATATTTTCTTTTAGACTTGTGTTGGACAAAATTCAGTGGTTGGAATAGGTGGCAATTTTCAAATGAGTCATGAGTTGTTTCCAAGGTGGGAAGTACTGATAAATTGGGGCCGTAATCCAGGAGTGGATTGTGGCTGGCTGCTGTGTATCACTCGGAACAGAAAGCCGAGTCTCTTTCCCTCACGTTTTAGTTATAAACCATCTGAAACAATGGCGATGTTCGCTCAGTCCATCTCTGTATCCATCCACATCAGCCTCCAGAGAGTATTTCACATGTAAATGGAACCCGACTTGTCCATAACTTGGATTATAACATTATTGAATGCTTCTGCACACACTCTCCTTTATTCTTGTTTATTTTTTCAATAACTTTAGCTTTTATCAAGTTTGCACCTGACGAGGAAAATCATGTTTGTGGAGAAAGCTTTTGAGGGTAAAGGTTTTGGAGGTAAATTCCTAGGTCGGAGCCCACAAACCATGGATGTAGGGTGAGGCTTGGCTGCTGCTTTGCTGTCCCTGCATGGGACCCTAGGTGGCCAGATGCACTGACGAATCTGGTGCTTTTCTGTCCTGCTTCTCCTGGGCTCTGCCTTATCCCATGCTTTCAGTCCTTCAGCGTGGCCACCATTCATATTTTGAACTCGCATATTAGGATTTCACATGTAACAAAATGAAAAAGCAGCATCGTGGTGTTGGAATATCAGCCGTACTGGACAGACAGATGCTCATATGTCCTTGCTTATTTTCATAATCTTTATAGATTTGTGATGTTTATATTAAACATTTTCATGAATTTAGAAGTCTCCTTCTAAAGGAGTCTGACTTAGATGTCAGTCTGGTACTTGATAAAAGGTATCTAAAAACTAGAGAGAAGTGCCAGAATTTGGAGGAGACATGGGGTATTCAGAAGGCAGGAGTACTGGAGTGGGTTGCCATTTCCCTCTCTAGAGGATCTTCCTGACCGAGGGATCAAACCCAGGTCTCCCACACTTTAGGCAGTCGCTTTACCATCTGAGCCATCAGGGAAGTCCATTCAGAACTGAAGTCTCCTCTAAACTGGAGACAGGAGATTGAAGTGTTTATCAATGGAACTTTAAGAATAGGTCTACTCAGTCAGGTCATAATCGTAAGCATAACATCATTGTGATAAGGGGAATAGTGTAAACCTCTGATTCACAGTTGTGAATGAGCAGAAGGTATTCAGGGACAAGCAGAAGAGTTGATTAAAGTTGAATAACTACTGCAGAGTAACCAGAAGTGGAATAAGATGAGTTGTGAATGCCTCAAGGAGCTTTACCTGGCCCCCTTTCATTGGTCTACTGTGATCTCCTCCACCTTTTTGCTGGCCAAGCCCAACCTAGAAGCACCCAGCCTTACCAGTGTGACACCACAAGCCTCCTCCTGTTTGTGGATACTGCCCATCAAACTCCAAGTTGTCCTTCCAAACTCATTTGACATGCTCTCCCTTCTATGAAAACTTCCTTAATCCTCCTTTTAAAATTGACTACTCTCTTTTCTTTCACCCGTGTATTATGTACACGCCTGTTTGGTAGACTACACTCACTTTTTTTCCTATTATTGGTTGACATTTCTCTCAGTCCATGCAAGCTGCTAAAACAACACCATTGACTCAGTAGCTCATATAAACAATGGAAGTTTATTCCTCACAGTTCTGGAGTCTAGAATCCAATATCTGCACTGGCAGATTTCATGTATGGTACACGCTTGTTTCCTAGAAAAAGCCATCTTTTTGCTGTGTCCTCATGTGGTGGAAGTGTCAAACCAATTTCTTTAGCTTCTTTTTTGTATCCTAAGTGTATTAATCCCATTAATGAGAGCTCCACACTCATAACCTAATAACCACCTCCCAGAGGCCCAACCTCCAAATACTCTCACACTGTGCATTAGGATTTAACATATGAATTTGGGGGACAAACGAGCATTCAATCCACAGAAGCATCCATCTTTCCTATTGCATTCTTGCCTTATTGAGGGTAGTCCTTATCTTCCTCAGTAAGATTATTATTAATTTACATGGTTAAAAATAACCAGAAAAATGAAAAGTGGCTACTTGCAATGTACCATGATGGTTCTATCGTTTGTATAAGTTACATAACTGACTCTAGTAACATCCTTAGTAGTTTATCATTAAGCATATTATTTTTAGATCAACATTTCAAAACTGATAAAAATTACTTAATCTCATCTTGACTGAGGCTAGCATGATTTCCTCCATGTAAATTAGTAAGAAAAAATAAAGTAGTTCTCAAGGCTTTATTCAGTTCAGTTCAGTCGCTCAGTCGTGTCTGACTCTTTGTGATCCCATGGACTGTAGCACACCAGGCCTCCCTGTCCAGCACCAACTCTCGAAGATTTTATTATATTAATTATATTTATAATGCATATCACATTTGTGTGTACATGTTTCATATATTCATGAAAAGTATCTACCATTAATTTCATTTGAGAAGGGAGGAATGTATCTATTAAGTGTAATGAAAGGTCCCTATAGGTTCAAACTGTTTTTAAAAAAATAGAGGGAAAAATAATCAAATCCCCAAAAGCCCTCGATGTCAATGAGCAAAAGCCTTTGTAACATGGCTAACTGAAATTTTATCTGAAATTTATTTCAGTAACTGTATATCACCCAGATAGTACTGTTTTAACAGGAAAGACTGTTAAGTCCACTAAATCCTTATGGAAACACTCGACTTTCATCTTTGTTACTTACTGTACTTCAGTCATACACACAGGAGTTGGTACAGGCTACGACTTATAAGTAGCACAGGGTATCTCAAGCTGTTCAGCTTTCACAGATGGCTATAGAGAGATAAGTGGGAAGCATTAGGCTAATAAAGACATCTTTAGGAGAGGAAAATGGGTTGACAGGGTACTCCAGGTCTCAATGTGTGAGCTATTTTAGATTGACATGCTTTAAGCAAAAAGGGATAATGTTTGAATGAATCCTATATTAAGAATATTCATCCAGTTGTGTCAGCAGAAATATAATGGAGTCATGTAGGCATTATCCCTGAACTAAAGCTTGGATACACTCAAGCAAGTAGAGTAATGCAGCAAGAACAATATATTTGAAAGGCTCAGGTTTTGTTGTTTTTTAACGTCCAAAGGTAACACTTGAGTGAATTCCAGGTTGTTTCCTGATAGCTTTGTTAGTGTCTTCAAACTGTAGCAACTTGGTGACCATTTTCTGACATTCTTTTTAGCTGAAGGACTTAGAGTTGCATGTTGAAATTTAATGATAATGCTGATAATGGCTCCCATCTACTAAAGTAGTAACTGTGCAGTGGGGTTTCACTGTACAACATCCTTTAATATTCACAATATCTCTGCAAGCATGGCTCTGTCTTCTTTTTACAAAGGAGGAAATGCATAAGGAGCAGGGTACACTACCAATTTATATGCGTATTTATGTAACCTAAATTTGTGACAGCCTCACCACTGTAGAATGGCATGTAAATATGGAGGCACATGATATTTTGTATGTGGAGTTAGAAAACTAATTTTGCTTTCAAAAAGTAAATTATATATTAATTATATATTCAAAATATGCTTCAGATTTTAAACCATGCCTTTTTTAATATCCTGAAAAGTAATTATAACATAATTAAAGATTTCCCCTTCTATCCTTCTCCAGCAATTGATATGGATAAAAATGAGAATCTGGATCTAATAGAGACATGACCTCAAGCACATACAGGAAGGTGTCTTTCAGGAGAATGCATTAACCATTTTTAAGATTGAATGGTTTACCATTAAAGTCAGATATCTTTAACATGTTTTATTACATCTTATTTTTTTCACATTAATGTGAGTGTGTGTGGTAGCATAATTAATTGATTCCACAAGGTAAAAACTAACATTCTTGGCCTTAGTAAGTATATTATATCCACTGGCGTGTGTGCTCAATCATGTCCGACTCTGCAAACCTTTGGACTGTAGCCAACCAGGCCCCTCTGTCCACAGGATTTTTCAGGCAAGAATACTGAAGTGGGTTGCCATTTCCTTCTCCAGGGGATCTTCCTGACCCAGGGATTGAACCCATGTATCTTGTGTCTCCTGTATTACAGGTGGATTCTTTACCACTGAGCCATCAGGGAAGCCGTATGTCCACCAGGCATCCCATCAAATTCTTTCACATGAACACTCTCTTTTTAGCTCACTTATCTGCAAAGAATTGTTCTGATTTGTCTTACATTTGGCTTATCTATATGGTGGACTGGAGAAGGCAATGGCACCCCACTCTAGTACTCTTGCCTGGAAAGTCCCATGGGCAGTAGAGCCTGGAAGGCTGCAGTCCATGGAGTTGCTGAGGGTCAGACACGACTGAGCGACTTCACTTTCACTTTTCACTTCCATGCATTGGAGAAGGAAATGGCAACCCACTCCAGTGTTCTTGCCTGGAGAATCCCAGGGACGGCGGAGCCTGGTGGGCTACCGTCTATGGGGTCGCACAGAGTCGGACACGACTGAAGTGACTTAGCATATAGCATAGCATATGGTGGACAGAGATCACCAGTGTTTTACTGTCTCTTATATGTGCCACTCAACTGATCTGAAGGAAAAAAAAGTCTGAAAACAAATAAGCCTAGGAAGCAGAGATAGTTTTGAAGAAGCCGTGTTTTTTATACCTGTTGTTTAATAAAGAAGATAATTACAATATTTTGAAGTCATTTGAAATTTAAGGGGATTAAATTACCTGGAAAGAAAATCATGTTTTAAATTATGTTAGTTCAATACTTGAAATTGAAGAACTCAGGTGTCTCATGTACTCATGCTATAAATATTAATGGGCCTCTTTCAGTACAGTAGGCCCTGAGTTATGTACAGTAAACAAGTTCCTGTATTCGTGGAGTTTATATTTCTAGGTTGCAATTGGGGAGTGAGGGGCAGGAGTTGTGGAAAGAAAGGAAGTAGAATATGTGTGTATTTATG
This sequence comes from Bos indicus, assembly GCF_029378745.1. Lineage (NCBI taxonomy): Eukaryota > Metazoa > Chordata > Mammalia > Artiodactyla > Bovidae > Bos > Bos indicus. Next base: position 12,470,024 of record NC_091787.1, read on the forward strand.
CATATGTGTGTGTGTGTGTGTGTGTACATATAAATGTATGGTGATATGTATCATTAAATACATATATATATACACAAATAGTAATAAATTTGATTTTAAATGAATGACCTTTTTATAGCAAAAAGAATTCTTGCTTTAAAGTTTTTCTAAAGCATAGTTTTAGATTAGAGTTTGAAATTCTTACTCACCAAAAGTTTGTATTTTAATCTTTTCCGGAATGGGAAATTTTTATAAACTATATTAGTCATTGTTTTAAAATGGTTTATGTGTTTGCTATCTTATTTTCTTTATTCATTAAGAATATTTGTAGATGTGTCAGAATCTGAAGGAGAACCTCCCTAGAGTATTTTGTACACCATCAGATTGCACTGAGACTGCAATCGGCTGATGAGGGACAGAAAACTTGAACCCTGTGAGACCTAACGTGGGGCGGGGATGGGGGGAGAAGATTAAATTGAAGGAATAGGAGCAATTTCTAAAATCCAAGTTAAAGTTCTCTCTGTGTTGAACTGTGAAATAGCATGGGCATGTTACCTAATCACGTGAAAATTGGTTATGGAACCAGTTATTGATTCAAATGCTTTACTTAATAAGAAGTATAATTTAATATCAGATGTGTACTTAGAGCTTGTGACAAAAGGAACAGTTCAAAACCTGGAAAAACAAAGTGTCAGTCTTGCATGCACTGTGATAAGCCGGTTTTCCAACTCGACAGTGAGCCAATCGTTTTTAGTGATTTTTGGATATAATATAATGACTTCTTTATTAAGCTCAGTGAGTAAGTGGATGTTAAACTCTGTTTACTTTGACTGCCATGATAGATAAAGTAGGCTATTCTTCTGGGATAAGATAAAAACATTATAACAAAGCAATCATTTAAAAAATACTTCTTTCTTCCCATGAAGCACAGGTTCATGTTTGAAAACTTACCTACTGTTTAACTCTGAATACATGGTTTTCATGATTTTTTCCCAAATGATGTAAAAATCAGTACTTGACACACAAATATGCCACAGGAGATTTTGCAATTGTTCTTAATTCATTTTTGAATTTAGCTTTTATGAAAAAATATAGTTAAAAATAATATAGTCAAATGATAATATCTAACACCTTTTTTTTGTTTTTGTTTTTTTTTAATTTATTTGGCTGTATGGGGTCTTAGTTGCAGCACGAGGTATCTTTAATCTTTGTTGCAGCATGCGGGATCTTTTAGCTGCAGTGTGTGGGATGTGAACTCTTAATTCTGACATGTGACATCTGGTTTCCTGATCAGGGATCAAACCCTGGCCTCCTGCATTGAGAGCATGGAGTCTTAGCTTCTGGACCACCAGAGAAGTCCCTCTAATAATTTTTGACAGTGAGTTGAGTGTTGAGGTGGAGCAAAACTGGTAATGCCTCAGTGCTAATTTTGCCTTTTTCCATTGCTCACTGTTGGGAGCAAAAATAAATCTGCTAAAGTAAAAATTGTTGACAAAGTAATTATCATTGGGTCCCAGCCCTAGGTACTAACTACCTGAAAAATGTAACATTTGAATAATACAGTAATTAAAATGTCAAAACTGTATAATCATACCAAATAATGCAGAAAAATAAATCAACTGAAATGCCCTGAATATTAAACCCATTAAAAATACATTAAACAGATTATGGTAATGTTTTAGGCTTCCTTACTAAGCTGGATATATCTACACCTTCCTCAAGGAAGAGGGACATAAATTGCAAGGTAGAGGTGGTAAGTTTAAGGCAAAGAAAAACCATTCTATATAAAGAGTAGTAGGTTGTTTGCTTATTTCAGTTTTGTTACAGTTCTTCCTACAAAATTAGCACAAAGCAGGGCACATAGAAGTAAATAAATGTTAGTGGAATTTAATGATGCTTCTGCTTATTAATTTGTAAATGTAGCAATTTGTCTTCATTATTGTCTGTAGAAAGTCATTGATAACCAGTTATTGCTCTGAACTTGGATTACAGTCTTTTTACATGGATTCACCAGTTCATTGGGCTGAAAAGAGTATCCTTGCAGTATATCTCCTAAAGGAATGTTCTATTATGAACTTGAATACTTATTTAAACACATATTTAAAATAAAATCTTGGGTTTTAGCTTAGCTTTGGCCTTAATCTTGACCTTGAATACCATTATATAATATATTTCCCTAATTTCTTTGTTGCAGGCAAACATTTTTAATTAAATGCAAGTCGCTGACATATTAGCTATTGCATCAAATTTTAACACCAAATTCTGAGGGGTTGACTTTTACACATATTAGATTTCCTTCATAAGGTTTCAGGGAAAATTAAGGAGAATTTCAAGGCACAGCACAGTGATTGATTATTTGATAAATAAGATGTTACTGTTTAGTACAGAAAGATAATATTTATTATACCTGAGTTAATTACATTGTTGCATCTCAGTAGACGATCATGGGGATGTATATTTGATAAAGGAAGATGTTGCATTAAACCCTCAATTGCAGATCTATATAATAATACCCAACGTCTATGGTATACCCTATCCATCCTTTCCCCCTTTTGTCCTTGTGCAACCCAGTTCACACACAATTGATCATTCCCAGGGTGGCATCCACATCAACCATTAAGGGAAAACAAAGCATTTCTTGGACCTAGTCTATCTGTTTTGGAATTAGTAGGAGTGGTTATCTCATTGCATTTTTCTAAATAAATTTAAGAGTGATGGATGGACTAACCACGTGCCACTTATTCACAGTAGAAGTTAAAAATGGTTAAGTATGACACATGGTATGCAAAGTTCTCTGGAACCAAAAATGTATCTATGCAAAGAACAAGAAGAAATACTGAGACGATTTTTGCTCTGTAAAAATTATGAAGTAATATTTTTATAAGCAAATAGAATATATCAATATTTCTTAGCTAATGAATTTACTGTAATGTTACAGAATGAACTGTTGCTAAAACTGTTTTTGCTAAATCTTTCTTAGTGCATTTAATGGTTTTGTTATAACTGATCAGTGCAAAGAAATAGAGGAAAACAATAGAATAGGAAAGATTAGAGATTTCTTTAAGAAAATTAGAGATAGCAAGGGAACATTTCATGCAAAGATGATGAGCTCAATAAAGGACAGAAATGGTATGGACCTAACAGAAGCAGAAGATATTATGAAGAGGTGGCAAGAATACACAGAAGAACTGTACAAAAAAGATCTTCATGACCCAGATAATCAAGATGGTGTGATCACTCACCCAGAGCCAGACATCCTGGAATGAGAAGTCAAGTGGGCCTTAGGAAGCATCACTGTGAACAAAGCTAGTGGAGGTGATGGAATTCCAGTTGAGCTATTTCAAATCCTAAAAGATGATACTGTGAAAGTTCTGCACTCACTATGCCAGCAAATCTGGAAAACTCAGCAGTGGCCAACAGGACTGGAAAAGGTCAGTTTTCATTCCAATCCCAAGGAAAGGGAATGCCAAAGAATGTTCAAACTACCTCACACTTGAACTCATCTCACACACTAGCAAAGTAATGCTCGAAATTCTCCAAGCCAGGCTTCAATAGTACATGAACCAAGAACTTCCAGATGTTCAAGCTGGACTTAGAAAAGGCAGAGGAACCATGATCAAATTGCCAACATCCACTGGATCATTGAAAAAGCAAGAGAGTTCCAGAAAGACTTCTACTTTTCCTTTATTGACTATGCCAAAGCCTTTGACTGTGTGGATCACAATAAACTGTGGAAAGTTCTTTAAGAGTTGGGAATACCAGACCACCTCTCATGCCTCCTGAGAAATCTGTATGCAGGTCAAGAAGCAACAGTTAGAACTGGACATGGAACAACAGACTGGTTCCAAAGCAGGAAAGGAGTACATCAAGGCTGTATATTATCACCCTGTTTATTTAACTTATATGCAGAGTACGTCATGTGAAATGCTGGGCTGGATGAAGCACAAGCTAGAATCCAGATTGCCGGGAGAAATATCAATAACCTCAGATATGCAGATTACACTGCCGTTATGGCAGAAAGTAAAGAAGAACTAAAGAATCTCTTGATGAACGTGAAAGAGGAGAGTGAAAAGTTGGCTTAAAGCTCAACATTCAGAAAACTAAGACCGTGGCATCCTGTCCCATCTACTTCAAAGCAAATAAATGGGGAAACAATGGAAACAGTGAGAGACTTTTATTTTCTTGGGCTCCAAATCACTGCAGATGGTGACTGCAGCAGCAATGAAATTAAAAGATACTCACTCCTTGGAAGAAAAGCTGTGACCAACCTAGACAGCATATTAAAAAGCAGAGACATTACTTTGCCAACAAAGTTCCATCCAGTCAGAGTTATGGTTTTTCCAGTAGTCATGTATGGATGTTAGAGTTGTGCTATAAAGAAAGCTGAGTGCCGAAGAATTGATGCTTTTGAACTGTGCTGCTGGAGAAGACTCTTGAGAGTCCCTTGGACTGCAAGGAGATCCAACCAGTCCATCCTAAAGGAGATCAGTCCTGATTCCTCATTGGAAGGACTGATGATGAAGCTGAAACTCCAATACTTTGTCCACCAGATGCAAAGAACTAACTCATTGGAAAAGACCCTGATGCTGGGAAAGACTGAAGGCAGGAGGAGAAGGGGACGACAGAGGATGAAATGGTTGGATGGCATCACCGACGTGATGCGCATGAGTTTCAGTAAACTCTGGGATTTGGTGATGGTCAGGGAAGTTAATGTGTTGCAGTCCAAGGGGTCACAAAGAGTCGGACATGACTGAGTGACTGAACTGACTGATATTTTTAAGTAATTTGTGTTTATTACCATTAATTTTCCATTTTTTATAAACTTGAAAATACAAAACCAAAGATACAGAAAGTAATATAAACACTTCTAATCTTAACACTGTAAAACTTCAAAGTAACTCTTCAAATAGTTTTATATTCTTGTCTTCTAAAATTTATATATATTTATACAAATATAGAATCATCTTATTCATACCTTTTTCCTCTCAAAGTATAGTAATGCATTCCCATTTTCCATGTCTTAAAGTATTTCTCTAAAAGAAACTTACAGGAAACATAACATTTTATTGTAATTTATGGGATATTATGGTGATCATTCTGTATTATAACTTTCTTTAACATCCTTCCAAACAAATCTTTGACTATATGTTCATGCTGAGGCAGTCTGAGTGTGGACTGGAAAAGAATTTCCAGACATAGCATTTTGGAAGGAAGTGAGCTTTTTAAGAACAAAGAGCAGAAGTAATGACAGTGCTGTGAGCACAGTGGGCTGAGCTCCTGACAGGCCAGGTAAAGTTGACAATATTCATGGGTTAAGAGCCAATTTTTATGGCCTCAAGACAAAGAAAATTCCTGCTGGAAGGTTGACATTAGGTGGTTGGTAAGGCAATGGCACCCTACTCCAGTCCTCTTGCCTGGAAAATCCCATGGACAGAGGAGCCTGGAAGGCTGCAGTCCATGGGGTCGCTGAGGGTCGGACACGACTGAGCGACTTCACTTTCACTTTTCACTTTCATGCATTGGAAAAGGAAATGGCAACCCATTCCAGTGTTCTTGCCTAGAGAATCCCAGGGACAGGGAAGCCTGGTGGGCTGCCGTCTATGGGGTCGCACAGAGTTGGACACAACTGAAGTGACTTAGCAATAGCAATAGCAATAGGACGCTATAGAGTGACTACCAGGATGCACATTTTTGCCTGATTTGGGATCAGGAAGCCTGCTGGTGATGGTCAAGGGGGCTTTTGGCAATAGTTATGAAAGGGCTTAGTCAGCTTAGGAGGTGACCTTGGTTCTGGGCTCCTCATGTATGGCCTTGGTACAAGGCCTTGCACCTGTGGCCTTGGGGCAGGACTCAACAGTTCACGTAACAATTCCAGCTCTGATCCCTTCTTTGACAATCAGACTACATGCAACTAAGATGGTATGCTTTACTTGAAAGCCTAATAGTAGATCTAAATTAACTTGTCCAAAACAAGCTTGGAAAAAACATTCCCTTTTACTAAAGGAAAAATGTGAAGGGAGGGATACATTAGGAGGCTGGGATTAACATATACATGCTCAGTTCAGTTCAGTTCAGTCTCTCAGTCGTGTCTGACTCTTTGTAACCCCATGAATCACAGCATGCCAGGCCTCCCTGTCCATCACCAACTCCCGGAGTTCACCCAAACTCATGTCCATTGAGTCAGTGATGCCATCTAGCCATTTCATCCTCTGTCGTCCCCTTCTCCTCCTGCCCTCAATCCCTCCCAGCATCAGAGTCTTTTCCAATGAGTCAACTCTTCATATCAGGTGGCCAAAGTATTGGAGTTTCAGCTTTAGCATCATTCCTTCTAAAGAACACCCAGGACCGATCTCCTTTAGAATGGACTGGTTGGATCTCCTTGCATTCCAAGAGACTCTCAAGAGTCTTCTCCAACCCCACAGTTCAAAAGCATCAATTCTTCAGTGCTCAACTTTCTTCACAGTCCAACTCTCACATCCATACATGACCACAGGAAAAACCATAGCCTTGACTAGATGGACCTTTGTTGGCAAAGTAATGTCTCTGCTTTTGAATATGCTCTCTAGGATGGTCATAACTTTCCTTCCAAGGAGTAAGCGTCTTTTAATATCGTTGCTGCAGTCATTATCTGCAGTGATTTTGGAGCCCCCAAAAATAAAGTCTGACACTGTTTTTCACTGTTTCCCCATCTATTTCCCATGAAGTGATGGGACCAGATGCCATGATCTTAATTTTCTGAATGTTGAGCTTTAAGCCAACTTTTTCACTCTCCTCTTTCACTTTCATTAAGAGGCTTTTTAGTTCCTCTTCACTTTCTGCCATAAGGATAGTGTCTTCTGCATATCTGAGGTCATTGATATTTCTCCCGGCAGTCTTGATTCCAGCTTGTGCTTCTTCCAGCCCAGCATTTCTCATGATGTACTCTGCATAGAAGTTAAATAAGCAGGGTGACAATGTACAGCCTTGACGTACTCCTTTTCCTATTTGCAACCAGTCTGTTGTTCCATGTCCAATTCTAACTATTGCTTCCTGACCTGCATACAGGTTTCTCAAGAGGCAGGTGAGGTGGTCTGGTATTCCCATCTCTTTCAGAATTTTCCACAGTTTATTGTGATCCACACAGTCAAAGGCTTTGGCATAGTCAACAAAGCAGAAATAGATGTTTTTCTGGAACTCTCTTGCTTTTTCCATGATACATGCTACTAGACACATAATAGATAATCGACAAGGACCTACTGTGTAGCACAGGGAAGTTTGCTCAATACTTTATAATCACCTATATGGGAAAAGAATCTGAACAACGGTGTATATATACATATACCCGGGGCTTCCCTGTTGGCTCAGACAATAAAGTATCTGCCTGCAGTGTGGAAGACCCTGGTTTGATACCTCGGTTGGGAAGATCCCCTGGAAAAGGGAATAGCTACCCACTCCAGTATTCTTGCCTGGAGAATTCCATGGATAGAGGAGCCTGGCAGGCTACAGTCCATGGGGTCACAAAGAGTCAGGCAAGACTGAGTGACTTTCCTTTCCTTTCCTTATACGTCTACCTATGCGTGCATACATGCTCAGTTGCCTCAATCATATCTGACATTTTGCGACCTTATGGACTGTAGCCCGCCAGGCTCCTCTATCCATAGAATTCTCCAGGCAAGAATACTGAAGTGGGTTGCCTTGCCCTCCTCCAGGGGATCTTCCTGACTCAGTGATCAAACCCAGGTTTCCTGTGTCTCCTGCATTGCAAGCAGATTTTTTACCAGTGAGTCACTAGGGAAGCCCACATATGTGTATGTATGTGCATATATCTATCTATCAGTTCAGTTCAGTTGCTCAATCATGTCTGACTCTTTGCAACTCCATGGACTGCAGCACTCCAGGCTTCCCTGTCCATCACCAACTCCCAGAGCCTACTCAAACTCACATCCATCACATCAGTGATGCCATCCAACCATTTCATCCTCTGTTGTCCCCTTCTCCTTCTGCCCTCAATCTTTCCCAGCATCAGGGTCTTTTCCAGTGAGTCAGTTCTTCATATCAGGTGGCCAAAGTATTGGAGTTTCAGCTTTAAGATCAGTCCTTCCAATGAATATTCAGGACTTATTTCCTTTAGGATGGACTGATTGGATCTCCTTGCAGTCCAAGGGACTCTCAAGAGTCTTCTCCAACACCACAGTTCAAAAGCATCAATTCTTCAGCACTCAGCTTTCCTTATAGTCCAGCTCTTCCATCCATGCTGTACACCTGAAAATAGCACAACATTGTTAGTCAATTATTGTTTAGTTGCTAAGTCATGTCCAGCTCTTTTGTGACTCCATGGACTGTAGCCCACCAGGCTCTTGTGTCCATGGGATTTCCCAGGCAAGAGTACTGAGTGGGTTGCCATTTTCTTCTCCAGGGGACCTTCCCAATCCAGGGATGGAACCCATGTCTCCTGCATTGGTAGGTCAATTCCTTACCACTAAGCCACCAGAGAAGCCTGGTAATCAATTATACTCCAATATAAAATTAAAAATTATAAGTGTCTTCTTTGATTTCTTTCACCAGTGTTTTATAGTTTTCTATATATAGGTCTTTAGGTAAAGAGACACTGATGTATAGAACAGTCTTATGGACTCTGTGGGAGAGGGAGAGGGTGGGAAGATTTGGGAGAGTGGCATTGAAACATGTATAATATCATGTATGAAACGAGTTGCCAGTCCAGCTTCGATGCACGATACTGGATGCTTGGGGCTGGTGCACTGGGACGACCCAGAGGGATGGTGTGGGGAGGGAGGAGGGAGGAGGGTTCAGGATGGGGAACACATGTATGCCTGTGGCAGATTCATTTTGATATTTGGCAAAACTAATACAATTAAGTAAAGTTTAAAAATAAAATAAAATTTAAAAAAAATTAAGTTAAATTAAATTAAAAAATAAATAAAAACCTGTAAAAAATAAAAAAAAAGAAAAAGAAAAAAGATTAAAGATATATAAGCCTGCATTTCTGCTAATAAAGCACCTTTGCTAAAAAAAAAAAAAAATTAAAAAACTTGTCCAAAATAAAACTGGAGATTTTTTGTGTCCCACCACAAACTTTCTTCTCCCTCATCTGTCTCATCTCTGTTTTCCAGACTGTTTCCAGGAGATCCAAACCAAAGGCTAGGTGTTATTTATTTTTTCTTTTCTCAATTCCCACATTCAGTTCATCTATAAGTTTTATTGACTCAGTCTTCAAAACACATTGTAATTCTGTCCTCTTTCTTCCAACTTTTCCAGTACCGATCTAGTCAGCAGTCTTACGCAGGGTGCTCTAAGTGGCCCCTTCTCTCCTGCTTTTCCCTGACCACTCTTGTGTCAGTCTTGTCAGTCACTTGCTCACAATCCTGCAGGGGCTTTCCAGAATACCTGAATAAAATCTAAATATTGTTATGGCTCTCAGGGTTCCCTATGACCATGACCTACCCCTGTTTTTCACCTCATCCCACTATCCTTCTCTGCCAAGAGGAGGATATGCTGCCTTATCTGCTAAGCTTGCATCTATTCTGCTGCTGTGGGTTGAAACTCTCTCCCCTCACACTCCAGACGCCTCTTCCCTTTTGTTTAGGTTTCACTGCAAATGTCACCTCTCCTAGTGGCTTCCTGCCTATCAGAGTGCAAAAGGAGCACTCCAGCTACTCTAAAACACACCTCTACGTTGTGTTTCTGTCATATGTGTATCATTTCTTAAACACTCATGGCTTTTCTTGTTATCCATCTATTCATCAGAATGTAAGCTCCATGTAAGCAGAGAAAAAACCTGGTATTGGTCACACACAACTCTAGCCCTGGAACCAAGAACAGAACTTACTGTGTGGTAGACACTAAATACTAAATGAATGAAACAATTGATGAAGACTTAACTACTACTACAAATTGTGTAAATAGAATTTCTCAGTCAAAAAATTTGAAGTATACTTGATTAACAGTTTTGTGTTATTTTCTGGTATAGAGCAAAATATTTAAGTGATTCATATATATATTCCTCTTCAGATTCTTTTCCATTATAGCTAATTACAGGATGTTGAATATAGTTCCCTATGTTATACAGTGGAAATTTGTTTATCTATTTTACATATAGTAGTTTTTATCTGCTAATCCCAAACTCTCGATTTATCCTCCCCCTGTATGTATCTTTTGGTATCCATAAATTTATTTTGTCTGTCTGTTTCTATTTCATAAATAAGTTCATTTGTGTCAATTTTTAGATTCCACATAGAATTTATAGCATATGGTGTTTATCTTTCTCTTTCTGACCTACTTCACTTAGTAGGATAATCTCTCGGTCCATCATGTTGCTACGAATTACATTACTCCATTCTTCTTTTGGGCTGAGTAGTATTGCATGCTATATATGTACCACATCTTTACATATTCATTTGTTTATATACATTTAGGTTGTTTCCAAGTCTTGGCTATTGTGAAGAGTGCTGCTATGAACGTTGAGGTCCATGTATTTTTTTGAATTGTAGTTTTCATCATTTCAGGATATGTGCCCAGGAGTTTTTCATTTATATATTTACATTTTAGTCATTTGATCTTCATAACAGCTCTATAGAATAGATATTATTCCCTTCTGTCAGATGAAGAGACAGCCTCTGAGTTTATAGTGTGTGAAGTTGGTAAGTTATAGAACTGATGTCTATACCCAAGACTGGCTGATGCCCAAACCCAAAAACTGTTAGTACAGCATCATCAAAAGAAAAGGTTTGTGTCTGTCATTCAAACTTCCTGAGACTTAATGATTAAATTTAGTGTAGATGCTGGATATTAGTGTTCTGTTCAGAGCATTTTAAAAAGGAACAAGAATCATTCCTTTAGAAGATTTCCACAGACAAATAAATAATTAGGTAAAGGGAATTTTAACAGGTAGTGAAATGGAAGAGACTGGAACTCATTATTTATATAGACAAAGAAACAATAAACTGCTCAATGGACCTTTTATTTGTGGCATTAACATAATCACACCATTGTAATTTGCACTGGTTGAATTTATATTATTTTCTAAAAATTCTTACAACCTCAGAGACTTACCTGTCTTCTCAAGAAGGGTGTTTTGTTTTTTTTTTTCCATTTGTTTGTTTGTTTTATTCCAAGTTGGATGTGGAGCAGTAAGACAAGAGACCCTGAAAAGATCTATCCAGATGCACATTATTTCTCTCAGTTTATATAATCAAAATTATGAATATTTATTTGTTTCTAAAAATAAGTTGATCATCACAAACATGGCTTAGCTAAGGAAGATGAGCATGCATCAAATTGTTAGAGTCTCAGATAGCTGACTTAACAAAGAATCATCTGGATGTCATTAAAATAACTGTAGCACAGGGAACTTAGCTTGGTGTTGTGTGATGATCTCAGTGGGAGGGATGGAGCGTGGAATGAGAGGGAGATTCTAGACACAACATTGTAAAGTAATTATACTCCAATAAAAAGTAGGAGATAGGTACCTGAAAAATAAAACAACATATATTTTTCCAGTAAAAAAATAATAAAATAACCAATATTGGAGAAAATAAGTAAAGTAGAAGAGCTAAGAAATTAGAAATAAATTTGAATGTCTTTTATGCTAGTTCCTCAGATATTTGAATGACTTTTCATTGTTGCCATTATTTAATCCAAAACAATTAACCATGTAGTACCTCAATAATCATGAAGAATTCCAAATGAGTTCATAGAAGTTTTATATTGACTATAGCAATGACTTGTTTTAAGGCAGGGAGTCAAAATGTCAGTGAAAAAGTTGTGTTTTGTGATTTTTTAATTAAAGGGAGATGGTTGTAGTGAATTGAAAGGTCTCTTTATTCATGGTTACTCTGTGTGGATAGCTAGGCATGCATTTGACAAGAGACTGCTTGTAGGGAGCTAATTTAAAGTGGAAACAAATAGTTGTGAAACATGAGGAAATCCTGCTGGAAAAAAAAATGTGGCAGGATCACATCAAATAGGAGTGTTAGAGTAATTTACTGTTCTAGGAAATCCAGCAGCTGGTTTATCTAAAGCATTCCTCTTTTTCATAAGCACTGGAACAAGGGCAGGAAATGGTTCAAAAAGCATGCTGACATTCCTGTCACAGATTTTGTAAACATTTAATAACAGAAAACGATTTTTAGAAACTCAATGCTTAGCCATGTCAGGGACTCTTTAATGAGATAATGCCTCTATTTCTAGCTTTGGTTACTTAGAAATGACTCTAGAATGAAGAACTTCAAGTGGAATGAAGAGCAAGCAAATTTCTGCTTATGTCATTTGTAAAAAGTACACTATGTTGAACTCAACACTTAGAATTAGTTTTATAGAATAATGGAGATTGTAACTAAACCTTGAAAAAGTAATCCAGTGACCTAGTATAAAGTAAAATATGTATAACATTTTAAAAAACTATGCTTAATTGCTGTAAATAAGGAGATACAAGGACTGGTGTAAAATTAGTTAAAATCCCAAAAGATTCAAGAGTAAGAACAGACAAAGGAAACATTGTAGATCACATGATATAAAAACATATCTAGAGGAAACCTGGGGAAATATTTTAATGGAACTAATTACCTGTAACTAGGTTTTATGCTTTTAAAAATCATCCCAAGAGATTTAAATGTCTCTTTATAAAGTCCCTGTAAAGAAGGAGACTTCCCTTCCAGAGGCTAGAAGATAGAGAAAATGCAGAGATGTTTGTAAAAGGGTACAAATATTCAGTTATAAGACTGAATATGTTTTGAGGGTCTAATATACAGCATTAGATAATATTGTATTCCATACTTAAAATATGCTGAGAGAGTAGATCTTAAGTGTTTTCATCACACACACACACAAGCAAAAAACATTTTCTTTTCTTTCCATATTCCATACTGAAACAGAAAATTTAATTTTTTATTCCATTAAAAATAGTATCTAAATACTTAAAACCATTTTCTATTCTCATAGTTCACAGAATCATATTTCCTAAAATATCTATTGCAGTTGTTAACCAATGAAAGTAACTATATTTTTAGCAGAAATATATTTTCATTGGGATTTTTTGCCTTTTTCTTGTTCCAGGATCATTAAGAAGATGCACACACAGACAATATATTACATATATATATATAGAGAGAGAGAGAGAGAGAGAGAGAGAGAGACTTTTAAAATGATATAAGTCTCTTGGTATAAGAGTCTCCTTGATAAACTTTATTGGAGTCAAGAGGAACAAAAATCAAATGTGTTTTCATTTTCTCTTACCACTATTAAAACAACAAAACCAAATGTCTTTGTGGCTTACACAATAGAAATGTATTCTTTCACAGCTGTGGAGGACAGAAGTCCAAAATCAGGGTGCTAACAGGGTCTTACTCCCCTGAAAATTAGAAGAGAGAATCTGTTCCCAGCTTTGTCAGCTTCTGGTAGCTGCCTTTCTTCCTTGCTTTGTGGCCACAGCACTACTGTCTGTGTCTCCATCTTCACATCACCTCCTCCTCTGAGAGTCAAATCTCTCTTTGTCTTCTAGACAAGTAATACATTTAGGGTCCACCTAGACAATCCAATCTCCCCATCTCAAGATCCTTAACATAATCACACTGGGAAAGACCCTTTATTCCAGTTAAGGTAACATTTACCGATTCCAGAGATTAGGGATTTCATCCTCATCCAGGGATTAAGATATCTCTGGGGGGCATAATTCATCCTACTGAATGCTGCAGTGTGTAGATTTCTTTTCTCTAGTAGTTTAACATCTGATTCAGTTTAGGAATATATTGGAATATAGGTGTTAACCAGAGTTTTTAGTTAACTAAAGCTAGTCAAAGCTACATAACTGTAATAGTGTAAAATGGAAAGTGTTTGGGTGAGAATAAAATATCTTTTTACCCAAATTACTTTTTACCTCAAATTTTTACTGTGTTCTCAATTACTTAGAGCATAATACAAAGCTGTCTGTTGTTCTGTGCCAACTAAATGCTGTAGAAATGAAATTTTAAATGTTCAGTAAAAAGTGATTTAATTTACTATAAAAATTTTTTTACAACGTTTCTCGTAAGGAAACATTGCCTAATGGTTTGCTTAAATGTCTAAATTCCTAAAAAGAATTTCTTGCTTAAATATCCATCATGATGTTTACTGAAAGTAGATTGGAATACTTCCTATTAGGCATTCTTTCATTTCCATGGGTTTACCTGGTGGCTCAGCAGTAAACAATCTGTCTGCAATGCAGGAGATGCACGAGATGTGAGTTTGATCCCTGGGTTGGGAAGATCCCCTAGAGAAGGAAATGGCAACCCACTCCAGTATTCTTGCCTGGGAAATCTCATGGTCAGTGGAGCCTGGCCGGCTACAGTCGATGGTGTTGCAAAGGGTCAGACATGACTGAGTATACACACACAACAACAAAAATTTCCACAACTGTGTAAATAACACTCTTGTTCTCTGGCGATAACTTTCCTCACATTCAGGCAATTTGTTATTCTGATTAAAGAAATTAAGAAGATAGCAGGCTCTGATTTGGCTTTGTTTTATAGCATGTCCAAATAAGAAAATGATGTATGTTAAAGCACCACATGGACAAAACACTATTTTCATTTCAAGCATCTTTAATTTTGATTCAGCTGCACATCCTCAAGAGCATGCCAAGCTATAGTTATTAGTGTGAATCCGGAGATTATGTCATCGTGTCTGTTATTATGTTAATCAGTTTAAGTGAATTACAGATGTCCAGCAAGACATTACTCACTTTGCAAGGCATTCCACTAGCAATTTGTCATAGTAATAAGAGGTAGGGAAGACATTAGTTCCGTAAGTGGCAGCAATTGTACTTGCTAATGGAAAGGGAGGCTGTAGTTGTTAGAACACATTATATCTTTTGTATCAGAGTTGTTCATCTTTACTTAGATGCCTCATTTCAGTTCCCTTTGATTCATGTTCTTCTGTTTATGTTTACTACCTTTGAGGAATTCTTTGGATCCAGGCTAATTATTTACTTTTCACCCTAAATTGCTGTCATATAGGCATTCGTGCATGCTCAGTCACTTCAGTTGTGTCCAACTCTTTGCCACCCCATGGATTGTAGCCCTCCTGGCTCCTCTGTGCATGGGATTCTCCAGGCAAGAATACTGGAGTGGGTTGCCATGACGTCCTTCAGGGGATCTTCCCAACCCAGGGATTGAACTTGCATCTCCTGCATTGCAGGCAGGTTCTTTACCCACTAAGCCATCTGGGAAGACCCACTGTCAAGTAGGATGGGACATAAATTCCCTTTGGAGCATGAACATTTTTCCTAGGAATATAGATTGAAAGAGAACTTGGAGGAAGTTTCCTTGCTCTCCTTTCGGGCAAATGTTTGCAGTCCAGTATTGAATTTTAAGCTCATCAGCACTGCCAGGCTCCTAGCTTGTGAAACAGTAGTTGCAGTGACAGAGCAGCAACTCCAAGATGAAGGGTTATCAACAAAGTACAGCTTTCTCCAGGTAAATCAATATGATTCCTGGTGGTTTAGACAGTAAAGAATCTGCCTGCAGCATGGGAGTCCCGGGTTGCATCCCTGGGTCGGAAAGAACCCCTGGAGAAGAAAATGGTGACCCACTCTTGTATTCTTGCCTGGGAAATTCCATGGACAAAGGAGCCTGGCACGGCACGGCCCATGGGGTCTCAGAGTTCGACACGACTGAGTGACTTAACACTTTCATTAATCACAAATACATACAATGTGTCTGGGTGCAAGCGTATTCTTAATGATAGATTAAAAATTCCTGGCAGAGATGTATCATATTTGTATACAGTTAAATTAACTAGCTCAAGATCTTTGTTCCAGAATGACTAGAAGATGTTATTCTAAGAAAAGCATCATTGTGCTAGAATGATTGAATGGAGTAGTCATTTATTTCATAATTATCTCTGACACTTATTGCTAAAATTTTATAATTGGCCTTTCTCAACAGTAAACATAGTTGTAATATCCTATCAAAGAAACATTTAAGAGTTAATTGTTGTTCAGTTGCTAAGTCATGTCCAACTCTTTACAACCCTGTGAATTGCAGCACACCAGGCTTCTCTGTTGGAGAAGGCAATGGCACCCCACTCCAGTACTCTTGCCTGGAAAATCCCATGGATGGAGGAGCCTGGTAGGCTGCAGTCCATGGGGTCCCTGAGAATCAGACACGACTGAACAACTTCACTTTCACTTTTCACTTTCATGCATTGGAGTGGAGAACCCACTCCAGTGTTCTTGCCTGGAGAATCCCAGGGACGGGGGAGCCTGGTGGGCTGCCATCTATGGGGTCTCACAGAGTCGGACACTACTGAAGTGACTTAGCAGCAGCAGCAAATAGATATGTGGGCATTGGACATGTGCTTCTTACTTTCCACTCAGATTCAACATCTTGATGCTGATCAGTGCCTTGGAGCAGAGCTGACTTCTTTGACTTTTTTCTCCAAGGATAAAAGCTCAGCCAGTATATCCTGTCAACTACCTTTTAATTATTAAAATCACTTTGGGTCAGAAGCCATGTAATGTACATATCTCAATTAGCTTTAGAAGCATCCTGTGGGCAAGTTGCAGTACTTCCTACTTTAACTTGGATTTGACCTAAAGTTGTGTTATTAGTCATTTTTCCACCCAAAGCTCCCATGATTTGCCAACTAGGATTTACACGTGTGCACAGGATTACAGGTGCAGGAGCTGGGGGAAGTATTCCTCACCCAGAAAGATTTTGAGCCTCATGAGTTTTCCATGACTGTAAAGAATCCCTGGGTCACTTTGGTAAGATAGAGAAGAGACTTCAGTGGATAACTTTTTCACAAGTTCAATCCTCTTTTTTAGGCACTTAAGTGGCTAGCAATTACTGCTAATTTTCCTTTCTGAAAATGAGAAACTTTGATTATTTTTTGACTGTATGTCACTAAATATTAGATGTCTAACAGATCAGCTAGACCTCTGATAATGATGAGGATCATGTTGAATGAGATTTCCTAATTCAGTATAAACTGGCATCAGGATAATGCACATTTTCCAGCAAGTATTCTTCATAATGAGCAATCATCAGCAATGAACAAACATAAATTTGTATTTGTCTCCACTGTTCTTTTAAACCATTTCATTAAATGATGACTTCTATTTCCATACTTAATATATCAAATCTTTGTTCTCAAGAATTACTGGATTTTGTACATCATTTTGGTGCCATGACATTACTCTGGTAAAATAGTTAAGTGACAATGTTAAGTGACAATGGATGCCTGTTCTTAATGAATGTGATCTGGTATGTATTATATATATGTAGCATTGTTTCAGATTTCTTTCACAGTGATTATTTCAGAGAACAAAAAAATAATCATGTTATTAAGGACTCCACAATACATTTCAAAGTAAAGAGAGATAAAATGAGCCTGTATGCTTTATATGTAGCCCTCTCTTGCCTATGATTATTTATAACCCTCTTTTGAGTTTGGCTTTCACATTGAGTATCTTTCTTCATAAACATTCTTACCTTCTGCTTCACTGAATGGATATTCTATACTTTCCCATTTCTCCCAAGCTTCGAGGGGTGCTTTAACATACCTGACTGTAGATCTACCATACAGAGCAGGGGTCCCCAACCCCTGCACCATGAATTGGTTACAGCTCTGTGGCCTGTTGGGAACTAGGCCACACAGCAGGTGAGTAGCAAGCAAGCCAGACAAGCTTCATGTGTATTTATAACCACTCCCCATCACTTGCATTATGCCTGAGCTCCAACTCCTGTCAGATCAGCAGTGACATTAGATTCCCATAAGAGCGCAAACCCTACCATGGTCTGTGCATGTGAGGGATATAGGTTGCATACTCCTTATGTAATAATAATAGAAATGAAGTGCAGAATAAATGTAGTATGCTTAAATCTTTCC
This sequence comes from Bos indicus, assembly GCF_029378745.1. Lineage (NCBI taxonomy): Eukaryota > Metazoa > Chordata > Mammalia > Artiodactyla > Bovidae > Bos > Bos indicus. The sequence continues at coordinate 12,487,865 of NC_091787.1, forward strand.
TCCCACCCCCAGTCCATGGAAAAATTATGTTCCAGAAAAATGGTCCCTAATGCCAGAAAGATTGGGGACCACTGGTATATAGTTCATATGTGTAACTCACAAAACCCTCATATCTTTTTTTTCCATTTTCTGCTCTTTGTATTACAAGGCTCATTTTCTTTTCCAGCATCCTTTCTCTTACTTGTATTTAGTGCCAGATTTCCCCCATGCTTAGCCATCACTTTCCCTTTTCATCTCTAATCTCTAGCTCCACCTTTCCAGTGCTATGCTGATTAGCTAACCAGACAATTTGATTGAGTGCCCTCTAGATGAAGAAGATCAAAGAGATGAGGATTGTGAGCAGTATTATCTTGATACTCAAGAAAATATTCTCTGTAGAAAGTTCTTTGATTCATTTAACTTGGCCCTGGTTCCCTGGCATATCCCAGAAAATTCTCCTTTCCAAGCCACATTCTTCCCAAGGTGATCATTAAAGTTCTTTAGTAATTTTAGTACATAGGATAAGAACAAAATTAAATGCACATAACCTATATTGTTTTGTTCTTATATTAATTTTGTTCTACATTAATTTTTCTATATTGATTGTGTTCTATATTAATTTTATTCTATACTAACTGTTCCGTATTGAAGAACTTATATGGAATATACATAATATTGTATAACAGTGTAGTATAGGTCCTGGTACAATATGCTTTTCATTCCCTTCAGCCCTCCTGCTGGTAGTAGGTATTTTGGCCAAGATCTCTTTTAGGTGGCCCTCAGGTTTCCTGGTCAAATCCCATCACAATTGTCCTGTTCTCTTCCGAGTTTTGTTCAGGGCATTTATCTGAGCTGAAATCCCCATTTATAGCCCTGTTAATCTTGTATTTGTTTTAGATATTTCATTTCTTACTCACAATTTGCATATAATTATGTCCCCATAGCTTTATCATTCGGAACCTTGTCTTCCACACGAGGTCACCATCGTGCCCTCGAAAGGCTCCTAGTTAGTTATGCAGTTGCTGATGTGGGTCTGATCTCTTGTCTCCTGATCTAGTGCTCTTTGCACTGTGCAAAGACAGCCCTGATACCATCACATCTAATAGCAATACGCACTGACTTCCCTTGACAATCCACTGAGAGTCATTCATTTATTTGTACCACAGCTGCATACCTTTTGTTCTGGGAAAGAGATATTTAATCTGCCTGCTCCTTGCCCCATTTTAGTTTACTCTCAGCAGGGCAGCCAAAGTGATCCTTATAAAATATACACCAAAGAACACCACTTTTCTGCAACACACTACCAGGGCTCCACACATCCCTCAGAGCCCTGATGGTCAGTTTGGTTTGAGTGTCCATGTTCTGTAGCCTCCTCTCCTACATCTACTCTTTCTTCCTCTCCAGCCATCGTCCTTCCTGGTCCTCATACCTGCTTCACATGATTCCACTGTGGCCTGGAGCACTTGGCTCCCAGATGCGCTCAAACAAGCCCTTCAGTTCCTTCAAATCTTGGATTAAATTTCGCTTCCTTTACCAGGGCTCCAGAGACTGCCCTCTACTACAGAGCCGGCTGCCTGTCCTCCTCCCCACTAAACCCTAGCTATTTCCTGTCACTCGTGCCATACTCTCTTCTTTGTTTGTCATGTTCTTATCACTTTCCAGTGTTGTATAGAATTTACTTTTCTATTGGATTTATTGTTCTGTCTGCCATAATTTATAGTCAATAAGAGTGATGATTTTCATCTGTATTATTATTACCATCATCATCATCCCCTAGGTGAACAATACCTATATTTGGTATTCAAAAAATATTTACTAGATGGAAGTATTAACTTATCCAACTGATGATTTGGCCCTAATATTACCCATAGATAGACTCCATCCCAGAATTTACTAAAGCTGATTTTATAGTGGCAGAAACCAGGCCTTGATTCTGATGAAAAATAAATTTATCAATTTAATGAAGCTCTTTAAACTTTGTACACCCTAAAATGAGAATGGAAGGATTTAAATTAAGGAGTCTTTTGTTTTTCAACTGGCTTTTACTTTGTTGTGAAATTTCTCCTTTATGACAATAGATTTTAAAGAAAGATTCTTCATATTTATTGACACTCATCCCTTAAAATTCTTTGAGTTCCCCTTTTTGCTGAGTAGCCTTAAGAGTTTTTTTGGCGGGGGGGGGGGGGGGGTGCGGGGAGGTGGGGGAGTATATTTTGCACTTCTGGTTTACCAAAATCATCAGTCTATCATGAATTCAGAGAGAGAAATTGCAAGTTTTAGGAAAACCAAGAACAAAAGCATAGCTCCTATTATTTTTATTGCTAATATCTTACAAGAATCTCCAAGAAGGAACCAGAGTATATATTGACCTAACTGGGTTTTGAATTAGTTGCATCTCACCACATCTCACTTTCTAGAGAAAGGCATAGAATAGCTTTGAGAGAGACCATCGGCTTAACATCATTCATGCCTAGGACACAGAGTCAGTTCGGACTCCTGATCTAGGACTCTATCACTAGAGTTAGGTGTGGGATGAAAGCCCTGGATATTCCGTGATATCAGTAAAGGGATTCATGTTTTCCCTAGCCTGAGCCAGTTATTTGGATTCTATGCTGAAATGATTCTTTCCTGGAAGTTGAGAAACCTATCGAATGCTAAGAGCCAGGAAGGTGTCTAGCCTGACCTCAGTCTCTGGTCAGTGATGGCCACATGCAGCCATTCATCAGAACTTGAACAGGAAAGCTGTGTGATGGCAAGCTGGGTCTGAACACATGTGTACATGCCCTTCCATGAGCTATGTACATTTTTAATATTTTGAACACACATACATACATATATATATTTAATTTTTTAATTGTGGCAAAAAAAACACATGCCATTAAATTTACCATCTTAACCACTTCAAAGTGTACAGTTCAGTTGGCTTTAGTATATTCATATTGCTGTGTAGTGAATCTCTAGACCTTTTTCATCTTGCAAAACTCTCCTCATTAAACACTAACTCCCTGTCCATGCCTCCTTCCAGGCCCTGACAACCACCACTCGACTTCCTGTCTCTGTGAATTTGACTACTCTAGGTGCCTCATATGAGTGGAATCCAACTTCTTTGTCCTTTATGTCTTACTCTGTATTCTTGGTGACATTCTTATTTTACTTAGCTTAATGTCCTTAGGATTATCCATTCTGTGTCAGGAATATCCTTTTTAAAGCCAAATAATATCCCATTTTCATACTGTTCATGGGATTCTCAAGCAAGAATACTGAAGTGGTTTGCCATTCCCTTCTCCAGCGAACCACATTTTGCCAGAACCCTCCACCATGACCCATCCGTCTTGGATGGCCCTACATGGCGTGGCTCATAGTTACATTGACTTAGACAAGGCTGTGGTCCATGTGATTAGAGTGTTTAGTTTTCTGTGATTATGGTTTTCAGTCTGCCCTCTGATGGAGAAGGATAAGAGGGTTATAAAAGCTTCCTGATGGGAAAGACTGACTGAGGGCACTGGGTCTTGTTCTGATGGGCGGGCCATACTCAGTTCAGTTCAGTTCAGTCACAGTCTTGTCTGACTCTTTATGACCCCATGAATCGCAGCACACCAAGCCTCCCTATCCATCATCAACTCCCAGAGTCTACCCAAACTTATGTCCATCGAGTCAGTGATGCAATCCAGCCATCTCATCCTCTGTTGTCCCCTTCTCCTCCTGCTCCCAATCCCTCCCAGCATCAGGGTCTTTTCCAGTGAGTCAACTCTTCACATGAGGTGATCAAAGTACTGGAGTTTCAGCTTCAGCATCAGTCCTTCCAATGAACACCCAGGACTGATCTCCTTTAGAATGGACTGGTTGGATCTCCTTGCAGTCCAAGGGACTCTCAACAGTCTTCTCCAACACCACAGTTCAAAAGCATCAATTCCTCGGCGCTCAGCTTTCTTCACAGTCCAACTCTCATATCCATACATGACCACTGGAAAAACCATAGCCTTGACTAGATGGACCTTTGTTGGCAAAGTAATGTCTCTGCTTTTCAATATGCTATCTAGATTGGTCATAACTTTCCTTCCAAGGAGTAAGCATCTTTCAATTTCATGGCTGCAGTCACCATCTGCAGTGATTTTGGAGCCCCAAAAAATAAAGTCTGGCACTGTTTCCACTGTTTCCCCATCTATTTCCCATGAAGTGATGGGACCAGATGCCATGATCTTCTTTTTCTGAATGTTGAGCTTTAAGCCAACTTTTTCACTCTCCTCTTTCACTTTCATCAAGAGGCTTTTTAGTTCTTCACTTTCTGCCATAAGGGTGGTGTCATCTGCATATCTGAGGTTATTGATATTTCTCCAGTCTTGATTCCAACTTGTGTTTCTTCCAGCCTCAATAAATCTTTAATCCAATTTTCTGTTAACAGGGAAGCTGTGTTCCCTCTCTCCCTGGTGGCTTAGAGGGTAAAGTATCTGCCTGCAATGTGGGAGACCCGGGTTCGATCCCTGGTTCAGAAAGATCCCCTGGGGAAGGAAATGGCAACCCACTCCAGTACTCTTGCCTGGAAAATCCCATGGACAGAGGAGCCTGGTAGGCTGCAGTCCACGGGGTCACAAAGAGTCGGACATGACTGAGTGACTTCACTTTCACTTTTCATTTTCATGCATTGGAGAAGGAAATGGCAACCCACTCCAGTGTTCTTGCCTGGAGAATCCCAGGGACGGGGGAGCCTAGTGGGCTGCCATCTATGGGGTCGCACAGAGTTGGACATGACTGAAGCGACTTAGCAACAGGCGCAGCAGCAGAGGTAAAGAAGATAATGGTGAAAGTGAAGTCGTTCAGTCGTGTCCGACTCTGTGTGACCCCATGGACTGTAGCCTACAATGCTGCTCCATCCATGTGATTTTCCATGCAAGAGTACTGGAGTAGGTTGCCATTTCCTTCTCCAGAGGATCTTCCTGACCCAGGGATCAAACCTGGGTCTCAGACATTGTAGGCAGATGCTTTACCATCTGAGCCACCAGGGAAGATAATGGTGACCTCCCTCAAAAGATCCCATACATGTACTGCTACAGTCTGTGCCCCCAAGCCTGCAGCAGGCCACCGCCGACCCACACCTTTGCCAGAGACTCACAGACGCCCACAGGCAAGTACGGGACAGTCTCCTGTGGGGTCACTGTTCCTTTCTCCTGGGTCCTGGTACACAAAGTTCTGTTGTGCCCTCAAAGAGTCTATTTCCCAGTCCTCTGTAAGTTCTGACAGCTCTCTGGTGGGATTAATGGAGACCTCCTCCAAGAGGACGTATGCCATACGCACACCCAGAACCCCTGCCCCTGCAGCAGTCCACTGCTGACCCGTGCCTCCAAAGGAGATGCTCAAACACAGTTCTGTCTCAGTCTCTGTGGGACCCTTGGGTCCTGGTGTGCACAAGGTTTGTTTGAGCCCTCTGAGTGTCTCTGGTGGGAGTGGGGTTTGATTCTAAACATGAATTTGCCCCTCCTACCGTCTTGCTGGGGCTTCTCCTTTGCCCTTGGACGTGAGGTATCTCCTCACAGCCACTCCAGTGCCTACCATCTTACTGGGGTTTCTCTGGCCTTGGACGTAGGGTATCTATTCATGACTGCTCCAGCGAAGTGCAGGCACCGCTCCTGACCTTGGACGTGGGGTATATCCTCTTGGTTGCTCGCTGCTCCAATTCCGGACCTTAATGGAAGCAAGGTCCGATGCTGTAAAGAGCAATATTGCATAGGAACCTGGAATGTTATGTCCATGAATCGAGGCAAATTGGAAGTGGTCAAACGAGAGATGGCAAGAGTGAATGTTGACATTCTAGGAATCAGCGAACTAAAATGGACAGGAATGGGTGAATTTAACTCAGATGACCATTGTATCTACTACTGTGGGCAGAATCCCTTAGAAGAAATGGAGTAGCCATCATGGTCAACAAAAGAGTCCAAAATGCAGTACTTGGACGCAGTTTCAAAAACAACATAATGGTCTCTGTTCGTTTCCGAGGTAAACCATTCAATATCACAGTACTCTAAGTCTATGCCCCAACCAGTAACACTGAAGAAGCTGAAGTTGAGATGTTCTATGAAGACCTACAAGATCTAGAACTAACACACAAAAAAGATGTCCTTTTCATTGTAGGGAATTGGAATGCAAAAATAGGAAATCAAGAAACACCTGGAGTAACAGGCAAATTTGGCCTTGGAATACAGAATGAAGCAGGGCAAAGACTAATAGAGTTTTGCCAAGAAAATGCACTGGTCATGGCAAACACCCTCTTCCAACAACACAAGAGAAGACTCTACACATGGACATCACCAGATGGCCAACCCCAAAATCAGATTGATTGTATTCTTTGCAGCCAAAGATGGAGAAGCTCTATACAGTCAACAAAAACAAGACTGGGAGCTGACTGTGGCTGAGATCATGAACTCCTTATTGCCAAATACAGACTTAAATTGAAGAAAGTAGGGAAAACCACTAGACCATCAGTTATGACCTAAATAAAATCCCTTATGATTATACAGTGGAAGTGAGAAATAGATTTAAGGGTCTAGATCTGATAGACAGAGTGCCTGATGAATTATGGATGGAGGTTCAGGACATTGTACAGGAGACAGGGAGCAAGACCATCCCCAAGAAAAAGAAATGCAAAAAAGCTAAATGGCTATCTGAGGAGTCCTTACAAATAGCTGTGAAAAGAAGAGAAGCGAAAAGCAAAGGAGAAAAAGAAAGATATACCCATTTGAATGCAGAGTTCCAAACAATAGCAAGGAGAGATAAGAAAGCCTTCCTCAGTGATCAGTGCAAAGAAATAGAGGAAAACAATAGAATGGGAAGGACTAGAGATCTCTACAAGAAAATGAGAGATACCAAGGGAACATTTCATGCAAAGATGGGCTCGATAAAGGACAGAAATGGTATGGACCTAAAGAAGCAGAAGATATTAAGAAGAGGTGGCAAGAATACACAGAAGAACGATACAAAAAAGATCTTCATAACCCAGATAATCACAATGGTGTGATCACTCATGTAGAGCCAGACATCCTGGAATGTGAAGTCAAATAGGCCATAGGAAGCATCACTATGAACAAAGCTAGTGTAGGTGATGGAATTCCAGTTGAGCTATTTCAAATTCTAAAAGATGATGCTGTGAAAGTGCTGCACACAACATGCCAGCAAATTTGGAAAATGCAGCAGTGGCCACAGGACTCGAAAAGGTCAGTTTTCATTCCAAACTCTAAGAAAGGCAGTGCCAAAGGATGCTCAAACTAGCGCACAATTGCACTCATCTCACACGCTAGTAAAGTAATGTCCAAAATTCTCCAAGCCAGGCTCCAAGCCAGGCTTCAGCAATACGTGAACCGTGAGCTTCCAGATGTTCAAGCTGGTTTTAGAAAAGGCAGAGGAACAAAAGATCACATTGCCAACATCTGCTGGACCATAGGAAAAGCTAGAGAGTTCCAGAAAAATATCTATTTGACTATTTTGCTTTATTGACTATGCCAAAGACTTTGACTGTGCAGATCACAATAAACTGTGGAAAATTCTTCAAGAGATGGGAATACCAGACCACCTGACCTGCTTCTTGAGAAACCTGTATTCAGGTCAAGAAGCAACAGTTAGAACTGGTCATGGAACAACAGACTGGTTCCAAATAAGAAAAGGACCACGTCAAAGCTGTATATAGTCACCCTGATTATTTAACTTATATGCAGAGTACATCATGAGAAAGACTGGGCTGGAAGAAGCACAAGCTGGAATCAAGATTTCTGGGAGAAATATCAATAACCTCAGATATGCAAATGACACCACCCTTATGGCAGAAAGTGAAGAAAAACTAAAGAGCCTCTTGATGAAAGGGAAAGAAGAGAGTGAAGAAGTTGGCTTAAAGCTCAACATTCAGAAAACAATGATCATGGCATCCGGTCCCATCACTTCATGGCAAATAGATGGAGAAATAGTCAAAACAGTATAGACTTTATTTTGGGGGGGGCTCCAAAATCACTGCACATGGTGACTGCAGCCAGGAAATAAAAAGACACTTACTGCTTGGAAGAAAAGTTATGACCAACCTAGACAGCATATTAAAAAGCAGAGATATTACCTTGCTATGGTTTTTCCAGTAGTCTTGTATGGATGTGAGAGTTGGACTATAAAGAAAGCTGAGCATCAAAAAATTGATGCTTTTGAACTACGGTCTTGGCGAAGACTCTTGAGAGATCCTTGGACTGCAAACAGATCCAACCATTCCATCCTAAAGGAAATCTGTCCTGAATGTTCATTGGAAAGACTGATGTTGAAGCTGAAACTCCAATACTTTGGCCACCTGATGCAAAGAGCTGACTCATTTGAAAAGACCGTGATGCTGGGTAAATTGAAGATGAGAGGAAAATGGGACTACAGATGAAGGGATGGTTGGATGTCATCACTGACTCAATGGACATGAGTTTGAGTAAACTCTGGGAGTTGGTGCTGGACAGGGAGGCCTGATGCAGTGCAGTCCATGGGGTCTCAAAGGGTCATACATGACTGAGCAACTGAACTGAACTGAGTATCCCTTTATGTGCATATATCACTTTTTGTTTATATTCATCCTGTGAGGCTAGACCTCTGGCTCCACCAAGTACCTCCTGTAAGGTTCATAGTTAATAGCATTTGTAAATGAAATTATAGTACTTATAGAATGTACATGAGATTGTTCAGAAACTGGCCTCAGAGAGTATTAGAAAGGATCCCATTTTAAATTTTTATTTATTTTTAATTGGAGGATAAGTGCTTTATGATTTTGTGTTGGTTTCTGCCATATATCAACATCAATCAGCCACAGGTATACATATGTCCCCTCCCTCTTGAACCTCCTCCCACCTTCCACCCTTTTCCACCGCTCTAGGTTGTCATATAGCACCAGGTTTCAGCTCCCTGCATCATACAGCAAATTCCCACTGACTGTCTAGAATGACTCCTATTTTTAAGCAAGGAAGAGAGAAGTAGTAACATATGAGCAATTTGGCTCATGATGACGAAATATGAAAGTTCACCATTTCTGCAGTTACCCCACAACTCCTCTCTGTGTCACTTGGGAAAACATCCATTGTACACACAAACATGAACATGCCCAGTCCTTCTTGGTAAAGATTACACACATAGAAATTTTAGCTTTAAAGCTTGGTTACTTACTTCTCCATACACAAATATTACCAAAAAAGTAGAACAAATATTCAGAAACAGTTTAGAATTTTCAAGACCATTTGAGGTCCTTAAATTGAAAGTAAAATATTAGAAACTTAATCTGTTTGTGATTACTCCTTTAAAATATGTAAAGGACTAGGCATTATTCTGGTCTTGCCTCTTCTCCCTTCCTCCCTCCCTCTCTCCCTACCCTTCTCCCCACCTCCCTTCATTCCTTCTCTTTTTCTTTTGATGTTTATTCACTGATAAATGTATGCTATAACCTTAGGCCTTGTAATTTTAAAATGACAAATTCTTTTATATTTCTTCAAATACATTTTGAAAAACATAATAGAGAACAAACTGGTCAGAGAAAATTCACAATGAATAAAGTTCTTCCCCTGAGATGATGACGGCTGGCATGGTTCAGATTGACAAGTGATCTTCTCCTGCAAGAGGGCCAACAGCATGAGTTCTCATCACACCATGCATCATTCCCCCCAACGCCCGCCTTGGCTGGTGTCACAGGATGATTGGTTATATAAATCCTTACAACTGTTAAAAACATACGCTTGAGTTTTGGAATAATGATTGCGTCTGAGTATGAACTGCCTCCTAAATATACATTGGTACCTACTCCATTGTAAAATTCTGGATGAAATTGGTCAGTTTTGAACATAACATTCTAAATTTTTTCCTAATCTTACTCTGTCAGATTTATGTGTTGATTGTTGTTTCAAATACGCCCAAGCCATACGTTATCTTGAAGGAGAAAAGTCCTATTTGCAGCATTCACATTTACTCTCTTGTTTACATTCTCTTAAAGTGACAGTCACAGGCATTCTGATCCCTCATGAGAATCATTTGTCTTCTCACAGAACTCTGTTCCTAAAGGAAATGACAGACTTATTAGTGTGAAGATATTAATATCTGAGAGGGCTTATTATGTCATTCTTCCCAAGGGTATGTGCATTTTTGTAACAATCTATGCTATAAGCCTGAGGAGCAGAATACTAATGGTTAGGTCTTAAATGCCTACAGTGGCCAAAAAATGAGGTTTGTTTTGTTAGAGGTAGTCTCTTGAGTACCCCTAAACACATATCACACACATGATTGTCATTGTAGAAGGCCAGCTAAGTCTTTGGGCACATTCTATTCATTTAAAGCCCATTTATGTGTGCAGTTGTAGTAAATATATTCATGAATATGTGTCTTTACAGCTTCTTGTACAAGAGAAGTTTGTATTTATTTTAATATTTTGTATATTACATATCATATTTTATATTTACCAATTGCTACATTTTACAATGATACATTACATATATCTCAGTGATAGCAGTTTTTTCATGATAATTATCAACAAATTGATTATGTACTTTATTGATATCATTTAGCTTTGAAAAACTGGACATTTTCCAAAACTCAAATCCATCAATAAAGGTCAAAATTTACTACCACAGTCAGCATTCAAAATATCACACTGCAGAATCCGAAAGACATTCCAAAAAAGGCACTCTATCATGCTGTATTCAATGATATTTTCTTTGTCATTAGCATATGATATCTTATGTGACTATTTTGAAGATAATCTGACAGACTAGAATGTATAGATTGGAGTGTGTTAGATTTTATAAAATGAATATGATTATCTCAGGTTGAGCTCTTTACTAAATATTACTTTTTCAGTGGTTCCCAAGCCTAGATGAATACCAAAACCACTGGAAAGCATTTTATACCTGGACTCTGCTCAGTTCCCCAACCCAGCATCTCCAGGTCTCTAGCTCAGAATGCATAACTGTAATTGGCTCCCCAAAGTGATTCCTCTGTAACCAAGTCACCTTTTGATGGACCACTGGGAATCATTGATTTCAGTGGCTCTAGTTCATAAAACTTGGGACAACCTCAGAGTTTCTCACCCTCCCTCTATTAAGTAAAAAGATCCTACTGACTTTATATTTTAAATATATCACTGTCCAGCTCTTACATTTATTAACATAAATGTATTATCATTTCTCTCAAATAAAGGAATTATGTTCCATTCTAGCTTAATTTTAGCATTTATTAAATGTTTATTAAATTAACAATGAAGAGAATGAATGAAAGAAATTATGACAGACCTTGTCACATGACTTTTGGATATCAGTTTTATTATAGTCCATATTTCCCTGGGTTACTAATCTACCAACCCTACCAAAGAAAACAATGAAGTTAGTGTGACATATACTGGTTTTATTAAATCCATACTGCTGCTGCTACTGCTGCTGCTACTGCTGCTAAGTCGCTTCAGTCATGTCCAACTCTGTGTGACCCCATAGGCGGCACCCACCAGGCTCCCCCGTCCCTGGGATTCTCCAAGCAAGGACACTGGAGTGGGTTGCCATTTCCTTCTCCAATGCATGAAAGTGAAAAGTGAAAGTGAAGTCACTCAGTCGTGTCCAACTCTTAGTGACCCCATGGACTGTAGCCTACCAGGCTCCTCTGTCCACGGGATTTTCCAGGCAAGAGTACTGGAGTGGGTTGCAAATCCATACTGGTTCTTAGTGATTCCCAGGTGTCTCTTCATGACATTCATTACCATACTGATCTATTGTGTATTAGTCAATCAGTTGTGTCCAACTCTTCACATGACTATAGACTGTAGCTCGCCAGGCTCCTCTGCCAATGGAATTCTTCAAGCAAGAAAACTGGAATGGGTTGCCATTCCCTTCTCCAGGGGATCTTCCCAACCCAGGTATCGAACCCAAGACTCCGCACTGCAGGCAGATTCTTTACTATCTGAGCTACCAGAGAAATCCATATTGGTTCTTAGGGATTCCCAAGTGTCTGTTCATGATGTCCATTGCCATGCTGATCTATTAGAGAGTAATTTCTGGAGTATTAAGCATATTAATTCAAGTATTTGGAAATGGCATTGCTTTTAGAATTTAGAATAGCATAGGTCATTTTCCAGAATTGTAGGAACTCTTCTTTTGTATATTGTTTTAAAGACCTCAGGCCATAGAGAAGTTTTCTTACTCATGGATTCTTTCAGTACATATAAACATATTTTCCATGAGGCCAATATACTAGAATTCACTTTGAGCAGCCCTGTATAACTCCCACATTCATGTAATGGTGTATAGATTTTACCTTAGCAGTTTTCACTTTCACTTAGATGCTCTTCTTCCTTGACAGAGAAGACAAAAAATGTATGAAGAGTTGAAGGGTTTTTTATTTCTCTTTCACTTTTTCATCCAATAACAACACCATTGCACAAAAGTAGTAAACGTGAGCTTATGTAATCCTAAAATAAACTCTCTTGCCTGTAATAATTGTTGTACACTTAATGTGAATTTTAGATTTTTTAAATACTGTTTAGTCCAGTTCAGTCGCTCATTCATGTCTGACTCTTTGTGACCCCATGGACTGCAGCACACCAGGCTTCCCTGTCCATCACCAACTCCCAGAGCTTACTCAAACTCATATCCATTGAGTTGATGATGCCATCCAATCACCTCTTCCTCAGTTGTCCCCTTTTCCTCTTGCCTTCAATCTTTCCCAGCATCAGGGTCTTTTCAAATGAGTCGGTTCTTCACATCAGGTGGTCAAAGTGTTGGAGTTTCAGCTTCAGTATCAGTCCTTCCAATAAACACCCAGGACTGATCTCCTAGGATGGACTGGTCGGATCTCCTTGCAGTCCAAAGGACTCTCAAGAGTCTTCTTCAACACCACAGTTCAAAAGCATCAATTCTTCAGCACTCAGCTTTCTTTATAGACCAAGTCTCACATCCATATGTGACTACTGGAAAAACCATAGCCTTGACTAGACAGACCTTAGTTGGCAAAGTAATGTCTATTTTTAATATACTGTCTAGGTTGCTCATAAATTTTCTTCCAAGGAGCAAGAGTCTTTTAATTTCATGGCTGCAGTCACCATCTACAGTGATTTTGGAGCCCAGGAAAATAAAGTCTCTCATTGTTTCCATTGTTTCCCCATCTATTTGTCATGAAGTGATGGGACTGGATACAATTATGTTAGTTTTCTGAATGTTGAGTTTTAAGCCAACTTTTTCAATCTCCTCTTTCCCTTTCATCAAGAGGCTCTTTAGTTCTTCTTCATTTTCTGCCATAAGGGTGGTGTCATCTGCATATCAGAGGTTATTGATATTTCTCCCAGAAATCTTGATTCCAGCTTGTGCTTCATCCAGCCCAGCGTTTCTCATGATGTACTCTGCATAGAAGTTAAATAAGCAGGGTGACAATATACAGCGTTGATGCACTCCTTTTCCTATTTGGAACCAGTCTGTTGTTCCATGTCCAATTGTAACTGTTACTTCTTGACCTGCTACAGATTTCTCAGGAGGCAGGTGAGGTGCTCTGGTATTCCCATCTCTTTGAGAGTTTTCCACAGTTTGTTGTGATCCACACAGTCAAAGTTTTGGCATAGTCAATAAAGCAGAAATAGATGTTTTTCTGGAACTCTTTTGCTTTTTTTGATGATTCAACCAATGTTGGCAATATGATCTCTTGTTCCTCAGCCTTCCTAAATCCAACTTGAACATCTGGAAGTTCACAGTTCATGGACTGTTGAAGCCTGGCTTGGAGAATTTTGAGCATTACTTTGGTAGCGTGTGAGATGAGTGTAATTGTGCGGTAGTTTGAACATTCCTTTGCATTGCCTTTCTTAGGGATTGGAATGAAAACTGACCTTTTCCCATCCCGTGGCCACTGCTACAGGTGTTAAGTGGTGTTATTTGTCCTTAATAATAGTTAATACTTAGTACTCACTGCATGTCAGGCATTTCTGTAATAAGCATTTTATACACCTATGTTAACTTACTGATTCAGTCAGTCAGTCAGTTCAGTCACTCAGTCGTGTCCAGCTCTTTGCGACCCCATGAATCACAGCACACCAGGCCTCCCTGTCCATCACCAACTCCCAGAGTTTACTCAGACTCACGTCCATCGAGTCAGTGATGCCATCCAGCCATCTCATCCTCTGTCGTCCCCTTCTCCTCCTGCCCCCAATGCCTCCCAGCATCAGAGTCTTTTCCAATGAGTCAACTCTGCATGAGGTGGCCAAAGTACTGGAGTTTCAGCTTTAGCATCATTCTTTCCAAGTCTTCACTAAAACTATGTGAGGGAGGCACTAATTTTATACTCACTTTACAGAGAAGGAAGCCAGAGCACAGAGAAATTAAATAATCTGCCCAGGGTCCTACAACTCAAAGATACCTGAATTGAAATGTGAGTTTAAGCAGCCTGGCCCCAAACATTAACCACTGTGGCAGTCTGTGTCTTTACTTAGCTCTCTTCTGTTATGTACCATTTGGTCCGTATACTTCATCCCTAACTTAATACTGTATTAATTCATATCCATATTGGTTCTCTTAATTACCTACCCCTTCTATCACTAAAAATTTATGAATATACCAATGACATTAGTTTTTTCCCTATGTTTTCCCAAGCCTCTTGGAACTAGACTATGTAAAAGACACATGCACTCACACATGTGCACACACAGATACGTGAGCACACACACATAAGTTGAAAAGAGACTGATTAACATATTTGACTGAGTAGTATGATCAGTTTCCATATTTTCTTTTAGCCTAATTAGAATACTATTATCTAACAAGGAATAAAAACTAAAATCTCTCCATGCTGTTCACACTTTTCAACTATTTATATAATATTCTATTTTGGCAAATAGTTTAGCAGCTGTTTATGCTTTGTTGAAAAGTCACTGTTATTCTCCCTCAACAGAGGAAAAAAATGTTAAGTGATTTAATTGTGGTCCTCAAGAATTTAATAAAAATGATAACAACTGAACGTTTCTGCTCTGACCCCCAGACCTAGTATCAGAATAGTTGTATACTATGTGCACATATTAGTTGTATGTATTGTTGTTATACTCATGTTATATACATGAATCATTTAGAAATGTGATTTTTATCATACAGATGTTTGCAGTAAAAATGCTTCTTCTGATGGACTTTCTGGAGAGTACATCTCTCCACTTTGGAAGCAGATGATTCCTTATGTCTAGGGTATTTGTCTACCCAAAAGTATGTTGACTGGATCTTACTCTGAGCGTTTGACAGTGATCCAGGGACAAAGCCCTTTACACAGACCTCAAGACACTCCAAAGTTGCATTTTGTCCCCCTTTTTTGAATCTTTTCAAGATAGCATTGATGTTCATTTTAATTTAGGGTTTCTTGGCAGGAGGTTAGTATATGAGTCATATAGTAGCACTGCATAACGTGTACTCTTGTATGTACGCTTTTGTTTCTCGAATGGGAATATTAATAATATGAAGGAGGAGAAGGAATATGGTACAATAAAAAAGTTATCTTTTAAATTTTAAAGCATCCTTTGAACTAGTTATTGTTACTGTTCTCTTTTGGGTACAAAAAATAAAAACTTAGAGGGTAAGAAATTCTTTAAGGTGACACAGCTGCTAAGTGGCAAAGCTAAAATTCAAATCTAGGCCAGTCTAATGCCATTGCTCTCTCTTCTTAGGGAGGTTGCTGCTGAGACTTGTCTTTGTCTGTGTGTACACACCTATGTGTAAATGCTTACAAAGTGTCCACTTGGCAAATATTTCTTGAGGACCTGCAACACTGAACTCCCTGTGCTGGTCACCTCTAGGTCTTGAGATGATTAAGGCCCAAAGTGATAGTTTACTGTGGTTGGCTCGTGCAGAAAGGTTGGCAGGGTGACCAGCACTGTGCACATGCTTCGGCTGCATTGTCTCATTTAATGTTTAATCATAATCCTAAAAGGTTGGTAATGTCCCCACTTGATAGATTATGAAACTGAGGCTTAGACAGTTCAAATGACACTTAGCTAGTAAACAGAAAAGCCAGGACTTGAACCTAGGTTGTCTGATTCCAAGCCTATGTGTCTCACCACATCATTCTGAGGAAAAATTAGGAGAAAACTTTTCATACTTTCAAATGTGTACAGAACAGACATTGTGTGATCACGATGTGATGTGATGTGATCACGATGGTATGATCAGCAACTTAAGAGCCAGGGATCCTGGAATGTGAAGTCAAGTGGGCTGTAGGAAGCATCACTATGAACAAAGCTAGTGGAAGTGATGGAATTTCAGCCGAGTGATTTCAAATCCTAAAAGGTAATGCTGTGAAAGTGCTGCACTCAATATGCCAGCAAATGTGGAAAACTCAGCAGTGGCCACAGGACTGGAAAAGGTCAGTTTTCATTCCAATCCCTAAGAAAGGCAATGCCAAAGAATGCTGAAACTACTACAAGATTGCACCCATCTCACATGATAGCAAAGTAATGCTAAAAATTCTCAAAGCCAGGCTTCAACAGTATGTGAACCGAGAACTTCCAGATGTTCAAACTGGATTTAGAAAAGGCAGAGGAACCAGAGATCAAATTGTTAACATCCGTTGTGTCATCAAAAAAGCAAGAGAGTTCCATAAAATTATCTACTTCTGCTTTATTGACTATGTCAAAGCCTTTGACTGTGTGGACCACAACAAACTCTAGAAAATTCGGAAAGAGATGGGAATACCAGACCACCTGACCTGCCTCTTGAGAAATCTGTATGCAGGTCAAGAAATAACAGTTAGAACTGGACATGGAGCGACAGACTGGTTCCAAATAGGAAAAGGAGTACGTCAAGGCTATATTTAGTCACCCTGCTTATTTAACTTATATGCAGATTACATCTTGAGAAACACTGGGCTGGATGAAGCACAAGCTGGAATCAAGATTGCTGGGAGAAATATCAATAACCTCAAATATGTAGATGACACCACCCTTATGGCAGAAAGTGAAGAACTAAAGAGCCTCTTGATGAAAGTGAAAGAACAGAGTGAAAAAGTTGATTTAAAGTTCAACATTCAGAAAACAAAGGTTATCGCATCTGGTCCCATCACTTCATGGCAAATAGATGGAGAAACAGTGAAAACCATGCAGACTTTATTTTTCAGGGCTCCAAAATCACTGCAGATGGTGATTGCAGCCATGAAATAAAAAGACACTTAGTCCTTGGAAGAAAAGTCATGAGCAACCTAGACAGCATATTAAAAAGAGAGACATTACTTTGTCTCCAAATGTCCGTCTAGTCAAGGCTATGGTTTTTCCAGTAGTCATGTATGGATATGAGAGTTGGACTATAAAGAAAGCTGAGTGCCGAAGAATTGGTGCTTTTGAACTGTGATGTTGGAGAAGACTCTTGAGAGTTCCTTGGACTTCAAGGAAATCCACCAGTCCATCCTAAAGGAAATCAGTCCTGATTACTCATTGGAAGGACTGATGCTGAAGCTGAAACTCCAATACTTTGGTTACCTGATGTGAAGAACTAACTTATTTGAAAAGATCCTGATGCTGTGAGACTGAAGGCAGGAGGAGAAGCAGACGAGAGAGGAATAGATGGTTAGATGGCATCATCAACTCAAAGGACATGAGTTTGAGTAAACTCCGGAAGTTGTTGATGGACAGGGAGGCCTGGCGTGCTGCAGTCCATGGGGTTGCAAAGAGTTGGACACGACTGAACGACTGAACTGAACCCAACAGAGCAGAGAAAAATAAGTTCTACATCATTTGAGATGTCTTTCTTTTTATCCTTTCATCATCCCTTCTATAATGTTGTGACAAAAATCAAAGAATACATATAAATATCCAATATTTGTAAAATGTTTTTAACATACCCACTTTGTCAATACATGTCATTTAAATAACTAAAACTTCGAATTTCTGGTAAGATGGCAGTGACACTAAATTGTGTGCTAAGTAAAACCATAATTTATGTACTAGGAACTTAGGAGGCTGCTGGGTAAGACAAATTATGCCAACCTGCTAACTATAAGTTTTCCTGTGCTCTGTTAACTTGACAATATCAAACCAGAGAGGACTCAGACTGCACTGTAGAATCAGGGAGTTTGCAGGCTGACTTTGCTACAAATGCTTATTTCTAATCTATATTATCATCTCACTGGGAAAAAATGAACTATTGTATAAAATATGTATGCCTGGGTTACCCATCTTTTGAGTGTTGTTTTATCAGTAATGCAGTTTGTTACCTGTAGAAAAATTGTTCACTCAAGTGATAAATTCTCCCAAGACATTTTCTCCCTGAGACCCATGGACAGCCTGGTTTCAGTTACTAGGCAGGTATTTGTGGCTCTCAAACAGTTTCCCTGGTTGGCAGGGGTTCCCTCAGGTCCAGAATGTTACATCCTACATTTTATTGCATATGCTTCTTGTGTGCTTCAGGCATCTCAAACTGAACACATTGTTTTCTCCAATTCCCCCAAAGCCATTTCTCATCCATGGTGCTATATTCTGTCAGCTGAGTTATTGAAACAACATCACAGCCTGTCCCTTATCTGTTCTCTCCCCTCTGGAATCCATTTTTACACAACAACTAATGTGAACTTCCCAAAATCACATGGGATCTTCCTGGTGGGATCAAGCTGTGCATTCATGAAAAAGTATTCGGTCTTCCATGGCGATCAGGTCCACTGGCTTTAACTTCAGTTCAATTCAGTCGCTCAGTCATGTTCAACTCTTTGCGACCCCATGAACCGCAGCACGCCAAGCCTGCCTGTCCATCTTCAACTGCCAGAATTCACCCAAACCCATGTCCATTGAGTCGGTGATGCCATCTAACCATCTCATCCTCTATCATCCCCTTCTCCTCCTGCCCTCAATCTTTCCCAGCATCAGGGTCTTTTCAAATGAATAAGCTCTTTGCATCAGGTGGCCAAAGTTGGAGTTTCAGCTTCAACATCTGTCCTTCCAATGAACACCCAGGACTGATCTCTTTTAGGATGGACTGGTTGGATCTCTTTGCAGTCCAAGGGACTCTCAAGAGTCTTCTTCAACACCACAGTTCAAAAGCATCAATTCTTTGGTGCTTAGCTTTCTTTATAGTCCAACTCTCACATCCATACATGACTACTGGAAAAACCATAGCCTTAACTAGACGGACCTTTGTAGACAAAGTAATGTCTGTCCTTCTTAATATTCTCTCTAGGTTGCTCATAACTTTCCTTCCAAGGTGTAAGTGTCTTTTCATTTCATGGCTGCAATCACCATCTGCAGTGATTTTGGAGTCCCCCAAAATAAAGTCAGCCACTGTTTCCACTGTTTCCCCATCTATTTGCCATGAAGTGATGGGACCGGATGCCATGATCTTATTTTTTTGAATGTTGAGCTTTAAGCCAACTTTTTCACTCTCCTCTTTCCCTTTCATTAAGAGGCTCTTTAGTTCTTCTTCACTTTCTGCCATAAGGGTGGTGTCATCTGCATATCTGAGGTTATTGATATTTGTCCCAGAAATCTTGATTCCAGCTTGTGCTTCTTCCAGCCCAGCATTTCTCACAATGTACTCTGCATATAAGTTAAATAAGCAAGGTAACAATGTACAGCCTTGATGTACTCCTTTTCCTATTTGGAACCAGTCTGTTGTTCCATGTCCAGTTCTAACTGTTGTTTCATTTAGAAGTTAACTAACTTCAGTCAGTTCATTTGTTCAGTCATGTTTTGGACTCTTTGAGACCCCATGTACTGCGGCATGCCAGGCTTCCCTGTCCATCACCAACTCCCAGAGCTTGCTCAAACTCATGTCCATCGAGTTGGTGATGCCATCCAACCATCTTCTTCTCCTCTTGCCTTGGAAGATATAATCCTGCGTGAACTCGCTGCAGTCTGTCTGAGTTATTCTCCTTTTTCCCTGCTGCCCTCCAGCCAGTTGGCAAGTCTCTCGGCTTTTCTGGATGAGAGTTAAACTCACACCCGTGTGTTCTCATGAGCTGGCTCATTGCTCTGACTTACGTCTTCCCTGACAACCATTCACTAACGCTCTGCTCACTGTGGACCAGATGAATTTCCCACACCACCACTCACTGTACCACACTAGTGATAGTGTAATGTATCTTTTCCTTGAGAGGGTGAAATACTGTGAAGGCAGGCCACATATAAATGAACCATATGGGAAGTCAGTATGTTAATAACTGTGTGTGTATTTTGTGTTAAGTATGCATATGTCTATAGCTTAATTATAAATAATGCACTGAGGATATAAAACATGGATAAAGATGTATCAGTCTCAAAATATTTATGTTTATTATTATTATGTTTATTACTAAATGGTAGAAGAAAGAATGCATTAGTTCGATAAATACTTAGTGAACACCTTTTCTTTGCCTTGAAAGTGTGCTAAATATAAGAGATATAAGGCACAGGCTGTGTCTTCCATGTTTTAGTCTACTTGAACTAACTAGGACTCAGACACAAAGAACTGTGGTAATTTAGGCCAATTTAGTGTAGGGGTACTAGGTCTCAGAATCTATTCTTACTGATGAATTACTCAGCTAGGAATTACTTCGAAAGTAATTTTTACTTGTTTTTCCTCTCCATTTACTCCTCCCCCCACACCCACTTTTCCAAGCAGAAGTGCATGATTTATTTAATTCCCTTCATTTGGTATCATGACAACATAAAGTCATCAGTGTAATCACCATAAGAGGACTTTGTTTTATTTTTTATCACCCAGCACATTTTTGTTGTCAGAATGGTTACTAATCATTCATTTTTATTTACTCTAGCTGGGGAAGTTTTGCAAAAAATCTTGTTACTATTTAGAAAAAACACTTTAAATGATGGGTTCTCTCCTAGCTTGTTAACCAGTGAACATACCAGACTCAAACCTCATGACTTCATTAGATTAAGCCTGAGTATTGATAAGATCTGTTTCTCTCCTTGTCAACTGGAGCTTCCTGGCCCCAGGGTCCCTTTATATCCTCAGCATCAGAATGTCAGAGCAAGGCTGTATAATCCTCAAGTTTAATTGGAATAACCCTTTCGAGTGACTGAGATAGAAAACAAAGATACAGATGATTTGTGTCTATTTCAAACTCTTGGGCTCTTACTTTTTCTTTTTTTTTCTCTTTTGTTTTCCTTTATAGTTTTGTTAAGCTGAATTCAAATATTTTAGTGGTATATTGAAGAACACAAGTAAGAAAAGAGAGATGGGGTAAGAATAAACATAATACAGACTAAAAAATGCCGTGATGATGGAAATGATGATTCTTTGGGAGCTGATGAGAGTAGCTAAAATCTTCTGATGAGAATAGAGTCCAGGAGGGTTGGGATTAATTCACATGAATGTCCAGATGTAGCCTTCCACAAAGCCAAGGATAGTAATGTCTTCTCTCCTCTTTTGGGATGTTTTTCTCATGATCTCACTCTGGAAGCCAAGATGTTTGATATGCATCTGTTGGTTATGTGGTCATCGTGTTGACCAGCAGTATGTCAGTTGTAGTCTCTCATACTTTTGAAGCTCATTAAGACCTCAAATCCATATTGACTGAGGTATCCATATTATAAAGTCAAATTAATTTTATGAACTTTTGCACTAGGTACTAGTTTGAGGTATTCAAATATGCCCATGGGATACTTCTACTAGAGGTAGTAGTTCTTCACAAAAGCAACAGCAACAACACCAAAAAAAAAAAAAAAAAATTTGAAAAACTATGTTACTGATCATTTGGAGATAGAATTAATACATATAAATCTATTCATAGCTTAGGACCCATGTTCACATATATAAAATAGAGTCAAAGTCTAAAGTCTTAGATGCCAAATAGATGATAAAATGGAAATTTCATTTGAATAGAGGGTTGTTGCCCTTCCTCTCTTGAGATTATACAGATGAATTATCTGGGAGAAAAAAATTTGGTGCTCAAAACCTTTATGAGAGTCAACTAGCTACTCAGGGGGAAAGGGTGTATCAGTTTGGTGAGGGTGGAGAGAGATTTGAAGCTGAAGTCAATAGGGAAAGATTTTGACCAGTTTTGTCTAACATAATCAAGGGAAGTGACTCAGATTAGTAAAGGAAGTAATCATGTGATGCATTCATGAAACAGAACCCCTAACCTGTAATAGTTCAGAGAAGTTTAGGGGAAACCTCACTTCTGTTCATTTTGCCATAAAAATCATACCTCAGCCTTGCCCTAAATAGTATTCAGGAATAAACACAGAGCTGCTTGGATCTGGGACAGCCTGTGTCTAATGATCACAGTTGAAGGTGCTAGAAATGCTTGGCAGGCATATCACTACCATCTTTTTCAGGCTGAATCTTGCAAAAGCCAATGAGGCCTTGTATTTCAATAAGTCCTTGTACTTCAAAATAAGAGAGAAAATATGAACTCTAAATGGCCAATTCAGGATTAACTTGGTTTGTAAACTATGATAACCATCCTGAATTGAATTTTGGGTAGTGTGCAAGAAGAAAAAGAATTAGATATTAATGGACGCTTGCTATTTACTAGGCAGTTTGTTCCCATTTTTGCAAAAACAAGAACAAAAAAAACGGCATTTATTCTGTAATGTCAGTTTTATTTATTTTTCCCACTTTAGAGATGAGAATACTCTGTATAGTCGAGCAACCCTGTTAGAGCTCGACTAATCAATCATGATGCAAAGTCTGATCCGATAGCTTAGCAGTCCATGTGCTGTCTACCCCTCATACTGTCTTTCTGAAGAATATTTCTATCTACCCTGTTCTTCCTTAGGAAGCAGACATCCCTAGCACCTCCAAAGTCTGTAAATTAATGTGTTAAAGATGTTTAGATTCTTCATGAGATAGTGTCCGAGGCCAAGCCAAGTCAGACCTGACATAAAGTTATATAGGTGTTTTTTATTACTGTCTCTTAGTGGATTTTAGCTCTGGACTTGCACCAAAACCTAATATATTACTGTGGTCCACGCAGCCATAAGGGTCTTTATGTGACAACTGCAGAGGTGAGCTTGGACTGTGGCCTATTTTTTTGCAGCATGGAAATTTCTCAAAGCAAATGTCAGGGTTTTGGATACTCATGAATCAAAACACAGACAGAAATAAAGTTTATGGTCCTTCTTAGAACCAAAACTAAAGGCCAGAATGTAATCCCCTTCTCATTCTTCAATGTCTGAAAGAGATTCTTCTTAAATTCACCATTAATTTATTTGTAAAGTATTCAGGTGTTCTTTGAGAAACATTTCAGTTCTTTTCATTATATATATTCAGATGTTATAAAGCAGATATGTCATACACTTCCATTTATTTCTGTGTGAAAATTACAAGTTTGACATTCAGGGGGAAAATGTGCTATGAAACTCCTTAAATTTTTTGAGTAAGCTAAAATTATTTTCTTGCACTTTATATGATACACCCTGCATGAACAGCCAGTTCCAGAGTTGGTACCGGAAGTTTGGGGTTCCTGTTTATTGCCTCCTCTTCTTTTTAGATTCTGTCTGGCAGAGATGAATAAGAAGGTTGAAGGTTCAGCTTTATTTAGAATGAGTATTGACATCTCTTGATAGGCAGGTGTTTTGAGTAGAGCTGGATTGAAAAGCACAGCTGGTGGTGAAATCTGGGCTTCTCCTAAGCGCTCAGGGCTGTCCCTTTCCAGGCTTGTTGAGAATACTGGGGTACCTCCCATACCTGATCCAGCAGAGGGTCAACCTCAGGTCTGTCTACTGCACACATTCAGACCAGAGTCAGCAGGGTGACTCTCCTGGCCACCCTCAGGAAAGTGGGCCCCAGACCTTACCGCTGGTTTTGAAGAGAGCACCCAGTTGGATCCTGGTGCCTTTTCCTGTAGATCGGTGATGGTCCCACAGGGACAGTGACTGGCAGCCCTTCCTCACCTGGGAAGTGAGCTCAGCTATCCATCATGTAAGTGAAAACTCCCATAGAGGCCAGTCTCTTACCAATCAGTTTACTGCAGCCCTTTCCTTTTGATGAAAAATATTATGGAAGGAGGAATATAAAGTTGAAAGAGGGTCTCCTCCTCCCAATCCCATTCCCACCCCCAAACACACACACTGGAAAAGACTTGGCTTCTTATCAAGAGATTCCTGCATTTATAGGCAGAGTAGGGATCTGGAGGGCCAGAGGGTCACCCATGCAGGATGCAGGGGAATTTTAAGCCAGCTGTGCAGTTAAAGATAGTGAGATTGGCAAAATTGTTTAAATTACCTACAGACACTTACTAGTCTCTGTTTTATTTTTCTGTTTATATGTCTGTCTCTCTGCCCTGCTCTTTCTCTTTTCTCCATTTCCCCTACCACTAAACAGCAACAAAATAATTTTTCTGGGGCTTAATTCAGCAATTATAGTCAAGGTTACAAAAACATGTTTTGGCAAAGAGAAACATCTCAGATTCATATATAAAGAAATTTTAGATATATGGCAGAACCAATACAATATTGTGAAGTTTAAAAATAAAATAAAATTTAAAAAAAAATTAAAAAAAGAAATTTTCTCCTGTGCCAAGCAACAAAAGAAGCTCCAAAATTTCTTTAATTCTATAGATCTGATATAACCAATATAGTGTTCTCACTCATGCTAATTTTATTTTTATTAGACCAATAAACAGGCTAATGCATTCCGATTTTCTTTTTTAAGTGCAAAGGTTTCTGAAATTTGGATTTTGAATATCCTATTAGACCCATAGATGAGCTTCACATCTTTGCTGTCTCAATTCAAATCATGTAGCATATTTTTAATTCTATGTGAATCCTGCATAAAAACTTTTGAATACATTATGCCATTTCTATTTTTAAACAAACTTGATTTAAGCATGTATGCAGATTGGTTCATTTGCTACTTAGAATACCACCCCTGCCGCTTGCAGGGACTAGATGAGCCTGGGAACAGTATTTGTGAAACCATAGTTTAGAATATTGATCAACCTTTCTACTGTCCAGTTGAGATGAAGTGATGCATCTGCAAGTGCCTGTCTACCATATGGAGGCACTGTTATTCTCTAAAATTTATGGACCTCCATTAGGTAGCACATTGCATAGCATCTGGGAGAAATTCAACAAAAAGTTGTTGCCTGAATAAATGCTCCTTTATTCAGTGTGTGGCCACAATCAAGCCCCCACAAGAAATGTTCAGTTGTTCTTACATTTTACATTTTTAAATGTAATAATGTTGCAGTGATTGAGTGCATAATTATCCTATGAATGAAAGACTAGTTTGAAAATCTAAAGCAAAATTAAAAAACAGAGCATTGAGAGACTTAAAAATATATATATATATATATATATATGTGTGTGTGTGTATATATATAATTTTTTTTAACTGTCATGTGCGCCAATGTCCTGCTCTATGACAGAGGAACTCATGACTGCCAGCAGGTCTGGATGAACAAGCTTGAAAAAATCCTGCTCATAATATCATTTTACAGTAACTTGCACAGTCGTTAGATTTGCAGAGCAGTGGAAGGAGTATGTGCACTTGCATATGATGCTTCAAAAATGCCCAGAGCACTTTGTGAAGAAGGAATTTGGTTTTATAAATCCAGCTTAGGCCTCCAGGTGCTACAAGAAAGCAAAAGTGTTATCTTTAGTGAGTTACTGAAACATCATTATAAATGAGAACTGAAAAATGGATTAACTTATGAATAGTCAATGTACTGATTATAATGAGAAACCAAATTTAAAATCTACTAAGTCACTCAGCTGAGTGAAAATGGCTCCTACATGTGTACGCATCCCCCTGCCAAAGATAATTCAAGGTACGAATGTAAGCACCGTTCGTGAAAAAAAATCATGTATCAGTACATGAAAATTGCCTAAAACTATATATTTCCAACTTTGCATCTAAAGTATTGTACTATATAAGTCTCCATTAAATGTATGACTTTAGATACAAGACAATTTACTTACAAATGCCATAAAATGCCTTACTGATAAAGTAGTGGGACCTTTTGTTTTTATACGGAAACCCACATTTTAAATGTCACTACTTAAAAAAACTCTCATTTTAGATTTCTCTCTGAGACATATTGTAATGTTTGTCTGTAAATGATCTTGAACTAAAATTACGGATGTGATGGATCCACAACACCCATGGTCATTTTCACAGTTCAGCGGGTCTGTCTGATTCTCTTACTGTCCTGGAGGAGGCCAAGATATGATGGCCTTGCCCCTGTGTATTTCTGTCCCTACCTGGAATACAATAGATGCTGAAGATGTTGATGAGATGACTGAATCCTTTTTCCTCGTACTTTTACCTTCAGTTCATTCAGTGAGTTATTAACTATTAAAAATCTGTTAAATGCCCATCATATATCTTGGGATTTAAAGACTGATATGTTTCTTATCTTCAGAGATGTTACAGTCTAGCCTGAAAAAGAGCATGAATAAGAGAAGAAAGGCAATACATCTTGCTAGTATTATGATCTACATATAAAAGAAGATGTATGTGTTACACAAAGAAAAGCTGGCCAGTTTCTCTTGAGACTGGGATAATAGTTTACTTAAAGGACTATGTTTTAACCCTTTTTAAATAAAGGTACAAACCAGAATATTTCCCTGTATCTATTCTAGCTTCTCTGTTCTTCCCATAAGGAAATTCTTTATGGATTACCCAAATTCTTCATTATGCAATTTTGAAGTGAAGTTCCTTAGTTTCTCCAGGGAGGATAGAAAATAACGGATTGATATCCCTTTTTTTAGCAGTCTGAATTTTTGGCAGTCTGAATTGCTGGATCAAAACCAAAATGATTAAATATAACTGAAATAAACATAAAATCCTATATTTAATTTTAAAATGTTATCATACATATAAAAGATAAGAGAAGCACAGTTTTACATGGGAAAAAAAGTCTAGTATTTTAGTTGGCTACAAATTTAAATATAAGTCCATTTCAGGATGTAGCTGCTAAAATCTAACTCACCTTCTTGCTCACAGTTGATATTCATGGAAACTGTCTTTGGTCAGAATTATGCTCACCATGCTGGGTACTGGGCAGAACGTCTGAAAAATAATCGGTTTGGTTTTGTGTGTCACATTGATAACTATGGAAAATGTGAAAGGTGCTTCTGAGGACCATCCACATATGCATCTCTAGAGGAGCCCTGGCCTCAATCCTGGTCTTGAGCTCCAACCACCTGCTGAGTGGCTATTTCACCTAGTTAGTAACAATTCTGAGTTGTTATAATAGATCAGTTCCTCAGTGCAAATGCCCCACAATCAGTTCTCTAACACTGACTTGCTCTTCTTCCCTTCCACAAGCCTTCTCTCTGCAACGCATGCTTCCCTTCCCAGCATCCCTTCTCTACACCCACCTACATGGAAAACTTTGGGTTTCTTTCTTTTTTAAGTTGTGGCATACGGACTCTTAGTTGCCCCACGTGGGATCTAGTTCCCTGACCAGGGGTTGAGTCTGGGTTCCCCGCATTGACAGCACGGAGTCTTAGCCACTGGACCACCAGGGAAGTCCCTGGGTTTCTTTAACTTCTCCCATTTCTTTCCCTCTGCTTCTCTGGCTTTGTCTGGTACCAGAGACCTGGCTAATGAACTTCATTGTCCGTCCTTTAGCTTTAATCCTCCTGTTCTATTCAGTTCACAGCTAAGGTGAAAGAATATGGTCATACTGTCTTAAAATTGCTAAAACAAGTTCTTAAGCTCACTACTGAAAAAGGATTTTTTTTTGTTTCGTTTTAAAATAAAGGTGATGGCCAAATTCACCCTACGCGTGGCCTTTATTTTTAAAAAATTACAAGAAGCAAGAAGATGGCTCTGAATTAATATTCTGAACTAGAATTCTGTTACCACTTAAGTAAGTGTATTGAACATCAACTGGAAGTTGAGAATAATTTGACTCCCTGCCAAAGATGTTATTAGAGTCATGTGTCTGAGAATGTAGCAAAGTAACATGGTTTGAAGCATATCTAAGTAGAACTGCTAATACATTTTATGTCCTAAAAAATAAGATATAAAATAAAACATAAAAATATGTCCTGTCTATTTTTGTAAGGAGGATGGGTGCCATTTCCACCCCCTGTTCTCCTAGGGTGGAAAAAAGCAGTGAGTGAAATGGGAGACAGCTTGGACCTGGGAAGTCAGAGTTCAAAGGTCTTAGTTGGCAAGCCCCAGATCCCTGCTCCAGAATTCTCAGCTGGCAGAACAAATGGTCCCAAAATTGCAGAGTGCCAGTCTTTTATTTTCTCTCCTGCAAAGAAGCTGGCTTTCTGTTAGTGGAGCTTATTCACTTGAATTAGGACTTCTCACCATGTTTTCATTAAAAATAGATGAAATCCCTGATATATGACACCAATGCATTCCTTTGTAGCCTAGATTGTTATAATGACAGAGCTGTATTGAAAAATGAATTTGAGTCTTAGAAAGCTTCATTGTAGTAAAGAGGTTTTGCCTTTTCCCCCTTGATATACAGCTAATCTAGAAACTTATGTCCTTATAATTATTTGAGCATGAATTGATCTGCCATGATTGACCTTAAAACTAACATGTTATTCTGCATCCATAGTAGTCATACCACATTTTTTCCTCTACAGAAATTGTCAGGTATTTTGTTCTTGCTTTTTGTGTGTTTGTTTATTTTTTAATCTTCATTCTAGCACCTGAAGGACCTGATTTCTCCTTTAGTTTCCAAAATTTGCTTGGGTGTCAAACCAAAGTAACAATTAGATTCATTTGATTTATTTCTTACTTTAGAATTTTCCTTTTAAAAAAAAAAAAAAGCTCAACTATTTCATTTGGCTGAGATCAATTCTGTGATCTGTTTACTAGGCTTTTATATTTCAATATTGAGTTCATGCCATCTAGAAAAACTATATTAACTTATATTTAAAATTATAATAACTACATTAACTTCAGCAGCTGCCCCCAGACTTTTCCCTTCTCCATTTCCAAGAACAAATGGCTAGGGTTTTTTGGTTTTTTCTTTTTCCTGTTATTTTTACTGATTTCCCTAAAAGTATGTATTTATGAGCCAGCTCATAAACAGAAGAGCAATTTCAAATTGTTTGCCTATTTGTAACCTCGGCTTAGAAAATACAGACTTTTCTTTATCAGGCTCAGAATTTCTCTAGAAGCACAAATTGAAGTAATTCGATTTAAAAGATGAATAATACCCTGAGTAGTTCTGGACTATGACAAGTCCAGTAGGGAAGTTACTACTTTCTCAACGGGAGGGTAGAGTCACACCCTCGGTGAGCCACAGGTGCAGAAAACATCCACTGAAAAAGACCTTCGTTCGGGCCTAAGAAAAACAGAAGTCATTAATATTAACTGACATATTACCACAGTTGATCAGTTGGTTATAAAAGCAACCAGCTTATTCAAAAGCAATCCCCAGCACCTATAATCCTTACTCAAAAGCAATTGCTAGTAAATTGTAAATAAATCTCTTCAGGATTGTAATTAAGCCCTGATGTTCAAATCCTCTGATAAGCAAGTTTGTCATTCCCTGCTTTATATAACCACTTTAACTGTGGTGTTAGGTATTTTTCCATATCATGGGCATCTTTTTTCCCCTTTGAAACTGTATTAATGATTACCGTTGGGCTTGGAATATATCAGGAGGTATTATAAAACATGTAAGTAGATTAACGTTTTTCTCCCTTTTGATGTCTAAATCATTTTGCTAGGTACAAAATGGGCTTCGCTGGTGGCTCAGCTGGTAAAGAATCCGCCTGCAATGTGGGAGACCTGGGTTCAACCCCTGAGTTGGGAAGATTCCCTGGAGAAGGGAACGGCTACCCACTCCAGTATGCTGGCCTGGAGAATTCCATGGACTATACAGTCCATGAGTCGGACACGCAGAGTGTCTGAGTCTTTGAGTCAGACACGACTGAGCAACTTTCACTTTCAGGCTTTGGTGTTCTGACACCACTTAATGTTATTAGTTTAACATTTGGAAATCAGAATTAAGTAAAGTACTCTTCAAATGACTCATCTGATTTACAGGCAAAGGACTAAAACTGCATTTCTGAAATGAGACAAATTTGATAAGCACAGTTGTACTACAGTGAGTTTGTTGACTTTTGTGTTAGGAGACTAAAAGTGGCAGTAACAAAACTCTTCCCCAAATGGTTCACTTTCTATATGTGGGTATGGGATTGTGAGATGCTCTGCAGAGAATATATTCTGCAAGATGTTTGTGTTTATAACAAACACTGTTTGTATCTGTACAGGAATATCTTTATTGTGAATAAAGCAGTCATACTGCTGTACCTATAGATTACTGTCTAAAAGCTGTGAATTTAGTGTTCTGGAATCCACTTGACATTGATGGAAAGGCTCAGACAAGTTCAAAGTCTGTTTAAGACTTTCTTCAGTGTTTCAGGCTTTGATAGTATTTTGAGAAAGTATAATTTCAGATACATTTGTGGCATTTCTCAGTTTGATCAAAGTCTCACTCTATCATTTTGGATGGGTAGAATTCCAATAGACTACAGAAAACTGCCAGAATGCATGATTAAAGTATTTTAAAGAAAGGAAGTACTATTATTTGTTTAACTGAAGAAAGTCTTATGTCTTCAGAAGTATTTTTCATAAATTAAGGTATTGACATGTGCAAGTTGACCTCTACTGTAATCATTTATCTATATTTTATTTTTATGAAGTACAAAATCATTGAATTTAAGTATTTGAAACTCATGTATTTCCAAGACATTTCGTATATTAAAGCATTTTTCTAAACTTTTCTTTCAGTTACCCAGCTCTTCAAGATTTTGAACATTTTTAAGTAATCACTGAAACTGTGTTTCATATTTATTCATTTGGGTGGAAGAGATTAGAATTTTCCTTAGACAAACAAATCCAAACTTAATTTAACTCTTTTGCTATAAAATGGTAAAACGAGCTCCATTGCTTGTTGAAAATTGAATTGTCTACCAAGGGAAATCTGTTTGATATAAACATCATTGTCAATATTCACTCCTGTTTTTCTACTTTACTTCCTTAATTTTAGAGTTGATTTTTAGAATACTGCAGCTTTCTGCAGAGAACCCCATAGTTTTGAACCCTCATACACCAGTCTTCCTTACTGCATGTTGTTATATGTGTTATCGTTAAGAGACAGAACCTTGCCTAGTCTCTTTATACTAGGAGTTGGTGTTTGTTCCTGCTTCTTAGTTTTAATTAGAGAAAAAAGTTTAAGTACATTTCACCTGGATGGATGGATAAAATGCAAAATCTTAAAAATTTGATGTGCAGCATTTATTTCCTCTCCCAACTTTCACTAGACCATTTGAGGTCTCTAGAAATAAAGCAATGCTGAGATAACCCCTCTAAGAATGCCTTCTTTAAATCTAGTAATTTTCCATCTCTGACTCTTGACAAGAAAAGCATTTGCAGCTCCTGGGACATTTCAGCTGTTGACACTTTAGGAACCTCCAACTCTGTGTAGGTGTTTTGAAGTAAATTTGAAACATGGAGGTGGAAGAAAAGCCATATGTCCCTGAAAGTTTTATTTTATTTTATTTTAATGAAAGACTGCTGCAAGTACAAATGGAGAGTCAACAAGCAACTCGTTCATAAGGAAAGTCCTGATAAGAGAACAAAGTAGAGCCTCCAGTGTTTAACAATTCTTAGCAAAATAACAAGCCATTGTTTTACTCCTTGGAGAGTATGACAACTTTAAAAAAAGAAAGAGCTGCATAACTGTGCAGTTTCTTTTTGATGGATAACAAATTTTTATCAGCAATAAGTGTACTACCTCATAACACTAAATTTTAATTTATAAAGGAATTGATTAATTTTAAGTCAGAGGATGGACTCCAGCTCTAGTCATCACACTTTTTGAGGAGAAGGCTTTCCTACACCAATGCATCTGTGTCACGGTGTTGCAGAGTACGCAACATTTTCCGAGGAGGCAGATGTACTCTCTGTTGAGGATTTTAAAATAGGTTGTTATTTAATGGACAGGAATGCACTGATTTTTTTCTTTGAGTATCTGCCTATAAATACAGATATTTTATATATTTGTTAATGTCACACAAGTGACCACAATATTTTTAGCAAGATTCAGGGAACACAAAGTAAAAGAAGCCTCATTTTTCTGTGTGTTTCTGTGGGAGGGAAGGAAGGAGAATCTGAGAATCAAAACATTTTCACAAAGAAAATAGCTGTTTTTTAAAAATTTTTTCCAAATAGCTGAGTTTAAACTGAAGAATCAAAATAAAAAGTAAAATAAAAACATCTAAGTAAAATTAAATTAAGCCAAAAGATCTATGGGTGAGAATTCAATTATAATTCAACTTCAGCTTATAATTGGGTAATATTCTACTTTTTGCATCATCCTACCATTAATTATCATCATTGCAATGCATTTTTTGACATTTCTTAGGAGCAGGGCCCTAGGGATACAAGAAGGTGTATGGTATGTTCTCTGTCCTTTAGTGATTTCAATCTGTTTTCACTTTTTGTGGTAGAGAAAAATAATTTCACCTTTATTTTTCTTTCAATGGGTTTATCAAGAGGGAAATTTATTTCTGAAAGCTAAAATGTTGTATAATAGTACAATTACCAGTAGCTAACCTGTAGCATATTGGAGAAGGCAATGGCACCCCACTCCAGTATCCTTGCCTGTAAAATCCCATAGCCTGGTGGGCTGCAGTCCATGGGGTTTCTAGGAGCCAGATACGACTGAGCGACTTCACTTTCCCTTTTCACTTTCATGCATTGGGAGAAGGAAATGGCAACCCACTCCAGTGTTCTTGCCTGGAGAATCCCAGGGATGGGGGAGCTTGGTGGGCTGCTGTCTATAGGGTCACACAGAGTCGGACACGACTGAAGCGACTTAGCAGCAACCTCTACCGTATATGGAGAAATCTTTTCCAAAATGTGAAGTGAAACCACAGTAAAAATGGTAGGGTTAGAATTTTCTGGTCTAGTGGGCTTTTGTTGTTGTTTTTAATGAAATGACTGCAAGTTAGTTTATCATAAATTGTTTCTAATGATACCTTTTGATTTTTTTAACCTCATATTAAAATTAGGCCAAATGATTAGAATATTAACTTGTGTTTATTCTCCCAACTGTCCTTGACTCCACTTCAGGCATATAGTTATACTTTAGTATTTTCTTACCTCTGCTTAGTTTTTTGTCATTTTTCTGTCAGGAGCATTTCTCATTTTCTGTTAAAAGCCTAAACTTACTGACAGAGTTGTTTGCCATGGTGTATTTTGTGAGTGCAATAAGAAGAGAGAGAAAAAAATGATTTGCTAGAGCTTTCCTTTCCCCTAAAAATACAACTCTGACAATTGAGGTCTCTGAGAATAGGGGCGCCTTGTCTAATTCAGTGGGGAACATGGCAATTCTTCAGAGGACATTCTAGCAAGAATCTGGGCTTAGACACCTAGTTCATAATTGCATAGTTAATTCCTGTGTATCACCATTGCACAGAACCAGAGATTTGAAGGTAAAACCCGAAGTGGATAGCAGAGAAGTGATGGCTAGGGTAGGCGAGGGGCTCCCTTGCACCGGGACCCGGGAAAGGCCTCAGTCATTATTGAGATTGCTATTGTTATGGTGTTATTGTTTAGATTTCCTTGCCCAGCCGAGCAGAGCAGAGTCTTCAAGTTGGATCCTTGTTGATTCAGAGAAAATAAGAAGTGTGTTATTTCTTGGCTCCCTTGCATCTTGAATGTGCCCTGAGACACATCCGGATCCATTACTTTTATATTCTCATGAAATTCGTGTAACGAAAAGGACACTGGACGAGGGCTCAGGAAACTCTGAATCTAAGCCTGGGATTGCAACCTCATCTTTGTAGAACCTGGGCCATCAACGCCTTTGTAACTATATTTAGACTGAAGTGATGTTAAGTGGAGTTTTCTGTATCTGTGCCCCCAAATTTAAAGGTAGGGTCACTTGATTAAAGGTTCCTGTTTAAGGATAAGACATGAATATGGTTCAAGGACGGAGTCACAGATGACTCAGAGCAGGGTTGGTGCCCCCTGACTTGTTTGGGGAAGCAGTGCCAAAGGTTTCCACTTTTACAATTTAACTGGCTCTCAGGTTTTGAGTGGATGCCAACTGCTCGGAACTAATTTTTCTCCTTTATACGTCAAGGTGCTCCTAGTCTATCCCCATGTCTTTTCTCGTTTTTTTCTTCCCTTCCCCAAAATTCAGAGTGCTTTTTCCAAATTTGAGAAAATGGGCCGTGAAGTCAGAATAGATGAGCTTGTGGACTGATCATGTTCTCCCCACTCCCCAACCCAAATGCATGCTGCCACCAACGTCTGCAGAGAGGCCCCCAAACACAACCAAGAATCCCCACGCCACCAGCTTCATTTCTAGGCACCCCTCACTCATGTTGTGGCTCTTGCTTCATCTGGTCTCAGCTGCTCCTTCCTGTTGTGACATATCTTTGGGGGATCTTTTGTCTCCTCTGTGTTTTTAACCCTTCTCTCTCTTTTAGCTCCTTTCCATAGCCTGGACTCAACTTTCTTTTCTTTGGAGATGATATCCTTCCTTTCATTCTGCCTTCCACATAGTCATTACTCTACACCTTCCCATCACCTGCACACTTCTTCACAGTTGAGAGGCACTGGGCTTTATCTCCCATTTTCAGCTCCTCTAATGTTCATGAAGATTCTCCCTTCCTCACCCAATAAAGCTGCTCTTTCTTAAATGAACAAAGACCATCTCATCACCAGACCCACTGGACACTCCATTTCTCCAGTCTTCTCCCATTTCAGCTGTCAGTTTCGGTGACTCTCTGTACAACTCTCTCCTCCCGGGATTTCTCCTACTTCTCATCCTTTGTCAGTCTCCTTTGTAGGCTCTGGGTGACTTTTCTTCCTCTCTTGGATCCTTAAACGTTATATAATATTCTACAGGGTTACTCGCTGACCCTCCATTTTTCTTTCCTGACATCATACCCAAGGGCTTTTGGTCCTTTCCCATGGCTTTAACTTCTACTCATTTGCTGACTATGCCCAAAGTTGATTTCCATACCTCCTACTGAGGTAGTGCAAGAGCCACACCCAGTAACATACAGTGTGTGATCATTTTGGCGCTTCTCAGACAGCATGCACATATAAGGGCTAATTTTCCCTTAAACCTGTATGTTCATGTCTATTTAACCTTCTGGTTATAAGCCATGCCACTCACCACCAAAACCAGTAATGTTTCAAAGCCATCTGTGAATGCTCCTCTTTTCCCCCACTTCACACCAGATTCAAAGCTAACTCATATTTAGTTTAACTCTCAAATTATCTCTGGTATCTTCCTCTTCTTCTTTCTCTCCATCCTCACTGCCACAGTGATCATCTCAGTAACCATTTTGATGGCTCATCTCCCTTGGCCACTCCCCCATGCCAATACAGTCTCTGCCCGTCCTCCTAAATTGAAGGATTGAGCCCTGGGAGGCTGACTTCTATGTGGGCTCTTCTTCTATTTAATACTTATCTATCTGTTTGACTGCATCAGGTCTTGGCTGAAGCATGTGGGATCTAGTTCCCTGACCAGGGATCAAATCCCAGCCACCTGCATTGGAAGCTCAGAGTCTTAGCCACTGGACCACCAGGGAAGTCCCTGGGCTCTTTCTCTTGAGCTGCATCCATGGGAGGCACTGGAGGATGATGGGAGTGAGAAGAGACGTTGGGTCCCTGGGTTCCGATTTGTTTGCCTCTTTCTAGGGACACGACATCTTCCAGGGGCCCTCCTCCTATCCCGTTTTCTCCAGGCTCTGACATGGTTCCCTTCTGCCCCTTTCTACTTTGTCCTGGTAACAGATTTTCATTGTTGCTGGTCTCTGATGCTTCCCCCTTTTTTGTGGTTATCTATATCTACTCACACACCTCTGTAAATAGCCCCTTCAGTAAAGTGTCTTCCGTTAAACCCTTCAAGTGTACCAGTCTGTTTCCTGCCAGGACTCAGATGGATACAGCTTTTAACTAGTCTCTGTCTTTAGCTCTACATACCTTCATTCCCTTCTCCACCCTCTTATTGCAGAACGAACTTTTTAAATATAAAACTGAAATCACCTACCTGCTTAAAACCCCACAAGGATTTCCTCTGCTCCAAGAATGAGAATGAAGCTGTCTATGGCAAACAGTATCCTCTATGATCTGCAGCTTCTCCAGTCTTCTCCCACACCAGCTATCCCTTCTCAGGGTGGAACTAGTGAAGGCTAAGTGTTAATGACCCAAGTGAGTAAGGAAAGCCCTGAGCTTTGGAGAGACTGACTCTGGCCATGCTCTTTGTGACCTGCTGGTCCTCTTCCAGTGCTCCCACCAGGTTAACCAACAGGTTTTTTTTTTTTTTTTTCTTTTTTTTCAGATTTTGCCACCTAGGTTAGTATCCAAGAAAAGGAATGAAAATGAGAAAGATTGCTTTTCCACCTCCCCCCCCCCCAAAGTGGATGACTTCCCCCCCCCCCCTGCCTTGGAAGATGTTAAATTGGAAATAAGGCATATTTTATTTTTCACAAAAACAAGAAGGATGAAATGAGGGTTACTCATGGAAGCTCGAGAGAGAGATATTTTGTCCTCTATGCAGTAACCTCTGAATAGATCAAAGAAACATTTTCCTCTACCTCTGTTCCTCTCTTCTTTCTGCTTTTGTTTTCACTCATTCCATTTTTCTCTCTTTCTATTCTTCATGTTTCATTTAGCATCAGTATGTGGACATGACATGTTTTCCTACATTATATGAAGTATATTTAGATTTTTAAACTCATTGATTTAATTTATGTGGGATGGGAAAGAGGGAGAAGAGTAATTTTAAAGTCCATTGATGGGAGGCTGGAGTCATTGTTCTCATTTGAAATATTCCTTTGAGAATCCAATGGAGAGGATTATGTAATATCTTAAGTGGATCTTCATATTTCAGGAAAGGTATTAATTTTCCTAAGGGAGTGAATCTCATGCTGGATCATTCCTTTCAGCAACTCCCGCCTGCCTTCCCCCACCACTATCCTCCACTCTTAAATCTTGTGTTTTCCCCAGTTAATTTGCTGAGGTCTGGCTGTTGGTTGATTGATTGGAGATTTTAGAGAAGCAGGGACTCTGAGTGGTGGCGATACAAGTAATGACAATGTTGGGTTGTTTCCTGATCCATAAAACAAGCAAATAATTTCTGTGACCTGATTGATCCTCTGGGATAGAAGTGATTTTTAAAGTGTATTTTCTTAAAGGAAATGTCAGTATGCATAAAACTCTGTCAGAGAGTATTGAATAATAAAGTGGAAATAAATGGGAAGATTTAAAGCCAGGAAAAGGGCATGTGTTTAGAGAAAGCTCTGGGTTGGTTAAAGCTTTGTAGTCCCTCGACCAGTTGAGGTGCAGGGGCGGGGGGGGGGGGGGGGCGGGGGGAGGGGCGGAACACTAGGCTCATGAAACCAAGACTGTGTGACATTGGACTAATGATTTAAATTCACTGAACCTCAGTCTTATTTCTGAAACAAGGGGAAATAGTCTACCGCATGTACTTATTGTGGTGAGTCAATAAAAGAGAGAACCTAGAAAAATGTCTAATAGAGTACAAAGCCTGAATGCTCACTAAATGGATAAATGATGGCTCTTGCTCTGTTCTGATGGCTGTTTTCATCATTTTCACTTGGACATTTTGGGGCTTTTCAATTTTGTCTGTACCTATGCTTTTTATGTCAATTTGGTCTCAATCCTTTTATGCCTAATAGTGCATTAACTTTCCCACCATGTTAGCCTTCAGTTTAAAGCGTTTATAGTGGCCTCTTTTCTTCTTATAAAACCTTTAATATATAAATGCTCCAAATGCCAATAGTTTGGTCCTTTTAAAAAAAAATTGTGTTTTGAGAAAGAAGGATCATGCCTGCTTTTAAGATTATGATTTTGTAATAAAAAATTAAGCCTAGTAACAATCCTGGACCATTTCAGTATTCTTAGAGATGAAGTCTCCATATAAAATCATGAATTTTGATATGAAAAGAAACTGAATAACTGGGAGTCTGAAATACTTACCTAACGAGGGGTTTTCATTAGTGATATATTTAGATAGGAGAAAACAGATTATCTGTCCTGAAAAGCCCATCATGAACTCAAAAAAATAAATAAGTAAAAGTGTTCATTGAAAGATCTTTACACAGTAAGAGGTAGCATTTTAAATAACATGTAAACAGGGATTTCCCTGGTGGTCCTGTGGTTAGGACTTCACCTTGCAGTGCAGGGGGTGTGGGTTCAATCCCTTTTCAGGAGTTAAGATCCCACATGCCTCATGGCCAAAAACCAACCAAAACATAAAACAGAAACAGTATGGTAACGGATTCAATAAAGACTTTATAAATGGTCCACTGAAAAAATTTTTGGAAAAACCTTCATAAAAAAGTAAAATAAACATAATTATTAAAAATAAACAACAGGTAAACAGTAGGTGCTTAATACATACTTTTAAAATTAATGCTCAGTGTGCAAATAATTATTTATGTAACCTGTTGGAAGTATGTCCATATAGGACTGAAAGCACTTTTCTAAAACTGTGTAGGAAACTTCTTTGAACTATTTGCAATGATAGTATAAGGAACTTTCACCATTTTTACATGTACTATTCAGTTTCATTAAGTGTATACACATTGTTGGCCAGTCAGTCTCCAGAATTTTTCATCTTGCAAAACTGAGACCTTATCCCTATTACACAGCAGCTCACCAATTCCCCCAGTCTTTGGCAAACCATTCTTTGTTTGTATACATTACCATTTAGATATCTCTTATAAGTGGAATCATATAGTAGTCGGTTTTTTGTGACTGGTTTATTTGGTGTGTGTAATGTCTTCAAGGTTCATCCATGTTGTAGCCTAAATCTGAAGGCTGAATAAATAATCCATTGTTTGTATGTACCATATTTGCTTATCCAGTCATCTGTTGATAGACACTGAGTTGCTTCCAGTGTCCAGTTGTTTCCAGTTGCTTCATGGCTGTTGTTCATAGTGCTGCTGTGAACTTGGGTGTGTAAATACCTCTTTGAGATTCTGCTTTCAATTCATACACACACACACACATGCAGACACACCCAGGAGTGGAATTGCTGCATCATGTGGTAATTCTATTTTTGATTATTTTGAGGAGTCTTTATATTATTTTATATGGTGGTTGCACCATTTTATATTTCCACCAACAGTGTACTTTTATTTCCCCACTTCTCAACGTCACTTGTTATTTTCTAGTTTTTGATAGTGACCATCCTGATGGGTTGTGAGTAGTATTGTATTGTGGTTTTGGTTTGCACTTCCTTAATGATTGGTGACATTGGCATCTTTTCATATGCTTATTGGCCATTTATATATCCTCTTTGACAAAATGTGTATTCAAGTCTTTCCCCATTTTTCAATCAAGTTGTTTGTTTTTGTTGTTGTGTTTCAGTAGTTCTTTATCCTGTATATAATCCCTTATCAAATATATGATTTACAGATATTTTCTTCCATTCTGTGGGTTGCCACTTCACTCTGTTGATTATGCTTTTTGCACAGAAGTGTTAACTTTTGATATAGTTCAGTTTCTTTAATTTTTAGAATTATTTTTTAATGTTTGTTTTTTAATAAATCTTCATACAGAGTGAATGACTATAGAGTTGTATTATAATACTTGTAGTTCATTGTAGTTTATTATGGTAAAGAAGTAACATGGAAATATTTAATAGCTCCTTATCACAACAGGATAGCATTTTTAAAAAGTATAGTACTTATTTTCATCTCAAAATTTGTATAAGGAATCCCTTCAATTAAGAGCAAGAATTTAGACAAGGTTAACTTTCTGGAAAATATAGATAAGAAAAAAAATAATAAAGCAATATTTCAAGAATATCTGAGTTACTCTAAACAGATATTACTACCTAAACCACTACTACTATTCAGTGACGGGCTAGGCCACGTATCCTGTGTCCTGGTGGGCATTCGGTTGTCTTAGACAAAACAGGTCCAGGCTCTTTATGGACTACTCATCACCAGGTTCTCACCTGGGGTTGGTTATTCAGTCTTTCTTAGCCTTTGGAAGGAAGTTGTCTGTAAAATATGCATGCATAGTAAAAGCCAATGAGTTCTGAGTTTGGCCTTTGTTCTAGCCAAGTGTTTTTCAAACAATACTTAGGCCACCTGATGTGAAGAACTGACTCATTGGAAAAGATCCTGATGCTGGGAAAGATTGAAGGCAGGGGGATAAGGGGAAAACAGAGGATGAGATGGTTGGATGGCATCACCAACTCGATGGACATGAGTTTGAGCCAGCTCTGGGAGTTGGTGATGGACAGGGAAGCCTGGCGTGCTGCAGTCCATGGGGTCGCGAAAAGTTGGACACAACTGAGCAACTGAACTGAACTGAACTGATAGTCAGGGTTTTTTCAATATGGGTGTTGAAACTGACCCTCTGTTTTACCAGAGAAAATGTATTAAAAGCCCATGAAAAAGAGCCTTATATGATTAATGCGCAAGAACTCACAGGGAACCTCAGAGGCAAGCTGAGTTGTGGGTGTATGGATATTTCTTTTAACCTTAATGTAGTTGTTTCTTTAAACTTTACATACGTTTGTGTATATATATATATATATATATATATAGTTAAAGTTATATATATATATATAAAGTTATATATTATGAAGCAGTTACATAGTGTGTATATATATGTGTGTGTGTATATATATATATATATATAACAATCTTATACACACATGTAGACATAGACTCATTTTGGATAGTTCATAGATATGTTAAATTTCACATAAAAATGAATAGCTTTACATGAAGTTCTGTTTGGAGTGAAGATTATAATTATAAACATTTTCTGTAGCTTAGTCATTTGCCACTGGAGAGAGTGGTTTTATGGCTCAAATTCTATTTGATTTTCTTAGATGGTATTGTGAATTTTCAACCATACAGTAAAAGATGAAATTTGAAAAGAAACAAGATACCTAGTTATATGTTAATAAAAATGAAGAGGACTTATAAACTATACCTTTAAAATTCAAATA
Organism: Bos indicus; assembly: GCF_029378745.1. NCBI lineage: Eukaryota > Metazoa > Chordata > Mammalia > Artiodactyla > Bovidae > Bos > Bos indicus. The sequence goes on from NC_091787.1 coordinate 12,528,707, forward strand.
TAGCTTTAAAAATTTCTCTCCTGAGGTAATCCAGTTTTCTTTGATGCAGGCATCTTCTTTGTTGTTGAGTTTGAGATTTAAGATGATGGATTAAATGTTTCTTGACTGTCTTTGTGCTCTGTGCTCTGTAAGTGAAAGATTGTGCTTATTTATACTTTAAGAAGTATCATTTCTTAGGTTGGAAATTTAATCAAATTTTAAATTGATTAGAAAGGTCACCTATCTGGGAAAACTGAGGCTGGATTTTTTTTTTTTTTTTTTTAATGACAAAAGCAATCTGAAAAAAAAATCAGTTTTCTAAATACAGCTTTGGTATATTTTCATGATATTCTTTTATTCCAATTATTTCATCTACCCAATGCTTGTATTACTTGAGCTAGATAAATTCTTGAATATATTTTCACCTATTTTTGGATAGGATTGAAATTATTAAGAAATTGGAAGTTTCTCTACAGTCTCTGACAATATGTCTAGCAATATTCCTACTTCTCTGAGATTGATGTCTAGAGCCAAGTGAATCTTGGCTGGCTGTCTTTGCCTTGTACATCCAACATGTCAAGTGGTCCTTGACCTCTAATGAAGTTGGCAGACTATGGATCTCCAGAGACTGGGGTCATTTTCTGTGGCTTACAAATAATCCAAGAGAAATAGGTCCCAGCATCCATGTCATCTGAAATATTTCAATCTGAGAATTTTTAGATACTTGCATTGCTCCTTTCATCTAGGCATTTGTAGTTATCTTTCCTATGAAGAGGTGCTATTGGGGAAAGCAGAATGCCAACTGATATTTTTAAATTTCTGTACCTTTTAAAGATTGTTAGACTATTTCTTGGATGATTAATTACAGAGTAAGTTTGTTCTGTGTTGCTTTCTTAATTTATGATTGTATGAGTTCATTTCATTAAAGTCTCTTTATTTTCAGTCAAAATGCCCTGTTTAATGATTAAAAATTTTAATAGAAAAATTGGAATTGATAATATGTATTTCTAAAAGTTAGGATGAAATGTGTATTTCATTTATTGGTTCAGTTACACTGATTTTTATGCCAGGAAGAACCACATGAGCTATCCAGAATTTAATCAGGTAACATTGAAAATATCTGTATGGCTGTGTGGTCCAGATAATAATATAAATGACTGAAGAATTATTGCCACATTCAGAAGTCCTTAGGCAAGAAGACATTTATATATCTCAAGACCCAGATGCATTCAAAATCTGATCAGGCCATCAGCCATCATCACTCTCTGTGTGAGTGTTTCAAACTTTTTTAGTAGAAGGTCATGCCATAGCTGAATTTACTCTTATGGGGCAATGTGTTTTTTCCCACTCAGTGGTCATTGATGAAGCTGTTGATATAGTGACCATGTGGAGTTCCGTGCCTCTTATAAGATAGACCAACAAAATCCCATGAAAGCCCTGATCAAAGGAGCAGGTCAAAAGGAATCACAATCAGGCTGAGAAAGCAAACATCTTTCAACTCTAAGAAGATATGGAATTAGAATATAGGTGTTCAAAAAAATCAAGACCAGAATATTAATATTTGTGTTTTAAGGATAATTCATGCATATTTGGTAATTTTCAGACATGTAACTTTAAGATTGCTTAGTAGAGTTACAGTTCAATAATTCTACTTTAAAATGTATAATCACTTACAGCTGGGATTTTGACCATAAACCTCATTAAATTTATATTTTCCATTAGAATATTTAGGATAAAGTTTCTGGCATTTGTAAGGTTAGGTTATGAGAACTACTTAATACTTAGGAAGGCTCTTTATTTAAGCATTTATAACATTTAAAACAGACTAGACATATTAGTTGCTAACAAGCATCATTCAAGGTCATCCTGAGATCAGTTTCCAAAGTGTGCCTTGATACCTTATGGGGTCCCAGAGGTGATCTAAGGGGTTTCATGTGGTCAAAACTATTTTCAAAAAAAAAAAAAACCTATTTTCATAATAATGCTAAGAATATGTACTTCAACATTATAAAGGCCATATATAACAAACCCATAGCTAACATCGTACTCAACACTAAAAAGCTGAAAGCTTTCTCCAAGATCAGGAATGAAAAAAGAATGCCAACTCTTACACTTTTATTCAGTGTAGTACTAGAAGTCCTAGCCAGGGCAAATAGGCAAGAGAAAATAAATTATACCCTGTGTTCTAAGGTTGGGACATACATGTGCATTATTTTGTTTGCAAAATCTCCAGGTTGCACTAGTGGTAAAGAACCCGCCTACCAGTGCAGGAGACATAAGAGACGTGGGTTTGATCCCTGGATCAGGAAGATCCCTTGGAGGAGGGCATGGCAACCCACTCCAGTATTCCAACCTGGAGAATCCCATGGACAGAGGAGCCCGGTGGGCTGCAGTCCATAGTGTCTCAAAGAGTTGAACACAACTGTAGTGACTTAGTACACACGCAGGCAATTGCCCATTGCCTTCCAGGAGTTTATGTAATTTTAGAGGAGGATGCATTTTCATTGGAAGAATTTCACAAATAAGCTTATTAATAAGCTGTGCTTATTAATAACTGTGCTTATTAATAAGCACAGTAGTTTTCATCTCTCTGAGGTTCTAAGCTCCTATATTTTATGGGGCCAATCCTGTATCATAATAAATACAATAAATTTCAAACATACCCTAGGTTATGCGTATTATTATTTGTAGAAGAAGTTTAAAGTTTATGTATAATTTCATTTTGAAATCATTTAGTTATAAATGAATCAAACTTACTTGTCATTGACTGAGATTTCTTGATAAACATCATAGTAGACACAAGATTTAACTCAATTATTCTGCCATCTGAATCTTTAAGTGCTTATCACATATAACTCCTTTGCTCATAGGTTGCTCTCAAAAATATTCTCCATGTAGTTACTCGAAATGAACTTTTGTAGGTTTTAATAAATTAGAATTTCTGAAAAGAGTTGCTTTGACAAAATTCTTGTTGGCAAGGATATTTCCTGCTAGATACTGCCGTCTGTTTTAATTGTTCTGTATGCCCTAAAATAAGCTCATGGATACATTTACATCCAAAGAAAAACCACAGTTCTCTTGCCAAACTATGAAGCAATAAACCTTGATAGTTCTGTGGTTTAGAACATGGACAAACTCATTTAGTCCTTTTGAGTACTGTCTCACAAATGCAGAGAGGGATAATGACGCCACTAGCCAGTGCCACGAATGCAGAAACATGAATAAAAGGCAGAGTTTATCATCTCTGTGACTCAGTTCTAAGGAAAATGTGTCCATTTTCAGCAGAACAAAGGTTTAAAATGGGAAATTATTAGATCGAATGTTTCTACAAAGATTCTTAACTTTACAGATTTGACATGCTGTATATAACAATTTAATTCAAAATTATTTTTCTTGCAAAGCCTCATTTTTTCCTTATTTTCTGCTTTCATAAATTGCAAGACATTGAAACATACTGTAAAGTGAAATGTGCAGTTGATTATTTTACAGCTTTATTAAAGCATGATTTTATCTATAAATTGTATATACTTAGAGTGTACCTTTCTAAGTTATAATGTATACATATATGAAACTGTCAGCAAAAGCCAGATAATAGTATACTCATTACTTTTTAATGTATTATAAAGTGGAAATCTTTGCTTTAATTCTTTGTAATCCCTCCCTTTACCTCCCACGTTTCACTCCCAATCACCAGGAAACCACTGATGTGCTTTCTGTCAGTATAGATTAGTTTGCGTTTTTGGGAGTGATATAAATGGAATCCTACAATGGATACTCTTTTTCTGATCTAGCTTCTTTCACTAAGCATAATTATTTTTATATTCATTCATATTTGTGCATATCAATAGTTTCTTTTTTTTGCTTATTAACCCAGTATGCTGATACACTACTATCTATCCTCTAGATAGATATCTACCTCTGATAGACACTTGGCTTGTTTCCAGCACTGAGTTGTTAAAAGAAATCTGCTCTAAATATTTGTGTCCACGTCCTTGTATGAAAGTGCTTTCGTTGCTCTTAGGTAAATATCCAGGATTAGGATGTCTGAGTCACATGGTAGGTGTACGTTTAACTTTTTAGGAAATTCCCAAACTGTTTTTCAAAGTGGTTATAGATTTTACATAGCAGCAGATAACAGTTCCAGTTGCTCTATATCCTTGCTAAAGCTTACGATGATCGGTGTTTTTAATTTTACTTTTTCCAGCAGATGTTTCATGCTGCTGATTTTTATTTGCATTTCCCTAATGGCCAATGATCTTGAGCATCTTTTCCTGTTGCTTATTTAACATCTGTGTGTATTGTTTAGTGAAGTGGACTGGAATGGGTGAATTTAACTCAGATGACCATTATATCTACTACTGTGGGCAGGAATCCCTTAGAAGAAATGGAGTAGCCATCATGGTCAACAAGAGCCCAAAATGCAATACTTGGATGCAATATCAAAAACGACAGAATGATCTATGTTTGTTTCCAAGGCAAACCATTCAATATCACAGTAATCCAAGCCTATGCCCCAAGAAGTATGAAGAAGCTGAAGTTGAACAGTTCTATGAAGACCTATAAGACCTTTTAGACTTAACACCCAAAAAAAGATGTCCTTTTCATTATAGGGGACTGGAATGGAAAAGTAGGAAGTCAAAAAACACCTGGGATAACAGGCAAATTTGGCCTTGGAATACAGAATGAAGTAGGGCAAAGGCTAATAGTTTTGCCAAGAGAACGCACTGGTCATAGCAAACACCCTCTTCCAACAACACAAAAGAAGACTCTATACATGGACATCACCAGATGGTCAACAGCGAAATCAGACTGATTATATTCTTTGCAGCCAAAGATGGAGAAGCTCTATACAGTCAGCAAAAACAAGACTGGGAGCTGACTGTGGCTCAGATCACAAACTCCTTATTGCCAAATTCAGACTTAAATTGAAGAAAGTGGGGAAAACCACTAGATCATTCAGGTATAACCTAAATCAAATCCCTTATGATTATACACTGGAAGTGAGAAATAGATTTAAAGGACTAGATCTGATAGACAAAGTGCCTGATGAACTGTGGACGGAAGTTCATGACATTGTACAGGAGAGAGGGATCAAGACCATCCCCATAGAATAGAAATGCAGAAAAGCAAAATGACTGTCTAGGTATGCCTTACAAATAGCTGTGAAAAGAAGAGAAGTGAAAAGCAAAGGAGAAAAAGAAAGATATAAGCATCTGAATGCATAGTTCCAAAGAATGGCAAGAAGAGATAAGAAAGCCTTTCTCGGCGATCAATGCAAAGAAATAGAGGAAAACAAGAGAATGGGAAAGACTAGAGATCTCTTCAAGAAAATTAGAGATACCAAAAATAAAAATTAAAAAAAAATTTTTTTAAAAAGAAAGAAAATTAGAGATACCAAGGGAACATTTCATGCAAAGATGGGCTCGATAAAGGACAGAAATGGTATGGACCTAACAGAAGCAGAAGATATTAAAAAGAGGTGGCAAGAATACATGGAAGAACTGTGCACAAAAGATCTTCATGACCCAGATAATCACAATAGTGTGATCACTCATCTAGAGCCAAACATCCTAGAATGTGAACTCAAGTGGGTCTTAGAAAGCATCACTACGAACAAAGCTAGTGGAGGTGATGGAATTCCAGTTGAGCTATTTCAAATCCTGAAAGATGATGCTGTGAAAGTGCTGCACTTAATATGCCAGCAAATTTGGAAAACTCAGCAGCAGCCACAGGACTGGAAAAGGTCAGTTTTCATTCCAATCCCAAAGAAAGGCAATGCCAAAGAATGCTCAAACTACCACACAATTGCACTCATCTCACACGCTAGTGAAGTAATCCTCAAATTCCCCAAGCCAGGCTTCAGCAATATGTGAACTCTAGATATTCAAGATGGTTTTAGAAAAGGCAAAGGAACCAGAGATCAAATTTCCAACATCTGCTGGATCATGGAAAAAGGAAGAGAGTTCCAGAAAATCATCTATTTCTGCTTTATTGACTATGCCAAAGCCTTTGACTGCGTGGGTCACAATAAACTGTGGAAAATTCTGAAAGAGATGGGAATACCAGACCACCTGATCTGCCTCTTGAGAAATTTGTATTCAGGTCAGGAAGCAACAGTTAGAACTGGACATGGAACAACAGACGTTCCAAATAGGCAAAGGAGTGCATCAAGGCTGTATATTGTCACCCTGCTTATTTAACTTATATGCAGAGTACATCATGAGAAACAGTGGGCTAGAAGAAGCACAAGCTGGAATCAAGATTGGCGGGAGAAATATCAATAACCTCAGATATGCAGATGACACCACCCTTATGGCAGAAAGTGAAGAGGAACTAAAGAGCCTCTTAATGAAAGTGAAAGAGGAGAATGAAAAAGTTGACTTTAAGCTCAACATTCAGAAAACTCGGATCATGGCATCTGATCCCATCACTTCATGGAAAATAGATGGGGAAACAGTGGAAACAGTGTCAGACTTTACTTTTTTGGGCTCCAGAATCACTGCAAATGGTGATTGCAGCCATGAAATTAAAAGACGCTTACTCCTTGGAAGAAAAGTTATGACCAACCTAGATAGCATATTCAAAAGCAGAGACATTACTTTGCCAACAAAGGTCCATCTAATCAAGGCTATGGTTTTTCCAGTGGTCATGTATGGATGTGAGAGTTGGACTGTGAAGAAAGCTGAGCACCGAAGAATTGATGCTTTTGAACTGTGATGTTGGAGAAGACTCTTGAGAGACCCTTGGACTACAAGGAGATCCAACCAGTCCATCCTAAAGGAAATCAGTCCTGGGTGTTCATTGGAAGGACTGATGCTAAAGCTGTAACTCCAGTACTTTGGCCACCTCATGCGAAGAGTGGACTCATTGGAAAAGACCCTGATGCTGGGAGGGATTGGGGGCAGGAGGAGAAGGGGACAACAGAGGATGAGATGGCTAGATGGCATCAGCGACTCAATGGACATGAGTTTGAGTGACCTCCGGGAGTTGATGATGGACAGGGAGGCTTGGCGTGCTGCAATTCATGGGGTCGCAAAGAGTTGGACACGACTGAGCCTCTGAACTGAACTGAACTAGTACATTTTGAAATATTTTATTCATATTTTCTAGGGCTTCCCTGGTGGCTCTGTGGTAAAGAATCTGCCTGCAATGCAGTAGACGTGGGTTTGATCCCTGGTTTGGGAAGATCCCCTGGAGAAGGACATGGCAACCCCCTCTAGTATTCTTGCCTGGAAAATCCCATGGATAGAGGAACCTGGCAGGCTATTGTCCATGGGATCCCAAGTTTGGACACGAATTAGCGAATAAACCACCACCATTGTATATATAATTTCTTCTTAAATGCTTTATTGCTGTCCTATTTCTCATGCCACATTTACCAAGTTCTTTTAATGTTGTTCCATATATGTAGTATATTTACAAAACCTTATATTAATAGCTTTATAGAGATATAATAATAGCTAACACTTGTCAGGCACTAAGCCCTTTACCTACATTAAACAAATCAGTCCTCACAACAGCCTGGGTATACTATTATGATCCCATTTAGAAATGAGAAACTAGTCTCCGAAAGGAAAAATACTTGCCTAAGGCCACGGGTAAGTGGCAGGACTAGTATTTACATCCGTCTGTCCAGTTCCTGTATGCAAACTCTGTGCTTCTGTTAAAAACTTGAAACTTCACTTTTAAAAACATGCTCTGGACAATATTTTTTTTTATCAGCAGAATATAAATCATGCCTTAATTTACCCCCTCCTGTTAACCTTTGTACAATAAAATAAATTTCAGTTTTATCTTATTTGCCTTTTTAAGCAATGACTTTGCCAAAATGTATATAATGGAAGGAAAGAAAACAAAGTTTGCTTATTGAGAAAAAAATCTATAAATTCTAACCTTAATTGTTATCCATTATACACTCTTATACTATTTTTTACAGCATAACTTCCAAGAATATAATATCTCATGACCAGATACTCCAATAAGCCTTGGCTAAATCTAAAGTTTATAAGTGAAATTTTTTGCATCAGACAAATTTCAAGGTGGGTTGTAGACAAAATTCTCTAGCATGGCAAATTTGGAAAGATGTACCTGAAACTTACCTGGTGAGCTTCTCTGGTGGCTCAGGTGGTAAAGAATCTGACTGCAGTACAGGAGACCAAAGTTCAGTACCTGGGTGGGGAAGATCCCCTGGCGAAGGAAATGGCTGTTCCCTCCAGTATTCTTGCCTGGAGAATCCCATGGACCGAGGAACCTGATGGGCTACAGTCCATGGGGTCACAGAGAGTCAGACACAACTGAGCAACTAACACACACACACACACACACACACACACACCTAAAACTCATTGTCAATAGGTTATAATTAACAAGTTTATGGTATTGATGTTGATGAAAATGGAGAAAATTTTAATACTATCGAGGATAAAGAATTCTAGGTACAATTTATAAAATTCAAATTTATGTACATTGAATAGGCTCATTCATAAAATGACTTAACCACTGGGTCATAGAGCTAGGATGGCTCTTATGGCTTTTCTAGTCTGGATCTCTGTTTTTATCATCTCCTCGTGAACCTAGCAGTAAATGTCTTTCTCTGCTTAAAGATATTTAGAAAGGGAAATGCCATGTCTTTTTGATCATAAATCTCAGTATTTTATCTTGTCAAAGGGACAGTCACAATTTCTGCTGCCCTAACTTTCTTAGAAGGGAGACTCTTAGGAAACATATGTCAGATTTCCAATTTTATATTCATTGATATGTCACAGATATAATCCACAAACCAGTTGGCAGCTGTTGCTTAATTTTTGTTAGGTAATTTTGTTAATTTATAGATAACTGTGAGTTTTTGTGTATTGTATTGCCACTTCCATAAATCAAAAATTCAGTACTTGTTGAGTTTTGCAAAGACCTCTTTATGATTTAAAACTTTTCCTTAAATCAGAAAATATTTTGTTTCTTGTTGTGTAAAACTTGTGCTATCTTTCTCAGATAAGAAAAAAGCAATCAAACCCACAGATAAACAGAAAACCTAGCCTATTCCTCATTGCCTGTCAAACTCACTCTTCATTATGTACTGAGAAATATAAACCCAGAGAGGGTCCTGTTCACCATGCCAAAAGAAATTACTTTTCTTTTCTTTTCTTTTTTTCTTCTCCATCATTTCCTTTCCCGTTCCCTGCAGGATACACCTAAAGGAACGCTGTTGTCTCATACTTTTTTTTTCTGGACCCAATATGAAATTTACTCCCTACTGTGTTTCCTTTTGGGTGATATGGATTCACCAAATAGCAATGTGCAATTGCACTGTGGGGGAAAGTCCCAGGTCTGGAGTCTTATGGTCCAGGTTCAAACCCTTCCCACATCATCTGTGTCATCTTTAGGAAGCTCCCTAACTCTTCCAGACCTTGGCTTTCTCTTCTCACTTACAGGAATGATAATAACAGTATCCATGACATCAAATTATCATGAGAAATAGGGGAGGTAATTTATCAAAAATATCTGGAATATGTTAAGTTCTAGATATATACTCTTTTTTTGTTTTTGGATATAAACTCAAGATTAAATTATTGCTATCTAAAACCATTGGCTTCCCTGGTGGTTCAGTGGTAAATAATCTGCCTGCCAATGCAGGAGACGTGGGTTCAACCGCTAGATTGGGAAGATTCCTTGGAGAAGGAAATGGCAACCCACTCTACTATTCTTGCCTAGGAAATCCCATGGACAGAGGAGCCTGGTGGGCTACAGTCCATGGGGTCACAAAGAGCTGGACATGACTTAATGACAAAACAACAACTTAAAACTATATTGCAAAATAGGCAAATGTGATTTGGGGTTTGCTCTGGAATCAAGATTGCTGGGAGAAATATCAATAACCTCAGATATGCAGATGACACCACCCTTATGGCAGAAAGTGAAGAGGAACTAAAAAGCCTCTTGATGAAAGTGAAAGTGGAGAGTGCAAAAGTTGGCTTAAAGCTCAACATTCAGAAAACTAAGATTATGGCATCCGGTCCCATCACTTCATGGCAAATAGATGGGGAAATAGTGGAAACAGTGTCAGACTTTATTTTCTTGGGCTCCAAAATCACTGCAGATGGTGACTGTAGCCATGAAATTAAAAGACACTTACTCCTTGGAAGGAAAGTTATGACCAACCTAGATAGCATATTCAAAAGCAGAGACATTACTTTGCCAACAAAGGTCCGTCTAGTCAAGGCTATGGTTTTTCCAGTGGTCATGTATGGATGTGAGAGTTGGACTGTGAAGAAAGCTGAGCACTGAAGAATTGATGCTTTTGAACTGTGGTGTTGGAGAAGACTCTTGAGAGTCCCTTGGACTGCAAGGAGATAGAACCAGTCCATTCTGAAGGAGATCAGCCCTGGGATTTTTTTGGAAGGAATGATGCTAAAGCTGAAACTCCAGTACTTTGGCCACCTCATGTGAAGAGTTGACTCACTGGAAAAGACTCTGATGCTGGGAGGGATTGGGGAAAGGAGGAGAAGGGGACAATAGAGGATGAGATGGCTGGATGACATCACTGACTCGATGGACGTGAGTCTGAGTGAACTCCAGGAATTGGTGATGGACAGGGAGGCCTGGCGTGCTGCGATTCATGGGGTCGCAAAGAGTCGGACACGACTGAGCAACTGAACTGAACTGAACTCGTCATCTTAGTACAACCCTTCCAACACTTCTAGGGTGACTTAAGCAGGAAGTGAAGCAGTGATGTGACATTCACATAGCCTATGATTTTGCTAAGCCAAGTTCAAACTGCACTGACATCACAAGCAAAGGCTAAAGTTTCACTCCTCTTACAATCTTTTCTGCCTGTTACAAATTATCTCTGAGTAGTAACTTATGACTTGGAGAAGAACAAGCAATTTGCACTGCTGTGATTTTTTTAAAAATAGAATTAAGACAATGTGCAACCTTATGCAGATTTAAATATAGGATTTGTAGTTACAGAAAAATGAGGATCACACAGATAATATATTTTTAAAATCTCCCAGCCTCAGAATGACATAATATAACCTATTTCAATCGCTGTCAGTCTCATACACGCACACAAAGGCGAAGCCTAAGTAGTTGCAGGGCTCAAAATGAGTAATGTCAGCTGCTAAAAGGTCTGTAAGTACAAGAGAAATGAAAACAGACAGACCATAAAGGGAGGAAGAGCCAATGTCTGTCACTGTGCATGTGTGGGTCTATATATGTATCTGTCTTTGTCTCCCTCCCTCTGTCAGTCTTTCTCTGTGTGTTTCTTACTGTCTGTCTCCTTCTGTCTCATGCTATCTCTCTCATTCTGTCTCTTTCTGTCCTACACATGTGTACAGATACACATATTAATGACTCTGATTATTCAGAAATGTGGTATCATGACAGCAATAATCAAGAAAGATTGGGACTTCCCTGGTGGTCCAGTGGTTAAGACTCCACCTTCCAATTCAGAGCATGTAGGTTTGATCCCTGGTCAGGGAACTAAGATCTCATATGCCTCAAAAAATTTAGTCACTCAGTCGTGTCTGACTCTTTGCAACCTCATGGACCGTAGCTGACCAGGCTCTTCTGCCCATGGGGATTCTCTAGGCAAGAATACTGGAGTGGGTAGCCATTTTCTTCCCCAGGGGATCTTCCTGACCCGGGATCAAACCCTGGTCTCCTGCATTGCAGGCAGAACCCTTACTGTCTGAGCCACCCACGGAAGTCCATATGCCTCAGGGGGTGGCCAATAATTAAAGAAAGATGCAGCATTCTATGTAAGTGAAATGGGTAAGAATAGGGAAGTGAAGTATCCCTTTATCTGGCTGGTGCTTTTTTCAAGATCAAGTTTTGTATCTCAAACTGACTAGTTACACGTCAAAAACTAATCTCTCATGAGTCTGACTTACAAAGCAATGCACAAGCTGGGGAAGTGGCCACTTATCTGAAAACAGTTTTGCAATCATATAGATCCCTTGCAACTGTTTAGTTGTAAAGGATGAAATCAAAACATCAATTAGATAATATTTTTTGAATAAACAAGCAAAAGATGCAAAAGAACAATGTTATGTATGACATTTTTGACACAATAAAAATCTGTGTTTAAAGATTCATCATGTTATGTATATGGGATAGTGATAGTCATGCTAGGAAGATATGGAAAGAATTGCTATAATTTTAATGCTTATTCACAGAACAGGCTTATACTAGGCCCAGGAAATATAAATCTTTAATTAAGTTCCACATCCTTTTTAACCTGTACCTCAGATTTCCCGTAATTCTTACCACCCCTGTAGGTTATCACAATGCCAACCTGTTACCTCATCCAACAAAATTTGTATCCTCTCGGGTATACCTCTGTGTTTAAAGGAAAACAGTGTGCTTTTAAAAAAAAAAAAAAGTTTATTTGGCTGCATCATTTCTTAGTTGTTGCACTGGAATCTTCGATCTTCGTTGCAGTGTGAGAACACTTAGTTGTGGCATATGGGTTCTAGTTCCCTGACCAGGGATTGAACCCAGGCCTCCTGCATTGGAAGCATGACATTTTAGCCACTGGACCACCACAGAAGTCCCAACAGTGTGCTTTAATACATACAAAGGTGAAATATTTCATAGGGTATAGCAATATTTACATTTAGAGTATTTTTGAATCCCTAAATGAGTGCCTGATTGCCAGAAAAGAAATTTAGGTAATCTTTTTCAAAGCAATGAATGTTTCAAACACAGTAGAATTAATGTATTGTAAAAAGCAAGATGGAATACAAGGTTTTATATTCAAGTAAAAATGTTCTACCATTAGTTTGAAAAGTATTCACTTCTTTCTAATCTCAAGATGGGAAAAGTCAATATTTATTTTTAAGTGTTATTAATTATTTGGTTGACTATAAATAAGTTATTACTGCTGGTTTTTAACAACAAATAGAGGTTTCGTTTGTTTGTTTTTTAATTGTAATGTAATTGGCTTACAGTGCTGTGTTAGTTTCAGGTGTACAGCAAAGAGGTTCATTTACACATATATTTGAATGGATAAAGATGAGCTATATATAATGGAGTAATACTCAGCCATAAAAAACAATGAAATAATGCCATCTGCAGCAACATGGATGGACCTAGAGCTTATTATATTAAATGACATCAGACAGAGAAAGATATCATACAATATTGCTTATGTGTAAAATCTAAACTATGAGACAAATGAACTTATTCTCAAAGTAGAAACAACTGATGGACAGAAAACAAACTTATGAGTAGCAAGTACAGTTTTGTTAGAGTCTTATATTTTTTTCTTATCTTGCCCATGGCTTTGGCAAGAGTGATTCCAGAAAAATGGCTGTCACTAGCATGAGACCATTTCTGTGAAATCCAGATGGACCTTTCTAAGGGAAGACAGGGACCCCTCCATGCTGTCAGCCATCAGCCAGAAATAAGCTCCTCCCCTGGCCCAGACCTGGGGTGCCCTCCAGATGGAAGAAGTGACATTTCCTTCTAATGGACTCTAATCTGAAAAAAAAAGAGAAAGGATCACTATGCTGTACAACTGAAACTAACACAATATTTTAAATCAACTATACTTCAATTAAAATAAATAAGAACTCTTTGCTTCTCTAGCCTTAGGACTGTAGGCAGCCTTTGGACTACTTCTGTTTCATGAAGACCAGGGTAAATCCTTGCTTATTAGAAGGCATTGGTTGTTCAACTACAAACACAGCCCAGGAGAAAATGTAACTTCAATGGATATATTCAGGATTTTAATCTGGGTACTCACAAATGAACTAAGGAGAGTCAAATGTCTTAAGTGGAAAAAAAGAATGATACTACATGAATAATACAGATAGCTTCCTTACCATATTGCCTATTCCCTCATATAATGGATGGCATCCTTGTGTTCCTACTTTGGGCCCAAACTGAGGGTAATCCTTTAACAGTGTATGCAGAAAACATTTCTTTCCCTAAACTCTGGGAAACCAGGATCCTTCTTACATGTCAGTTTATAATGAGATGTTGGAATCCACATACAACTCTTGAAAATGATAGCTAAATCACAGTCCAGACTCTTCCTTCATTTCCTTTGTATTCCCCTCCAGGAAACAATTTAATCCCTTCATTTACATGTTTGTGCTTCTGTGTGTCTTCTTGTAGAAGTTTAAAAGTATGTTGTTTAAAACGAATGCTCACTGTGAAATTTTGAAAATAAGAGAAGGTATACACATACATACACCCACACACAAAAGTATAAAAATACACCATTATTTAGTTCCCAAGTTACAACCACTGTGAACATTTTGATCTGCAAGTTGGAATGTATGAAATTACTGAAAAGTGACTGTTTTGGACCTGCTTAATCAGCAAATTCATTTGGTTAAACCTAAATTTTCTTTGTTTTCTTAAAGATTACTCTGCGTTTGTGCTTATAAGGTTGTGGACCCATTGTCCAGACCACATTATATCTAGGTTTTTTGTGTTTTGTTTTTTTTTTTTAGATTGAGGGCAGGAGGAGAAGGGTGTGACAAGATGAGATGGTTGGATGGCATCATCAACTCAATGGACATGAGTTTGAGCAAACTCCAGGTGATAGTGAAGGGCAGGGAAGCCTGGCATGCTGCAGTCCATGGGGTCGCAGAGAGTCAGACATGACTGAGCAACTGAACAACAGCAAATATAGAGTACTTTTTGCCATTCAACTGCTTTTTAAAAATATAATTTTTAAATGAGATTTTCCTTTAAGGAGCTCCTTTATCAGTGTATTTGCTTCGTAGATTGGGGGTCCTAGGCTCCAGGAGGACTGTTATCTGCAGTATGTGGTAAGCATTTACCAACCAAAAGCATTGCTTAAGCTAGTAGGAAAGAAAAGCTATTAACTTGGGACATTTGAGCATTTTCTAAAAGGTATTTAACAAGAAAAACTCCAGGGAAACCAGTTAAATATGTTCTTTACACCACCAACAGTATTATATTTCCTTAGAACAGCTGTACTATAGGAATTGCCAAAATTGTAATTCATCATATCAAAATTGACCTTTCCAAATATTTAAGAGATTGGAATTTTAGTTAAATACAGTTTCAGGAGCTCATTTGATTTTCAAGAGTATATCTAAGAATGTCATGGCTTCATTTCAAATTGTAGTATTTGAAAATATATATTTCTAAATATTATTATTGAATTTTTTTCTACCCTAGATCTATTCATCCTTGTTTTGCAATGTAGCATGCACTATTCCCTTTTCAGAAAGATAAATTTATTTTTCATGATGTTTTGGAGTCTATGAGTTTTGAGAGAAATACTTACCTAGACTCGAGCAAATTCATTTTCTTTCTTTCTTTTTTTTTTTTTTTTTTGAGTAAATTCATTTTCAAGCTAGGCTAGACACTGAAGAATAGATCCTTTTTTTTTTTTTTTTTTTTTTCCTGTTCTGAAGTAGAAAAGGATCCTGAGCTGTTTGTGCTATACAGCATTTACTCTGGTTCCCCTCAGAAAACCTCACTTGGCCAAACAAGATGGGGAAAAACTAGAGTCAGGATGTATCTACCTTGAGGAGATTCAAATGCAAGGCTCAGTTTTAACATTTCTAACTAATCCTGTTGTAAAAATAATGATAACATAGTATTTAAGCCAATATTCCCCAGATTTATCTGAGTATCAGATATCTTCCTGGAATCTTGTGGAGCTCCTGGGATCAGGTGAAGTCTAAAAAATGTCATAAACACCTATAGGGAGTCCTTCGATTGCTTGATTTTGCCTTCTTGAAACAGTGTCATCTTGGTCACTTATTAAAATCCAGATAGTTAAGATGGCTCTCTACTGTAATGCCAGCAAGGGTCACTTTTTATAAAAATGGTAAAGTGTTGTGTCAAAATTTGTCTCTATAATGTATTTAAATATCAATATTTTTAATAAGCATAATATACAACACTGCCCTGGAGGAGGGCATAGCAATCCGCTTCTTCCTGCCTGGATAATCCCATGGACAGAGGAGCCTGGTCAGCTACAATCCATGGGGTCACAAAGAGTCAGACACGACTAAAACGACTTAGCTCACATGCACGCATACATCACTGCAAATGATATAGAGTTCTAACGTTAATTTCCATTGTATTCCAGATGCACACACACATACCAATTATAGATAAAATGACTGTGTTAATGATCCACTGAGGTTCCTTTTATATCTGGATTGAATGACTTGTGACAGTCCCCTTTATGTCCCCATACTCTTACTGTTTCATGACAGTATCCCTGAATGCCCTGCTTTCTTGTATCTTGTAGAAACATTTATAAATCTTCTCAGTTTCTACCTGCAGTTGTTAAGTTTGTTACTTGCTTGCTTGTTTTAATCACCGGTATTCCCAAGGCGTCTGACTTAGCTGAAGTTCTCTTTGAGAAGTGCCTGCAGTTAAGAGTTGACCAGGCAGGGCCTCATTATTTGCTCTGGTCTTGGCTGTGTGTCTATTTTGGCAGCAGTGTGGACTTCCAGGCATATTTGGGGCACAGAATCCTTACCTACAATCTTGTGGAAGAGACAGACCAATGAATAAATGAATAGGGATAACTTTTAACTACAGGGAGTTTGGGAGTCTCCGAAGTACCTAACATCCCAAAGAGGGAATATGGAGAAGAAAGAAGCCGAGAGACACCAGCAGGGCATCAGGTGTGGAGCATCCTGTCTGACTTGGACAAGAACTCAGACTTAAATAGAATAGGGGTTTTGTTTTCAAGTTATTTTTCCATTTAAAAAAATAAATATAGCCATGTTATCACTTAGCTGTAGTATTTCCTTTCTCTTTTTATAAGGTGCAGTTATCTTTATCATTCCTTTGCGATAAGTTGATGGCTTTAACTTTAGGCTCTGAATGAGAAGACCAAGGCACTGAATGAAGCAACTGCCCAGAGTCCAGGTTAACTTTTGCTGAAGACCCGAAATGGAAACTTCCTGAGTCCTGAAATGAAAAGTGAAAACTGGGAAAAAAGGAAAAACATTATTCTCTAAACAAGCAAGTTCTAGACATAAAGAAAGATATGCCTTTATTATTATTTATTTTAATTTTTAAAAACATATCCACCATAGATGCTTTAAACTAAGCTAATATAATTACTAATTTATTCATCATCTAATCAATCCCAAAGTTTAATTGATGAGTTTGGCTGTGTCATTACCAGGAAGAGATGTTGGATTGCAAATTTGCTAGTGATCCTTTAAGGTGTTTCTCTGATTCCTGATGGAAACACTCCAAAGAATGTGTTGTGCTGTACTTAGTCACTCAGCCATCTCCAACTCTTTCCAACCCCATGGGTTGTAACCCACCAGGCTCATCTGCCCCTGGGGGTTCTCCAAGCAAGAATACTGGAGTGGGTTTCCATGTCCTCCTCCAGGGGATCTTCCCAACCTAGGGACCGAACCCAGGTCTCCTACATTGCAAACGGTTTCTTAACCATCAGAGCCACTGGAGAAGCCCAAGAATACTGGAGTGGGTAGCCTATTCCTTCTCCAGGGGAGCTTCCTGACCCAGGAATCGAAGCAGGGTCTCCAAAGAATATCAATTTATAAATCTAAACTCCAGGTATATTTTTCCTTTTAAAATTGGATCCTTGATACCAAGGGGGTCAGGGGAAGGTGGGATGAATTGGGAGATTGGAACTGACATATACACACTGCTGCTGCTGCTGCTAAGTTGCTTCAGTCGTGTCCGACTCTGTTTGACCCCATAGACAGCAGCCCACCAGGCTCCCCCATCCCTGGGATTCTCCAGGCAAGAACACTGGAGTGGGTTGCCATTTCCTTCTCCAATGCATGAAAGTGAAAAGTGAAAGTGAAGTCGCTCAGTCATGTCTGACTCTTAGCGACCCCATGGACTGCAGCCTACCAAGCTCCTCCATCCATGGGATTTTCCAGGCAGGAGTACTGGAGTGGGGTGCCATTGCCTTCTCCCATATACACACTACTATGTATAAAATAGATAACTAGTGAGAACATATTGTATAGCACAGGAAAATCTACTCAATATTCTGTGATGACCTAAATGGGAAGGAAGTCTAAAAAAGAGTATGTGTGTGTGTGTGTGTACAGCAAAAACACACACATTTTAAGCAACTATACTCCAATAAACATTAATTTTTAAAAACTAAAATAAAGATAACAATAATAGTATTCAAAAAAATAAGTAAAATTGGATCCTTAAAATACTAGAAACACTATAATTTGACCATTCTCTATAACATTGTTTTGATCAAAAATACAAAATACTCCTTCCTGGTTTTCTTATTCATATTATGTTTAACTTCAGAAAGAGAGAGAGATACAATGCAGTCCCCTATATTGGGTCTGCTGAAATGTTAGCTTCAAAAAAAAAAAAAAAAAAAAATGTGGTTAACATTTCCAAGCAGCTAAACCCAATCATGTCTGGCTAAAGAATAGTATTTTACAGATACTGTATTGTTTATGTAATTAAGGAACTCAAGACTGGACCTTTTCCTTTGTTGTGGATTGTTTGAACCTTTCAAGAATACAGGAAACCCTTTGTTGGGTTAAACATTTTTAAAACTTATGATTTTGTGGGGAAAATAATAGCAGTGACTTTTAAATCAGATTTTTTTTTTTTTTTTTTTTTTTTTTACTGTAGAGCATCTTACTGAAAGGAGCGTTTATCATTTTCACTTCTTACAACACCACCTTTAAAAATCCTTTCTCCAAATAGTAGTTATTATTGTTTTCCTGAAATATATTTTTCCAAGGATTATTTCCATTTCCCCAGGTAGCGCTAGTGGTAAAGAATTCAACTGCCAATGCAGGAGCCATAAGAGACACGCGTTTGATCCCTGAGTGGGGAAGATCCCCTGGAAAAGGAAATGGCAACCCACTCCAGTATTCTTGCCTGGAGAATCCCCTGGACAGAGAGGCCTGGCGGGCTACACTCCATGGGGTCACAAAGAGTCGGACACAACTGAAGTGCCTCAGCACATATTTCCATTTTATGACTCAGCTCTGGAATATTGGCCAAGGATTGTTTCCACTCTGCCCTTGGTACAAGACTGCCCCTGAGAACCTACAGATAATAAAGAGATTTTGCTGAGAATACTGTTTTTCTTTCCAAAAATCAGATAGACTTATTGATTGATCAATAGAGATAATGTCCAATTATGATGAGGAAAGTGGGAAACAGAACTGTTATATCTTTTTGATAAGTCACTAACATTATCTACTAAAATAAATGTGATGACCCTAGGACCTATAAATTCTAGTTTTAACTGTATAACTATAAAAATTAACATAAATGTACAGAGACAAGAGGATTATAATTGCTAAATTGTTTATAATTTAAAAAAGAAGTGATTCTAATCCCATAAACATAAATGGATTAAATAAATTGTGGCATATCCATGTTGAAATGGATTCATCAGTTCTTACAATGCATGTTTTAGAATTGAAAGCTAAAAATCATATGATTATCTCAATAGATGCAGAGAAAGCCTTTGAAAAAATTCCACATCCATTTATGATAAAAACCCTCCGGAAAGCAGCAATAGAAAGAACATACCTCAACATAATAAAAGCCATATATGATATATATGATAAACCCACAGCAAACATTATCCTCAATGGTGAAAAATTGAAAGCATTTCCCCTAAAGTCAGGAACAAGACAAGGGTGCCCACTCTCACCACTACTATTCAACATAGTTTTGGAAGTTTCAGTCACAGCAATCAGAAAAGAAAAAGAAATAAAAGAAATCCAGATTGGGAAAGAAGAAGTAAAACTCTCACTGTTTGCAGATGACATGATCCTCTACATAGAAAACCTTAAAGACACCACCAGAAAATTACTAGAGCTAATTAATGAATATAGTAAAGTTGCAGGATATAAAATTAACTCACAGAAATCCCTTGTATTCCTATACACTAACAATGAGAAAACAGAGAAATTAAGGAAACAATTCCATTCACCATTGTGATGAAAATAATACAATACTTAGGAATAAATCTACCTAAAGAAACAAAAGACCTATATATAGAAAACTATAAAACACTGATGAAAGAAATCAAAGATGACACAAATAGATGGAGAAATATACCATGTTCATGAATCGGAAGAATCAATATAGTGAAAATGAGTATACTACCCAAAGCAATCTATAGATTCAATGCAATCCCTATCAAGCTGCCAACGGTATTTTTCAGAGAACTAGAACAAATAATTTCACAATTTCTATGGAAATACAAAAAACCTCGAATAGCCAAAGCAATCTTGAGAAAGAAGAATGGAAATGGAGGAATCAACCTATCTGACTTCAGACTCTACTACAAAGCTACAGTCATCAAGACAGTATGGTACTGGCACAAAGACAGAAATATAGATCAATGAAACAAAACAGAAAGCCCAGAGATAAATCCACGCACCTGTGGACATCTTATCTTTGACAAAAAAGGCAAAAATATACAATGGAGAAAAGACAATCTCTCTAACAAGTGGTGCTGGGAAAACTGGTCAACCACATGTAAAAGAATGAAACTAGAACACTTTCTAACACCATACACAAAAATAAACTCAAAATGGATTAAAGATCTAAATGTAAGACCAGAAACTATAAAACTCCTATAGGAAAATGTAGGCAAAACATTCTCTGACATAAATTATAGCAGGATCCTCTGCGACCCACTTCCCAGAGTAATGGAAATAAAAGCAAAAATAAACAAATGGGACCTAATTAAACTTAATGGCTTTTGCACAACAAAGGAAACTATAAACAAGGTGAAAAGACAGCCTTCAGAATGGGAGAAAATAATAGCAAACAAAATAACTGACAAAGAATTAATCTCAAAAATATACAAGCAGCTCCTACTGCTCAATTCCAGAAAAATAAATGACGTAATCAAAAAAAAATGGGCCAAAGAACTAAACAGTCATTTCTCCAAAGACACCATACAGATGGCTAAAAAACATACGAAAAGATGCTCAACATCACTCATTATCAGATATATGCAAGTTAAAATCACAATGAGGTATCATTTCACACCAGTCAGAAGGGCTGCTATCAAAAAGTCTCCAAATAATAAATGCTGGAGAGGGTGTGGAGAAAAAGGAACCCTCTTACACTGTTGGTGAGAATGCAAACAACATATGGAGTACAGTGTGGAGATTCCTTAAAAAACTGGAAATAGACCTCCCATATGACCCAACAATCCCACTACTGGTCATACACACCAAGGAAACCCTAAATGAAAGAGACACATGTACCGCAATGTTCATCACAGAACTGTTTACAATAGCTAGGACATGGAAGCAATCTAGATGTCCATTGGCAGACGAATAGATAAGAAAGCTGTGGTACTATACACAATGGAGTATTACTCAGCCATTAAAGAGAATGCATTTGAATCAGCCCTAATGAGGTTGATGAAACTTGAGCCTATTATACAGAGTGAAGTAAGTCAGAAAGAAAAACACCAATATAGTATATTAATGCATATATATGGAATTTAGAAAGAGGGTAATGCTGGCCCTATATGCGAGACAGCAAAAGAGATACAGATGTAAAGAACAGACTTTTGGACTCTGTGGGAGAAGGCGAAGGTGGGATGATTTGAGATAATAGCATTGAAACATGTATATTACCATATGTGAAATAGATCACCAGTCCAGGTTTGATGCATGAGGCAGGGTGCTCAGGGCTGGTGCACTGGGATGACCCTGAGGGGTGGGATGGGGAGGGAGGTGGAAGGGGGGTTCAGGATGGGGGATACATGTACACCCATGGCTGATTCATGTCAATGTATGGCAAAAACCACTACAATATTGTAAAGTAATTAGCCTCCAATTAAAATAAATAAATAAATTTTTTTAAAAAGCATGTGTTAGATCCACTGGGATGGATGAGGAAGTTGTGCTGCATTGTTTACTGAGAAAAGAATATGCATTATAATATAGTGACAGAAGAACAGTAAAGGAAATGGTAATTTTGAATGAAAAGAGAAAATACATGGGATGATAAACATCAAATTTAACATTCAAGGGACCGAATTTGGGAGTGAGAATGAGAGGAAATAAAATCATTTTTTTCTTTTATGTAACTTGAGTATTGTTTCATTTATTAAATGAGCTTTATTACTTAGAAAGAAACTATTTTATTATGTATTATTATACAAGGATAGTCATTTAATTCTGCTTCTAAGTTGCTAGGCAGCCTAGAATTCAGGCTGACAGAGATTGAGCTGTAAGAACAAAAAAATTAATGACAGAACCAGGGTGAGCAAAACAGCTTCCTTCTCCTTAGTATTCTTCCCACTCTGTTAACATAGGTACTTTAGCATTAGAAATAAGTTGATCTCTAAGCTTATCCACAAATGCATATATCAACTCATACATAACTCTGTCTCCACTATGAATAAAAAGGTAAAAATTAATAATTTCTCTGGATAAAAGAAAAAGTGTAAGTTTGTAACCTATGGCTTTTCTTCCTACCTCGTTTCTACCAGTTATACAGATTAACTACTTTTTGATCACCCTATCTTACCAATTTAATATTGTGGTGAATCATATGTAATAAATAACCTTCATTCTTTGAATTAAAGATATAATAGTTCCTACACAATATCCAGTGATATGAATTGCCTTCAAATTAATTGTATTATGAAAGGAGCTATGGTTTTGGAATGTCCTCATTTGATTTTTATCCTTATACTGAAAGGTGTTAGTTAGCAAAGAGGGATATTTCTCTTTTGGCATCATACATGTTTTACTCAAAGGTCATATTTCATTTTAAATTCACCACTTGGAAACCAAGGACAAAATTCAGAAATGGTAGGACCTGGGCTAAGTGATTCTTTTTTTTTCAGCTTAAACATTCTATAAATTTATGAGTTTTAAGGAAAGGTAGAAGCCAAAACTACAGATAAAGCTCAACATAATCTGTAGGCTTTTGTTCACTGTAGAAT
Source organism: Bos indicus (assembly GCF_029378745.1). Taxonomy (NCBI): domain Eukaryota; kingdom Metazoa; phylum Chordata; class Mammalia; order Artiodactyla; family Bovidae; genus Bos; species Bos indicus. Next base: position 12,551,589 of record NC_091787.1, read on the forward strand.
TGAATATAACATTGGGAATGTACTAGTCTAGGGTTGGTATAACAAAATGCCAGACTAGGTAGCTTAACTACACACATTTCTTCTTTCCTAGTTCTGGAGCCTGATGGGTCAAGATCAACGTGCCATCAGAGTCAGTTTCTGGGAGGCCTCTGTCCTTGGCTTGCAGACAGTGCCTTGTCAGTGTGTCCTGTGGCCTTTTTTGTATGGATGGGGTTTGGGGTGGGAGGGGAAGGGAGAGCACATGTTCTCAAGTGCACTCAGGTACTTCTTCTTACAAGGACATCATTCTTGTTGAATTACAGCCGCAACCTTAAGATCCTGTTTAAATCACATTGGGACTTACAGCTTTAACCTATTACTTTGAGGAAGACACAATTCAGTCCATAACAGGGAGAAAAGTAGGCCTGGGATACTATAGGATACTAAAGTTGTATATGTTTCATTTTATGCTAAGTTTCTGCTTTCTAAGTTTTCGCTCCATCTTTTAGTAAAAGCAGTAAATTTAAGTGACATTTAACTGCCTTTTCCAGCCAGCAGTCATAATCTTTAAAGTCTAATTTTATGAAGGCATGCATTATTTTGTTAAATTGTTAAAATGTCTTTAACATTTTATGCAGAATATATGCATATATCTTTCTAAAGAGTTATGTTTAAAAATATGTCTTTTAAAAACTTTTCCTTTTAAAACAGCTTTAGTGCAGAAAGAACTGTTTAAATCTCAGATGTTAGAAGTCATCAGTTTCTATTATTTAACTGCCACTATAGAAGTATGATCTGATCTGATCTGATAGAAGTATTAGTTGGTTGCTAATACTTTTTTCTGATTTATAAAAAAATCAAAATATAGAAGAACACAGAAATTACATCTAATTACAGAAAGAACCAACAAACAAACATTAATATTATTGGTGAAATTCCTTTTAGTCACTTTTCTATGTCCATAGGACAAAAAGTGAAATTACAAAGTTTGAGTAATACTCTTCACCCTGTTTTGTGTATCAAGTTGAATTCAGCCTCCAACTTTTATCTCAGCAGTATGAGATTAGGTTTGCTGAAATTGGATTGACAAGTGGTCCTTTTCTACAAATGAGGGTAACATTTTCTTCTCCCATTAAGACTCTCTGCCAAAACTGAAACGGAAAACAATACTTTCCACTTAATTGTCATTTGATACTGCCTTGAATTTCTTGAACTCTTGGTGTAATGAGACTTTATAAGAGTCTCAGTATCCACTCCTGTAGGCCTCAGGCTCAGGGACTTGTAAGAATTTAAAGCTATCATCTTGCAAGTCTCAGGCCTACCCAGTCTCTGTGCATTAAATGGGACTCATTCCTCTGTTAGTGGCTTCTGGGAGAACACTCAAGAGATCTGGAGTAGGTCTTGGCAAGAGACAGTCTTTAGTTTAACTTCTTCAGATCCTGTTTTGCTCTCCTCATTCTTAAATGTAGATGCCACCTACCCCCCACCCCAGCACACCTCCTCCGAAGGTAAGAGATTTAATAATCTGACCTGCTACACTATTAACCAGTCCACTTACCCCAGAATACTGAACTTTGCCCATGCTTCCAATCACTGGCTGAGGGCTTATCAGCTTATATGAGCCAACAAGTTGGCTACCATCTTGATAACAAATATGGAACCTACCCAGAAGACTTCTGATACTGTGCTGTCCATCAGCCCAGCCTAGCTCAGTGGCCATTCTTCTGGGTTTGTAGTGTCTCCTCAGACATTTGTCAGCTGAAAACAATGCACTGTCTAAAAGCTGAGAATTCTGTTTTGGTGGGCAGACATACGGAGGACTTCCGCCCAGGAGACAGCCATTGTTGGACTGCTCTGAAGAGGTAACGGAGGAGTCAGGATACAAAGGCATTTTTTGAAAGTAACTCGATACTCAGAACATCAAATGATTATAGTTAATTAAAGAGAAATACACATCTCTAGGTAATGAATTTAGCACTCTTCTATGTATAGGAAGTTGCAAGAGTCTGAGCTTATTAAAATAATTCCTTTGATATGAACCATAACTATTTCACACTAGTGTTCTGCTTTTCTTCTTCCTGAATCCCCTCAGGTTACACTGTTAAGGGGCAGCTGAAGTGGCCGATGGCCTGATGGCCACAACATCCTTTGTTTTCTAATGTGGCAGGAACAGTCTTCACTCACAAGCTTCAGTCAAGGGTGACACAGCACTCATTGATTAAAAAAAAAAAAAAAACTGCCAAAGTGAGTGCTTTTCTTTCTCTGCAATGCCATTCTCATTTGCCTTCGCCCCTTCCACAGTGTTGTGCTGCCTGGAATACCCAGGTAGAGCCTATTTTAGAGCACTTGATATCCACCAAAAACTCTTGTGCTGCTGTAATGCCCATTAATCAAAACAGCTAAACCTCTTTTCACAATCCTTGTAGAAAATAATAAGCCAAAGGAACCTCTAGCATTCAAACCAGGAGTTGTGTTAATAAGTAAACATTAATTTACTTGGATGACTAAAATAAGGATGGACAAAGGCGAAGGAATGTAGATGGCAAAAGATGACTCAGCACCAAGTTTTTGTCTCAATAATCTCTGTAGAGCTGTGGTTCTACACAGAGCAAGCGAGCAGATATCTGTTTCTTTATCTATAAAATGCAAGTAACAATAGGGCTGTGAAGATGAAATGATTGGATGTATGTCAAGGCCTTGGAATAGCACCTGGAATATGGCAATCAGTCAGTAAATATTTGTTGTTGCTGTTGTTGTTAATATTGATTCTATTGTTAAGTGGAATATAAAATGGAAAAGATCCAAGCTTTTGTATATCAATTTTACCTGTTTCTTATTGGTCAACTTAGAGACAGTTATTTGATCCCTGAAGCTCCTCTGCAAATGGGAAACATAACAAGTCTGGTGCACTAGAAACAACTTGTTCTCTTAACCTGTTTCATCTGCTGTTATTTTTGTTTTCCTTCAGTTACAAAGGAATGAATAATTTTACTCATAAGAACTGTTGCATCTTTTCATTAGTCCTCTCTCTCTCTCTCTCTGGATGTGATGGACTGGCTAAAGTGAGAAGAGCTCTGAAGGAAACAAATCAGAATATAAATCTGAATGAACAGCGATATTTAGTGAATGCTGTTTTTTCATGAATACTGAATGCAAACCAGACCTAGCATAATATCTACATTTTGAAACTATATTTATCCTATTCCCGTGAAACAAATTGTTAGGCTCAATTTTGTCAAAGCCCTTGTTATTTGGTCTTCAAATAAAGATATTGTGAAATTAAGTGGGGAAATATTCTAGGTCTTCTCTGAGAGTTTCGGCTCTAATTTCATCCAAATTCTAGAAGTTAATTAGTTAAGCTTATTTGTTTCAAAACTGTGAGCAGGTATAATGCTGTCCAAATTAGAGGGCTACAGATTCATTTATCATCCACTTAGATTGCAAAATATCCATTAAGATGCTTTGCATCTTCCTAGGCATAAGAGAATATACACATTCAAAATAATTAGAAAATAGGGAAATCTGATTTTTGAAAAAATTTTAAGGAAATGGAACAGCTCAAATTATCATATTAAGCCTCCAAAACTACTACCTCGTTGAGCGGTCTTCTCAGAGTCTGTGTTCAAGAAACACCTGATAAGCTGATAGAAAGAAACTGATACTTTAAAGATACTATCAAAATAGCCTACCATTCTCTATATACATCCTAAATCAAGGTCATGTTTTGTTGACCTATTAAAAGAGCCTGACACCTGGTCTTCCATAATTATTATTCTGTCTCTTTCTTTGTTTTCCAAATTATTTAGCTCACTGCATAATTACGACGACAGTCTCTGGAATCACCAATCATATTTTGATTATGAAACCTTTTAAGCCATGTTTGCTAGCATTCAAAAGAGCCTGTCATTTATACTAAGAGATTTGAAGCTTATTCCTTCATGAATGTCATATACAATTAAATTGCAATAGAGTGAATGTGAAGCCAGGGTGAAAGCCAGTTCCCTTGCTGGTTTTCAAAATGAATACTTGCTCAATCTAATACTAGAGAAACTTAGATAAACCTCAGGGTGTTCAATCTTATTTATTGTTCTCTGGTTCATTTAGCACAGAAGGTCTTTTTATTAGTAGATACCTTAGTGATTGAATGATGTTTGTTTCTTTTGGTTATTAATCATGCAACTTAATTTTTATTATTGAGAGATATGTATTTACGTACTTTAAATGATGTGAATCTCAATATGTAGGCATGTTGGGACCCCTAATTGTAAATTAGGCAAGTGTGTTCTGGATATTTATTAGTTTTAATGATAAAACCCATGTAACAAAGACTTACTGAGAAACTACTGTGTGCAAGACACTTAGTAAGTTACTATAAGACTGGCCCATGCCTCAGTGGAACTCAAAGAGTACTTGCCTTTTGGCCCATTAGATTCAAAGAAGAATCTATGGTGAAATATGAATTCCAGGCTCACTGGTATGTCCCGTACAGCAGAAAAATGTCTGTTTTCAGAGGAAAAACAGAAAGCAGTATTAAAGAGGCCTCCATATTCCTTGATTATACTTTCTTTATTTTAGACTCTTATGGATTGCATTTTTGGCAGCAAGATTGGTTTTCCTTGTTTGAAGACTTACCCATCACTTCCTCTAGTAGGAATGAGTGTGTTACTATACTACTGAATTTTCTCATGAAGTTCCCATTGTAGAGATACTGTTTCCTAAAGAGATGCCAGAATCTAAATAGCAGAGCCGTTAGTGGGAAAGATAGCCTGGACTCAAGTGACCTCTGCTCACTGACTCACTAGTCTCAGTCTCCCCATGCATAAAGTGAATGGGTCTCATTAAAGATTAGCTTCTACCATTGCTTTCCTTAGGACACATTTCTCTGACTGGGGCTCCCAAAAGAAGAGCAATCTAAGAGGCCTCCCTTGGGTCAGGTGCCCTCCTTTTGCCGAAGTAGGAGAGGGTCCTTTGATGGATAGTTTCAGCACTGGGAGCCATAGCAGAGGGAGATGCCCTAAAAGGGGAGGGATGCTGAGCTGGCAAAGTGGCTGATGTTCTTTAAAATAGTGCTTCTCAAACTATGAAGGACCAATGGCTTTTTTTCTTTTCTTTTTCCCCAGTCCTTTGCAAATTGATACTTTTTTTAAAAGACATGTAAGATACAAACCTATCTCTAAATTATTAATCAAGCTTTCCTCCATCTCTCGGATTATCCTGTTGCACAGTCTCAGAAGAGCTTATCTCATCCTTGCTGAGGAAATCCCTCCACACATGCCCCTAGAATCCCTCTACTTCTCACCTTGCAGCCTCTTCTCATCCTCTGGTCATCTGACTTAACCTTCACCTCTCAGGAAACTGCAAGGTCCTCCTTTTAAAAATCCAATAATATCTTGTCAGGTTTCATCCTCAAATTCTCCTCTGGTGCTTACTGTTCCTTCCGGATGGATGCTCTACCCTCAAGGACATCCCTCACAAGAACAGATTTCCCTCCTTCTCCTCTCATGAAACTTGGTGCCTTTTTCTTTCTCTCGGCCAACTTTCTAAGAGAGATGCTTTTCTAAGATTCAGGGCCCAATTCTTAGGCTCTGTGCTCTTTAAAATTATAAATATCAGTGTCCAAAATGGGGTTATGAGATTTTCTTTCAGATTTGATTATATCCCAAGATATTTGCAAACAGTATATCTGATAAGGGACTGAAATCCAAAATATGTTTTAAAAACTCATACCACTAAATGTCAAAAAAAAAAAAGTAATCTGATTAGGAAATGGACAGAAGACCTGATGAGACATTTTTACAAATGTATATTTTACAAATATACAGGTAGCCACCTAAAGATGCTCAGCATGACTAGTTATCAGGTAAATATGCAAATCAAAACTACAGTGAGGCACTTCCCTGTTGGTCCAGTGGTTAAGAATCTACCTTGCAATGCAGAGGCCATCAGTTCAATCCCTGATCTGAGAAGATCCCCCATGCCGTGGGGCAACAAAGTCTGTGTGTCACAAATACTGAGCCCATGCTCTGGAGCCTGCAAGCTGCATCTACCAAGTCCATGCGCCACAACTATTGAAGCCTATGCACTCTAGAGCCTGTGTTCCACAGCAAGAGAAGCCACTGCAATGAGAAGTCTGTGTGTGTACTGTACTAGAGAGTAGCCCCCACTCACCACAGCTAGAGAGAGCCCACACACAGCATCAAAGACCCAGTGCAGTCAAAAGTAAGTAAATAGTCCACATTAAAAAAAAAAAAAAACACCTATAATACGACCTAATGCCTGTCAGAATAACTGTTATCAAAAAGACAGGAAATAACAAGTGTTGGCAAGAATGAGTAGAAAAAGGAACCCTAGTACCCTGTTGCTTGGAATATAAATTGCAACCACTATGGAAAACAGTATGGAGGTTCCTCAAAAAATTAAAAATAGAACTACCGTATGATCCAGCAATTGCACTTCTGGATATTTAGCCAGAGAAAACAAAAACACTAATTTTAAAAGATATATGTTCCCCTATTATTTGCAGTCTCCAAGATATAGATGCAATTGAACTGTGTCTTGATAAAAGAGTGGATAAAGAAGATGCAATATTCTGGAATGTTAACCATAAAAAGGAATGAAATCTTGTCATTTGTAACAACTTGTGTAGACCTAGAGGGTATTATGGAGAAGGAAATGGGAACCCACTCCAGTGTTCTTGCCTGGAGAATCCCAGGGACGGGGGAGCCTGGTGGGCTGTCATCTCTGGGATCACACAGAGTCGGACACGACTGAAGCGACTTAGCAGCAGCAGCAGAGGGTATTATGCTAAGGGAAATAAGCCAGAGGGAATAAAATAAATACCGTATGATTTCACTTATATGTGGAGTATAAAAATCAAGTAAATGGACAAAATAAAATAGACTCATAGATACAGAAGACAAATTGATGGCTACAAGAGGGGAGAGAGATGGGAAAACAGATGAAATAAGTGAAGGAGATTAAGAGTTTAAAAATTCCAATTGTAAAATAATAAGTCACATTGATACAATGCACAGCATAGGGAATACAACCAATAATATTGTAACAACTTTGTACCCTGACAGCTGGTTCATTTCAGTTCACTTCAGTCGCTCAGTCCTGTCAGACTTTTTGCGACCCCATGAACGGCAGCATGCCAGGCCTCCCTGTCCATCACCAACTCCCGGAGTTTATCAAACTCATGTCCATTGAGTCGGTGATGCCATCCAACAATCTCATCCTCTGTCCCCTTCTCCTCCCACCTTCAATCTTTCCCAGCATCACGGTCTTTTCCAATGAGTTAGTTCTTTGCATCACGTGGCCAAAGTATTGGAGTTTCAGCTTCAGCATCAGTCCTCCCAATGAATATTCAGGACTGATTTCCTTTAGGATGAACTGGTTGGATCTCCTTGCAGTACAAGGGACTCTCAAGAGTCCAAAACCACAGTTCAAAAGCATAGATTCTAGATACCATGGTACCAATTCTAGATACCATGACAGATGGTATCTAGGTTTAATGGCAGTGATCATTTCATAATGTGTACAAATAGCGAATCACTGTTGTACACCTGAAACTAATGGGATATTGTATGTCAATTATAGTTCAGTTTATAAAGATTTGGTTCTATCTCTGTGTTAGAATTTAGCTAGTCATAAGATAATAGTATGTATATACTCCCAATAGTGTCTGGAAGAAGATAGTGGACTAGAACTTCTAAGTAGACAGTGTGACTGATTTACTGAAAAGTAAGATACCATCGCTAACACATAGAATAAGGGATAAGCAACTTCTTTTGTTTCCTTCTTACTTGATGCCTTTCTTTGTGTCTGGAGCTTTGGCAGGTATGAGAGGTGAAACTGTAGAAAGCCTTTCATCCAAAGTTCAATATGTAGGTTTCCTTTGTCAATAACAGGTTCCTTAACTCTCTGACCACCTGTGTCATGATATATGAAATCACTTTCTACGAAATGTTGTAGTTTTCTTATATTTCTTCAAATCATTGTGTGTAATAGTTGACTTTCCCTTCTCCAGGATCCTGGCTTTGTGTGAGCTCCATTTTCTTATTCTCTTCTAGCACCTGTGTGCTAATTAGAGGCGGAATAAATGACATTGAGAACTTCCACTAAGGTACTATAAGGTAAGATCCTTTCATGAGTTGAAATCTTTGCTTTAAAAGGGGGGCTTATGGGCTTGATTTATGAGAAGAGATTAAGGAGGAATAGGAATTCTGTTTGATGCTTTTTAATACAATTTATAATCATTACAGTGTACATCTTAATGTAAATATACATGCATGCTCAGTTCTATGTATCTTAATAAAGATGCTTTTTTTTTTTTTTTACTTATTTGCTCATCAGATTCAAAATTACAATGAAGGCATTTGTTGAAATATGAGATAAGTTGATTTTATTTCAAAAGCTTGTTTGTGTCTTAACTGTAGTAACATAAGGGTTTTAAAAATGCCATTAGATTTCTTATTGCATGAGACAAATATTGAACTTCAACAAGGTTGTTAGGTCTTGTGATACTCAAATCTAAATGGAGAATTAGCTGGTTCTAGCATTCATATCTGGTCAAGATGCTGGGCGTATTTCTATACCTTATTTAGTCTTCACAAATAGTGCCATCAGGGTTAAGTATTATGATCCCCATTTTACAATGAGGAAACTGATGCTTTGAGATGTTAAGAACTTTAGTGTCAAAGGCAAGGTTTGATCTTGGACATGTCAGATGCCCTTCCCTGTACTCTGCTACCTTAATGCTGGTCCTCACATTATGATGCCAGGAGCCTATACTATTGCTGTGGGATTGTTAATACACTAATCCTTTGAATGTTCTTCAGTAACACAGACATTCCACTAAATTATTCCATTTATAAAACAAAGTGAACCAAGGCTATTCCATATATAGAAAAGGGAAAAATCTGGTTTGGGGGACTCAGGATGAATTGAAATTGCTTGTGAAAGCAGATAAAGGAAATACTAATTCCAAGTTTCTTCTTTGGCTTTTTGTTCTTTTAAAATAAAGGTTTAGGAGTAATGGTGCAAGTATGGCTACCAAAACTAAGCTTTTAAACTATAATCCTGATATTATATACTTTACATTCATTAGGCTCAGAAAAAAATACGGATTAAAGATAAATTATATAATAAAATTCCTTTCCAAAGAAAGTCATGCAAGATATTGAATAAGGTACTGAGCTGAGTCGGAGGAAGGAGGTGCTGGTTAATGGAAAAGTCCCTGGGCTGGAAAATAGGAAATGGGAAATGCAGGTGACAGCAGCTCTTGAAGGCTTAAAACAGCTATTTCACCTCTCTGGACCTTTGTTCTTTATTTGTAAGTGGAGAGTGTACTGGTACTCTCTTAATATAAAATAATAACTTGCCTTTTGGCTGTCCATTGCTAATGCAGGGAAGTGCAATGTCTACTAAAGTCAGCTTTTTCCTTTATGGCCATGGAACTAAAGAGTTATCAGCTATTTTCCTGTTCCTGTCTTTATTTTAAATGCATCCTGAAACTCTTAATTTCTTTTTATTCTGTTACCACCCTGATTATCATTCAGTCTTGCTGGGACAACTGTGTAAGCTTCCTGATGGTCTCCTGGCTTCTATTCTTCCCACACAAAATCCGTTTACTGTGCAAGACTAGTGTCCAGGGGAACCCGGATTAGGGCTTGTTATTCTGTGTTCTCGTGCTTGTGCATGCTCAGTCATGTGGGACTCTTTGCAACTATAAGGACTGAGGTCCACCAGGCTCCTCTGCCCATGGGATTTCCCACACAAGAATACTGAAGTGGGTTGCTATTTCCTTCTCCATGAGATCTTCTTGACCCAGGGATTCAACCCTAGGCTGCTACCTCGTCTCCTGAATTGCAGGCGGATTCTTTACCGCCGAGCCACCATAAGAATCCAACTACCTAGTCTCTGTAAATGAGCACTGTTCCAGCTACCCAAATTTAATTCCTTTTAAAAACTAGAAGTTTTATTTTTAAGGCACATTAAAATATCCCCATATGGGAAAAATACTTATTTGTGTAGCTTGAGGGATTTAGGAAAGTCATGAAGAAATCTCACATGTGTTTATGGTTTATTTTATGGTCTAAGCTCCTTGAGGGCAGGGATTCCCTAGTCTCTTCCTCACTGTGTGAACTACAGTATCTCTAAAGATGCCTGTTTCATGCAAGAAACTTAGTAAATATTTATTGAATGAATTAATATAAAGTCAGAAAATGCCTTAGGTAAAATATCTCAAAACAAACAAAAAAATAAGCAGTGCTTATAGATGTCCCCGAAAGGCTTATTGCTGTAGATGGTGGGTGGGATGGGGAGAGGAAAGTAGAGGAAAACATGAAAAAACAAATTCTGGGAAAGGGGACAGATAGCAATGAACACAGAAAATAGCAGTAAATCATTTGGAGGGACCGTTTGTGGTATTTTCACTAGTGACATTGCCTTTTTAAAAAATAATTTTATTTATTTATTTACTTTGGCCATGCTGGGTCTTCACTGCTGTGTGGGCTTTTCTCTAGTTTGGGTGAGTAGGGACTCCTCTCTAGTTGCGGTGCATGGGCTTCTCGTTGCGGTGGCTTCTCTTGGAACACAGGCTTTAGGGAGTTGCAGCCCTTGGGCTTCCTAGTTGTGGCCCCCATGCTGAGCACAGGCTCAGTAATTGTGGCACATGGGCTTAGTTGCTCCATGGCATGTGGGATCTTCCCAGATCAGGGATCAAACCTGTATTTCCTGCATTGACAGGTGGATTCTTTACCACTGAGCCCCCAGGGAAGCCCACTGGTGGCATTTCTTATCAGTTGTAATGGGTGAAAGAGCCCAGTGCTTTGGGTCTTGCATAGATTTATTAGTTAAGCCTGGCACATGGATGATTAGAAATCTTTGTTGAATGAAGACCCAACAGAATGAAATAATAAATTATCAAACTGCTGAAAGTTTGCCTTTTTTTTTATGGCCATGATAATATTCCTTTGATGCCAAGATTTAGTCCCTGTTAGTGACTGAAATTCCAAATACAGTGAGTATGAAAAATGTTCCATGGGATGACCCAGAGGGATGGTATGGGGAGGGAGGTGGGAGGGGGGTTCAGGATTGGGAACACGTGTACACCCGTGGCGGATTCATGTTGATATATGGCAAAACCAATACAGTATTGTAAAGTAATTAGCCTCTAATTAAAATAAATAAATTTAAATTTTAAAAAGAAATAAAATAATTTTTTGTAATAACTTATAAAGGAAAATAGTCTAATATATATATGTAAAATGTAAATAACTGAATCATGTTGTACACCTGAAAAAAAAAAAAAGAAAAATGTTCCACGAAACTGAATTCAGTTACTGTGCTAAGCTTCTCCCTTAGAGAGCTTCAGTTATCCCATCTTCCAGTCAGTTGTCACAGGGACAATCCAGGATGGCGCACTATGCAAATGTGTTAAAATGCTGATGGGAAAACCGAAGCTCGAAAAATGTCTTATCTGTCAATTAAATGATGTAGCCTTGTGGTTAGATTACAGCAATTTGGGGGCTTTTTGTTTTCTGCTGATTGAGATTTGACAGCTGTTTATAAAATATTTACATTCTGATTTCAGTCACATTGACAGTACTTTTGGATCTTTGGAAGATGATAATTGTATGTTAGGAAAGTGTTTTAAAAAGTTTGAAGCTGATCTGTTGAGGGGGGAAAATCTTTGAAAAATTTTACAAAGGAAGGAAATCCACTTTATAAAATGATAAACTTTTAATAAAAGTCAGAAATGATAGACATTTGGGACCCAGAGACACTGTATGTGATGGAAAGGAGTATCCTTCTCCACTCTGCCTGTTTTGGGTCCCTTTGCTTTTGTCTAGCTGAGTATACATGCTTCTCACCTTTTTTCACTTAATTATGCTGATGTGATATTTGTATGATAGGTACATGGGTAAATTAGTTAGGATTTGAGGACATCCGTATGGACTTTTTTGAAAAAAATTCAATACATATACTTGGTATTAAGTGAAGAGAAATTAATGAAACAGAAACAGACTCAAGGACATAGAGAACATACTTATGGGTGCCAAGGTCAATGGGGGAGGGATAGAATGGGAATTTGGGGTTAACGGATGCAAACTATTATATAAAGAATAGATAAACAATAAGGTCTTACTGTATACCACAGGGAACTATATTCAAAATCCTGTGATAAACCATAGTAGAAAAGAATATGAAAAAGAATGTATATATATGTATAACTGAATCACTTTGCTGTACAGCAGAAATTAACATCTTATAAATCAACTATATTTCGAAAAAATAAATTTTAAAGAGAAGAATAAAAAATACAAAGTTTGGAAATAAGAATAAGTATTGAATTTCCAAATGGAATATTGTCAAACATTTTAATGAAAACCATAAATTCACAAGTAACTTTTCATTATAAGATACTATGTTAGACATGATGACTTGTATTTATAATTTTAAATCAGTTGTCTCTCCAAAGTCTCCATAGTTGCTATCTGTGGGGTGCTTTGTAAGAAAAATGAGATGATAAAAAGTCTAAAACTGATTTTCATAGCCATTCAGAAGGTTCCTTGGATTGAAATTACACCTAAAGAATATGACAGCTATTACATTCTTTCACTGAAAACTGTAATGTTGAAATTTCTTAGGACAAGGCAAATGATTCTGGAATCCAACCTAACATTTCATATCAAATATTTTAAATTTTTATACAAATCAAATATTCTTTTATAGCCTCACCCTGCCCATTGCTTAGGACCCCACTAGAAGGGTATATCAGGTATAAATGAACAGAAGTAGCCTCAACCCTGTCTAAGGGACCAGGAGCTAAAGTATAATTGGAGGCCCTGGATCCACCCCCCCTCCCCCTCCACACACACACAACCCCTGACTCTTTTCTGCTCCTACAGTGCCTTACATGAACATTCAGCCTGGAAGCCCTACCCACCTGCTCCCACTGTGTCACAGTGGTTCCTTGACCACCTGCTCGGTCCTGGATGCAGGGGAGGATGTATCTGGTGAAGACCCACTGTGTACCCTAGAAGTGAGTAGACTTGGGCCTTTGGACAAAGGATTCTGGGGACCTGAGTATATGAAGCCTGTTCAGAAAGGAAGCCAGTTCGCCTTGGCCATGTCCCTTACAAAGGGTGATGTCGAGAGAAAAGCCAGAATGGCTCCTCTGACTCAGTGCTTCTCAAGCACAAATGTGTGTGCAGTCTCCTGTTCAAATACAGATTTTGGTTCATAAGGGCTAAGGTGAACTTACCCTTCTGCATTTCGGCCACATACCCAGCTGCTGCTGTTACTGACTGCACTCTGAGAAGCAAGACTGTAATGCACAAGCCCAGGGGTCCCTGCTTGGATCTCAGGGTGGGTACTGAACACAAGTACCAGCTTTAGGTGAAGACAAAGATGTGGGCCTGCTGTGGAGAGTTGTCCTCATCGGAGACCCCCAGCCTGGATCCACTCCTGGTACACCTCCCTATTCTGTACCAGGTCCCTTGGCAACCTGTCCCTCCATTCACAGCCCCTGGTCCCTGCAAGCCAACAGCTCACTCTTTGGCTAGACACTCAGTTTGATGTTTGGGTGGCAGAAGCTACCCTAACTGTGCTTAGGGCATCTCAGAGGAGCAGCAGGTACTGGGAGTCCCCATTATCCTTGCAGCCTTGAGACTTGAGGCTCATTATCAGACTCTTGAGGACTGGGGCCCCCTACTCAGGCCCTGCTAGCCACACAGGGGTCTCAGGGCTCCAGTGTGGATCTTATACACCAGGGTACTACTGCCCAACACATGGAATGTTCCAGTTAGGTTTAAAACGGCACTTTAAGTGAAGGTAGAAAATCTAATAGTTCTCTAGCAAGATTTTAATATATTACATGGAAATCGATGAAAAAGCAATTTCATTTTCAGAAATGACCCAAAAAGAAAACAATCCCCTTTTCTTAAAACAAACAAACAAAAATACTTAAATTCTCAGTGGAACATTTGAACTAAAAGAAATAGAAAATCCAAATCAAGAGCAAAATAAAGCAGAAAATTACAGATAATATTTTTAAATAAAAAGAGCATTTGTGTGTTATGCTATATGCAAAAGAAATAAAATGCAAAAAAAATCAAAGTAAATTGATCAGATGATCAAAAATATATCACAAAGTAGTATTTAAGACACAGAACATAAACAGAAAGAGTATCAGAATATGGACCTAAAAATATCTTAAATATTTTTAGATTTATTTTTAAAAAATGAATCTTATGGGATAATTATAAAAAATGTAACAAAAAGTAGTTATAGAAAACTAGGAGTGACCAGGTAAAGTTATAGAGATGATTTGTAAAAATCCAAATTTGAAGTTAGTAGTTTATACTTTTTAAAGAAAGAGTGTTTTAGACACCATTCCATAACATGGATAGTTTAAATTACATTTGGAGAGAAATGAGGAAACTCATAGGCTTACAGTGAAAATTGTAGAAAGTAATGTGAAAATGAGAGGCTCAATCTTCACATCAAACAACATGCAGCATGCATGCAAGTATAAGAAGAGATCAATTCAAAGCACATATAAGAATGCTTTGGGGAAAGAAAAACAGATCTCGTAATGTGATCAAAGGCAAAAGCTGTGGACATGCTATATTTACATTCCAGCATATCCTAGGGGAGAAAAAAGAAAATTCAATTTACTCAGTTTCTTATTATTCTAAGATTGCAAACTCTGTCCAGTTTTCCTTTCAGCAGAATACTTATTCAATTCCTGCTGCATGTTCCTGAGATGAAATTTTAGATCATCTGTACTAATACTTTAATACACAGCTTCTCTCATGAAGAGTTTGCAGTGCAGTTTTGATGACAAGCTACATGCATTTTTTTAGTGTGTGTTATGGTGATGGACAGGGAGGCCTGGTGTTCTGTGATTCATGGGGTCACAAAGAGTCAGACACGACTGAGCGACTGAATTGAACTGAACTGAACATGTAAGGCCAGATTTAAGTAATGAGACCAAGTAGTTTAAACACCAGATTATGACTCCATAGTTGGCATGGGCTATATCTTTAGCTTGTTGACATTCTTGATTCTTTTTTACCGTGTATCACTTTTTTACAGTGATACAACGTTTATGATGTGGAATGATGACATTCCAAGGTGGAAGAAAATGTACCATTTTTATATGGCTTCAAGGGCATAGAGACCCTTCTACAAGAAGAGGGTGATATGAGACAAAAAAGGAAACTGTCAGCAAGAGGAAAGAATAGATTCAAAAAACAGCAGGAGGACTTTCCTGGCAGTCCAGTGGTTAAGACTTCACCTTCAAATGCAAGGGGTGTGGGCTCAGTTCCTCTTCAGGGAACTCAGATCCCACATGCTTCATGGGCAAAAAAACAAAACATAAAATAGAAGCAGTATTGTAACAAATTCAATAAAGACTTTAAAAATGGTCCACATCAAAAAAATTTAAAAAGACAGCATGAAGTCTGGACCTTCCTCCTTCCCTATATCAGTTTTATGTTGACTGTCTCTTGGGTCTTCATACTTTTTCATGAAGATTTGAAATTCTTTGGAAGATTTGTCTTTCATATGTAAATGGAAAATGGGTTCAAGTTGCAAAGGGAAAAGAAACAGCACCCCTGCCTAAGTTTTCCTTTGATTTTTATGGCTTCCTCCTTCTCTGTCTCTCACCTTCTTTAACCATGTTCTATCTTTCAATTTCCTTGTGTCTAGCACTCCTCAAAGAGCTGCAGTTTGGCCTCTGATTCCACCACTTCACTGGCACTGCAGTTGCCAAAATGAGCAGAGATCCTCTGGCTGATAAACCCCAAGAACTTTTGAGCCTTAACTCTCTTGACTTCTCTGCCAATTTTATTCCCCACTGACCTTTTTGAAATTCTCTCTTTCCTTGCTTTCCAAGGAATTTCAGTCTGATTAAATCTCCTGGTACCCCTTTCCCCTCCTTGTCTTCTCTCTTTCTCCCTCCCTCCTTTCCTTCCTTCCTTTCTTTCTTTCTTTTTTTGTTTTTCCTTCTGTCTGTTGTTTAAGTACAAACCCCCTTCCCTGCCTCCACCAAAATTCTATTCGGAGTTCTTTTCTTTCTAATTCACTTAATTTCCATGATTAAGATATGGTCTTCAGCCCAGTGACTCAGATCTCTTCTGCCTCGAGCCTACACATCTTTTCCCTAGTCCGCATCTGTGCATCCAACTGGACCACTCTGTGGGCTTTCACCCTCGACCCCAGTCAGGATGGCGGAACCTAACTCCTCTGCTTGTCTTGCCCCATTCCACTTCTCCGCGCCTCTGTCCAAGCCTTCTGTGCATTATGCAGGATCTACCCAGACACTAAATGCATCCCTCTCCCTTTCTGAAATGAAAATCTCATTATAATTCAAATTGAGCCACTTCCTAGCTGTCTGACCTTCAGCATTACTTAACTTCTGTGTCTCTCAGTTTTCTTATTTGTATAATGGAAAAAATAATAGCATCTGCCTCACAGGAGTGTTGTGAAAATAATAAATGGCACATTGTAAGTTCTCAGTAAATAATAACTATTTGATTGTTTGATGTGAGCAGACTCCTCACTGACTTAAAGGGAGAAAACCCCTAGATTTCTTAGCATGTGATGTGTTTTGTTGCTTAATTTTTAAGCTTTATTTCTTATCAATTCCTCCCCTCTTCTGAGCTCACTTGTGTCTCCTCCCTTTACTGGATCATGACTTATACATGATAATTTCCACTGACCTTCAGAGTGTGTGGGGAAGACCTCTTCTTGGCCTCTTCTCCCCAAGTCTAAATTAGTTTTTCCTCCATGAGAGGAAAAACACTCTTCTCCTAGAGAGCCAGGATCTTAGAGGTTGTTCATTCTGTGTGGCCGTTATGTGTGCATCTTTAAACTACCAGCTTCTTTGTGGTAGAGGATGCGCCATTTATGTGGAAGTGGTTTTGAGAGACCCTCTAACCCTAGGGTGTGGACCACAAAAGAATAAACAGTAGGATGCATCAATTGTACACCTAGAATTGGCCCTGAATAGAGCCAGCCCTCTCCCCTCTAACATTTAAGCCTGAGATAGCAGAAAAGGGGCAAATATGAAGAGGAGAAAGCAAAAGGCAACCTCGTGCTATCAAGGTAGAGCAAAAACCAAGGTGTGAGGAGGAACATGGAAGCCAGTTAGTAGACTCTTCACAATAGATGAGACCTTTCGTGAGCCATGGTGGAGGGGCCAACACGGGGGTGGCTGGCAAAAGAGGAGAGTTCATACTAACCTGATGATAAGTTTGTATAAAATCTTCCGGGGCAAAATTTCAGTGTCAAGCATGAGGAAAGGATAATACTGATACATAAATTTGTGATATATAGAATATTGAGCTATAGAATTGGCGTATATACACAGTTTTCTTTTTATTGGAATAGTTTCCTTTACAATATTGTGTTTCTGCTGTACAGCAAAGTGAATCAACCATATGCATACATACATCTCCTCTTTTTGATTAAGTCACCACAGAGCATTGAGTAGAGTTCTGTGTTACAGGGTAGGCTTTCCTTAGTTTTCTATTTTATACATAGTATCAATATACACAGCCTTAATGAGTCATAGTATCTTTTGGTTTAAGGTGTGTGTGTGTGTGTGTGTGTGTGTGTGTGTGTGTGTGTGTGTGTGTGGTGCCCTATGTGAAAGCATGCTGTATATGCATTTTAATGTACTTTGATAATAAGAGTAGCACAATGTTTAGTATATAAATATTAGGAGTCAGAGAAACATAAGTCTGATATGAAATGGGGTTAAAAACAGAGTTGGAGGTGAGGAAGTGGAGGTAGATAGTATAGCAGACTTTGTAGGCAAGCTTGGCTGTAAGAGGAAGCATTGTGTGGTAGTGATTGTCATCCAGAAAGAGGAGGGCAGGACCTGAAACCAAATGAGGACTTTCTAAATATGAGAGATTTTATAGCCCACTTATAAAATGATGCAAATAATTGAGGAAGGAAGGAAGGATAAACTGACAGTGGATGGGAAAGGTGGGGACACTCCAGGAGTAAAGACCTTGTGTGAATGAGAACAGTGAACTGGGCTGGCCCTGGGTAGATGCATGAGCACAGATGCCAGTGAGTATACAGATGATGATGGTCAGAAAAGGAAGCAATCCTCAAATCATTATTACTTTTCTGTGTGCCCTTGAGTTCAGATAAATTCCAGATTTAAGCCTGTCCTTTAGGTTGAGAAGGATGGCTCTGAAGAAAGTAAGCCATGTGCGCAGTGACCAACTTTAGGGGCTTTATTTTCAGACAGATTTTTGTGTTCTGGATCTGAAACTTTCTATCAGCTCTGGGACCCCCATAGGGTTAGCTGATGATGGGTAAGAGCACAGGCTCCAGACTGGACTCCGATGCTGGGACCCAGGCTCCATCACCAATTGGCTACGTCAACTTGGATCAGAAACTTGCCCTTTCTACCCAAGTGGTTCTTGTGCAACATGGTGATTAAAGATGACCCTACTCATAGGCAGGATAAGGAACAATTGAGACACTGTAAATTGTGTAGAATATATATATTTTTGCCTACACAATGTTGGTTATTGTTTCACTCTCTACACTTTCCTTTCCATCTGTAATATGGGATTGTTGTGAGAATAGAAAAGATGTGCCATACAAGGTCTCAGCGTTACAGCAAGCGAGTATAAGAGAAAAAAGAAATGTGTGTGAAGATCAAGATACCAGAGATGTGTTGTTCACTCAGTCCATCTGATTCCTTGCAACCCCGTAGACTGCATCACGCCAGGCTTCCCTATCCTTCACCACCTCCCAGAGCTTGCTAAAACTCATGTCGATCAAGTCAGTAATGCCATCCAACCATTTAGCCCTCTGTTGTCCCCTTCTCCTCCTATCTTCAGTCTTTCCCAGCATCAGGGCCTTTTCTTGGGAATCAGCTCTTTGCATCAGGTGGCCAAAGTATTGGAGCTTCAGCATCAGTCCTTCCAATAAGTAATCAGGGTTGATTTGCATTAGGATTGACTGATTTGATCTCCTTGCAGTCCAAGGGACTCTCAAGAGTCTTCTCCAACACTCCACTTCAAAAGCATCAATTCTTTAGTGCTCAGCTTTCTTTATAGTCCAAGTCTTACATCCATACATGTCCACTGGAAAAACCATAGCTTTGACTAGACAGATCTTTGTCGGCAAAGTAATGTCTCTGCTTTCTAATCTACTTTCTAGGTTTGTCATAGCTTTTCTTCCAAGGAACAAACATCTTTTAATTTCATGGCTTCAGTCACTATCTGCAGTGATTTTGGAGCCCAAAATGATAAAGTCTGTCACTGTTTCCATTATTTCCCCATTTATTTGCCCTGAAGTGATGGGACTGGATGCCATGGTCTTCATTTTTTGAATGCTGACTTTTAAACCAGCTTTTTCACTCTCCTCTTTCACCTTCATCAAGAGGCTCCTTAGTTCCACTTCACTTTCTACCATAAGATTGGTGTCATCCGCATATCTACTGCTGCTGCTGCTAAGTCACTTCAGTCGTGTCTGACTCTGTGTGACCCCATAGACAGCAGCCCACCAGGCTCCCCCATCCCTGGTATTCTCCAGGCAAGAACACTGGAGTGGGTTGCCGTTTCCTTCTCCAGTGCATGAAGGTGAAAAGTGAAAGTGAAATCGCTCAATTGTGTCAGACTCTTCGTGACCCCACCGACTGCAGCCTACTAGGCTCCTCTGTCCATGGGATTTTCCAAGCAAGAGTACTGGAGTGGGGTGCCATTGCCTTCTCCACTGCATATCTGAGGTTATTGATATTTCTCCTGGCAATCTTGATTCTAGCTTGTGCTTCATCCAGTCTGGCATTTCACATGATGTATTCTGAATATCAGTTAAGTAAACCAGGTGACAATATACAGCCTTGACAGATTTCTTTCCCAATTTGGAACCAGTCCATTGTTCCATGTCCAGTTCAGTTGCATCTTGACCTGCATACAGGTTTTCCAGGAGGCAGGTAAGGTGATCTGCCGGGAGCCAGCATGGGAGTTCCCACCCATGACAAAGGTCATGTGGAGAGGCCTGACATGCAAAGGCAAGTCAGGACTCAAGGGACCCCCTGGAACTGCTTGAGCATCTACTCCAAAACCAGAATCTGTCTGTTTTACTATTTTACGACTTTCACCAACTCCTCTGACATTAACGCGGGGCTATCCCCAATCACCTTTCTCTGAAGGAAATCAACTTAGAGCTCTAGTTAATTAGCCTCCTGGGCATAATAGGAATGTTTCAATCCAGACCCCTCAGATGGGTCTCTGACTTGCCTGACAGGTTTACCCGGACTCCTACAGCTATGCATACGATTGTTTACAGCCTCCCAACCGCGAGAGGTACGGGAAGCTTAAGATATTCAAATAGTATGGGGAGTTAGAAATTGTTAGAATAGAACTAGTAGATTTCATTGTTGAGCCAATGCTTGCTCCCAAGTTTCCACATCCCCTGTATTGTGTCCTTGGGAGTATATTAATTAATATAGTTGGTATATAGAAAAAATAAGTAGTGGCCTTGGTGCTAACAACTTTAGACCCTTAAGGTAATAAATTCTTCCCTTGTTGTAAGCCCACTGCACCTTTGCCCTATAGGAATGCAACTTTAACACTTTCAAAGGATGGCGCCAAACTTTAAAATAATTACTCTTAGAAAAAACAAGTTTTCTGGTTAACTAACCTTTATCAGAACAAAGAATCATAAAATGTTAATAGGCCTTCTGGCCAGAAGATGATGTAAATCACGTAAAGCATTTATTTGTATACGATAAGTTTGCAGAAAAGAAAGCCTGGTCTCGATAAGGATCAAAGACTGCTGACTTTGCATGATTTTACACCCCCCTATTATCGTCTATGCACAGCTTAAGGTATATAAGCTCCCTTTGAAAATAAAGCTACGGGCCTTGCTCATCAGGCTTGGTCTCCCCGTGTCGTTCTTGCTTCCTTTTCTCTCCTTTTCTTCTCTGTTCTTCCTTCAGGATGACTGATTTGGAGCGTGGGGGCTCTCTGAGACCACTTACTTGCCTGGGCTTCTAAGACCCACTCGAGAAGGTGCCTAAGGTGGGGCATCTTCAGTGATTCGAGAGGGCGCCTGCGGCCTCTGTGGTCAGAGCAAGTTCGGTGTCACGAACTTTATTAGTTTCCCACGTAAACCAGTCAGGTCAAGCCTCTGTCTCTTTCTCCTTTTATCTATCCTTTCAATCACCAAAGCCATCCTCCTGAGGATATCCTTGGATCCAACCAGGGCTGGACCCCAGGAGTGAGTACCCTGGCTGGACCCCAGGAGTGAGTACCAGAGAGTACCCCTGGTACTCTCATGTCTTTAAGAATTTTCCACAGTTTGTTGTGATCCACACAACCAAAGGCTTTAGTGTAGTCAATGAAAAAAAAGTAGATGTTTTCCTGGAATTCTCTTGCTTTTTCTATGATCTTGTGGATGTTGGCAATTTGATCTCTGGTTCCTCTCCTTTCTCTAAATCCAGGTTGTACATCTGGAAGTTCTCGGCTCATGTACTGTTGAAGCCTGACTTGGAGAATTTTGAGCATTACTTTGCTAGCATGTGATATGAGTGCAATTGTGCAGTAGTTTAAACATTCTTTGGCATTGCTTTTCTTTGGGATTGGAATGAAAACTGACCTTGTCCAGTCCTGTGCCCACTGCTGAGTTTTCCAAATTTGCTGGCATATTGAGTGCAGAACTTTCACAGCATCTTCTTTTAGGATTTGAAATAATTCAAATGGAATTCCATCACCTCCATTAGTTTTGTTCATAGTGATGCTTCCTAAGGCCCACTTGACTTCGCACTGTAGGATTTCTGGCTCTAAGTGAGTGATCATACCATTGTGGGTAATCTGGGTCATGAAGATCTTTTTTTGTATAGTTCTGTGTATTATTGCCACCTCTTCTTATTATCTTATGCTTCTTTTAGGTCCATACCACTTCTGTCCTTTATTGAGCCCATCTTTGCATGAAATGTTCCCTTGGTATCTCTAATTTTCTTGAAGAGATGTCCAGTCTTTCCCATTCTGTTGTTTTCCTCTATTTCTTTTCATTATTCCCTTAGAAACGTTTTCTCATATCTCCTTGCTATTCTTTGGAACTCTACATTCAGATGGGTATATCTTTCTTCTTCTCATTTGCCTTTTGCTTCTCTTCTTTTCTCAGCTATTTGTAAGGCCTCCTTGAACAACCATTTTACCTTTTTGCAGTTCTTTTTCTTGGGGAAGGTTTTGATCACTACCTCATGTACAATGTTATGAACCTCCGTCCATAGTTCTTCAGGCACTCTGTCTATCAGATCTAATCCCTTGAATCTATTTGTCACTTCCACTGTATAATCATAAGGGATTTGATTTAGGTCACACCTTAATGGCCTTGTGTTTTTCTGTACTTTCTTCAATTTAAGTCAGGATTTTGCAATAAGGAGTTCACCATCTGAGCCACAGTCAGCCGCTGGTCTCGTTTTTGCTGACTGCATAGAACTTCTGTATCTTCACCTGCAAAGAATATGATCAGTCTGGTTTCAGTATTGATCATTTGGTTATGTCCATGTGTAGAGTTTTCTTTTGTGTTGTTGGAAGAGGGTGTTTGCTATGACCAGTAGGTTCTCTTGGCAAAACTTTGTTATTCTTTGCCCTGCCTCATTTGTACTCCAAGGCCAAATTTTCCTGTTATTCCATGTATCTCTTGATGTCCTACTTTTGCATTCTAGTCCCCTGTGATGAAAAGGACATAATTTTTTGATGTTATTTCTAAAAGGTCTTATAGGTCTTCATGGATCCATTCAGCTTCAGGTTCTTCAGCATTACTAGTTGCAGCATAGACTTGGATTACTGATATTGAACGATTTGCCTTGGAAAGGAACGGAGGTCATTATGTTGTTTTTGAGATTTCACCCAAGGACTGGGAAATGCAACACACTCCAGTACTCTTGCCTAGAGAATTCCATGGACAGAGGAGCCGGGCAAGCTACAGTCCAAAGTATCACAAAGAGTCAGACACGACTGTGTGACTAGCTTTCACTTTTACAGCATTTCTGATTCTTGTTGATTATGAGGGCCACTCCTTTTCTTCTAAGGGATCTTTCTTGCCCACAGTAGTAGATCATGTAGTGGTCATGTGAATTAAATTCACCCATTCCAGTCCCTTTTAGTTCACTGATTCCTAAAATGTTGATGTTCCCTCTTGCCTTCTCCTGTTTGACCACTTCCAATTTACCTTGATTCATGGACCTAATGTTCCAGGTTCCTATGCACTATTGTCCTTTATAGCATTGGACTTTACTTCCACCACCAGACACATCCACAACTGAAAATTTTCAGAGACAGGGAATTTTCAAATGAAGATTGGGAGAGAGAAATAGACTCGTGATTTGAAGGCAGTTTTTAGGACTCACTTTGTAACAGAATGGAACCCAATTAAAGGCTGATTACTGGCCAGGGCCAGCCTTTCCATTGAGGCTGATAAGTTTAATAAAAAGTGATTCATTTTCACTTCACTAAAGTTGAGGGGAGATTGTGTGTGTGCATGGGCACATTATAAAACAAATATCTGCAGAGGCTCAGTTACTGTAATGAGTTTTTATATTGGGAAGTGACATTAATTACCACATTATATCAGAGTATCTGAACAAGTACACTAAAACAGTTAAAAATAAGTAAGCTAAATTTAATTAAATTACTGTGTTTTGTAGCATCATGCATGCAATTTAAAAATAATATATTAAAATATATATCCATTAGGTTTTGATTTCCAAATGAAACACAAGAATCATGAGGGCAAACCTAGCATAATGCTGGTACACTATAGCTGCTGGAAATGATGGGTGAACAAATGAATGAATAAATACCATATTTACAACTTGTGTGACTTATGTTGGAGATCTTCCTCCTCTGAAAAAAAAGTAGCTAACACATTCTATTTATTTTCTTACAAACAAATGTAATACAAAATAGTGCTTCATGATGGAAATACAGATAGGGACTTTCATATGAGTTGGTATATCTAATCAAAGAATAAAGGCAGGGCATTATAAAATGCATGTAAGGTAAGTAGATAGAATTGTGTTCCAGACAAGAAAATATTATGGTACTGAATATCATTAAGTATCATCTGAAGCCATGTTTAATGTGCTTCAAGATGAGAATACTCTTATGAGAAACCAAAGAAGGGAAGAGTTTCAGCTGGAAGCCAAGGAGCATAGCACAAGATACAGGGAGGGACATTCAGAGAAGCTTCAGCAGTAGGTTTGGCTAAGACAGAGGCAAGAGGCTCTATCCATCCTTCTTTCTCTGTCCCTCAGCTGGTCCCCAGAAATGGAACATCAGAGACTCGAGTTGCTAACTCTAGTACTTTCTGAGAGGAATAGAGATACTAGTACTCAAACTGTGATCCATTGTTCATCAGCATCACCTGGGAACTTGTATATGCAGCATCTCAGATCCCCTGTCTATCATCCCCACTGAATCAGAATTGGTAGATAACAAATTCTGCAAGTAATTCACATTAAATCACTAATTAGATTTCAGAAAGTACTGGCATAGACATTTGCTGCTGCTAAGTCACTTCAGTCGTGTCCGACTCTGTGCGACCCCATATATGGTAGCCCATCAGGCTCTGCTGTCCCTGGGATTCTCCAGGCAAGAACACTCTAGTGGGTTGCCATTTCCTTCTCCAATGCATGAAAGTGAAAAGTGAAAGTGAAGTCACTGAGTCATGTCCTACTTTTCACAACCCCATGGATTGCAGCCTACCAGGCTCCTCCATCCATGGGATTTTCCAGGCAAGAGTACTGGAGTGGGTTGCCATTGCCTTCTCCGTATAGACATTTGAAATGTGATTTAATGCTATATGATCTGAATTCAAATCCCCGTTCTACCATGGGCAAGCTAATTTTCTGATCTTGTTTTATCATCTGTACTCTGTAGTTAGAAGCACCCCATAAATACTATTATGTACAGTTAATTAGATTGTTACATACAAAGTCTTTATGTAGTGCCAGCCCTTTAGTAAGCTTTCAATACATTTTAGATATTTTTCTTTATTTCCTTCTGCTTTCTCAGTCTTATCCTCAGCATAAACTTGCAGATATATGAGATCATCTTTCTGCTTTCCCTTCCACCACTAAAAGTTTTTTCTACTTGCATTACTACAGACAAGGCACTTACCTTCATTGAGCCTCGTTTTTCTCCTCAGTAGTATGGGACAGCCACGTCATCCTATATCAGACTTGTGAAAATGAAATGAAGTGATTCATAAGACAGCATTTTGTTCACTGTAGAAATTATCATAATACACTTCACAGATTCATCTGAAGATGAGAGGCTAAGTAGCATATGATGCTGAATTAGATCATTTATAATAATGCTTGGTATCAGTGACTGACAGAGGCCATTCCCTCTTTGTAGGGAAAGAGGTGGACTCTGGTTGCAGATGAGGAGGAGATGAGGTTGATTCCCTCATTAGAGACAGAGGCCTCTGTATATAGATCCCAGAAAATCTATTGCCAAAAAATGATCTAGATTTATAACAGATACACTTAAGCATTTTGTGCTTTACCTTCATAGCAACAGAAAATGAGACACATTTACTTAAAGAGTAAGGCAAACTTTAACAACCAAGTGTCAAGGAAAGTTTTGAAGGAGGATCAGAGAAGGGGACTGTTGCATCTGGTTGGATGCCAGTAGGGCTTCTGAGACAGATTTTTATGGCTGGCCTTGGTGGAGATAGAATCTTGAAAGGCAGTTGCAGTGCAGTTTTCTTGGAGGGAGTAGCATGAGAACAAACAGAACCAGAAAAGCCTAAAGCACATAAAGGAAGGGTAAAAAAATCTACTTTGGGAAGTCCAGATTACAAAGGATTGGAAAAGAAAAATGAATGGTGAAGGTAGATGTGGGTCAGATTTTGAAGGACCTTGATTGCTCAGTTCCCAATTTCTCTTTTCATGGTAAGTCGTATATTATTTTGGAGGGGGAAATTAACATGACCAGGGAGGTGTCTCAGAATGTTTACCTGGAATCCAAGGGTGAGTTGATTTAAATCAGGAATCAGTAGGGAGAGTAACTCAGAGCAGATATCTTGTGGCCCAGGAGAAGTGATAAGACCCTGAGCTGGATTTGTTACACTGAGAATAAAAAGGAAAGAACAGTTTGGAACAGATGCCTTTCTAACAGGTTTAGGTTGACTCTTTCATATCAGCAAGAAACTTCAATATTAGGAGAAAAACAAAAATGATTCATCTCATAGTAGGCGTTGTTCTTGCCAAGTTCCATCTCTCGGTGTATTTTTTTTTAAGTTAGTGTGAGTAGATGTGCAAATATACTAGTTACTTGTTCTATTTTTATGTTCCTATGTAGGGAAAGAGAAAAAGGAAGAATTCTATTCATGTGTCATACTCTTGAGACTTATGGTGGTTTGCTAATTATAAGTTCTATTGTCTTGATCTCAAAAGGCACTCAGGAGCTGAACCAAGTATAGTAAGGTCTCCCAGACCCCACTTATTACCCAGCTGCAAAATTTGTAGCCGAAATGTCAGGCTGCCTCAGTATTTCTGCAGGCCAAAAGGCCAAGCAAAGTCAAGTCAAACTGTTTCTTGTTTCTCTTGAAAATTTGCAGGATCTAACAATAGAGTTCAAGTCAGCTTCAGAAACTCTGATCCCTTTAACCTCCTGGACTGTTGGCTGAGCCTGGTTATTTCCCATCTGTTGAATGAGGGATAATCATACTTTCATCTCTTCCTGCCTTTCTAAGAAAGGCTTTTTGAGCTCCTTGGTTTCAAGATGTTTTTGTAGAGTCAAAGATTAAATATACTTCGGATGTACTCATACACATGGCCATGGGCCAGTTTCAGCCTTGGTGTAATGCTTTAGAGTGAGGATATCTGCCTTCATCTCACTTTACTCTCAGAATTTTGCACCTGGCTGCCTTCTCATCTCTAAAGTCAATTCATTAATTTGCACAATCAGGCATGATATCAGTGTCATCTTGAAATATCTTCTCTGTATAGACAGTCTTTCTAAAGGCTTCCCGAGTAATATGAAATGAAACAATTGATTTAATGCCACCCCTTTGGGGGAAAAATAAATAGTAAAAATGGTAAAGAAAAAGATACATAAAAATATTGATGTTGGGATTATAAGTGATTTTTTTTAATTTTAGAATTTATAATGAACAATTTCTACTTACCTGAATTTTATTTTTTTTTATTTTATTTTATTTTTAAACTTTACATAATTGTATTAGTTTTGCCAAATATCAAAATGAATTTTAAAAAAAAATTACTAAAATGCTTTTTCTAATTGTAGTCATTGTACTTCATTTTTATAACTTCTTTGCTTTATTTCTAAAAGACATATCCTTGAAATGTTTTTTGATGATTGCCTACATCAGAGTTATTTTCTTCTATAGTGATGGTTCTCAAATTTTAGGATTTCAAAATAACTTAGGAAGCTGAGAGAGAATTATGAATTTGCAGTTTTGAAAATGGCAATCCCTTAAAGCTGCTAACCTTTGCTGACAACATTTGCAAGGAAAGGCTATTATAATACTATACTTTTTATATTTTAAAGGATTTAAGAATAAAATGGGCCCTTTCACAAGAAACACCATAGGTATATTTGAACCAACATTTATGCATGGTGTATTTATATATGTATATACTATTTCAAGTATATCAACTTCAAGTATATACATGTATAAACATATCACACATAATTGTTGTACCATAAAGAAGGTTAAGTGCTAAAGAATTGATGCCTTTGAACCGTGGTGCTACAGAAGACTTCTGAAAGCCCCCTGGACAGCAAGGAGATCAAATCAGTCTTAAGGGAAATCAATCCTGAACACTCATTGGAAGGACTGATGCTGAAACTGAAGCGCCAGTATTTTGGTCATCTGATGCAAACAGCCAATTCATTGAAAAAGTCCTTGATGCTGGGAAAGATTGAGGGCAGAAGGAGAAGAGGGCATTAGAATATGAGACGGCTGAATGGCACCACCAATGCAATGGACATGAACTTGGGCAAATTTCGGGAGATAGTGAGGAATAGGGAGGCCTGGTGTGCTGCAGTTCATTGGGGTCACAACAAGTCAAACACAACTGGGCAATTGAACAACAACAAAATACTATTTCAAATCCATTAAACTTCTTTTTAATGACATTATACCAGATAAATTATTTTGGAACCAACCATTTTACAGTGGAACATGAAGAAGAGCTGGAATACCTAAAAGTCTCTTTCTATGATGGTCTCTCTATAATTTTATTGACATTATAAAATCATCTGAATTTATACAGGATGTTGAGAAAATGGAAACAGTAGGCTTTTATACTATTGCACTCAGTTTGGAATGTTTCCAGTAGATTGAGAGAAACCAAGGTGTACCAATCACCCTGCCAAAATTTTTCCACTGCAGAGCCTTGAATTAAGAACTGAGATGACTAACTAACAAGGTGGGCTTAGCAGTTATGGGCCCTGATGATTCAACATAGAGAGGTCAGCAGCTTATATGAGCTGTTCATCAAGATTGCTATCAGAATAGGCATTTGAGAATCCCTTTTCTTCTTTAATTGCCTTTTATACTCTAATATTTTTTTCTCAGTCAGAAATATGTATTAGGTACTAAATTTCATGATAAAACCATTTTAACTCCCATTTGGTTCTGTGATTTAAAGTATGGACACTGGACCTCAGAAAATGTTCGCAGTGGTAGGTTGCCTTTTATTAAAATAAAGCAAAATTACATAAAAAATATCATCTGTCTCCACTACTCTTGGTTGCTTTGTGGGCTTAATGTGTCCTTTAAATAACTAATATATCTATTTTCTTCCTCCTACATTCCTTGGAAAGAAATTGGAAGATTTATCTTCTTACTCTGACAGCTTTGTTATTGCATACTTACTGAAAAGCTGAGAACAATGGAATATACTTTATTGGGGTTATTTTAAGGGGTCTAGTATGTGCTTCTTAGTTAATCTTAATTTGCAATTCTTAATATGCTTTGTTTATGGGTTGCTCAAATAAGGAAAAGTTCCTGGATTAGGAGTTAAATATTTAAAAGTGCTGAGACCACCTATTGCAGTCTACTCTTTTTTTCTGATGAGTGATTAACTCTGGTTTTCAAACAGTGAGATGAATATATTATAGTAAAATAAATCTGCAGCCTTACCACGGGCTTCTTATTTCACTATACAATTCTAATACCGTCTGTGCTAGATTTATAAATAGTTTTTGTTTTTCATACTAACTAGTAGATTGAATAATGGGTCTTGTGTTGAAAGGCATCCTGAGGCTTCTTTGGGCTCAACCAGAAAGAATGTCAAGATTGATTCATGGTATCTACTGGAACTTGTAGGTACCAGCCTGAGTGCCAGAGGGTTGCCACTCCTAATTTGAGATAACATGTTTAAGCTACACTCCATAACTGAGCATTTATTTGTGTTGTTCTCTAAGTTCTTTCTACAAATTGAGACTTTTAATTTCATTATGTTTGCTCAGAAAGCCTGGTGTATTAGTATCCAATAAATAATAGCTGTTTGATTAATGGATGTGAAAGTTATCAAATGTTTTGGCACCTAGAAATGGTCAAGTTGGCTTCCTCAAAATAATTTTACTGACTTTGGTTTTCAGTTAAGTACATTTATTCGCAATCCACTGTGTGAAAACACTAGTCCATTCTAACTTCTTTTTTCTCCATGGTTGTTTTTTGATTCTGCTCAAGCTTATCGTCACTTCACAGGTGTGTCTTCATCTCTGTTTCAAATTCTTAGTTTTGTACTTGTCCTCTGCTGCTTATGTATCCAGGCAAGCCTTTGTTCTGCCACTATCCTGTGTCCCTCCTGGGCTCTTGTAGCTCAGTTGTTCCCAAGATTTCTCATAACTGCCCTATTTCTCTTCCTCTTGTCTGGACCCTTTCTCATCCTCTGGAGCCTTTCTCGTCCTCTTGTCTGGAGCCTTCCACTGACCATATACATCTACCAGTCTCTCCTATTTCAGTATAAACTGCACGTCATCTTACTGGCTCTGTGTCTGACCTCCACCTTTCATCCTATTTTTCCCCTCTTATAGGTGCTTCACTAGCCTCTAAACCTTCTTTCTCCCAAGAACCTTTATTTGTTTTTTTTCCAGCCATGGGACATGTGGAATCTTAGTTCCCCAACCAGGGCTGTAAGCTACACTTCCTGCAATGATTTAACCACTGGACAACCAGGGAAGTCCCTCAAGAGACTTTATATGATGATGGAAATGTTCTACGTCAGTGCAGTAGCCATTAAGCTCTTGTGGTAATTAAACACTTGAAATTTAACTAATATGCTAGAAAAATTATTTTTTAATTCTTTACATTTAAAATTAAACCATTCCTATGTGGAAGATGGCTATACTATTAGACAATGGGTTAACTTTCTTACCCACAGAACACAGAATTTTATTTGAATCTATCGTCTCAGTTCTCCAAGTGTAACTGGTACTGTTCCAAAATATGTGGAAGAGAAGTTACGTCATTACATACAGTAGATGCTTGAGGGCATTAGAACTTTATTCTCTCTGCTTAGGTAACAGAAGTCTTCCTTTCCTGCCCATTGGAAGACGAAGTTGAAATATCTGTCATTTGCAAAGGTCACCAGCATCTCTAAAAGGCAGTCAGCTTCCATTTCTCATTCCTGCCTCCTAACTCTCTACTTGAATCAAATTTATTACTGTCCTCCAAATGTTCCTTTTACTTTTCTACTTCTCAGCCCAGTATTGTGCTATATCCTCAGTCTTTTATATCTTTATCCCTCTCTCCATTTTCCAAACTATGTATGTTCTTCAAGGCTCACATCTTGGATTTTCTCAGAAGCTTCCACAAACCAAATTAAGCCTATGAAAAGTGGAATCCTCCAGCTTTTACAAAAAATGTATGTCAAGAACTGAGGTTTTCCTGTATTCCAGCAAAGATACAGTGACTAATAATAATAATAGATTAATATTTGCTGAAGTCTTATGTGCCAGATCCTCTTCTTAACTCTGTGTGTGCAGGATTCATTTACTTCTCATAAGCACTCAGTGCAATAGATTTTGTGTGTGTGTGCACGCACACACACTCAGTCATGTGTGACTCTCTGCGGCCTCATGGACTGTAGCCTGGCAGGCTCCTCTGTCCGTGGAATTCTCCAGGCAAGTATAGTGGAGTGAGTTGCCATTTCCTTCTCCAGAGGATCTTCCTGACCCAGGGATCAAACTCGTGTCTCTTGTGTCTCCTGTATCTGCAGGCAGGTTCTTTACCAACTAAGCCATCGGAGAAGATATTACTTCTCTGATATTACTGATATAATATTATGAATTATATACATAACTAATATTTATATATAAATATATACATTAGTAATATTTTATATAAATATATATTACTAATATGTTGTTATTACTATTTACTAATAATATATATTACTAATATATATTTTAATATTTATATAATTAATATATTACTAATATAATAGATGTTACTAATATATAAATTTTCAGTTCAGTTCAGTTCAGTTGCTCAGTCGTGTCTGACTCTCTGCGACCCCATGAATCGCAGCATGCCAGGCCTCCCTGTCCATCACCAACTCCCGGAGTTCACTCAAACTCACGTCCATCAAGTCAGTGTTGCCATCCAGCCATCTCACCCTCTGTCATCCCCTTCTCCTCCTGCCCCCAATCCCTCCCAGCATCAGAGCCTTTTCCAATGAGTCAACTCTTCGCATGAGGTGGCCAAAGTACTGCAGGTTCAGCTTTAGCATCATTACAGATGAGGAAACTTGAGGTGTCTAAAAGAACCATCCCCCATCTGCTAATCAGTAAATGACAATAAGGTCCTGCTCTCACAGGACACTTGACAGTTCTTCATATTCCTCAAGAGTACTAATAGATTTATAGTTCTGTTCTATTCTTTCTTACCTTTCTGTCAGTAAGCATCTCATAGATGATAGCATCACTGACATGCTGGACGTGAATTTGAGCAAACTCTGGGAGATAGTGAGGGATAGAGGAGCCTGGCACACTGCAGTCCACAGTCAGTAAGAGTTGGATGCAACTTAGAAACTGAACCACAGCAGCAACATCTCATAGATTCGTGCCTTTCCTTCCCAGTAACTTTCTAAGCTCCTAAGATAGGGACCAAGCTGTTTGTCCGTTTGTGTCCTGCAAGAACTTAATGTCATATTGTAGGCAAGTAGTCCCCAGACTACAGATATGGCTCATTCATAGCCTCTAAAATCAGTCTATTATCTACGTAATTCACAGCCGAAATACTTTAATGGAGGAGTTCAGTGAATAATATCAAACTGTGGTACATCGCCATACAATGGAATATTATTCAGCAAGAGAGAAAAAGAGCTTTCAAAGTCATGGAGCAATCTCAGATGCATAGTGCTATGTGGAATAAGCTAGTGTAAAAAGCTACATGCTGTGAGATTCCAAATACACAACTTTCTGGAAACAGTAAAATAAAGGAGACAGTAAAAATATTAGTGGTTGCCAAGCCTTCAGGGAGACAAAGGAGTGAGTGATGAATTAATAGAGCTCAGGTTTGGGTGGTGGGGAGAGTTAGGGCAGTGAAACTATTCTGTTGGATAACGTCATGGTGAATACATGTGCTCAGTCGTGTCTGACTGCGACTCCATGGACTGTGGCCCTCCAGGCTCCTCTGTCCATGAAATTTTTCAGACAAGAATACTGGAGTGGTTTGCCATTTCCACCTCCATTATATGCTTTATACAATGTCAAAATCCATTAAATGTACAATACAAAGAGTGAACCCTAATGGACACTATGGATTTTAGTTAATAAAGATGTACAAATATGTGTTTATTAATTTTAACAAATATACCACACTCAGGCAAGATGTTACTCATAAGGGAAATGGAGGATGGGGGTGGTGATGAGAGGGATGCATGCGAATTCTCTGTAGTTTCTCTTCAGTTTTCTGCAGGCCTAAACAACCCCAAAGAACAAAGTTTATCAGTGAAGATAAATGGAACAAAATGTCTAAGAACACTGCATTCTGAGAATAAATATTGTTACAGGAAACATCTGTTGCAGTTTTAGATATGCATTTGTGTACACAGGTATATGGGTACACTGGTTTGCAATGTAAGAAATACATATCTGATTCTGGATAAGAAGTCAAAAAAAGTTTGAATGCTACTGTTGCAGAGATTATTGTAAATACAAAGCACCTATTTTCCAGCTAATTGAAAGCCATCTTAGAATTCTGGTAATGATTGTAAGCTTGCTTCACTTAAGCAGGGACAGTCTTTTATCCGCAGACTTTAGTAGGTATGAAATGTCACTGGTAATGTGTCTGTTTTCTAGAATGGTTGTACATGATGGTTATAGGATGCTATATGGAAGCCTTTAACCATGACAATATAACAGAATTAACCCAAAAGGTATTGGTTCTTGTCAGGACACTTTTCAGCCTTTCCAGTTGGGTATGATAGCTACTTATTCAGGTTTTAGTAAAATATTGGGAGTATCTTGATTTTTTTCAGTGAAGTATAGTTGATTTACTGTGTTGTGTTAGTTTAGGTGTACAGCAGAGTGAATCAGTTATACATGTGTGTGTGTGTGTGTGTGTGCTCTTTTTCAGATTCTTCCCCATTATAGGTCATTACAGGGTATTGAATATAGTCCCTTGTACTATATAGTAGGACATTGTAGTTTATCTGTTTCATATGTAGTAATTTGCTTCTGTAAATCTCAGCCTCCTAATTAACCCGTCTCCTTTCCTTCTCCTTGATAACCATACATTTGTTTTCTATGTCTGTGAGTCTGTTTCTCTTTCATAAATAAGTTCATCTGTATATTTTTTTTTTTGGCCACCCCATACAATTTGCAGAATTTTAGTTCCCTGACCAGGGATTGAACCCAGGCCAATCATAGTGAAAGAACTGAATTGTGACCACTGGACCACCAGTGAATTCGCCTGTATCATGTTTTAGATTTCACGCATAAGTGATATCATATGTTTGTCTTTCTGTGTCTGACATACTTCACTTAGTATGATAATCTCCAGGTCCATCCATGTTTCTGAAATGGCATTATTTCATTCCTTTTTATGGCTAATATTCCATTGTGTATATGTACCGTATCTTCTTTATCCATTCATCTGTTGGTAGACATTTGGGTTGCTTCCATGCCTTGGTTAATGTAAATACTGCTACCGTGAACATAGGGTTGCAGGCATCTTTTTTATTGAGATTTTTGTGTAGATATATACCGATGAGTAGGATTGTAGGATCATATGGTAACTCTAGTTTTAGTTTTTTAAGGAACTTCCATACTGTTTGCCATAGTGGCTGTACCAGTTTACATTCCCACCAACAGTGTAGGAAGGTTCCTTTTTCTCCACACCCTGTCTAACATTTATTATTTACAGACTTTTGATGATGGCCATTCTGACTGGTGTGAAGTTGTACCCTCACTGTAGTTTTGATTTACATTTCTCTAATAATTAGCAATGTTGAGCATCTTTTCATGGCCTACTAGCCACCTATATGTCTTTTTTTTACTTTATCTTTTTTTTATTTTATTTTTTATCTTTACAATATTGTATTGGTTTTGCCATATATCAACATGAATCCACCACAGATATACACGTGTTCCCCATCCTGAACCCTCCCTCCTCCCTCCCCGTACCATCCCTCTGAGTCGTCCCAGTGCACCAGCCCCAAGCATCCAGTATCATGCATCGAACCTGGACTGGTGACTCGTTTCATATATGATATTACACCTATATGTCTTGTTTGGAGAAATGTCTGTTCAGATCTCCTGCCTATTCTTTGATTTTTGCTATTGTTGTTGTTGTTTGTTATTGAGCTGTATGAGCTATTTGTATAGTTTGAAGATTAAGCCCTTGATGTTTGCATCATTTGCAAATATTTTCTCCCAGTATGTAGATTGTCTTTTCTTGGTTTTTCTTTTTAATATACCAGAACTGAATTATGACCTCAAAACAATGTCAGGTGTACTTTTTTACAAAATATCTGAAGTAAGCTATGAGCATAGAGACTGTATTTATTCGGTTCCCCCTGTTGTCCCCTAACATTGCTCAGAATGCTGCATGTGTGTGTGTGCTCAGTTGTGTCCAACTCTTTGCAAACCCATGAAATGTAGCCCACCAGGTTCCTCTGTCCATGGAATTTTTCAGGCAGGAATACTGGAGTGGGCTGCCATTTCCTTCTCCAGGGAATCTTCCCAATCCAGGGATCAAACTGGCGTCTCCTGCATTGGCAGGCAGATTCTTTACCACTAAGCCACCTGGGAAGTGCTATGCAGGATAGGTGCCCAATAAATACAAGTAGATTGATTCAAGTTAGCAGTTTTTGTCAATTGACACTAAAAAATGCTGCTGCTGCTAAGTCGCTTCAGTCGTGTCCGACTCTGTGCGACCCCATAGACAGCAGCCTACCAGGCTCCCCTGTCCCTGGGATTCTCCAGGCAAGAACATTGGAGTGGGTTGCCATTTCCTTCTCCAATGCATAAAAAGTGAAAGTGAAGTCACTCAGTCGTGTTCGACTCTTAGCAACCCCATGGACTGCAGCCTACCAGGCTCCTCCATCCGTGGGATTTTCCAGGCAAGAGTATTGGAGTGGGGTGCCATTGGAGTGTTTATTTCATGATTTTGTTTTTTGTTATAGGTTGGCTGGATTTTTTCATTACAGTTTGTCTTTCTTTCTGGATTTTTATGGTGTTCTTTCTTTTTAATTTTTTTGTATCTCACATGGATTCCCATGTCTGAGAAGCAGAAGGTTGTAGTTTGGGAGCCAGCATGGAGCTGGTGCTGAGGCAACTCTGAACTGAGCCGAAAGGGGCCGCTCTCCTGTCTGCTCTGCCTCCTCAAGCTTTTCAACCTCTCCTCTTTTATTCTTCCTTTTTCTTGCCCCTTTTTAAAATACAGGTCACCCTGAGAGCTTTGACTTTTATCTCAGCAAACTTACAAGAGTATCAAAAGAACTAACACAATGAATTTTGTCCACAGTCTGCTAAACTCCCAGGTCCCATTTAATTCACACTTCTTTTTTCACATTGGTTTCCCTTGCTGCCCATTCCAAGAGAGGGAAATGTGAATTCTTTCCTGTGACAAATATACTGAAGGTGATCTCAGCACATATCAATGCTATTGTGGTCAATGGAATGGAATCATATGAGAAAGGAAGACTATAAAGTAGTAAATTAATTTCTAGTTTATGGTCTAATTATCTTTAGTCCTATTTATATTCTTAAAGAGGAATAAATAGAACCAAAGCCATGTATGTTAGGTTTCCAAATGAAATAAGCTAGTTTTATATCTGGGACTGGAGTTGAGCAAGGCCAGTTTACTCTTAAACTTTGTACAATGTCAATCAAAATATATTTATTCTGCAGTTTGTTAATTATAGTGAGTCCTTACCAGCAGATGACTCTTTCAGTATTTCTTTAGAGATTTTTTGTAAATATACAGATTCTTGTGCCCAGTCTTAGGCCTCTAGAATTAGAATCTTTGGAGATATGCCAGATATCTTTCTTTCCCTTTGAAGAAGTTTCTGGAGAATATCAGAAAGTTCATCAGCTTAGAGAACCAGTGAGATAAAACCTTAGTAGAATCTTTGGTGATATGTTGAAGTCATTTACATATCAGAACAATTTTCTAATGTGTGTGTGTGTGTATACATGCTGCTGCTGCTGCTGCTAAGTCGCTTTAGTTGTGTCCGACTCTGTGCGACCCCATAGACAGCAGCCCACCAGGCTCCCCTGTCCCTGGGTTTCTCCAGGCAAGAACACTGGAGTGGGTTGCCATTTCCTTCTCCAATGCGTGAAAGTGAAAATTGAAAGTAAAGTCGCTCAGTCGTGTCTGACTAGTAGCGACCCCACAGACTGCAGCCTACCAGGCTCCTCGTCCATGGGATTTTCCAGGCAAGAGTACTGGAGTGGCTTGCCATTGCCTTCTCCAGTATATACATCAAACTTTTATAAAGATAACATTTTCTTCTTAGTCATGAAACCAAGTTTCACAAATGTGATGCTCAAATTTATCCTCTGCGTCTTGCTTGTGAGTCCCATGAAGGATTGAAAGCTACCAAAATCCTAATGTTGTCTCCATTTGAAAAAAAAATTTTATGATATCAGGAAGCAATAGATAAGTATTCACTGATCTGAGAATGCTCTTTGCCTATAAATATTTACAGAGCCCTTTCTTTCCGAGCATAAAGCAGTATCTTCACTTAAATCATTCTGTTCAATCCGCTCTATTAGTTCATGTACACAGCCTGGAAAGGAAAGTAGCTTTTATTCCATGTTTGATTTATCACTGATTCAACAGTATCAAAAGCATTTTTAAAATTCCTGCTTGTGTGGCCCTGTTCTTTGTGGTCTACAATGAAAGTTACAAGCACACTGGTCTTGCGTCTTAGAACTAAATGGGGCCTTCTATATATATCCAAAATATTTTCCAAACATTTTCATTTTTTATTCTGCAACACAGGGAGCAAAACTATCCTGTTCCTTTGGCAGAGGGAACCTCTCTGTACTGGGCAGAGAGGTTTTGTTCTCCCACACCCCTTGTCTTCAAAATCGCTCCTCGTGAATTCTGAACTCTTTTTCTTCTCTGTCTCCCATGGAGTCCTTGCTGTGGGTTCCCTTCTGGCCACACCAGGCATTTTGTCCAGACCCCTCTCTGCCACCTACCCTCTCTGATGCCCCAGCCACTCTTGCCCCTTCATGTGGATATGCCCTCTCACCCTCCTTGAAGCCCTCCTCTTTTCATGTTTCAGTGTCATGAGACATCACTGGACAAACCCACGAGGCTTGTAGACAAGACTCATTGTAACTGTGGCTCTTCCCGGCTCCTCAGCCTGCTTCCTGTCTGTCTTTCATCATGGCTTAGTCCACTCTTCACCAAAGCTTTCCCAGAAGATCCGCTTCACTTTCCACCCCTAATCCTGTACATGGTCTTTCTGATTAAAAGTGAATATCCCATCACCTGCTTCTTTGAGAAACCTAGAGCCCAACACATCTATCCTTATTCTGCCCCTTTTCTCATCCCTCTCTCTGTCTCTGGAGAAGAAATGCCCCTTCAGCTAAGACATTCACATTTCCATCTGGACTCCCATCCTATTTCTGATCTTTGACATCTGCCCTTTCAGTCTATTTCCTGACTTCTAGTATTTTAAGCATTAAAACTTAATTTTTTCTTACCACAGGAAACAAAAATTAGGTGGGGGGAGTACTTCCCTGGCATTCCAGCGGTTAGGGTTTTGTGTTTTCACTGCTGAGGGCCTGAGTCCAACCAGGTCAAGGAACTAAGATCCCAGGAGCCTCATGGTGCAGCCAAAAACAAAATATAGTGACAGATGTTAACTGGATGTATTGTGTGGTCATTTTGCAGTATTTACATATATTGCATCAGTATGTTGTGCACTTGAAACTCATATAATGTTATATGTTAATTGTACCTCAATAAAAATTTTTAATTAAATTTGTTTTCTTAAGAAGAATAAAATATTTTCTTGAGCTCACCTGCCTGTCTCCTTTTACTCATTCAGAAAGGTTCCAGTGCCATCTGTGTGCTGCATGCCTGGCACTGTCTCCTCCAGCTCCCATGTGTTTTCCTGCTTCCTCTTCTTTGTCAGATTCATCAGCATCTCAGCCCTTACCTGTCATCTCCTCTCATCCTTGATTCACTATCATTAGCATCTCCTTCTCTTTCATTATCCTGAAACATTGGTCTTAAAGGTTATCAATGAACCCTTCTTTTTCCTAATCTGAGCTTTTTTTTCCCCTAGTTTTTCTACCTGAAAGCATCTTATAATTTGAGGCAATTTATTTTTTTTTAATATAAATTTATTTTTGCTGCCAATATCTCAGCATCCTTGAGTTCTTCTGCTCTCTCTTGCTGGTTCCTAGGTTTTGGCTGGATTCTTTTTTTCTACCTCCTGCCTCCTGAAATAGTTATTCCCTAAAATTGAGTCTTCAACTCCTCTCTTATACTGTCTTAGCTTCCTTTTCTACATCTTTCTTCTCAAGTCCCTCTCCCAGCAGTTACACAGATAGGTCATCTTTATATGTTAATCTTTAAATTCTCTCCAAACCTTAATTTCTATGTAACTTACTGTTTCTATTGCTGAATGAGTCCCACTCACACAAAATTCAGCATCTCTGAAACACAGATCTATTTACAGTATTTTCTGAAATATACATACACCTTTCCCTTTTTATCTCAAAGGAAATACTATTCTCCTGATTCCTTGACCATATAAAAATATGAGAATAATCACCTTTTACTTTTCCATCCAGTCTTCTGGGGATTTGTCTTGTTTGGTCTCAGCTGACTTATAGTGATTGATAGTGAATTGATAGGCTAAGAATGTCTGGACTTATATTGATCCCCCACAGACATTACTCCAACTGGACCCAGAGTTGTTGCTTGACCAGCCCATGTGGTTCCTGTTATGATCACAAGATACATCTTAGTAAAAACCATCAGGAAACTTTGAAGAATAGATTTATTACTCACGGGTCCTGGCAGGCACATGGCACTCCTGAGAACCAGACACTGAGGTCAAGGGTAGATAGAGGGAGAAAAAGTACGGACTTGAGACTCCATACTTATGGGGTTCAAGGGGGGCGGGGTGATTAGGGTTTCACAGGTTTATTCTTTATTAGCAAATTTAAAGCATAAAAGCCAGAATTAGGATGCAGCATGGGGAAAGGAAAAGCAGGATCACTCAAGCTTGTAGTTATATATGCCACCTAGTGCTTTCTAGAAGGGATCCTTCATGAGTGGGACAGTGTAGTTTCTTATCTAGTTGCTTTTTCAGGAGCTATTCACACAGCTACAGGCCCCCCAGGTGATACTAATAGTAAAGAACCCACCCACCAACGCAGGAGACGTAAGAGACTCGGGTTTAATCCCTGAGTCGGGAAGATCCCCTGGAGGGAGGGGAAGAACATGACAACCCACTCCAGTATTCTTACCTGGAGAGTCCTGTGGATAGAGGAGCCTGGAGGGCTAGAATCCATAGGTCGCAAAGACTCGAACACGGCTGAAGTGACTTAGCAAGCACACAGCTGGCAATGTATATATATATATATATTTAAATATTACATATTTATTTGACTCTGCTGAGTCTTAGTTGCAGCATATGTGATCTAGTTTCCTGACAGGGGATCAAACCCAGGCCCCCTGAGTTGGGAGCATGGAGTCTCAGCCACTGGACCACCAGGGAAGTCTCCTGGCAATGGTTACTGAGATGGATGTCTTTGAAATGGATGCCTTGGCAATCAAAACCTTGATTCCAGGCACTTATACTACAATCAAAAAGCTCAAAGTCACGCACTTACAGTCAGAAGTCTGGTGACACATTTTCTTCAGCATGTGTCCCTTACATTCCACCCTCACCTGAGCATCCTGTCTGTCGTTCTGTGCTGGGTACTTTGCAGTCATCTCTAAAGTGCTGTCAAGACCTTTTCTCATGGTTCCCACAGTAACTGCTCCCCACAATTTCTCTATTTCAGTGTTCTCAGTTACAGAGTGATTTATCATTCAACTTTGGGACAGGTCTTCAGTGTGAATTTTAACTATAAAAGTATAAAGTTCTATTGTAGGAAGGGGGACTTCTTCCACAGCACAAAAGCAAGCTCCTGTCTATCACTCAGAAATAAACTGTCCAAGGAGACACACTTGCTGACAAAGCAAGAGACTTTATTGGGAAGGGATGCCTGGGTGGAGAGCAGAAGGATAAGGGGATTCAGGAGAACTGCTCTGCTCACAGTCTCAGGTTTTACGGTAATGGGGTGAGTTTCCGGGTTGTCTCTAGCCAATCATCTTGCTTGTCTCATATTTAGTCTGACTGGAGTCCCTCCTGGTGGTGCAGACATCTCTCAGCCAAGATGGATTCCAGTGTGAAGGCTTCTGGGAGACTAGCAGACATATTATGGGCCGGCATGTCCTCCCTCCTCTCAGCCAGTCTCACATTCTCCCACTTATTTTTCATTGGCAGCACTGTAGTTTTTTGTCTAGACCTCCTGTTGTGAGGCAACTCAGGCAAGTGGTTATTGTCATTCCTGGTTAGGGCGGGCATTTTCTGTCAGCAGCTCCCCAACAGTCCCATGAAGAAACTGAAGCCAAAAGGGTAAAAGTAATTTTCTCAAGGAAACATTCCGTCATTCTCTCCTTCTGCATGTGCCACCTTCTATAAACGCAGGGACAGGCACATGCAGAGTCCCCTGATGTGTTCTCCGCTGCTGGCCGCTTCTAACGTTTTCCTGTATTTCTCTTCACTTGAATCCACTTGTCTTCAGTGTCTTCCTGTCAAAACCCGACCCCACTCCACAGGATCTAGCATGAATGAACTTCTTCTGTGTCTTCTTTCAGGGCCTGGTGGACACCAAACTCATCCTGCTCTGATGCTTATAGCAGGGTTCTGTGATACAACATGCTGTCTTTCTCAGACAACTTAAAGCCATATGCAGTCAATGTTTCATGTTGAATTACTTCCAAATTTACCAATGTATATAGACTCTAAGCATTTAATCTTATTAAGAGTTTCCTACTACTTAGACGTGTTCTTTATTCATCACTTAAGGTCAGTATACTGTTTTTTGTTTTGTTTTGGTTTTTTAAACATCGGCTTATTTTATTTATTTGCTTTTGACCACACCACATGGCGTGAAGGATCTTAGTTCCCCAATCAGGGATGGAACCAGTGCCCCCTGCCCTGGGAGCACAGAGTCCTAACTGCTGGACCACCAGGGAAGTTCTGAGTTCAATACACTTTTAAAATTTGATTTAGCCTCTGTTTCTTTAGTCTCTTGGCCTCTGTCTAGTCAGCATCACTTCTATATCTCCTTTACATAAAAACCATCTCCATCGTGTCCACATTCTATTCAGAACATTTTTTAGCCTGTCTTGCTTTCAGGATAAAGTGTAAGTTCCTGAGGACCAGCATTCAAGGCTTTCCCAAATCGGGCTCCAACCTAATTTCCCCTGACTTAGCCCAGTGTTTTTCTCCCTTGGTCCCACAGTAGATCATCTCGACTTTTAACCTTTGTTTTTATTGTCCCCCATCCCAGAAGCATTTACCTCCTGTTACGTTATGAATTGTATTCATATTTTGAGATCTGCTTAGCTCTCACAAAGCATTTCCTTCTTTCTCAATTTATCCTTTATAAACTTATGCATTTCCCACAGCACTGTGGTCCTCACTGCCAAGAACTTGAGCACCACATTAGATAAATGGATGGATGGATGGATGGATAGATAGACTCACACTATGTATATAATATACATACATACATAAAAACTTTATATCATTTTATTTATGACATGATTATCTTTTTGCATAAATGATATCATAAACTTCCCAAAAGCAAAGAATATAATTACATTTCTCCACATCCCAGAAACACACTAGTGTATGTATTGTGCTCTTTTTTCTTTTTTATTTATTTTTTAATATAAA
Source organism: Bos indicus (assembly GCF_029378745.1). Classification (NCBI taxonomy): domain Eukaryota; kingdom Metazoa; phylum Chordata; class Mammalia; order Artiodactyla; family Bovidae; genus Bos; species Bos indicus. The sequence continues at coordinate 12,594,037 of NC_091787.1, forward strand.
TTTATTTTAATTGGAGGCTAATTACTTTACAATATTATATTGGTTTTGCCATACATCAACATGAGTCCGCCACGGGTGTACACATGTTCCCCATCCTGAACCCCCCCCCACCTCCCTCCCCATACCATCCCTCTGGGTCATCCGAGTGGACCAGCCCCAAGCATCCTATATCATGCATCAAACCTGGACTGGCGATTCGTTTCATATATGATATTATACATGGTTCAATGCCATTCTCCCAAACCATCCCACCCTCTCCCTCTCCCACAGAGTCCAAAAGACTGTTCTATACATCTGTGTCTCTTCTTCTGTCTCGCATACAGGATTATCGTTACCATCTTTCTAAATTCCATATATATGCATTAGTATACTGTGTATTGTGCTCTTTACCTGTCATTTCCTTTGGAATAATTAAATATAAAGCATCTTGGTAAAGAAACGAGTGTAATGTGTTTCTATCCTAGGAATTTTTCTGTCCCTTTATCTGTAGTCAGACTCCTTAAAATTTTTATTCTTTAATTCCTAAGGTAAAACGTTTTATAAGAGGATGTACTTTATTTATTTTTTTAATATTTACTTTTTGATCAAGTCACACAGCATGTGGGGTCTTAGTTCCCCAACCTGGGATTGAACCTGTGCCTTTGCATTGAAAGCACAGGGTCCTGAACACTGGACCATCAGAAAAGTCCCCAAGAAGATATATTTGAAAAAGGAATGTGTCTAAAGGAAAATAAGAGTTCTATAATAATAGGATTGTGTATCGACCCTGTACAGCATGTACTCTTATCCTGATGCCTTATTGTTCCAATTTAACATTAAGAACAATTCTCAGTTTGTCCATAATAGGCTGGGTTCTGGAGAACAAAGTTCTAATTTATCCCATCAGAGGGTGATTGCAGAGCTTATGTTCTTTGTTGGTAATTAATACATGTTTTTGGTCCACTCTTGCTCATTAGAAAATCAGTTTGGGGTCTTATTCATAGAAAGAATGGGTAGTTCTAGACATAATAGGAACAGGGGGAAAGCGCTATATTCCGTTTAATGCATCACTAAGAAACTGAAGGGGACATTAATTTCTCTAAAGGGCATTCTTGCCTACATAGTTGAACACTGCCGTCTACATCCTTAATCAATTTCCACTTTGACTGACTTCATCTTGGGCTTCATTCTCACTGGAAAATCTATAAAATGATCCATAAAATCCATAAAAATCATGTCAGCATGGAGCCTGTGCACACTCTGTGTTAGCCAGAACCAGGCTCAGCACCTGTGGAGCGGAATCCCACTCCTGTGACTAGGAGCCTGGAGCCAACTTTCCCTGAAGTTAGCAAGAAGCTGAATGTCTTAAAAGGGAAAAAAGGTAGGATGAAAATAATTAAGTCCAGTTTCCTTTCCCTTTTAAATGTTTCGAACTGTCTCTTTGTGTTCACTGTGTTGAATTGGTTTCTTTGTTCCGTTTGTTTCAATCATCCTGTTAAGCAGACTTCTTAACAAAATGGCATTTCTCCATACCTGGCTGTTTCATTTGTTCCTGAAGGGGCCTCTCTTCTGCAGGCCAGGCTTATTGAAATTCGTGATTGTTGAATGTGAAGAACCAGACTCAGAAGTTTAACTAATTTTCTCTCAGATTACTCAGGTCTTGGCTTAAATGTGCCATGCAGGCTGATTCTGTGTAAGTTGTTGTTGGTTAAGAGATGAAGGGAGAAAAGTAAAGGACAACATGAAAAGCGTAACAAAGACACAGAAAGACTTTACACATAATCAGGGGATAAGGGTGTGGAAAGTAAGTAAAGTAGACATCTAATGCTAACTAATATGTTAATAATGTCTTAAAGAAATGCAATCCACTAGATGTTGAAAACATTTTAAATTAAAGAATTACAGACATATTCAAAAGTAGAAAAGCATAAGCAACCCCCTGTGCTCACCACCTGCCTTCAGGAATTAGCAGCACATGGGCAGCGCATTACTTTCTAGGATACCTTTTCCCCAAAGACACTGGATTTGTTTTTAAATTAATTTATTTGGCTGAGCCAGGTCTTAGTTGCAACATGCAAACTCTCACTTGTTGCATGTGGGATCTTTGTTCCCTGACCAGGGATCAAACCTGTGCCCCCTGCCTGCATTGGGAGTGTCTTAGCCACTGGACCACTGGGGAAGTCCCAATACTGGATTATTTTAAAACAAATGCAAGATCTTCACATTCCCTAATGTGCCTAATGTCCTATTTAAAAAAAATTTTTAATGACAAAATACTTTAAGAGATCAGTCCTGATATTAATAAAAGAATAAGCCACCAATTAAAATTTCATTTTAATCTCAATATTATATTGAGATATAATGTATATACAATAACAAGCACTCACTTTAACTACATGTTTGGATGAGGTTAAACAAATTTATCCGCCATGTTATTACCACTAAACCAAGTCCTGGTACATTTCCCTCACCACACAAAGTTCGCCTATTGCCCTTCCTAGTCGGCTGACACCCCCTTGCCCTACCCCCAAACCCAGTCAAATACTGTTCTGCTTTCTGACCCTTAGATTTTTTTTTTTCCCTAGAGTTTTAATAAAGAAATTCCTCAATATTCACTTTTGTGTCTGGCTCCTTTTGCTCTGCATAATATTTTTACGTGGTGTTGTAATGGTTTCAGTGATTCTTCCCTTTCTCTTGGATTTTTTAATTCTGTTGTTTGACAGTATCAAGGTTTTGCTTTCTCCAGTCCATCTGATGGACATTTTTTCCAGTTTGAGGCAATTATGAATGAAGTTGCTATGAACATTGATGTGTAAGTTTCTGTGTAGACATATATGTTTATCTCTCTTGGGTAAATAGGAGTAAAATTGCTCACCTGCATATTAAACATATGTTTACCTACATAATAACTGTGAAACTGTCTTCAAAAGTGGTTGTATCATTTATATTCCCACCAGCAGTGTAAGAGCACTATAGTTGCCACACATCCTTGCCAACATTCTGTAATCAGTTGTTTTAGGGGTATTGTGGCCTCTTATTGTGGTTTTAATTTATATTTTCCTAGTAACTAATGTTGTTGAGCATCTTCTGCATTGTATTCCTGGAATCCTCATTGATCACCACTTCCTCAGTTCAATGAGGCAATCAAGATGTGTTTGACTTTCCCTTTCGTGTGCCCACTTTCCAGAAACCTCTCCCAAATAAAGAATCCAGATATAGGGTTTTTTTCTCTTATTGGTTTCCTTTCTCTGTCATCACAGCCCTGTACTACCTATTCCAGTTCCTCAAAATAGTTACTTCATTTATTTTTTATAGTTTTCTAGGGTTTGGGGGGAAATAGGAGAGTGCTAGGCTGTAAGTTATACTCCATCCTCATGGTTATGAGAGGAAATCCCAATTACTTTTTGAGAAAGCATCCTCTAGATTTATCAAGGGTAGATTGATAAAGATTAGATTATCAAGGGTCAGCCTCAAAAACTGAAGTCCTATTGTATAGGGGGAAACTCTTCAACTTATTACATGTAGGTTCACTCTCTGATATTGAGATTATGATACCAAGAAAGAAAAGGAAGACATGCCCCCTTGCTGAGTCCGAGGAATTCTGCAAAATAAGAATGACTGCGAAAGGAAAGTAACGCAATCTAATAGGTGCCTCCCAACTTTCTCTCTTGGAGTTTCAGTCCAGAGAATGAGGTTTGTATTCGTGAGAAGGAGGTGTGTCTAAGACAGGCAGCTAATTCATACGCAGCCCTTTGCCAGCATCATAGTGAACTTCGCAGTGTAACAAGGTCAATCGGAGGAACGCCTTGGACTAAAGTTCTAGTGTGGCATGGATAGGACCCTGAAACAGCTGGAGAATGTGTCACTGGGGCTGGGGTGTCATCCCATAGGAGAAGATGATTCTGATCTAAGGGCTGCAACACCCCAAGGCTGAAGGTGCATCATGGTCAGACCTCTGAGACGAGTACACTGTCAGCAGGAGGTAAGATGAGGTCAAGTTAAACATAAATGTCTTCCCAACTTGAATTGGTCAAGAAATAACAGATGACATGCATGCCAGTGGTAAACTTTACTATGTCAACAGGGTTAGGAGCACCCAGATAAATAAGGAGATCTACCCCACATGTCAAAGGAAATAGACAAAGTCACGTTTGGAAATGCAAACTGTGTTCTTCTCTTCTCCATTTATTAAAGCCACACTTCTGTGTGTGTGTGTGTGTGTGTGTGTGTGTGTGTGTACGCGCGTGCATGTTAAAAGAGAGTGGGAGAGAAAAGCTAATAGGCTGGCTTATCCAAAAGAGATTGAACGGTACTGGAATTACATTGAATTTTGCATTTCTCTTTATATACAAATGTATAAACAACTGCCAGGGGAGGGGCAGGGAATGTGGTTTGTGAATTTCTAATGATTTGTGAGATTTACAGATACAGGAAGGTAGGAAGTTCTTTTGCTTTCTAAGAGTTAAGGAGCCAGGAGATAGGCACTGTAGCTTTTACCCCTTAATCTTACTTCTAGAGGGTAGGAGATGTTTTGGAGCAGCAAATGCTAGAAATGTACTGCCTAAAGCCAGGAGTGAGACCAAGACTAGAGAGAGATGAATATGATACCATGTGAGACAAATGATGAACACTTGCTGGCTCACCCTTATTCTTAGATAGAGGTCAGCAAGCAAAAATTAGCTGTTGCTTCTTCAAAAGCACTTCCCTGCCCTGGTAAGGCTAAATGGCTTCCCAGGGGTGGAGGAGATCCTGTTGGGGAGATGGGTGATGTCTTAATGAAGAAAATGAAGAAATGGGAGATTTCTGCAGCTGGCCAATTTTCCTTAGCTTTTTCTTTTTTTATATATATTAGGAAATGGGACAGAGGGAATGTAAGAAGATGAAAGCTATGGTACAATGGGAAAAGACTGTTGATCATAGATCTGTTTAAAATCATGTACATTAGTGATCATGTTAACAAGTCTTCTTGTTTTTGTAATCTTACCTAGTTTCTCCATGGACCATCATTATAAGAAACTGAATTCTACCTTCTGTTAAAATATATATGTATTTTATCTCAGCGTCATCCTAAGTATATCTTGATCTCCAAACTCTTTTCTCCACTATCAAATAGTTAACAATGTAACAAAATAATATTGTGTGTGCTGGAAACCACTTAACCTTGTAAATGCGTGTTCTAAATATATCGTGTTTGTGAGTCTGTATTTCTATTGAGTGGGTATTTCAAATGAGTAAAGCTTTAAAATATATTATGAGAATGGTGTTAAGATTTTTTAATGCATTCATAACTACTCTACCCTAGTACCACAATTTTCTTTATTCTGGTCCTGTGGCTAATATTTATTCACATGTATATTTTGTACCTATTTATAATCAGAACATACAATTTGATATACCACTTTCTCTGTATTGTGATTTAATTGTTACTTTAATGGCAACTTAATATACTATGGAGTTAATATGCCCATATTTTCTTAGATGCCCTGCTGTGGGATACACAAATAGTTTCTATTACTCACTATTATGAATAATGCTGCAGTGACATTTTCCTGATTTTGAATTGTTTGCTTGGGATAATTTGTGAGTGGATTACTAGGTCCAAAGATATGAATATATTTAAGGACTCTAAATACAGGTATAGGTGAGGCAGTGATTCAGTGGCTCTACATACGTATAATACAACTGAAATATGTGAGTCTATCAATTGTTTCCCCAATAATCTCAGCTGCATTGTATTATAATTGTAGTTAATGCAATCTAGTTAATGCAATAGAAGGCCACTTCTTATTGTGTATTAAGTGAGTTAGCCTATCAAAAAATTATAATTTCTCTATTTGTAAACTACTGACAGTGATATTTTCTTTACAAAGCTATTGAAATGATTAGATGAATTCATCAATGCCTCGTGTGTTCATGCCACAAAGGAAATTATTAATCCTCCTTCCCTCTGTCTGTGGCTCCCTCATTTTGTCCATCAACCCTCCTGCTCCTGACTCCTTCTTCAATGGGTTATACATTCAAGTTCTTTTTGTACAAATTTTCATAGAACCTGATTTCTCATTCCAGAGTTCACAGGAGCTAATTGTCAGGTTTCTGCAGAGAACCAGTCTCTACTATGCCAGCAAGTGCTGAATTATACCACAAATCATGGAGGTCAAATCTATCAGACCCCTTGAATTTCTTAAGTGTCCATACAAACAAGTCAGAAATACACTCAGAATAAAATTGTTCCATAAATTGCTCATTTAAGAAGTTTGTGTATAGTTCAGTTTCTCTTTATATGACTTGTCCAGGTTTTCTTCCTTTAGGTTGCTCAGAGATATTTTGATTTGTTTATTTGCTTCTTTGTTTTGGTTTCGGGTAGTGTTTCTGCTTCATCTGCTCTCTGCTGCCAGTACCCAAGAACAAGCTTACTTCTGTGATAACAAGTGTGGTTTGTCAAGCAACTGCAACACAAGAGCATTGCTGCAAGTTGCATATCTGGATGGTACTGTCACTTGGATTTTGTCTGTCTTACATCTAATGTTTGTCCATTTTCTAGGCATTATTGCTCATCTGTTGCCTGGAATTGGTTTCTATCTTGAAAGCCTCTGTAGCAGAATCTGCCTTTTTAAGCAACCACGCTTCTTTAAAGCTAAAATAATTCCTAATATGTTATAAGGTCTCAGGGAGCCTATAACAGGCATACAGCGTCTCAATTGGAAGCATTGAAACTAAAAGCATTGAAAAGCATTGAAAATAAAAGCTTATATCCTATTTCATGAGGGCAAGGAGATTTGGGGGCTACCACAAGATTTTCCAGTCTCACTCTCATGATGAGAAATTGAACTGAATAAGATGTATTCTAAGCAGTTTCACTTTAGGAGTTTAGAAGAGGAAAAGTGGGAGGAGGAGGAGGAAGAAGAAGGAAAAAATTCCTCTCCAGTCTCTCCAACCTCAGCAACTATATTTCTTGTCCCTTGGAGAACATCACAGGCCCTCTTTAGATTTTTTTTCTTACATAAGCTATGTGTCATAGACAAGGTTTCTCCATTTTTATATTAATAAACCTGCATTTTCCCAATCTCCGTGCTGGCTCTCCCCATTTTCACATGTTACAAATGAGTGCTGGCCTCTCTTCCTCTCTGAATAGATACACTAATTCAACCTCTGACCATAGTGCAAAGCCCTTTTATCCACACACTACATCAGCAAAGTTATTAAAGTGCTGATGAAGTCAGAAGCAAAAACCAGGAGGCCTGAGCAAGGCTCATATGTAACAGTTACACAGAGGGCATCTGAGGATCAGAGCCGAATGTAGACAACCACCAGATTCTCCATGGTTACTGGACGGTACACAGTCACCAGTACCCAGTCACCAGTCCTGCCTTCAATATGGCTGCACCAAGAAGTCTTCTTTAAACATATCAAAACCCAGGGGGTGAAAACACATGAACTAATCATAATCTCTCTACCCCATGCTTGCTTTCCTAAAACTTGAAACAGAAAAGGTGATGGCGGCAGCGCTTTGGTTGTGCCTGGAGTCTGAACTGCAGTGCAATCAGGAAACATATGTCATGAAATAAGGTGTCATACCACATGCTACACACCCCTCTCCCTGCACAGAGTGGGGACTAGACTTGTCTATGTGAATCAATTTTTCCCCAATTATATGAAGTTTTCTTTTAGTTTCTTTTATTATTATTTTGTGTTGAATATAGTTGATTTGCAATGATTCAGTGTATAGCAGTGATTATGTTTTATTTACATATATATGTGTGTATACACACATTATATATATATAACATATATATATATGAAATTTTTCAGATTCTTTTCCATTATAGGTTATTACAAAGTATTGAGTAAAGCTCCCTGTGCTACACAGTAGGTCCTTGTTTATCTAATTTATATAGTAGTTCATATCTGTTAATTGCAAATTCCCAATTTATCCCTCCCCCTTATTCCTTTTTGGTAGCCATAAGTTTGTTGCCTATGTCTATGAGTCTTATTTCTGTTTTGTAAAAAGTATATCAGTCATGGGCTTTCCTGATGGCTCAGTGATGAAGAACCTGCCTGCCAGTGCAGGAGAGGCAAGTTTGACCCCTGGGTTGGGAAGATCCCCTGGAGAAGGAAATGACAACCCAGATATTCTTGCCTGGAAATCTCATGGACAGAGGAGCCTGGTAGGCTACCGTCCATGGGGTCGCAAAAGAGTCAGAAACGACTTAGCATCTAAACACCAACAGTATTACTCAGTCATTAAAAATAATGAAATAGTGCCATTTGCAGCAATGGGTTGACCCAGAAATTGTCATATTAAGTAAAGTAAGTCAGACTGAGAAAGACAAATATCATATGATATCACTTACATTCAGAATCTAAAAAAGTGAACTTATTTATACAAATCACTTTCTGGTCTTGGGTGGGCCCCTCAACCTTGTGAGTCCAGGATGAGATGACATGTGTATAGGAGTTAGGGGATAGTTTCTAATTGTATGCAGTTATTTGGGTGGGTGCTTGTGTTTGTACTGTTGGGCTGATTTATGGTTATTTAAATCTGTAAAAGGGTGTTCTGCCACTTCCTTTGTGCACGTTCTGTTCCCTCACATTATTGTAGACCCGATATAAGGCAGCTTTCAGAACATGCCATTCTCCCTCACAGCTTCCTGTGTTTGAACATGCTGCCTGAATCACACCCTCCTCACCCCCCTTCTTCCTCCACCTCACCTCCATCTCCCTTTGTCTGTCTGTTCCCCTCCTACTCACCATTCGAGGCTTAGCTTACGGACCCTCTGCTTTGTGTGACACCCGTGGGTCCTGTCTGCACCGTGAACACGATGACTTCATCCTCAGGGTTGCTGTGGGTCCAAGTGTGGCCTTTCCTACATGAGTGGACTTGGGTTTTTGAGGGCAGGACCAAATCTTATTCATTTTCTCAACCCAGTATCTGGTTCTTGTTATTTACTTGGTAAATTTTGATCAGAATGATGAGTGAATGTCAGATACTCACCGCCATGAAAGAAATTGTACTAGTCAGGTTCATGATTCTTCACTAATTTGCTATGAAACTTGTGAAAGAAACAACATTCAAGCTTTCTGTATGTGATATAAATATAGGCACCTGATGTGCATATTTTAATGGGGAAGCTTATAAAGTACTCCTAATTATTGAAAGTTTCACACTGAGAACATGTGACCACATGACAGTATACGAGATGTGTCACTTGCAGAGAAGTACGTTGCACAAGTCGTTTCCCCAGTAACTGCTGTGGATCCCTCCTGTGGCAGGATGCTAACAGGTATTGTGGGATGAAAAGGTTTCTTGCTGAAATTCATTTGGGGAAACACTGGAATAAATCTCCATTTATGAAACCTGTGATTTTGTTAAAATGCCATCTCACAATTCAGTGATCCCAAGTTTCCTGCTGCTTTTATCTTGTTTTAGATCTGATTACTCCTCCTTTCTCTGGTTTTCAGCTTTCATGGTGACATGGCATCTGGTTTCTTTCTACAAGGAAGGTTCAGCACACAGCACAGTCTTTGATACATTGGACTGGTTTGAGGATCCTACCTGGAATAGGTATGTAAGACTTTCAGTGTTTGCTTTCTCATCCTTTGAATAGCCATGGATGTTATATCCATTTCTGCTTTTCTTGTTGTTGATTAAGAGTGGAATTTGTTCTGAAGAATAAACTTCATGTGTTAGAGATGATCTTTGTCTTTTCTGCTTAGAGCATGTGTTTATAATATGACATACAAGACTCCTCAACACCCTTCATTTCCTTTGTTGTGTGATTAATACAAATTAAGAATACATTCATGCCAGTAGAGAATGGAAATTCCATGCTCATATGGCTCTGAAAATAATGGAATTTAATATATAAATCTTTGGAACTCAAGTATACAAAATATGACAGATCCCCTGGTATGTTTATAAATATAGTATACAAAAGTCTAACATCTAACAGAAAGATGTAACTTTTTTTTCCAAAATAGTCCAGTCTTAGGCAAACCTAAGTACCAAATTTTAAACTAAATGACTGCACATGGGAATTAATTAATGATTATTTGATCCTCTTCGTTTTTGAGACAAGTATTCCCGTAGTGTAAAATGACATAAATATGACATAAAGGCAAAAAAATACAGTATTTGAAGGTATTATTGTTTTATGAGTTATCTTGAAGGGGATATTCTGAAATTAGATTCTCATGAGATATAAGCTGTGTAGCTCCTGATTTAATTCAGTTCAGACTACTTTGATGAGTGCTCTGTGTGTGTGTTTGAGGGGGGCGGTGGGGCGGGGAGTGGTATGTTAGCTCTAAGAGATACTTGATTATAAGATTCATTGCTTTGTTGTATTCAATTTTCAAAATATTTTGGGGACTATTGTAGACTTTTTGAAATTTTGGTTTGTATTTAGAAAAGAGTCCAGCCTATATAAATTGTATTTTCAAAAAAGTAAAGCTGCCCTGCTCAATCCTCCTTCCCAAAATGTCTGCTGAAAACCACATTTGGGAAGTAGCATAGCCTTGAGACTTAATTAGATATAATCTATGACCTTGGGGGAAAAAATGTTATGCTGTACTCCCTAACCCATGACCTTGAAAAAAAATGTTTTGCTTCCTTAGAAAGAGGGAGGGAGAGAGAGAGAAGGAGGGAGGAAGAAAGGTAAGGAGGGAGAAAATAAATTCACAGTTGCCATGTACCAAATACTCTAGGTCACCTTTATTCTTAATAAGGTATCAAGTAATTAATCAATGTGTTTCCCTGAGTCTCCAGAGAATTTATCTTCTACATTCTCTGAAAGTCTTAAATCTATAATTAGAGTTTAACCTTCTTGATTTAAGGCAGAAGTTGCAACTAGTCACCTGCATGTTCCAGCTTTCTTAGGTTGTTTATTGTATAGGGTTTTTTGTTTGTTTGTTTGTTTTTTTTTTTTTTTGCTTAACACAAAATTAATATATCAATACATGTGTTTAAAAAAATGTCAAATCAAAAAATCAGAAGAGTTCACATAAAAATCTGGGCTTCCCATCTCTGGAAATGAATTAAATTAGTTGCTTGTGCCCCAATTCTAGCTGTCATACAAATTACCTCCCTCATCTTAACCTCTCCACATCTAACTCATCAAGTCCTCCAAAGCCTTGCTGTGACCACCCAGTGGTTCTCAGCCTCACTGTGAAAAGACAATTTCCTGGGTACTCAGGCTGTACTCAGAAAATTAAGCCAGTAGTTCTGAGTGTAGAGCTGGGCTTCAAAACTGTAGAAAGTTCTTCAGATGATTCTTATATGCAACCAAGGTTTAGAACCACTGCCCTAACATCTTCCTCTCTCCCTATATGGCAAGGGCCATACCCTGAGTCCAGGTCATACTCACCACTTTCTGGTCTTAACAGTTTTGTACCATCATCGCTAAATCCCCTTCTCATTTCTGTTCTCGTCTTTGTTCAGTTCCATCCCCACCCAACAGCCAGAGTCACTGTTTCAGAATTGAACATACCTAGTTAATGCATGCTTGAACCTCTTCAATAATAATAACAATAATGATAACAGCTGATGACGATCATTGATACCTTGGTTGAATGAAGAATCTGAGTTGAGGCTTTGTTGAAGTCACTGGAGCATTAAATATCAGAAGCAAATGGGGGAGGCCTACATGAGGCCTATTGCCTAATCTGACAGTATCTTCTGCCTGCCTACTCCTACAGACAGTGACCCATGGGCCAAAAGCATCCCTGACTTCTACAAATTGCCACCCAATCAGTGTCCTGATGTCACACTGCTGTCAGGAGCAAAGGGGGGTTATAACCTGGCAGTGACATTATTATAAGATTAATGTTAGCACACAGCCACCAGTGTTTATTAAATGTCACTTCTTCCTAGTTGCATGATCCACCCAGCAAAGTAAGTTGATGCTGGTAAATTTTTAGGCGGACTAACTGAACTAGGGGTGTGCATTTGTCAGGGTTAGAAGTTATACATGGAATCGTCTCTCTTGCCGCTCTGACACACAGTTCCTCGTTGTCACCAACAAATAACATAAATCCAGTTATTTATTTGAGCTGCAGTGGAGACTTTTCTTTTTCAAAATGACTGTGTAGTGGTGGTGTGGGCCATAGAGGTAGTTACTGGAGTCTTTGCTTTAGCCTCCACCCACCCCATAACTGAGATGACATGCTTCCCATTGCGAGGGAAGAAGATAAGGTGGCATCAGAAACTTTTCATAAAAGACATCTTCTGACATATAGTGATGTTATTTTACTCAGAGTTCAAAAATAAATCAATAAGTGCAAAGTGTTCTTGCCTGGAGAATCCCAGGGGCATGAGAGCCTGGTGGGCTGACGTCTATGGGGTCACACAGAGTCGGACACAACTGAAGTGGCTTAGCAGCAGCAGCAGCAGCTTTGAAGCTGAGTGGAACATGTGTCCATGTCAGCACCCCTTGTGCTCACTGTAATCAAGTTTTATTTCATACAGGTGACAATTATTTTCTTCAGTATAAAACCATCACTGCTTCACTACTGACATTATAAAAAGTTCAAGGAGTTGTGTTAAGACAAAAATGTGCCTATGACATTCAGGTAATGGAGACCAATAAAGATGTTATAGCCTGAGGAGTTGAATTAATGCCTGAGACACAGTTATCCACTTTACCTTAGGGTCCTAGCTTACCCAGATAATATGCCTGGGCAGAGCTGTCTTACATCTAAAGAAACAATTGACATTTTTACTTCTTTCCTAAATGTTTATTTTGGAGGACAAATGGAAAACAAAATACAGAGAGAGGCACAAGCACATACTCACTGAGCATCCCTAGAGTTAAATTCCTCTGTCCACAGAATTGGAGTGGGCAACCATCCCCTTCTCCAGGGGATCTTCCTGACCCAGGGACTGAACCTAGGCCTCCTGCATCGCAGGGAGGTTCTTTACTGTCTGAGCCATCAGGGAAGCCCCAAATACAGGGTAGTGTCTGTTAATGAGATGCCTTTGTTTTTCCTTTGGAAATCAAGATGAACTGGCCATGTGTATAATTTTTCTTTGTGGTGAGTAGGTTTGTAATAAGGCCATAGATTCTTTTCATGCCATTTTAGAAATCATTTGAAAGGATTCAGGCAGTGATGACCATTATGTTTTAAGATTTTACGTTCAGTTCAGTTCAGTTCAGTCGCTCAGTCGTGTCCAACTCTTTGCGACCCCATGAACCGCAGCACTGTAGGCCTCCCTGTCCATCACCAACTCCTGGAGTTCACTCAAACTCACGTCCATCAAGTCAGTGATGCCATCCAACCATCCCATCCTCTGTCGTCCCCTTCTCCTCCTGCCCCCAATCCCTCCCAGCATCAGAGTCTTTTCCAATGAGTCAACTCTTCGCATGAGGTTGCCAAAGTACTGGAGTTTCAGCTTTAGCATCATTCTTTCCAAAGAACACCCAGGACTGATCTCCTTTAGAATGGACTGGTTGGATCTCCTTGCAGTCCAAGGGACTCTCAAGAGTCTTCTCCAACACCACAGTTCAAAAGCATCAATTCTTCGGTGCTCAGCTTTCTTCACAGCCCAACTCTCACATCCATACATGACTATTGGAAAAACCATAGCCTTGACTAGACATTAGGACATGCAAAGCTTTTCCAATAAGATAAATCCATTTTTCTAAATTCTTTGTATCACTGAGTGCCTGGGATATGGACAGAGGAAGATTAAAATGTATCGTATTGTCACCACATGAAACAGCTAATGAGAAGGAAATTAATAGTGTCTGAAATGAACCCTGGGTTAAGCATAGCTCACGTTGTATTTCTACCATTATTTTTCACTTGCCATTAATTCACTTTAATCAGAGAAGTTCCCTAAACTAATTAGGATTCATTTTTAAAAATCTAAAGTAACAGGTAAATGTATCCTCTATTTATTTTAAGTTAGGAATAATATGGATGCTGAATTGATTGTGAAGACATTTATTATGTTATATGTATACATCAAATGGCTTCAAAAATATGCATGTTTGTCACAGATATTTACTATTATATCAGACTTTTTCTTATTCCTATCATTCCTCTAGCACTTTGTGTTGACTTTTGAGAATGAACATTTTGGAACAAAAGATATATTCTTCCAGGATCCTGCATGCTTGAACCATATTAGACTTTAGTAAATGTTTGTGAAATGAACGATGAATAATGCAAATGTGTTTTAATTTTAGATACAAGCAGATGAAATTGTACTTAAGCTAGGAACTAACTTAGCCAGTGAACTAGATATATAAAATAATGACAAATAAAAATGGTAATTCACCAGAGCTGATATTATATCTGGTATGCTCTGTGGAAGCAGAGAGAGATGGCCATCATTTTTAAAGGATTTGGACAAAGTCAAAGGGCCAGCAAATCTAATATTTTGGTGAGCAGCTCATCCTGATTTCATTAAGGCATGGCTGTTCACTTCCCTTTCTCCTTCACTGAAGTTTTCATCTTTAAAATCTTTTTTAACTGCCATGTTAAGAGGATGTTCTAGTCTAAAGACTCCTGGTTCAGGTACCTTATCTTTAAAAACTTTGCTAGGGGCATGTGGGACATTAAGAGTAAAATACTACAGTATCTCAATAAATACTAATCTAGTACAGAAACAGCTGCACTTAAAACTGAACAGAGTCTAATGTTGTCTGATCATGCAATATGCTGCCCAAGCAAACTCTTTAGGAAGTGCTTGAATCATTCCTATGCCTCCATCTACTTATCTATTCAATCTTTGACTTTTCTTGGCAAAGCTCAAACCCAGTTAAAGTCCATATGCTTTACATTGCTTCACTTTTGCATTTTAGAAAATGATTAGATAGTGCAAATGGATGTGATGATCATATTAGCCAACAGTAATATAAGCCCTTCATACATAAAATTATTTATCTCAGAAGGATATGAAATTTCACTTTGAAATTATGTTGTTTTCTTAATATCACAACATACTGTGCCTCAAGGATAAGTAATTTCATACATTTAGGATCCTTCAATTATATTCCCATATTGGAGAGATATTACATTATTTTACTTTATCTGAATATTAATAATATGATCAATGATAACTTTGATTATAAGTATTCTGAAATTGGAAACATCCCCATATTTAAGTTAGCCACTTTAATGTTCAAACATGTCTTTCTTTATATTATTAGTTGTTTTCCTTTAAACATTTTCATTCTCCACTATTCACTTGTTTGTGATTAATCTGATTAATGTATCTGTACTCTGCTTTTTTATACATTAAAATACTTTAGATAGATTATAAAAAGATGAATGAAATAGAAAATTAAGGCAGAATAATTATCAATGAAACAGAAAATTAAGAAACAACAAATAGAAATAAAACCACAGAATCAAGAGAAAAAAATATCAATCACAATTAGGCAGACCAACAGTTGCTGTGATGATCATCAGACTTGACTCTAGGTTTACTAGGGGCTAAAGCCAAATTTTGTTGAACAATTATCTGAAAAAAGATATATTTGCCTAACATTAAAATACTCATTCTGTAAAAAGAGAAATTACATACCGGACAGGAATGGAAGGGAAAAGAGTACTTATCATACTATGGGACCATTGGACTCATATTTGAGGATCATGGATGCAGGAATGAGATACAGCTGTCCTGAACTGTGTGTATTTATCAGCAGCCTCTTTTTATTTATATTTATGGTTGTGCTTCACGGACGATTGAAACAAAACCATTGACGTCTGAATTTATATGGTGAATTCCATTGGCCTTTGAACCTCAGCGTGCTCAGAGATCTTGATTTTGGTTTTTGTTCTTTACCACTATCAACACTAAATTTTCAATGCTGTTTTATGAAATCAAGTAGAAGCTATAGTTGCAAAATTGTTGACTAGGGTCTCATAAAAGTTGAGAAGATTTTATTGATTTAAATTTTGGTAGTTTTTTCCTTTGGCGTAAAATTATGTGTTTGCCTACACTGTTTTTATTTATGATATTAGCTACTACTTTATAGGTGTATCTTTAATTTCTTACTCTTTGAGCTTTGGGGGAAAAATAAGTCTATATTTTCTTTGAGACCATTGAACTAAGAGGATAAGTGTGTTAGTCACTCAGTCATGTCTGACTCTCTTGTGACCCCATGGACTGTAGCCCACTAGGCTTCTCTGTCCATGGCGTACTTCAGGCAAGAATACCGGAGTGGGTTGCCATTTAAATGCTGCTTATTTTCCGAGATAGCAACTTTGTGGATTCATGACACAAGCTTTATATCGTTATCCTATTCTTGAAATCTACCCCATTTTAAATCTTCTATCAAATCCTTTGCAATATAAAAATTGTTGTGATTAATCTTCTAAAAGCATGGCACACAATTTGAATCAGTTCTAATGAGGTGGATGAAACTGGAGCCTATTATACAGTGTGAAGTAAGCCAGAAAGAAAAACACCAATACAGTATACTAACACATATATATGGAATTTAGAAAGATGGTAATGATAACCCTGTATGCGAGACAGCAAAAGAGACACAGATGTATAGAACAGCCTTTTGGACTCTGTGGTGGGGTGGGGGTGGGGGGCATGATTTGGGAGAATGGCGTTGAAACATGTATAATACCATATAAGAAATGAATCGCCAGTCCAGGTTCGATGCAGGATACAGGAAGCTTGGGGCTGGTGCACTGGGATGACCCAGAGGGATGGTATGGGGAGGGAGGTGGGAGGGGGAGTTCAGGATTGGGAACACGTGTACAGCCGTGGCAGATTCATGTTGATGTATGGCAAAACCAATACAATATTGTAAAGTAATTAGCCTCTAATAAAAATAAATAAATTTGAATTTAAAAAAATAAAAAGAAAAAGGAGTCATATTTTGCAAGCAACTTTCTATAGTATAAAGGGAGTTAAGAATGCCTAGTACCATGAATTCTGACCTTAAAAGATTGAAGACATTTTCAGTTTGAAAAACCAGCAGATATAGATGTATTTTAAAATGTCATTTAAAAAATAAAGCTCTATCTTCCTGGTAAATGACTTATATAATTATATTAACATATAGCCTATTTCCAAATACTGCATTATAAACTACACACAGCAGTAAAAAAAAAAAAAATGATGGCAAATAGAACCAAGTAATGAGTGGCCAAAATCTCAACTTATGTTATACTTCCATGAGTTACTTATGACTTTGAGGGTATTCTGAATTAACTTCTGGTTGTAATACATTTAGTTCCTATTTAGAAAAAAAAAAAAAAAAGATTTAAAAAAGTTTGAGAGCCTGTCTCAGAGTTGTGAACAAAACACGATCCTGTTGGTGCTGAAAGCTATCTTTCTGGGACATTTTTCAACTAACAAAAACTGTTTCAAACTAATCTGATTATCTGTACACTGCAAAGCAATTGACACAGTTGAGTCTCCCCTTTAATCTGCTGACCCATCTCACATTTTACAAGGCACTGTCATGGGCCAGTCCCTCTTTGAGTCCCCTAACACATATCATCTCTTCAGAATATCTTATTTAATCTTCAAAGTTGCCCTGTGAGATAAGTAATAGCCTTTTTTTACATATAACAAAGAAAAATGTGTTAGAGAAAAATAATGTCATGAATCATTCCTATCTGCTTACTAATAAGAAGGGTAAACTGTGATACCAGAACTTTTTCTTTCTTAAAGCATAATCCTTTTCCTCCTAACCAGTGCTTCTCAATCAGAATGATTTTGTTCCCTAGGAGGATATTGGGCAATGTCTGAGACTGTGTTTGGTGTTCATAACAGAGGAGGGAACTCAACTGGTTTCACAGCTGAGTTTCTATGAAAGGTCATATAGACTACTCTCTTCCATGACTCCTGTATATACTCCGCACTCCACTGATTGTTTCCTGAAAATTATAGAGGAAATTGCTTGCATCTACTCATCATTCTGCCTGGAGTACACTGAACCCCCTTTCCTGCCAAATGTGTATTCATTTTCAAGATCCGAATGAAATCTCCATGGTTCATTGATGCTTTCCCCGTGCTCTGCTCATCTTCTCCCCAGGCAAAGTTCACCATGGTCTTCCCCCAACCCCTGCTAGCTTCATGGTTGCCCAGCACTTATAGCTCTGTATTGCAACTTATTGATTTTCTTGATTGTTTTCCCCTAAGACTGAATTCTTTGAGTACTGGCACCAACATCATATTCATCATAGTATTTCCTAGTGGCAGTACAAAGAGTCACTAAACAAATGCTTTATTGTATATTGAATAAATACTAAGTGATCCATGAATCCCTCCTGATTTATCATTCCCTAGCAGCTAGGGAAATGATGCAATAAATTAATTTGCCCAGTATTCTGGAGCATCCAAAAAGATTAGGGATGAGTTTCATTAACTTAAGCTTTCACACTCTCACCCTTTTTTAGTTGGGAAAAAGTCCAAATAGAGGAAAATGTAGTGTTTCAGAACGTGACTCCAAAAACTTTAGTACTTTTAAAAGATGTAGTCTCATTCACATTCCACTTTACTTATTAATATAGGAACTTGGAAAATTTTAAAGTGTTAAGAAAAAAAGCTATCACTTAAGGTCAAATATTGTCCATTCATTAAATAAATTTATATTGATTGCCTAATATGTGCTGGGTTACCTAGAACATTATTTTGGATTTTTTTTTTTTACTAATACTGCATTTTAATAATTATAGTAATTTAGAGGAAAAGTAATGAGTTGTGAGATCTCTTTTCTAATGCCCTAGAATAAATAATTGGTTTGCTTTTACTAAGAAAGTATCTACATGTTTTATATTTGATCTCTGGCTTTATTTGTTAATAATTTTTTAATGGAAGCTAATGTTACCTCTGTACCCCTGATGCTGGGTTCAGAGGTTATTCATCAGTATTGTTTATTAGAGGGAATATTCCAGAACAATAACATCATGTGGTAATATCAGAACATCATCTTTATAAGTAAATTAGAGCATATTGATACTTATAATAGATATACTTTAAAAAAGCATTTCACTACGTAGTTAAATCCATTCTAAGTTTCAAACTGTTTAGTACGAAACAGGAAACAAATCTGTGGTCTTCATATCACAAAGTTATAAAAACCTGTCTTTAGTAATGTAAATGTGGCCTCTTTTAATCAGTTGCACTCAAGAATTATAAATACATGCATGCTAAATCACTTCAGTCGTGTTTGACTCTTTGTGACTCTGTGGACCGTAGCACGCCAGGCTCCTCTGTCCATGGGATTCTCCAGGGAAGAATACTGGAGTGGGTTGCCATGCCCTCCTCCAGCGGGTCTTTTCGACCCTGGGATCAGACGTGTGTCTCTTCATGTCTCCTGCGTTGGCAGACGGGTTCTTTACTACTAGTGCCACCTTATATTCTTACCACCATCACATACTACTGTTAGTGCATCAGGCCATACTTAGTGCTTTACAGTAATCCGTAAATTCTCTGCTTCTAAAGTGGTTGTCAGTCTGAAAAAAAATAAAATGTTTTTATGCCTTCTTTTACTTTTAAAAATATATATATATTGCAATGCTTTTTCAAGGAGCTATTTGCAGAAGGAACTAGTATAACTGGTAAGTAATTATTATATAATTAGTGTATAACTCAGTGTGTATATATGTATATATCCCGTTAACTCAAACACATTGTCTTGGGTTTTTCCCTCAAATATTTTACCATACAAAGATCCAAAGACCTTTTTTTCAATTTTATTGAAACTCCATTCTCAGGACAATATTAAATGTTTTATTTGCTGTCTCTTTGAATTAGAAGATTATCCTTTAAGACTATAGTGTTCTGTGTTGGTGTATCTATGGTTTAGCAGTACTTCCACGTAGTAAGTAGTATAGTTGATGTAAGCATCAGTTTTGCACTCAGCAGCTCTGGATTCAAGACCTGGATTAAAACCTATAAATTGTGTTTCCCTGTCTCTTGAATTATTTTAGCCTCTGCTTTTCCATTCATTCTCCCAATAAGGGTCATCAGGCCCACTTTATGAACAGACTCTGTTGAAAGGATTCAATGAGATATAAGAGGAATGCCTGGGTATGGTAAGAGTTTGGAGAATGGTGATTTTAATTCAGACCTCACCAAGGTTAGTGGTGAGGTTCAAATTTACGTCAAAGAAAGGGACATAAAATGGAAAAATGAAAAAAGCGATGTCCCCAGAGACTGTGAAATGTCTAACTCCAGGTCACACAGCTTTGATATGCCAGAGTGAGGGCTCCCCACCTACAGGCCAACAGGAGCCCTGACTCATCTTTACATACTCCACATTCTGACACATAGTAAGCATTCCAGAAACAATGAGTAAGTGAGTTTTAAGAATTCCTGTGGAGAACTAAAGTCATAGATGAGTGCGTGAAGAGTGAGCCACACTAGTGCAGCACATGATAGTCTTTTTGCTGAGCCTGTGTTGTTTACACACCCCATGGGCAAGAATCTTATAATATTTGTTTTTATGCTGCCAATACTTAAGAGGGGGCCTCGAGTAGACACTTAATACACCTTTGTTTAATTACTGAATAAGTAAATAGATGAACTCAAAAAGCTGAGAATTAATTTTTAATTTATATGTTTTTAATTTTAAAAAGCTGTTATTTTTCTTATTTTGCCACTACAATTTGGAAAGAAGGTATGTCTTCCAGTGTGTTTTGTCTTAGAGGTCTGCCTTACTGTAGTCTTTTCTACATTTGGTTTAAAATTCTGCAGTTACTTTAAGTCTTCTCTTAGTTTTTTTTTTTTTTATCAACAAGCGATCTTTGTTTTCTCAATATTTAAAAAATATTAATTCCTTTTCATAAGATTCTTTCACTAAAATAATATAAAACTACTCATGTGTACTAAATTAATAGAAAGTCATGACTTGTAGATATTTATTGGTTTTGATTTATACATAGTATATAACTAAAATTCAGGTAGCAAAGTATTGATGGTATTCTGAGGGATTTGTGTTACAAGGTGAAAAAGGAATGATACTCACTGAGCATAATAAGTTGCAATAACACAGACACCTCTAAAGTTGTTTAAGTCATTGTGTGTTCTTAGGACAGTTAATCTTGCCCTGAAATCTTATTTACTCTCATGTTTTTGACAGTTAATTAAAGACCCTATGACTCTGGTCCCACTATTATGTTAAATTCACCATTGATTAAGTCATAATTAAAAATTTAGCTCAAAGAATAAAGGCTGAAGATATACTTAGATGATACTTTTCTATTTGTTTCAAAATAATGTAGACTTCACCAGTTCTCTCCATGGGAGTTTTTAATAACAATTAGAATAAAAATGTGATTTGTTTGAATGTCACTAATTTGCCTTGTTGAAAAATAAAAAATGAGATTTTCTCAGTATCCCCCCTTACCCAGGGAGGATTCTGTATTGAAGTATCATAAATTTTAGTTGCAAGAGGAATGATGAGTAATAAAATATTTATAGAGCCAATTGTTACCTTGACTTTGACCACTTCTGTTGTACACAGAGAGATTTGCATTCAAGTTTAGGTTAAGTAAACATTTGTATAAAACAGTGATAAGAACATGAATAAAAATGTAAATATCTCTGGTTAGAGTGGTTTTAGTTAGTGGGGAAAAAAAAATTATGAAATAGCAGCACCCATGAATTAGACTTTTGAAAATGCTACATTAAAAAAACAGAAACTTGGGTCTTCCCTTGCAGTCCAGTGGTTAAGATTCTGCCCTTCCAGTGCAACGGGTTTGGGTTTGATCCCTGGTCAGAGAATGAAGATCGTGCTGCCAAAAAGAGGAAAAAAAAATTTGAAAGACAATAAAAAGGATATAAAAGTCAAACCAAAAACCTCAACTCACTCCACAAATATAGAGAAATTATTTTGTATTTGGAATTTCTTGCACTTCACCAAGGGCTTACCTGATAGCTCAGTCAGTAAAGAACCTACCTGCAATGCAGGACACCCGGTTCAATTCCTGGGTCAGGAAGATCCACTGGTAAAGGGATAGATTACCTACTCCAGTATTCTTGGACTTTCCTTGTGGCTCAGCTGGTAAAGAATCCGCCTGCAATGCTGGAGACCTGGGTTCGATCCCTGGGTTGGGAAGATCCCCCTGGAGAAGGGAAAGGCTACCCACTCCAGTTTTCTGGCCTGGAGAATTCCATGGATTGTATAGTCCATGGGGTTGCAAAGAATCGAACATGACTGAGTGACTTTCACTTTCACACTTTACCAAACATGTACTATGTCTTCAAAAAGAATATGCTTCCTCTTTCTGAGGTATCCTAAATCTGGAATATTTATTGACTACATTCTCTGTGCCAGACATTCTTTTAGGTGCTGAGGTTATGACAGCATATAGAAAAGTCTGTGCCTTCATAAAGGTTATATCCTAGTTAAGAGGCAGACAGAAGGAACATATGTAAATATACAATGTCAAGAGAAATCAGTCTTATTAAATATATTAAGGAAACAGAATCATGGCAAAGGGCAGTATTCTTCTATAGAGAGTGTTCAAGAAAGTCCTTTTTAGTAAGGTCTGTTAAGATCCTATTGGAAGAGAAATCAGAAGCCCAGCCAGGAGAACCAGCATCAAAAAGGCCCTAGTGCTACTTAGTGAGGCCAAGTAGACCATGGTAAGAACCTTGGATATTTTACTAATTGACCTAGGAAGCCATTGTTAAGACTTTGAACTGGAAGGGAGGAAGATTTTTCTTCTACCTTTCTAGATTCTTTTGATTAGTTTAGTAATTAAATTGACATAACATGGGTTAACTGGAGAAAAACAAATTTAACTTTATATGTATAGAAATCTCATGTAGATGTGAGAAGCTCTCAGACAGGCAGCTGATGCTTGTGTTGCCACCCTGAGCTCAGTAGAAGAGAGGAGCGGTCTGGGGCTTCAAAGGGAAGGAAGATTATTCACAGGAGGGTGGAAAGAGCAAATGTTTGGTAAACAAATGTTTGCCATGCCAGGTGGAGGCAATGATTTTGAACAAATAAGCCCTCCCAGACTCCCCCTAGCTTCTTATACCAGCACACACTCTTATCATTATCCCTGGATGGTTCATTTCCTGGACCGAGTCGTCCATCTGAATTCTTTTAGGTGATTAAGTGGGAGGTAGAAAACTCTTCGTGAGACTGTTAAGCCTTAACTGTCTTCAAATGAACATAATCTATGTGCCAAAGTGGCACATTCTGGGGCAGCCTGCCCTGAACCCTATCAGAGCAACAGAGTGACCTAATCTGAGGATTTTTTTAGAAGGATGAATTTGGCTTTTCTGTGAAAAGGAATAGATGGGGAAAGGATTACATTTTGTCAACAGAGTGGGAAACAATGAGCATAGAAGGGAACATTTCTCTTTCTTGCATAATCACACCTCACTAAAGGGAAGGTAACCATGCAACCAGCTAGATATCTGAGGGATTTATTATTCCAGGAAAAGGGAGAATGGATCTACATATGTAAAGAGCAGTTTTGGTATTGCTCCTGGAAGTAGGACTTGGGGTAGTGGGGTTACCTCCCCTACCTCCACTTTGTAGTGGAGGGGAAGTCATGAGTAGGATTTGAACATGAAGAATCTGAGGTTCTTAGATGGTCTCCAAGGGAAATGATTGGGAGGGGTCTCCAGAAGGTCCAGCAATCTGGATTTCAGGAGTTGTCTGATTGGAGATTTGGTGGCATTTCGTATTATTTTAAAGCAATTCAAGTTCTGGAAATGAGAGCATGTAAAGGGATAAGAGACAAGAACTCTGCTGGTGCTTCTAAGCTCATTTGGTTCTAAAATATGCTCAGAGGGTCATGTGACTTTGAAGGAAAAGAGAAGTTCACTCAGCAACCCCTCAGAGGGAGAAGAGGGGTTGCTGGGTGAACTCTTTTTTTTCAAAGTCTGTACATTACCTTTTACCATAACACCCAGCATCCCATGGATTCACATTCCAGTTTGTTTCTCCAACTTAACATGAAAGCTAGTTTTAGGAGATATAATAGTCGAAATTCCTAAATTGATCCCAGCTTGGCAAAATGATTACCCAAAAAAGAGGGGGGGCTACTTCAACATAAATTGAGCAGATTTCATGCAAAATTACTTTCTCATCTTAAAAAAAAGTGCTTAAAATAGGATTGTGTTTCTCAAAAATTACCCCTTATATGGAAATTCACAGGAAATAATTTTTTCCTGCTTTGGAAAAGTACCATCATTGAAAAGAGTTGCATATTATTGTTTTTACTAGCATTCCTAAAAATTCAAAACATTTGTGTAACACATAGTGAGTGGCTGAAACTTTTTAATGTGCATTTATTACTAATTTATCTGTTCATAACAAAATACTGAAATATATATAAATACAAGTGAAAGGAATCCAGAGAGTTGATGGAAAACTGCAGAGGATCTGAGGTTGAAGTCATTAAGATGCTCAGATCTCAGCTGAGAACAGCCATAAAAGCAGACACCCTCCGTTAGCAAGTGATTTCTTGGTCCCTGTGCTGTGCTCAGTCGTGTCCAGCTCTTTGCAAGCCCGTGGACTGTAGCCTGCCAGGGTTCTCTGTCCACAGAATTTTCCAGGCAAGTATACTGGAGTGGATTGCCATTTCCTCCTCCAGGGGACTTAAAGAATTAAGGAACCAGCATCACTCAGGAAAATATATCAGACTCAGTTGGGAGTTGTCAAGGGCTACAGGAAGCCACTCTAGGGTAGGAAAAGCCAGGAAGTAATCCCATTCAGGTGAGGAATCATCCAAGGTCATGGCCCTGGGCAGAGGGGCTTGAAGGGCTACTTCAAGATCTCCAGGAAGCAGTTGGATTTCATTGTAAATGTGTAGGAGCCCATGTACGCATGCATGCATGCTAAGTCGCTTCAGTCATGTCTTACTCTTTGTGACCCTATGTACTGTAGCCTCCCAGTCTCCTCTGTCCATGGGATTCTCCAGGCAAGAATACTGGAGGGGTTGCCATGCCCTCCCCAGGGGATCTTTCAGACCCCAGGGATTGAACCAGCATCTCCTGCATCACATGCAGATTCTTTACCACTAAGCCACCCAGGAAGTCCTTGTAGGAGCCCATATCCTAGTAAAGAAAGGCATTGGTAAGTGCGATTAAGGACGTTGAAAGGTTTTAATTATAAGAGTAATTTTTAAAAATATTATGAATATGATTTGTGTTTGCTCAGAGAATTTTTTTGTTATTCAACAATTGTTTGAACATTTCCTGAGTCTTACCCCACCAAAAAAGAAAATATTTTAAAGGTCAGAGGCTACAAGCTTTTCATCATTTAGCCAAGAGACATAGATAATATGGTCCATGTATTCAGTTTAATTTAAATAAAATGTCAGCTTGAGGATGTAACTACTAAGCAATTATCTGAAGATAGATTAGAGTGACATTAAGCCACGTTCCTTCTGTCTACCTGGGGATCTCATCATATAGTAATTTATACATTTTACGTTTTATATATTGCTTCTATGAAGAAAATAGTCATAATTTTAAATGAACTCTAAATGTTTTATATTCAGTCATGATGATGTCTCCTAATTTGGAGGTGCATATAAGCAGTGGAAGAATTGGCTCTCTCCATATTTTGATGAGAAATGAAAGGTCCCCTTTTAGACTCAGGGCTTACAGCCCGCTCAGGCACACCATTTGAAGATTTTCCCTCAAGACCAAGTGTCTGGAAAGATCAATTGTGAAGTAATGAAATCAAAGAGTACTTATTCCAGTGTTTTGACAAGGATCCTGAGGCAAGAGACCCCAGGGGATGCAACTATCTCAAAATGTATTAGGAGTTTCAAATGTCACCAGTATCTTATGTCAGTTTCCTCTAGGCTAGTTCCCTGGAAGCTGTTCCAGGTTCTTTCTCTTGAATCTGAAAGATGACCAAACTTTTAGGCATCTTGAGCAAAACATTTACTATCTCTTAGATGAATATTTAGAGACTGGAATTTGTCGAGCAGGGGAAAAAAATGATGCATCTTTCTTTTGAAGAAATTGGCTCTGTGATGATGGTGCCATTCATCCTGCAGAGAATTTTGCATATGCATGGGCCAAGCAATTGGGAGGGGGTGCAGTAAATCTGTGGTGTTTAAGAGAATTAAGGTTTCAAGAAGCAACACTCTGGGATTTAAACTCTAGTTCAAGATGATTTGTATGTCAAAAATAATTGAAGGCTTGTGGTTAGTTGCAGTTTTGAGAGACAGACTCTCCTGGAATAAGAAATAGCATCTGAGATGATGTGAGGAAGTGTCGTGCCTCTCTGTTTTGAAATTTTGCCAGCTATTTTCAAAAATAGTAAGGTTATCCTGCTGTTATGCTCATTACTGATGAGACCCAAATGAGTATATTGATTCCATAACTCAAGAGAAGTGAGGTGAATCTGAAGAGGGTTTGAAGGATAATTGCAAAGATGAGCAACAGAAGAGAAGGTAGGATAAGTTAGGAAAACTGAAGAAGTCCTCAAGAACATCAACAATCCTGAAACTCATGAGCAGTTCCTTGAGGGAAGACGGTGGTCATGTTTGCTCTCTTCCTGGCTGGAGGGCTTTCCACTGCAGGAAGAAAATACTTCCCTGATGGTAAAACTTGGGAGCTAGCAGGAGTGGGAACCAAAAGAGATCATAAATTTGAGTCGTTGGAAGGATTAGGGTGAGGAGAGGATACATTTTCATCTATTTTTTGACTTCAGTAAATTCTGACCCAGATTGATTCTTTTGTCTTTTCTGTTTCCATGAGATTATTCATGTACTTCAGAGAAATACATCTGAAGTGGAAAATTTAGGAGTAGGAAATCAGATCATCAAATCATGCCTAGTATCTATATTCTTGCTCTGCATTCATACACACCTGTTCCTCCTCTGTATTTCCTCACATAGCTTTGTAAGAAAAGTATGATTGCTGCCCTCAGCACTCAACAAAATCATGGCCACATAGTTCAAAATAAACTCACACCATCTCCTTTTGGGGCTTCCCTAGCAGCTCAGCTGGTAAAGAATCCACCTGCAATGCAGGAGACCTGGGTTAAATCCCTGGGTCCAGAACATCCCCTGGAGGAGGGAATGACAACCCAATCCAGTATTCTTGCCTGGAAAATCCCATGGACAAAGAAACCTGGCGGGCTACAGTCCGTGGGGTTGCAGAGTCAGACATGACTGAGCAACTAACACACTTTGACCTCCTTTTTGTTCACAAAGCTACAATAGTTCTTTGACTTTTCAGGGTGCTTTGGGTTGAATTGTCTATACCCAAATTCCTATGTTGAAACCCTAACCCCAAAGGCAATTTTATTTGGAGACAGGACTTTCAAGAGGCAATTACGGTTAAGTGATCTCACAAATACAGGTCCTAAAAGCATAGGATTGGTGGCCTCTATCCCCACACCGGAAACCAAATCCACTGGAACCCTCATCTTTGATGTCCAGAGCCGTTAGAAATAAATGTTTATATTATCTAGCCTCCTACTGTATAGCATTTGGTTATGCCAGCCTGAGCACACTGATATACAGAAGAATGTTTGCTCCTTGACTGTCATCATTTCATTTGTTTCAAATGATGAGAGGTGAGAGGTAGGGAAACTCAAGGTATCAGGGGTAAAATGAGGATGGTGAGAAAAGTTTGAGGCAGGTGTATCTTCAACCAGTTTTTATTAAGGTGAAAACAGAGGCTTGGATTACAGGATCGTTACAAGATGGCTTGGCCTATGACAAATATATGAATGACAGAAAGCTGTATTTCAGAAAGATATTTAGTTCCTTAGCACATAGTGGTGGGTTTTTTTTCATATATATATTATATACTGTGTATTGAGATGCCACGAGCTTTATGTTATGTGTGGCATGCAGGTTTCAGATCTTTAGGCATCTGTGAAGTTTAAGACCTTTAAGGACAGAAGGCAACATTCAAAAATGTAAAATATAGAGGAGAGTCCTATATGAAAAACAGTTGAAGACTTATGGTTGCCAATTGAAGACCAAGTGATCTGATACCTATACCCAGTACAATTAGGAATTCAGCTTAGGAAGGCTTGAACTTAGTCACGTTTTCTCTTAGATAATTACTCTTTAAAACGTCACTGAACAAAAACTGTTTCGTTCTTATATTCATGTATTCATATAAGTGATAAGAATTGCTCTTGAAAGAATGAACATCCAGAATGAAAGACTGAAACCAGTAATATATATTAATCTAAGAACTGTCTCAAAGATAGGTGATGCCCTGCAGAAGCTTATAATTGAGTGTAGAAACCTCTCATGATACTGTTTGGATTCAGTATGACCTGGAAAATTTATACAATCCTCAGACCTAGAAGATCTTGAGCCACAGAAATTTCTAAGAATTCTGCACTTACTAATTTCTCTTTTCCTCATAGCAGCCGTTCTTTAAGGTAGGCTCTGTGAATATTGTGCCCACTTCTCAGTTGAGGAAAATTAAGGCTAAAGGATGTTGTTTGTGCAGGTCTCAGGAATGGCAGCTGAACTAGGCAGTCTGTGTCCATACTTCCACCGGTCTATGTACTGCTCATCAGTTCTGTTCTCTGTAGAGTCCATGCTGCCTCACCTTGAGCTTCTCTGCCCCTCAAACTTGTTTTATTCTTAAAAATTTAGATCAATATGTAACCAAAACTTATGGTAACGAAGGCATCTTTTTTAAAGGTTTTTTTTTTTTTTTTTTTAAGTTGTGTTTGGCTATTCTGGGTCTTCATTGCTGCACTTGGACTTTTTCTAGTTCCAGCAAGTGGACACTTCTGTACAGCTTCCAATGGCAGTGGCTCCTCTGGTTGCGGAGCATGGGCTCTAGGACGCATGAAGGACTACTGAAGCATGGACTTCAGTAGTTCTGGCACGCTGGCATTATTGCTGCGCGGCAGGGGGAATCCCCTCGGACCAGGGATTGAACCCATGTCCCCTGCATTGGCAGGCAGATTGTTAACCACTGGACCACCAGGGAAGTCCCAAGATAACTTTAGATGATCTCAAGATACGAAGTCACATAATACAGGCAAGGTCTTTTGCCTCATTTACCACTAGGGCACATGAGAGCTTCCCTGAGTCAAAAAGAACAAGGCATAAATCATCTGTCACAGGTTATAGGGACCTCAGCCAAACTAGGCATATGATTATCTCTGTGCTCCCACATAGGTGGCCTTGTGTAAATGACCCATCTAAGTTCTGAATCTTTGAAATGAGATTAGATGTTCCAAGAAATAAGAAAAGGTCTCTGGCACAATTGACTAAAGTGCTTTATATAATGTAAATTTGCTCTTGCATAATGATAAATTAATTTTTTTCTGACTGGTGTTAGAACATTAGAGATTTCCCTCCCTCTGTTTTAAAATTATTTTATTTCATTTTTACTTTGAAACTGGGCTTAAAAATCAAAGGTATTAAAATGTTCCATTCTCTTAAACATTAATGAACATATAAAAATGGAACTAACTGAAGAAAAAATTGAGTCATCATTTGTCTTTTAACATAAACTTAACAACCTAAAATTATCAAACTAATCTTGATCTGCATCATCAATGCAAAAAAAAAAAAAAAGTCCTCAATTTTATTAATAATGAACAGGTAATTTTAATACAAACTGCTTTCATTTTTACTAACTTTTATTTACCTTTTAGAGGTATATGTGTATTTTTCATTGACCTCTATGCTGCAAGCAAAAACAAATAAGCAAAAGGAACCATAGAAATGATGACACAGATAAAATTGGAGTTGATTATTAAAGAATACTTTATTTTTGGAATTTTTCTGATACATTTTCAAAGTATGTTACTATACACAGCACTAACAAAATAGTATTTTGTAGATTATTTTTATTTAGGGAAATTTAGTTTACTGCTTTGACATGTTGGTACTTTTATATTATTCATAAATTTACTTTTTTTCTTACTTTAACAAGAAATGTGGGAGATCTTGAAAAACCAGTGCCTAAAATCATTACCTAAACTCTGTAGTCAACTACAGTTATTACATATAACATGATAAAGGTTGAACTTCCTGCTGTAAGCTCAAGTGATGAAAATTCAATGTATGCTATAAAATTTTTAAACTATTTTTGTAGTTAGGAAGAAGGAAATTTTTCCCTCAGATGCCTCAGGGTAGGCATATTTAGATAAAATGAAAAGGAAAGGAAACTCATTTTTATTTTTGAGAACCAGGGAAAGAATTTTCATTTTCTTTGAAATATTTCAGATTCACTGTTCTTTAACTGGATTTTGAACTAGACTTACACAGTTATTTAATTTCACTTACTTGGAAAATACACTAGAAGATATCTACAATTCAAGTGACCTAATTAACTCAAAATCATTTATCTTTTTTCATGTTAATGCATGTATTACATCTAGAAGCATAAAAATATATAGGAAGTGTTACCTCTAACTTCAACATCCTTTTCAAACTTTCCATCTTTGCACTAACAGATTATCTCTTAAGAATATTATTTACAACACAGAAAGTGTGTAAACCATCTTTATCAAGTAAATAATGGAAAGCACACTTCAGATTAGAAACCAGAAAGCATGCTTTCTGGCCCTATCTTTGTTCAGTTCAGTCGCTCAGTCGTGTCTGACTCTTTGTGACCCCATGAATTGCAGCACGCCAGGCCTCCCTGTCCATCACCAACTCCCAGAGTTCACCCAAACTCATGTCCATTGAGTCGGTGATGCCATCCAGCCATCTCATCCTCTGTCGTCCCCTTCTCCCCCTGCCCTCAATCCCTCCCAGCATCAGAGTCTTTTCCAATGAGTCAACTCTTTGCATGAGGTGGCCAAAGTACTGGAGTTTCAGCTTTAGCATCAGTCCTTCCAAAGAACACCCAAGACTGATCTCCTTCAGAATGGACTGGTTGGATCTCCTTGCAGTTCAAGGGACTCTCAAGAGTCTTCTCCAACACCACAGTTCAAAAGCATCAATTCTTTGATGCTCAGCTTTCTTCACAGTCCAACTCTCACATCCATACATGACCACTGGAAAAACCATAGCCTTAACTAGACAGACCTTTGTTGGCAAAGTAATGTCTCTGCTTTTGAATATGTTATCTAGGTTGGTCATAACTTTCCTTCCAAGGAGTAAGCATCTTTTAATTTCATGGCTGCAGTCACCATCTGCAGTGATTTTGGAGCCCAAAAAAATAAAGTCTGACACTGTTTCCACTGTTGCCCCATCTATTTCCCATGAAGTGATGGGACCAGATGCCAAGTATCTTTGTTACTTGCAAAAATTCTGGCTGTGGGTAAGCCACTTAACCTCCCTAAGCTCCCTACATCATTAAGATAGAAATAATAGTACCTGCTCTGTGCTTGCATGAACATCTCAGGTCAAAAATATAAGCCTATCTTTTGTAAACTGTAACATACAATGGAAAGGCAAGCTCCTGTATGCTTTCACTTTGTAGAAGTTGATAGTTGTTAAGAGAGTAGATCTGAAATTTTATCACCACAAAAAGAAATGTAATTATGTATGAGGACAGAGGTGCTAGCTAACCTTATTGTGGTAATCATTTTGCAATATATACATGAATCAAATCATCGCATTGTACACCTGAAGCTTATGTAGTTACATGTCCTTGTCTCAATAAATCTGGGATTATTTTTTAATGAAAAGGAACAAATAGCAAAAAAGACATTACAATAAATAACAAAAAATTATGAATATAAAATTATCATCTGTGGCTTGAATATTCACTAAGGGAGCCACTTGCCACTGTGGCCATTCAGCACTTAAAATGAGCTCTAAGTGTGAAGTCAATCATGTTATGAGGGCTTACTGTGGAAAAAAATGTATAAAATCATATTAGTAATATTGGTTACATTTTGAAATTATAATTTTTGTGAATTTATTTCTACATAAATTTTGTAAATTTAATTTTCAATTTTTTGAAATTCTAATTTCAACATGTAGTCAAATAAAATTGCTAATATGATTTTATACATTTTTTTCTCCACAGTAAGTTTTCATAACATGATTGACTTCCCACTTACAGCATATTTTAAGTGCTGAATGGCCACATGTGGCAAATGGCTCCCTTAGTGAATATTCTAGCCACAGATGATAATTTTCTATTCATAATTTTATATTATTTACTGTAATGTCTTTTTTGCTATTCCTTTTCACTTAAAAAAAAATCCCAGATTTATTGAGACATGGACATGTAACTACATAAGCTTCAGGTGTACAATGTGATGATTTGATTCATGTATATATTGCAAAACAATTAACACAATAAAGTTAGCTAGCACCTCCGTCCTCATGTTTAATTACATTTCTTTTCGTGGTGATAAAATTTCAGATGTATTCTCTTAACAACTTTCAACTTCATATAGGGTTAAATAAAATGTATTATTAAATTTTTTAAAAATGTAAGCTCTCATTGGGGAAACAGAGTAGGTGTCTTGGCGGAAACATAAATACTCATGAACTCCTTGTACAGTTCACCTCATTCCTTTCACTCTTACCAGCCTACTGACTTAGGATAAGATCCTTCACTTTCCTGAGTTTCAGTTTCTTCATCTTCCAAACAGCAATTATGAAAACATTCCCCTCCCTGGTCAAAGTGAAGTTTAAAACAAGCAAATATATGTAAAGCACTTGTAGAGGAGCCTAGCAGTTTCTGAGTATAAAATAAATCATAATCATTATTATCTTCTTTTAAAATGCACATATTTGACAGCATAATGACACA
This sequence comes from Bos indicus, assembly GCF_029378745.1. NCBI lineage: Eukaryota > Metazoa > Chordata > Mammalia > Artiodactyla > Bovidae > Bos > Bos indicus. The sequence goes on from NC_091787.1 coordinate 12,626,615, forward strand.
TTTTTGTACTTTGCATTTGTAGTACATGCTCAGTGTAGTCTATGTTTAGAAGAAAAAATGATTTTTTGTACTATTTCTTTTTCTGCAGTAGATAATACATATGTACAGTAAAAGCTCAGAATATACAGAAAAGCATCAAGGGCAAATAAAAGCCACTAGCAATGCAGCCATCAAAATATAATCACTGTTTAGCATGTTTCAGAAAGAAAAATACTTGAGCAAATGTGATTTCAGGGAAAACCAAGGTAAATAGGTGACAGCAATAGCAAGGGGATGAATTTGGGTTGCAAAGAAACCAGTCCCTAGAATGGAAACCAGTGGCGTGAGGACAGAGTGGGAGGCAGATATTCAGGAAGTATAAGACAAAAAGAAGCAAAAGACTTTGCTGGGGAGGGGTGAGGGGGGTGATGCACTGGAAGATTTGTACTGACGTTGTTGTTGTCCAGTTGCTAAGTCACATTGGACTCTTTGCCACCCCGTGGACTGCAGCACACCAGGTTTCCCTGTCCTTCAGAAATCACCCAGAGTTTGTTCAAATTCATGTCCATTGAGTTGGTGATAACTGTCTAACATCTCATCCTCTGCAGCCCCCTTCTCCTTTTGCTGTCAATCTTTCTGAGCATCAGGGTCTTTTCCAATGGGTTGGTTCTTGACATCAGTATTGGATGGCCAAAGTATTGGAGCTTCAGTTTTCAGCATCAGTTCTTCCAATGAATATTCTGGGTTAATTTCCTTTAGGATTGACTGGTTTGATCTGCTTGCAGTCCAAGGGACTCTCAAGAGTCTTCCCCAGCACCATAATTCAAAACCATCAATTTTTCGGTGCTCAGCCTTCTTTATGGTGCAACTCTCACATACGTGCATGATTACTGGAAAAACCGTAGCTTTGACTATATAGACCTTTGTCGGCAATGATCAGGATTGACATATATACACTATGGATACCATGCATAAAACAAATAACTAATGAGAACCTACTGTATAGCACAGAGAACTCTACTCAGTGCTCTGCGGTCACCTAGATTGGAAAGAAATCCAAAAAAAGAGAGTATGTATGTATACATATAGCTGATCCACTTTGCTGTACAGGAGAAACTAACACAGTATTGTTAAGCAACTATATTCCAATAAGAATTTGTTTATTATAATATTCTGAAAAAAGAAAGACTTTTAAAACCGTAGTAGTTTTTACAAGGACTGTTAATCACTCCAATATGCCAAAGACTAAATAAGCAAAGTGCTTGCCCTTGCTTTGACTTCACTGATTTCACTCTTGCCTCCGTAATATTTTGAGCTTCCCTCGTGGCTCAGATAGTAAAGACTCTGCCTGCAGTGCAAGAGATACAAGAAATTCTGATTCAGTCCCTGGGTCAGGAAGATCCCCTGAAGAAGAGAATGGCAGTCCACTCCAGTACTCCTGCCTGGAGAATTCTGTGCACAGAGGGGCCTGGCGGGTGGCAGTACAAGGGGTCGCAGAGTCAGATACAACTGAGCAAGTACCACTCTCACAGTTGTATAGTATTTGACAGCCCTACGATCAGTGATGTCTCCAGAGCTGGTTTATAGAGTTATCCACATAGACAGAGGGAGAGGGGTCAGGAATAGAAACCACCTTCTACAGAATGGCTGCGATCCAAAAGTCTACAAATAATAAATGCTGGAGAGGGTGTGGAGAAAAGGGAACCCTCTTACACTGTTGGTGGGAATGCAAACTAGTACAGCCACTATGGAGAACAGTGTGGAGATTCCTTAAAAAACTGGAAATAGAACTGTCTTATGATCCAGCAATCCCACTGCTGGGCATACACACTGAGGAAACCAGAAGGGAAAGAGACACGTGTACCCCAATGTTCATCGCAGCACTGTTTATAATAGCCAGGACATGGAAGCAACCTAGATGTCCACCAGCAGATGAATGGATAAGAAAGCTGTGGTACATATACACAATGGAGTATTACTCATTAAAAAGAATACATTTGAATCAGTTCTAATGAGGTGGATGAAACTGGAGCCTATTATACAGAGTGAAGTAAGCCAGAAGGAAAAACACCAATACATTATACTAACGCATATATATGGAATTTAGAAAGATGGTAACGATAACCCTGTATACGAGACAGCAAAAGAGACACTGATGTATAGAACAGTCTTATGGACTCTGTGGGAGAGGGAGAGGGTGGGAAGATTTGGGAGAATGGCATTGAAACATGTGAAATGTCATGTATGAAACGAGATGCCAGTCCAGGTTCAATGCACGATGCTGGATGCTTGGGGCTGGTGCACTGGGACGACCCAGAGGGATGGTATGTGGAGGGAGGAGGGAGGAGGGTTCAGGATGGGGAGCACATGTATACTAATTAAAAAAAAAAAGAAAAAAAAAAGAAACCACCTTCTAGACCTTTCCCAAGGAAAATGAAATAGGAAGAGGAAAGATCACTAAATCCTTATGGTGTCCAAAGCCATTGTCCTGGTGGATGGATGGTGAGTGAGAACTGGCAGAAGAACAAATGAGGAAGAGAAGGAAATTTGACATTCCTGGATTTATGCAGATGGATTAGCGAATTATTCATATACAGGAACAACTTTTTAAAAAGATTCGAAGAAAGAAATGACAAACCAAGTTTGTCAAATTCGTTTTCTAAAAACAGGCATTAAGCGGTAATTATTATTTTGTAAAACTATGCACAGTGACAGCTATGTATGAACACTACAGTGTCAGTACTTGACATTACTACACAATTAAGAATAGATCATTTCAAGTCCTGAGAAATCACTCCTGTTTCCTCCTTAAAGGTCGTTAGTCCTAAACCATTAATCTGAAATATTACAGTGCTTTAGTAGCATGTATGAAAGACAACTTAAAAGTTTAAAGCAGATTTATTCTTTACATGGGGCAGTAATTTAGTTTACAGCTGTTAACCCCTGAAAAGAGAATCATGCCTACCTGATGTGCCTGAAATTCTGGAATTCTATTCCGTACTTCACTGACAAAGAGTGAAGTGAATTGGTTGCATTTTGTGGGGAGGGGGAGGGGTGCGGATAAATTACACATTTCTATGAGGCCATTCAGTTGTTCAGCAGTACATAAGATTGTAAAAAGTGAAAGTGAAAGTTAGTCATGTGCGACTCTTTGCGACCCCATCGACTCTACAGTCCCTGGAAATATCCAGACCAGAATACTGGAGTGGGTAGCTGTTATGTTCTCCAAGAGAGCTTCCCAACCCAGAGATTGAGCCCAGGTCTCCCACATTGCAGGCTGATTCTTTACCAGCTGAGCCATCAGGGAAGCCCATATATTAAAACATAAATATAACATATTTCCAGCCAAGTATATATGCATTTGGCAAAAGTTAATTCTTCCAAATAAAAAGGTTAGTTAACTAGAATACACACACTTGCTTGGGGAAGAACTACAGTGAGTCTCCCATTGCCCCTATTGTATTCAGACTGCCTTATTGCAGAAACAGTAAGTTAAATAACCAGTTACTGAGGGTAGACCATATGTTTTCTGGGCTGTGACTGCAGTGTATGGGTGCCACTTCCACATGGCCAGGATCTTGCTTGTTCGTGTCTCTCTTGCTCCTGGGAGTCTCTGTGTTACACAGGTTGTAGAGACTTAATTCTTCAGAGTTAATTAGCAGATGTATTCTCACAAACTTAATTCTTCTAGCATAATTTTAAAGCTGTACATACTTATTTATTAAAGCCTGGGAAATAAAATTTTTTTTCAACTCAGTCCTATCACACACCACAATCACAACTAGCATATTGGTATTTTTCCTTAAAGAGTTTTTTTTCTAACTTTTTTCCCCCATGACTCTAATGATGTTACATGTATAATTTCTGTGACCTTTTAAAAATTAATTTTTATTAAAGTATAGTTACAATTTTGTTTTAGTTTCTACTGTAAAACAAAGTGAATCAGCCTTATGCATAGGTTTATCCCCTCTTTTTTGGATTTCCTTCCCATTTGGGTCACCACAGAGCACTGAATAGAGTTCTTTGTGCGATACAGCAGGTTCCTATTTGTCTATTTTATACATACTATCACTAGTGTATATATGTCAATCCCAATCTCCCAATTCATCCCACCCCTTCTGTCCCCCCTTGGTGTCTATCCATTTGTTCTTTATGTCTGTGTCTATTTCTGTTTTGCAAATAATCATCTATACCGTTTTTCTAGATTCCTCATATGTGTTAATATGTAATATTTGTTTATCTCTTTCTGACTTCACTCTGTATGACAATCTCTAGATCCATCCTCCTTTTGACTTAATATATCAAGAGTATGTTCATTATATAGTTTTATAAAACACATAGTTGAATAGTGTTATGGGCTGAATATTTCCCCAAAAAATTCCTATAGCGAATTCCATACCCTAGTGGTATTTTGAGATAAGGTCTCCGGGGAGGTATTAGGGTTAGATGAAATCCTGAGAGTGGGGCTCTGGTCTCATAATACTCAGTTCAGTTCAATTCAGTAGTTCAGTTATGTCCGAACCTTTGTGACCCCATGAATCGAGGCATACCAGGCTTCCCTGTCCAAAACCAACTCCCGGAATTTACTCAAACTCATGTCCATCGAGTCGGTGATGCCATCCAGCCATCTTATCCTCTGTCGTCCCCTTCTCCTCCTGCCCCTAATCCCTCCCAGCATCAGGATCTTTTCCAATGAGTCAACTCTGTGCATGAGATGGACAAAGTATTGGAGTTTCAGCTTTAGTAATGAACTTTAGTGTCAGTGAACCTTCCAATGAACACCCAGGACTGATCTCCCTTAGAATGGACTGGTTGGATCTCCTTGCAGTCCAAGGGACTCTCAAGAGTCTTCTCCAATTCAAAAGTATCAATTCTTCGGTACTCAACTTTCTTCACAGTCCAACTCTCACCTCCATACGTGACCACTGGAAAAACCATAGCCTTGACTAGACGGACCTTTGTTGGCAAAGTAATGTCTCTGGCTATCTAGGTTGGTCATAACTTTCCTTCCAAGGAGTAAGTGTCTTTTAATTTCATGGCTGCAGTCACCATCTGCAGTGATTTTGGAGCCCAAAAAAATAAAGTCTGACACTGTTCGCACTGTTTCCCCATCTATTTCCCATGAAGGGGCAGGACCGGATGCCATGATCTTAGTTTTCTGAATGTTAAGCTTTAAGCCAACTTGTTCATTCTCCTCTTTCACTTTCATTAAGAGGCTTTTCAGTTCTTCACTTTCTGCCATAAGGGTGGTGTCATCTGCGTATCTGAGGTGATTGATATTTCTCCTAGCAATCTTGATTCCAGCTTCTGCTTCCTCCAGCCCAGTGTTTCTCATGATGTACTCTGCATATAAGTTAAATAAGCAGGGTGACAATGTACAGCCTTGACGTACTCCTTTTCCTATTTGGAACCAGTCTGTTCCATGGCCAGTTCTAACTGTTGCTTCCTGACCTGCATATAGGTTTCTCAAGAGGTAGGTCAGGTGGTCTGGTATTCCCATCTCTTTCAGAATTTTCCACAGTTGATTGTGATCCACATGGTCAAAGGCTTTGGCATAGTCAATAAAGCAGAAATAGATGTTTTTCTGGAACTCTCTTGCTTTTTCCATGATCCAGCAGATGTTGGCAATTTGATCTCTGGTTCCTCTGCCTTTTCTAAAACCAGCTTGTATATCCGGAAGTTCATAGTTCATGTATTGCTGAAGCCTGGCTTGGAGAATTTTGAGCATTACTTTACTAGCATGTGAGATGAGTGCAATTGTGCAGTAGTTTGAGCATTCTTTGGCATTGCCTTTATAACATTAGTAGTGCCCTTATAAGGAAAGACAACAAAGAGCTCATTCTCTCTTCATACAAACACGAAGAGGTCTTGGGAAGACTTAATGAGAAGGTACCCATCTACAAGCCAAGATGAGAGATCATTCATTAGCCTGAATTGGCTCATACCTTGATCTTGGACTTCACAGCCACTAGAGCTGTATGAATGACCAGATGTTAAACTTGGATTTAGGAAAGGTAGCGGAACCAGAGATCAAGTTGCCAACATCCACTGTATCGTTGAAAAAGCAAGAGAGTTCCAGAAAAACATCTATTTCTGCTTTATTGACTATGCCAAAGCCTTTGACTGTGTGGATCACAACAAACTGTGGAAAATTCTTAAAGAGATGGGAACACCAGACCACCTTACCTGCCTCCTGAGAAATATGGATGCAGGTCACAAAGCAAAAGTTAAAACTGGACACGGAGCAATGGACTGGTTCCAAACTGGGAAAAGGGTATGTCAAGGCTGCATATTGTCACCCTGTTTACTTAACTTATTTGCAGAGTGCCGAACTCTGGGCTGGATGAAGCACAAGCTGGAATCAAGATTGCCAGGAGAAATATCAATAACCTCTGATATGCAGATGACAACACCATTATGGCAGAAAGTGAGGAGGAACTAAAGAGCCACTTGATGAAAGTGACAGAGAAGAGTGAAAAACTTGGCTTAAAACTCAACATTCAGAAAACTAAGATCATGACATATGATCCCATCACTTCATGGCAAATAGATGGGGAAACAATAGAAACAGTGACAGACTTTATCTTTTGGGGCTCCAAAATCACTGCAGATGGTGACTGCAGCCATAAAATTAAAGATGCTTACTCCTTGGAAGTAAAGCTATGACCAACCTAGACAACATATTAAAAAGCAGAGACATTACTTTGCCAACAAAGTCCTATCTAGTCAAGGCTATGGTTTTTCCAATAGTCATGTATGGATGTGAGAGTTGGACTATAAAGAAAGCTGAGTGCAAAAGAATTGATGTATTTGAACTGTGGTGTTGGAGAAGACTCTTGAGAGTCCCTGGGACTGCAAGGAGATCCAACCAGTCCATCCTAAAGGAAATCAGTCCTTAATATTCACTAGAAGGACTGATGCTGAGGCTGAAACCCAATACTTTGGCCACCTGATGTGAAGAACTGACTCATTTGAAAAGACCCTGATGCTGGGAAGGATTGATGGCAGGAGGAGAAGGGGACAACAGAGGATAAGATGGTCGGCTGGCATCCCTGACTCAATGGACATGAGTTTGAGTAAACCCCGGGAGTTAGTGATGGACAGGGAAGCCTGGCGTGCTGCAGTCCATGGAGTTGGACATGACTGAGTGACTAAACTGACTGATATAGCCAAACAGAATGTGAAAAAAAAGAATGTTTTCAACCTATAGCACTGCACAGAAAAACATGATCACAACTCTTTAATGTTAGTTAGAATATCACAGCTAAATTTGAAACCAGCCTTAGGAAAATAGTGAAGACGTTTAATTTATTTTATCTTTCCTTTCCCTTCTCTTAATTTTCTTCCCATTCAGCAGGCTTGTATTTTGCTTCACTCTAGAAGGAAAAAGAAGCTTGGATCCATATGCCTTCAGTTTTTTTTAATTTATTCTGTACCTTCTGTCAGGGTACCAATGTTCTTTTCCATTCTCTCCTACCTGAGAATTGATGTTATATAATGCTGGAATCTTAGATGTGCAGAGGATTTCCGAGGCTATTAACCTAATATCCCATCTAATATATGTTGTTCCTTCTGTAACATCTTTAGAAAGTGTTCATTTAATCTTAAATAACCTTCAGTGTTAGGAAGCTCACTATCTCACAAGCCAGTCTCATTTATTGATATTCATCTCTGACTGTTGGAAAACTGCCCCAAATAGCAAGCCCCAAACCCTGACACCTTTCCTATTAATACTGGTATTACCTTCTGAAGGAATCATGAAGAGCAAATCTAATTCCACTTTGACTTAAAGACCTTCAGAAATTTGAAAACAGCTATAGAATCCACCTTCTCATGGATAAATGTTATCAGTCCATCCCCTCTCCCTGTGGGATATGACTTTGAGTCCCATTACCAATCCTGTCGCCTCAGCTCTCAACTGTGGGCCTGTTCCTATGAAAGTAGATGTCATAAACCCACAGCCTGCAGCCTAGTCTTTGATCCTTGAGCATTTGAAAGGAAAAGAGGAAAGACACAAATGGCATTATTTCATTAATTTGGCGCGTTCTCCCCTTTTTCCTTATGCCTAGAAGTCATGAGTCATCTAAGTTACCTGCCAACTTTTGGAAGCATTTCTGTGGCCTCTCTTCAAGGGTAGATTCCTCAACTCACGTCAGTATTGTAGGTGATCTGAACAGTTTGGAGGAAAAGAGAGCTGTCACCTCCTGCATTTCATTACATGTCACTAGTGGGTTAAAATCAATGTAGAACTTTTATCAACCATTTATCCTCTCAGCTTTTGTTTACTCTTCATTTGTCTTATTAATAATAGCTTAAATTCCTAAGACCTTTTTCCACTCTTTACATTCCTCTTGAGTAAGTTATCTGCTGTCTTTTTTTTATTTTATGTATTTAGTAGCTGTGCTAGGTCTTGGTTCCTGCATGAGCTTTTCTCTCATTTCATTGTGGTGTGTGGGCTTCTTACTGCGGTGGCTTCTCGTTGTGGAGCATGGGCTCTAGAGCACACAGTCTTCAGTCGTTGCAAGGTGAGGGCTCAGTAGTTGCTCTTCTCAGTCCATGGACTTAGTTGCTCCACAGCATGCGGGATCTTCCCAGACCAGGAATCGAACTCATGTCTCCTGCATTGGCAGGCATATTCTTTACCACTGAGCCACCAGGGAAGCCTTTGAATTTAAGAGTAATTGCTTTCCAATGTTGTGTTTGTTTCTGCCGTAAAACATCTTGAATCAACTATAATTATACTTATAGCTCCTCCCTTCTGAGCCTCCCTCCCACCACCCCATCCCACTTCTGTGGGTCATCACAGAGCACCAAGCTGAGCTCCCTGTGCTATGCAGCAGCTTCCCACTAGCTGTCTGTTTTACACATTGTAGTGTAAAATACGTCAATTCTACTCTCTCAATTCATCCCACCCTTCCCTTCACCAGTGTGTCCACAGGTCCATTTTCTATGTCTGACTCTCTATTCCTGCCCTGCAAATAGGTTCATCAGTACCATTTTTCTAGATTCCATATATATGCATTAATATGTTATTCTTCTGGTCTCTGCTGTCTTTTGCTTGTGCAGTTAGGTTTCTGAACCTAAGCTGAAGACTGTGCATTTATTACAACTGCTCATCTCTTCCTCAGTTCATTCCACCAGGGCAGAATTGGAGAATGTTTTGGTCCTGGATCTGTCAGTCCTATTATATAGGGTTGTTTTATCTGCAAGAAAGCTCTGTCTCTGTCATGTGCTGATAAGCTGGTGAACAGGACCAAACTGCGGCAGGTACCTAGAAACAGGGATCTGCAAATATTCTTTTTCCCCCCAAATCCAGCTCTCCCTTCTCATCTTTGAGTCTTTCCTCCTTCACCAAAACTTGACACTGAGGTGTGGGAGGTCTGCCTTTCAAATGGCTATCTGGTTCTTCTACTCATTCTCATGGTTGGGAAGGAATGGTCCCTCATCTAATTAAGCCTATATCTTGTGAGTAATCAACTGGTTTGGCTAGCTGGCTCTTTCTCTTTTAATCCATTTTTTCATATCATTACCCAACCATGTTCCTAAAATACCACTCTCATCATGTCTGCTCTACTCCTGATCTTTTTAAAAATTATTTATTTATTCATTTATTTTGGTCTCCACTGGGTCTTAGTTGCAGCAGATGGGATTTTCATTGAGTCATGTGGGATCTTTAGTTTCAGTGCCTAGACTCCCCACTTATGGTGTCTGTGCTTAGTCGCTCCAAGGCATGTGGGATCTTAGTGCCCACACCAGAGATTGAACCCCGCATCCCCTGCATTACAAGGAGGATTCTTAACCACTGGACTACCAGGGAAACCTTCTGATGTTTTAATGGGCTCTAGTTAGCAGTGCAGACTCTTCTATCTGGGGTTCATGGCCTCCATGATCCCCTTTCTTTCAAACTCACCCATTGTCCTAAGCAGCCTAGACTTCTGTATCCTTAAATATGTTTGCTCATTCTGACTCCTTTCTTGTTCATGCTCTTTCTTTTGCATAGCATATTCTTTATTCTCCTTATTGACCAGCCAGTTCTTATCTATTCTTTAAAGGACAGATTTAATCCCTTTTCCTCTATTATTTATTTACCCTGGTCTGCACTGGCCAACGTTAAGTCAACTCCTGATGTCTAGGTCATGATTATTCTGTTATCTCTTTCTTAATAGTTCTACATGTGTTATATTCCCTGCTTCTGGGCTGAAGCAAGGGGCTTCAGCCATGACATGAAGGGGCCATGTCAGCTAATACTTTGGGTTTAAACTACTTTTCCTGAAATAACATTAAACCTCTAGTTGATGCTTGGTAAATGTTGCTCTTGGGTTGATACAATTATCTTGCAAGGGAATGCAGTTCTTAAATGAATCACTGATTAAATGTGAAATTAATTTGATTAATGTATTGACTGTGAAATTTGAAGCTGAGGACAATATTTGGGAGTCATCGATTTATTTGCCACTCTTCTAACAATATTTCTGAAGAGCTGTCTACTTGTCCCACAAACATGGCTATCTTGATTCAATTCTGGCATTCCTGTCAAAGGAGGACACAGGGAGTTGTTGTTGTTGTTTAGTCACTATATTGTGTCTGACTGTTTGCAATCCCATCGACTGTTTCCTGCCAAGCTCCTCTGTCCATGGGATTTCCTAGGCAAGAATACTGGAGTGGGTTGCCATTTCCTTTTCCAGGGTATCTTCCCACCCAGGGATCAAACCTGCATCTCCTACATCTCCTGCATAGCAGGCAGATTCTTTACTACTGAACCACCTGGGTTCAGATTCTGTACTACTGAAACCCACACTGGGTATAGTTCTTCTTTTAAAAACTGCATGTAAATTCTTCCCTTTGCTGAATAACAGTCACTTCTCTGAGCTTTCACAAGTGTTCACTCACAACACATTGTGTGTGTGTGTGTTCAGTTTAAGTCTAGAAAAGTAAACAGTGCCTTTTTCTCAGTTTTTGTTTGTTTGTTTGTTTGTTTGTTTTTACTTTTGCTGCTGCTGCTAAGTCACTTCAGTTGTGTACCACTCTGTGCGACCCCATAGACGGTAGCCCACCAGGCTCCCCCATCCCTGGGATTCTCCAGGCAAGAATACTGGAGTGGGGTGCCATTTCCTCCTCCAATGCGTGAAAATGAAAAGTGAAAGGGAAGACGCTCAGTCGTGTCCGACTCTTAGTGACCCCATGGACTGCAGCCTACCAGGCTCCTCTGTCCATGGGATTTTCCAGGCAAGAGTACTGGAGTGGGGTGCCATTTCCTTCGCCTATCACATACTAAATCAATATCTAACATTTACAAAAACAAAATTCTCCTCATTTGCTGCACAGTAACATTTTTAAGATTTTATTTCAATCCATTGGAGAAGATTCTTGAGAGTCCCTTGGACTGCAGGTAGAGCATACCAGTCAATCCTAAAGGAAATCAGCCCTGAATATTCATTGGAAGGACTCATGCTGAAACCCCAATACTTTGGCATCCTGATGTGAAGAGCCAACTCACTGGAAAAGAATTTGGTGCTGGGAAAGATTGAGACCAGTAGGAGAAGGGGGCGAAAGAGGATGAGATAGTTGGATGGCATCACCAACTCAATGGACATGAGTTTGAGCAAACTCTGGGAGATGGTGAAGGACAGGGATACCTGGCTTGCTGCAGTCCATGGGGTCACAAAGAGTCAGACACAGCTTAGCAACTGAACAGCAACAACACTTGAGTTATATATTGCTATGGAGACTTGAGTCTCCATTCAAAAAACTAGCATGCAGTGTGTAACTTATTTTGTTTGTCCTGATTTATAATATTTTTATTTCAACAACATTTACACTCTTGAATAGTTATCATGTTGTTGTTGAATTGATAAAATCTTAAAGTGCTTTCAAAATTCCAGACTCTTACACAACTTACTTCTGTTTTATGTTGTTATAAATAATTCAAAGTTGTATCACCATCCCCAAAATATTGATATATTGATTAGGCCCCTAATTAGCCACAGCATCAGGTTCCATCTTACATAAAAAGAGCAATATAGATAAGCCATATTTTTTTATTCCCCTGGGAAACTCATTGTTGCTTGATTCTCTTGCAAATTTACATCAGTTTCTGGTTCCTAGGATGACAGAGGAACTATCTAAATTGTCTGGAGATTACATATTCCCACACACTGAAATCCTCTTAACTGGATGATTTAGCTTTCTCTGCTACTGTGCCTGTGGGCAAAAAAGCAAAGTGTGAGGAAATTCCAGACCCAGTTACACTCAGGAGGTATCAGGTTAAGGAAAACATAAAAACAGTAATATTTACTATTATGATTTGATTTGATTGTTTTTGGTAGAGATGTGAGAAATTACTACAGTACAAATCAAGAAATTCTTCAGGGCTGCCAGGTGATGGCTATTACCTATCAATCTTTTGTTTTCTCTTTTTTTTTCCTAATTATATGTACTCTTATTTCAGGTAAAGAAAGCAAAGTCTTCTTACTTTTTTGAGAAGAAAACATAATAATCATTAAATTTAAATTTAGTATTAGATCAGATCAGTCGCTCAGTGGTGTCCGACTCTTCGCGACCCTATGAATCACAGCACGCCAGGCCTCCCTGTCCATCACCAACTCCCGGAGTTCACTCAGACTCACGTCCATCAAGTCAGTGATGCCGTCCAGCCATCTCATCCTCTGTCGTCCCCTTCTCCTCTTGCCCCCAATCCCTCCCAGCATCAGAGTCTTTTCCAATGAGTCAACTCTTCACATGAGGTGGCCAAAGTACTGGAGTTTCAGCTTTAGCATCATTCCTTCCAAAGAAATCCCAGGGCTGATCTCCTTTAGAATGGACTGGTTGGATCTCCTTGCAGTCCAAGGGACTCTCAAGAGTCTTCTCCAACACCACAGTTCAAAAGCATCAATTCTTTGGCACTCAGCCTTCTTCACAGTCCAACTCTCACATCCATACATGACCACAGGAAAAACCATAGCCTTGACTAGACGAACCTTTGTTGGCAAAGTAATGTCTCTGCTTTTGAATATGCTATCTAGGTTGGCCATAACTTTCCTTCCAAGGAGTAAGCGTCTTTTAATTTCATGGCTGCAGTCACCATCTGCAGTGATTTTGGAGCCCAGAAAAATAAAGTCTGACACTGCTTCCACTGTTTCCCCATCTATTTCACATGGAGTGATGGGACCAGATGCCATGATCTTCGTTTTCTGAATGTTGAGCTTTAAGCCAAGTTTTTCACTCTCCTCTTTCACTTTCATCAAGAGGCTTTTGAGTTGCTCTTCACTTTCTGCCATAAGGGTGGTGTCATCTGCATATCTGAGGTGATTGATATTTCTCCCGGCAATCTTGATTCCAGCTTGTGTTTCTTCCAGTCAGCGTTTCTCATGATGTACTCTGCATATAAGTTAAATAAGCAGGGTGACAATATACAGCCTCGACGTACTCCTTTTCCTATTTGGAACCAGTCTGTTATTCCATGTCCACTTCTAACTGTTGCTTCCTGACCTGCATACAAATTTATCAAGAGGCAGATCAGGTGGTCTGGTATTCCCATCTCTTTCAGAATTTTCCACAGTTGATTGTGATCCACACAGTCCAAGGCTTTGGCATAGTCAATAAAGCAGAAATAGATGTTTTTCTGGAACTCTCTTGCTTTTTCCATGATCTAGCAGATGTTGGCAATTTGAGCTCTGGTTCCTCTGCCTTTTCTAAAACCAGCTTGAACATCAGGAAGTTCACAGTTCACATATTCCTGAAGCCTGGCTTGGAGAATTTTGAGCATTACTTTACTAGCGTGTGAGATGAGTGCAATTGTGCAGTAGTTTGAGCATTCTTTGGCATTGCCTTTCTTTGGGATTGGTCCTGTGTTCAAATATTTAGGCTGAAAATAGTTTAATCAAATTGTAACATAAATTGATATGTATGTGTATATGTATATATCACTTTAATAAGTAACAATGTCATCTTGTAAGAATTAATTGATGAATCCACTTGAAATGTGTTAGATTCAACTCTATTCAGAACTTAGTTATTAATTAATGCAGGAGCAACTCTTATGTAAAATTTGACATTTCAGCTAGAAAGAAGTGGAAGAACTTTGGGGAAATAGTTCTTCAGAATGGTAATAAACATTTGTCCTTTAGACATTTTATGAAGGTCTCAGAGGCTTTAGCTTTGTTCATCCTAAAGAAGGATTGTAGATAAAGTTTTTGAAACACCATTTCACAGCTTTTTTGGAAATAATCTCTATCAGCTGTGATTTCTGTACAAGTAGTTTGAAGATAACAAAAAAAGCAGAAAGAGCTGCACATATACTTCAGAAGTATGTACAAACTTCAGAGTGGTTCTGCATCTTGTTACAGTGGGGAAGTGTGGGTAAAACAAGCAATGAAGAGCTGGCCATGGGAGTTATACATAAATGGTATACGTAAATGGTTATATGTAAATGGTTCCATTTAACTGATGAATCAGTCAGAGAAGACCTTTTTGCAGAATGGTGATTTGAATTGTATGGATTACAGAAAGGGAAGTTTCAGTAAACCAGATCCAAGAAGAAGACATAATTTGAAAGAATGTTGAAAAGATAATAAATAATCAAAATTATATTTTAATTTCTTATCACAGAAGCAGGAAAATGGTTCTTTGCAACCTTTTCCCAAGTAGCCAAATCTCTCTTGTGCAACTGAAGTAGCAAAATAAATATGAAGCATCATCTCTCTACAGAGCACTTTGATCAACATCATGAGCAATACCAGAAGGAGGAAGAGGTAGCCCTTGTCTCAAAGGACATGGTTTATTTATTAGAGGGAGATGAGATATGTATACAAGTAGCCACAATGCAAGAGAGAATTTAGTAATATTTATTATGAAATACAAATAAGGTGCTAGAGAGAACATAGAGGAAATAAATTTACTCCAGCTAGAGTTTTACAGAACTTATGTGGAGATCATCTTCGTGCTAATTATAAACATTAATGAGAAATTCTTTACACATATATGAAAAGAAAAGGCTCTCCAAATAAATATGGAAGAGAGAAAAGGATGGAACATGTATGAGGAAAAGCAAATGACCATCTATGAATATAGTTCAAGGTAGTGCTTCCGAGGCAGCTCAGTGGTAAAGAATTCGCCTGCAGTGATGGTACTTGGGTTTGATCCCTGCATTGGGAAAATTACATGGAGAAGGAAATTTCAACCCATGCCAGTATTCTTGTCTGGGAAACCCCATGGACAGAGGAGCCTGGAGGCCAACAATCCATGGGGTTGCAAAGAGTCAGACACAACTTAGCAACTTAAGTAACAAACAATATTTGTCTTAGTTTCCAAGGACTGCTGTAAAAACTAACCACAGACTGAAGGACTTAAACTACAGAGATTGATGGTGTCAGAATACTAGCGGCCAGAAGTCCAACATCAGAGGGTCAGCAGGGTTGATTGCTTCTGAGTGCTGGAAGGGATCGTCTGTTTCATGCCTGCTCTTAGCTTCTTAAGTCTGCGAACAATCTTTGATGTTCTTGGGCTTGTAGGTGCATCTCTTCAGTCTCTGCCTTCATCTTTAGGATGGCATTCTCCCATGTCTGTGTGTCTAGCTATGTCTAGATTTTCACTTTTTATGAGGCCCTTAGTCACTGGACGTAGGCCCACCCAGATGACCCCACTGTTCACTTGATTACCTCTGTGAGTCTCTGTCTCCAAATAAAGTCAGATTATGACCTGCTAGGACTTTACCATATCTTTTGGAATGGATGTAAATCCTTGTCCTTTATAAACCATGACAGTATGTAAAGAAGATAAAAATGACGGTTTGGGCTGAAAAGAGATTCTCTTTATGTATTAAGAGGCCTTGATATTCATAGACATTATTCGCAGAGGGAAGCTCTGTGACCAATATGGTCAGAGTGAATATGTTTAATTACCTTGGGATAGAATAGCTAATAAGCTAATATATGTAATTGGGATGCAAAATTGTAAAAGAAAGAATAGATGTAAATGATTTTGAAGGCAACAATAAATAAAGATTTTTCAAAACTTAACTCTTGAGATGAGGAATTTGGATAGGGAGAATGGTCAGTTTATCATAAGATGGATGGAATTTCATTGAGGAAAATAATGCCTTCTTTCAACTTCCAAGAGATGGAAAAGACATTGAACACAGAAAGGCCATCCATGACCCAGTGTGCAGACTATTTCCCCACTGAACACTAGGCTAATATCTGAAAACCTGATGTCAGATACCATCTCCTGGGTTAGATGGGCTGTCTTCTTGAAAGGCTACAAAGAGTAGGATTTCCTAGCCATGAAGCAGATTGGGTGGGATTTACACTAACTCCTTGAAACTTAGCATCTAGGAAAAAAGTAATTACTTCTCTGCCCCATACATACACACACACATAGGCACCAACAGGCACGCTAGCACTTATATGCCAGATATAGAAAAATGCTAAGGGGGCTTCTCTGGTAGCTCAGCTGATAAAAGAATCCACCTGCAATGCAGGAGACCCTGGTTCGATTCCTCGGTCAGGAAGATCCCCTGGAGAAGGTATAGGCTACCCACTCTAGTATTCTTGGACTTCTCCTGTGGCTCAGCAGGTAAAGAATCTGCCCGCAATGCGTGAGCCCTGGGTTCCATCCCTGGGTTGGGAAGATCCTCTGGAAAAAGAAACAGCTACCCACTCCAGTATTCTGGCCTGGAGAATTCCATGGACTATTCCTTGGGGTCACAAAGAGTTGGACATGTCTGAGCAACTTTCACTTAAGGGGATACACACAGAAACTAAATTTATTATCATAAGTATTTTGTAAAAATGTATAGAAACCAAATGATAGTTTTCAACATACGTGAGGAAAGTGAAGGCAGCATAAAGAAGTGGAAGAAGGGAAGAGTTTGGAGTCTGGCAGGCAGCCTTACATAGAGCTGCACAAGCGATTTTCTGGGTGACTTTGGACAAATGAACTAATCCTACATGCTTGGGTTAATGTGCTATGTAAGGTGGGGATAAATATGTCAACTAGTTATTTGGAGGATTAGGTGGAATAAGCTATATAAAGAGCACAGTGTTACATAACTCTTTCATTATTATGAATTCTAATTTTCATAAGCAGAAGGATTCTAGATGTTATTCCCCATAGATTTAAACGTGTGCCTAGACTGACTTGCTATCTTAAGCTGAAAAAATTTAACTAGATAATAAAAGATTTCATCTGAATCTGTGGATAGAAAAACCCACAGCTTTTGTGGCACTGTGATGATTCTTAGCAGAAATGGTAACTATTGCTTGTGTAAAGTTTCCTTCAGTTCTGTTTAGCTTTGCAAACCCAGAAGTTCTGATTAATGAGATCTTAATACTTGTTTTAGTTGTAAATAAAGTCGACATTTTCAAATGCATATACCAGTACTGTTTGTTTGAAGAACTTAAGCAATGATCCTAAACTTTTAATGCAGACGTATAATATTGGGCCTGCAAAGACAGACTCATAAGGAAGCACTGGTTTTGAAATAAGACGTAAACAAAACATCCTCCTTTTTTCATTGCTTTTGAATTTTTTTGTACGCCAAAGTTCCAATAGACATTTTCTGGGCAACAGAGTTTGTCAGCAATTATTCTGTTGAGAGTGTAGAAAACAAAACAGTAATTAAATACCTTCACTTATCCCACTTTATCCCTGATTCTGAAGCTAAACTTAATCATAGATAGATAAACATACCCTGGGATCACTTAATGTAGAAAGTATTGGGTAACCGTGCCCTTGCAATAATCTTTTATACAATTATAGACAGTAAGTGCTTTTATATGTACAACTTTAGTTTTTTCTTTCGATCTGTGTCTAACTTGGTAAATAAATGCTCTGGAATATTTTGTTAAATGAAATACTCATCTTGAAGACTATATACCATAGCAGCATCTGAATGTAGTAATTCTGGAATGTGGGAAAGAATGTGGCCTGCAGGATGTGTGAGTCTACGTAATAATTCCTTTCTTTATGGACCAGGAGACAAAGCAAAAAAACAATCCTAGCAATAGAACACTACATAATTTTTTTTAGAAAATAGGAAAGAAATCATGATTTCCCTCAGCTGTTGACATTTTTATCCTTTTTCCTATTTATAATCAGAGTATGTATAAACGTTTATAGACATTGTATTCGGAAACCTTAAATTTCCCATTATGGTATGGACTTTTACATTGCTTAATTAAATTTATAATTCATTTATTAGTTATATTTCAGAAAATAGTCTTTCATCTTATTAAATTTTCTCTATTTTTAGGCATTTATAGTAATCTCAATGTTTCTGTATTTTCAAAATTATAAATAACCATGCAGCAAGTTCTTTCTTATCTTCACTAAGATTTCATGTTCTGTGTCTTGCCTGAGAATATAATTCCTGAGGTTTGATTGTTCAGGTTTCCACTTCCTGGAACCAAGAAAGAAAATATATTTCAAATTAGAAAGACATTTTAACAGAGTTAATAGGACTGTGTCTGGATTTCTTAAGAAAATAAACCTACAATATTAGCTTAAATATAAAGAAAGGATAAAATTAATTTTCTGAGAGATTAGGATATCCAAATGAATATTACTTTGAGGATTTAAGCAAAAAATAGACAAAAAAGTTTTTCCTGCTTCTTGGAAGTGGTGTTTATGAACTTGTAAGATACATATTTGAGTTCCTTTTATGAAATATGCAAGGTAACTTAAGTAGGTAGCTACTCCTCAGAGGCAAAAGGGCTAGAATAGTTAATTAAATAACTTTTAGAGTCTCTGAGTTTGTCTTCCACCTTGGGTATAGAAGTGGTTTCTGAGCCTGAAGGCTAAAGATAGACTTGAGCTTATTTATCTTTATCCTTTGTTGGGCTGTTAAATTGTTCCATTCATAATAGTTCATTCCTGTGATCCCATGACAAGTTCAGTAACATCAACCAGCCTTCAAGGTCCATGTTGCCAGAAAGAAATTTCCAACTTAAAAAAAAGTAAAGTTTCCAAAACTCCTTTCTATCTAGTCCTGCCTAGTTATTTTTATATTTTTAAGAATATAATGCTTCTTCTTACATTCTGTTTTTCTGCAACTAAATCCAATATTCATCAAAAGTTTTAACACTCACACCTAGTACAGTCACACTGACCTTGCAGCTTCTTGAATCTGTGAAGCTGATTCTCACCCCAGGACTTTGCTCTCTCAGGTCCCACTGTCTGGAATGCTTTTACAGACTGCCCCCTGGTGAACAAGGGTCTGCTCAAATATCTGCACCCTCAGGCAGCTTTCACTGGTGACTAGGTCTAAAATAGTCATACTCCAGACAATTGCTCCTTTTACACACATTCCCTGCTTTATTTTTTCAGTAAAGCAGCTAATGTTATTGTATTAATTTTGCTGCAATTTTGTGTTGCCCTCTAGAATACAATTCCTTTTAATCAATTATTTTATCCCTATAGTCCAAGCTAGAACAATCCTTGTTGTGTGATTGGGACTCCATATTTGTTGAAATGATGATGAATGAGTGAATAAGTGAATAAATGAATGAATGAAATCCATCTTATAGACCTGGAGCTGCTAAGAGGCGTTTGCTGCTGCTGCTGCTAAGTCACTTCAGTCGTGTCCGACTCTGTGCGACCCCATAGACGGCAGCGCACCAGGCTCCGCCGTCCCTGGGATTCTCCAGCAAGAACACTGGAGTGGGTTGCCATTTCCTCCTCCAATGCATGAAAGTGAAGTCACTTAGTCGTGTCCAACTCGTAGCGACTCCATGGACTGCAGCCCACCAGGCTCCTCCATTTAAGGAACCCTTTAAACTGTATTGGCTGCTATTGGGAATAATTGTTGACAAGGACAAGCTTTTAAGAATTCTCTAACTTAAGAGGCAATTTCTGGCATTTTTAAAAAATTTGCTGTGAAGTTCTAGTTAAGTAACTATATTTCAAATAAGTTTAAAGAGGTAACCAGTGGTGCATCTAAATTCCTTATTATTGACAAATGATTGCCTGGTAGCAAAGCTACTTGTTTAATTTTATCTTTAATGCCTAAGTGTTTATTACTATATGTAAAATAGAAGCCCATAAAAGAGATAGCCAGAGGGAATTTGCTGTGTGATGCAGGGAGCTCAACCCATTGCTCTGGGCCAACCTAGAGGGGTGGGATGGGATGAGAGGTGGGTGGGAAGTTCAAAAGTATACCTATGACTGATTAATGTTGATATATGGCAGAAACCAATGCAACATGGTAAAGCAATAATCCCCCAATTAAAAATAAATAAAATTTCAAAAAGAGAAGTTAGAAAACATAATTGTTTTTAAAAAGTCAATACCATAAGTCAAAACAACATTCATATCAAGTTTAAAATGATGTTAATTGGCATTTGGCATGAAATGCCATTGTATCATGAAGTGCAAATAAAACAAACTATGCAGCCCTTCTATACCATGGCCAGATAGAAAAGAAGCTGATGATGTTTCTTATAATGGCAATTACTTTTCATCATCACTGACCACGAAGTCTGGTTTATCTTGTTGAACTTGTCATGGGAACTCAGGACAAGTTTGTGAATGAAACAATTTAAAAGCCAAATTAAATGCTAAAAGGTAAACACTCTTTCTCTATATATCTATATATCATGTATCAAATCAGATCAGATCAGATCAGTTGCTCAGTCATGTCCAACTCTTTGTGACCCCATGAATCGCAGCATGCCAGGCCTCCCTGTCCATCACCAACTCCCGGAGTTCACTCAGACGCACGTCCATCGAGTCAGTGATGCCATCCAACCATCTCGTCCTCTGTCGTCCCCTTCTCCTCTTGCCCCCAATCCCTCCCAGCATCAGAGTCTTTTCCAATGAGTAAACTCTTCGCATGAGGTGGCCAAAGTACTGGAGTTTCAGCTTTAGCATCATTCCTTCCAGAGAAATCCCAGGGCAGATCTTCAGAATGGACTGGTTGGATCTCCTTGCAGTCCAAGGGACTCTCAAGTGTCTTCTCCAACACCACAGTTCAAAAGCATCAATTCTTCGGTGCTCAGCCTTCTTCACAGTCCAACTCTCACATCCATACATGACCACAGGAAAAACCATAGCCTTGACTAGACGGACCTTTGTTGGCAAAGTAATGTCTCTGCTTTTGAATATGCTATCTAGGTTGGTCATAACTTTCCTTCCAAGGAGTAAGCGTCTTTTAATTTCATGGCTGCAGTCACCATCTGCAGTGATTTTGGAGCCCAGAAAAATAAAGTCAGCCACTGTTTCCCCATCTATTTCCCATGAAGTGATGGGACCGGATGCCATGATCTTCGTTTTCTGAATGTTGGGCTTTAAGCCAAGTTTTCATATTCCACTCGCACTTTCATCAAGAGGCTTTTGAGTTGCTCTTCACTTTCTGCCATAAGGGTGGTGTCATCTGCATATCTGAGGTGATTGATATTTCTCCCGGCAATCTTGATTCCAGCTTGTGTTTCTTCCAGTCCAGCGTTTCTCATGATGTACTCTGCATATAAGTTAAATAAGCAGGGTGACAGTATACAGCCTTGACGAACTCCTTTTCCTATTTGGAACCAGTCTGTTGTTCCATGTCCAGTTCTAACTGTTGCTTCCTGACCTGCATACAGATTTCTCAAGAGGCAGATCAGGTGGTCTCTTGAGACTTTTCCACATCTCTTGAAGAATTTTCCACAGTTTATCGTGATCCACACAGTCAAAGGCTTTGGCATAGTCAATAAAGCAGAAATAGATGTTTTTCTGGAACTCTCTTGCTTTTTTGATAATCCAGCAGATGTTGGCAATTTGATCTCTGGTTCCTCTGCCTTTTCTAAAACCAGCGTGAACATCTGGAAGTTCACGGTTCACATATTGCTGAAGCCTGGCTTGGAGAATTTTGAGCAGTACTTTACTAGAGTGTGAGATGAGTGTAATTGTGCGGTAGTTTGAGCATTCTTTGGCATTGCCTTTCTTTGGGATTAAAATGAAAACTGACCTTTTCCAGTCCTGTGGCCACTGCTGAGTTTTCCAAATTTGCTGGCATATTGAGTGTACCACTTTCAGAGCATCATCTTTCAGGATTTGGAATAGCTCAACTGGAATTCCATCACCTCCACTAGCTTTGTTCGTAGTGATGCTTTCCAAGGCCCACTTCACATTCCAGGATGTCTGGCTCTAGGTCAGTGATCATACCATCATGATTATCTGGGTCGTGAAGATCTTTTTTGTACAGTTCTTCTGTGTATTCTTGCCACCTCTTCTTAATATCTTCTGCTTCTGTTAGGTCCATACCATTTCTGCTTCTGTTAGGTCCATACCATGGGTCCTTTATCGAGCCCATCTTTGCATGAAATATTCCTTTGGTATCTCTGATTTTCTTGAAGAGATCCCTTGTTTTCCTCTATTTCTTTGCATTGATTGCTGAAGAAGGCTTTCTTATCTCTTCTTGCTATTCTTTGGAACTCTGCATTCAGATGCTTGTATCTTTCCTTTTCTCCTTTGCTTTTCACTTCTCTTCTTTTCACAGCCATTTGTAAGGCCACCCCAGACAACCATTTTGCTTTTTTGCATTTCTTTTCCATGAGGATGGTCTTGATCCCTGTCTCCTGTACAGTGTCACGAACCTCATTCCATAGTTCATCAGGCACTCTATCTATTAGATCTAGGCCCTTAAATCTATTTCTCACTTCCACTGTATAATCATAAGGGATTTGATTTAGGTCATACCTGAATGGTCTAGTGGTTTTCCCTACTTTCTTCAATTTAAGTCTGAATTTGGTAATAAGGAGTTCATGGTCTGAACCACAGTCAGCTCCTGGTCTTGTTTTTGCTGACTGTATAGAGCTTCTCTATCTTTGGCTGCAAAGAATATAATCAATCTGATTTCAGTGTTGACCATCTGGTGATGTCCATGTATAGAGTCTTCTCTTGTGTTGTTGGAAGAGGGTGTTTGAGTCATGTATAACTGTATTCAAATCACTCAAGATCAATCATTGCAAAATTCCATGATCTAAGTTGGACAGAGATTTTATAAAGTCTTAGCAATTTCATGTCCATGTCCTAGGCAGATAATGAAAGAAAATACATCTGCAACTAAGAAATAACATAACATTGTGAATGACTGAGATTGTTAACACTGCAGAGATAGATGTGTTGTGGGTCTTACATGACATATGGGAAAGGAGATGGGAAGAGGGTGTCCTGAGGTTCACTTCCAAAACAGGCCTCTATTAAGCATGTGAATTCAAATAATTTACTGCATATTATTTAATTATTTAGCCAGGTATAGTACAGTGAGTTTGATAACTATAACTGAAAATCACACTTAGATAAAGTAATTTAATAAAATGTACTTGTGTCTCATTCTTGAGAAATCACTCCTTTCTATGCATAAAGACAAAAAATACAGCCTGTCTCTGAGCACTTCTCATTCATATAAGCAGCATTTTTCACTATTCCCCAGACAACCTATTTGTCTTCCTGTTCATCCTCATTCATGCTCTATCCTCTGCTGGGAAAGCCCATCCTTTTCTTTTCTGGTTTTATTTGGCTTTATTTTAGGGGATGGAAGTAATACTGGTCTCAGTTTTCACAATTATTTAACCACTCATGCTACAAAAATGCCATCTGAGTCCTCAGGTGAGATAAGTGCCTGCCTGTTGGGGACCCCCATTGCATTGTGTAAATGTGATCACTTTAGCACAGGTGAGATTATTTCAGTTTAGTTCATTGCTTGCCCATCTGTCTGTCTTTCCCTCCACTCCATGAGGCTTTGGGGCCATGCATAGATTCTGTCTGTAACAAGTTGAAATTTTTCTGCTGCTCTGAGATTTGGTAAACTTGATTCACTCAGATCTAGCTTTGCATTGTGCTAGAGTCCACAGTTCTCCCCACAAGTCCTGAGAATTATTCGAGTTAATTTCTGTTCAGTCACCAAAGTCTTCATTCCAAGTTCAGTGTGTCTCAGTAATTCCCTACCAGACTCACCACTCAGCCCCTTCTCAATTTTCCAGACCAAAAAAAAAAAAAAAAAATTGACTTTCTTCAGAATTTGATGAGCTTAGTTAATGACTCATCAAAGATTTGAGGCATTATGAGGAAAGGGTCACAAAACACAACAAATCCTCAGTGCCCTGCCACTGTCCCTGTTTCTCCCTATCCCCCTTAAAAGCTACAGCCGGATCCTTCCCCAAAGCTTACTCAGGGCAGCTCCTGATAGACTTGGGCTCCTCAGGATCTCAGTTTTTATCCCTAGCAAGCTTATTCAGAAATATTCCCAACAAAGGTCTCCCTTTAAGAGAAACTCTCAGACTATCCAGAAAGGGAGCAATTGCCTTTATCTCAAGTCTTATTCATCTTTGTCACAAGCACAAGACCAAAATTTTTGTAGATGCTAAACAGAAAATACTTTAATCGTCTCTGTTGTCTCAGTTAACTTGGTCCCTGATCAATTTCAGGCAACTTTAGAAGTCTATTTTGGGCATCCTTGGTTGTGATTTGAATGACTTAATTGATTTGTGAGCTATTTTAATTTTCCCTTTGCCCTTTACAAAATTCTCCTCAGATAAGAAAACTAGGTTGTCCGAAAGTCATCTCTTCCTTGGAAATACTTGTGTAAAATAAGTGAAATACATGATTTTAAAAAACTAAAAATATCAAAATTCACCTGAGTTGATCAGTAGGATCATATACTAATAGCACTCTATGGTTAGAATGAATAAAAACTTAAAGGTCTTTGTAAGTGGGAGGATATGTCTGATTATTAAAAAATAGTTAGCATTTTAATGAGCTCCTCTTGCCAACATATAGAATACAAGCATGATGGCATATTGCCTCTCTCACCACAATCACAATCTCAAAAGCAGTTTCCTTTAAGAACCTGACAACATCCTGAACCCTCCTCCCTCCTCCCTCCCCATACCATCCCTCTGGGTCTTCCCAGTGCACCAGCCCCAAGTTCAGGATGGGGAACACATGTATAATTTTTTTTAATTAAAATTGAAAAAAAAAAAAAGAAATACAATTGAGAGCAGCAGTATTGCAAGTAAGAATATTAAATATATCTTGTCAAATAAAAAAAAAAAAGAAATAATTCAAAAAAAAAAAAACCTGACAACAGTGATAAATCTATTTTGCAAAGACTGAGGATACCCGCAAAGCACCAGTAAATTAGAATTCATCTGTTAATGATAAAGTAAAATGTTCCATCATGGACAGATAACCTTGTTTTGTGTGGTAGACATAGTTTGATCCCCGAGGGTAGCTAAATCTGGACTATTTCATTACTCCCCTGAAGTGGAATTTGACCATAAAATAAAAGGGCATATTTTTGGCCTTTTAATTTACCCAGGATTTAAACATGATTATGATACATGACGAGCCAATCAGAAATGTGTTTGGCATTCTAAAGCCCCATTAAATCCTTGTCACAGGGCCAGTTCCCGGTGCCTAGAAAGGAAGTCCACACAGGCAATACAAACTCTGCCTGCCGAGCCTGGGCACAGACTGCTTCTGCAGAGATTGTGTAAACATTCTTCATGGGCATTTCTGTGTGGTAGTGGACAAAAGCATAAAACACAGTTAAGGGTGCTGTCTCCATTTCGGTAGTTTAGCAGAATAAACTGAACTCTGAACTGGAAGTCAGAGATTGAATTACAATTCCAGCTCTGTGATTTACTGTCTGCATAACTCTACCAAAGTCATTTCTGAGTCCTGGGTGCTAGTTTCTCCATCTGTAAATGCGGGCAGTGCCACTTGCCTTATCGTTAAACTGTCCACTCTACAGAGTGACCAGTATCTTGTGCTTCCTTCACATCTGCAGTTGTGCCTGGTCCAGTGCTCAGTTAAGTGCCTTTTGAGGAACTGGTTTGTCGTGGTGTTCAAATAAAAAAATAAGATCCAGATAAAATGTAGAATGATTAATGCAATTATGTTATCAGCAATGCATTATTGGAAATACATTACTTATGCAGTAGCTTGCATAAACACCCACACTACATGATTTTTGCTGTTTATTTTGTTTTGTTTTGTTTTTAACTACAGTTGATTTAAGTGTTTCACATGTACAGCAGAGATTCAGTTATATACATATATATATATATAGATATGTTTTTCAAATTCTTTTACATTATAGTTTATTACAAGATATTAAATGTAGTTCTCTTACAGTAGGTCCTTGTTGTCTATTTTATGTAGGGTAGTGTGTATCTGTTAATTCCAAATTCCCAATTTATTCCTCCTTACTCCCACCTTGGTAACCATGAGTTTGCTTTCTATGGCTGCCAACACCATATTGTAAGAAGCCTTCTTGTGTAATGGATTTGTCCATTCTGTGACTCCAAACACAGTTCCACACACTCAGAGAATTTAATATTTACCTATTTTATTCTTTGTCAGCTAAAACTTGGATGACCACGAGTCCTAGTTTGCCAAGGACCTCCACAATCCACCTGTGTTATCCTGATATAATTATTAATATTACCCTTTTCACCAACAAATGCCCCAGTTTGGATGATAAACTATATGGTCACTCTATTTAAGTATAAATGATGATGTTCTGATATAGTCTACATAGAACATGGACTAAGCAAAAAACTGGAGAAATATATACAGCTCTTTATGATGTTAAATCTTGATCTCGAGACTATACATACTGTTAAAACAACAGATTTCTTTTATATCACTTGAGTAACTCATCTGCTGTATCTAACCAGCAATGTTTATTAAATCAAACTGTAGCTCTGTCAAGGCCTTAATTTCCTGGTTTAGAAGTGTCCTCTGCTTGCTGAAGAGAACCTAGTCTACTAGTTTCCCTACCTGGAAAACTGGAAGTTGCCAAGGTCTGCATTCATTCATTCAGTAAATATTTATGGGACCAGCACAGCTAGCATGACATATGCAGCTCAGGGGTGTAATTATGAGCAAGAAGGTGACCAGCCTTCGTGGAGGTCACCTTCTAAAGAGAGAAACAAATGTTACTAATCACCCAAACATAAAGCTGCATATTTGATAATGTTCAAAAGAGAGGTGGAGCAGTAGGGTGCTCTGAAAGCTGACAATAGGGGGACTTGAGTGATCAGGAATATTCAGGGAATATTTCTTTGTGGAAGCTTCATTTGATTTGGG
The DNA here is from genome assembly GCF_029378745.1 of Bos indicus. NCBI lineage: Eukaryota > Metazoa > Chordata > Mammalia > Artiodactyla > Bovidae > Bos > Bos indicus. Next base: position 12,653,663 of record NC_091787.1, read on the forward strand.
ATCAGAATGATTAAGTCATCATTACCTTGGTGAAGAAAGAAAAGCAGATGTGGAAGAAAGCTTGTGCCAAGGTTCTGGGGTGGGAGGGGACTATGGGCACAAGACTGGGGAGGGAAAAAAAGGCCAGAATTTGCACAAATACAGTATAGAAGTCAGGTAAAGCCTCATGGGGAATGAAGCTGCAGCAGTATCACAAGAGGTACGAAAAAACTGGAATGTTTTAAACCAAGGGTATGTGATCAGATTTGTGCTTGGAATATATCAACTCCGTTAAGTTATATAATATAGATTGAGGGGCAAGTGAACAAGAGTCAAGACTTTCATAGCAGTCCTGGCAAGATTCCAAGGTAGAGGCTTTTATAGCAGTCCTGGCTGGAGATGAAGAGAGACAGATTACAAAAGGATAAACATATGCTGGTTTGATATTCCATATGAAAGTCATTCTTGGTCCCACCCTAATCGTCACACTCCCATATCTTACCCATCACCTTGACCTACAGATTTTACCTCCTGAGTATCAAACCAGCATATGTCTCTCCTTTAGTAATCTGTCCAAAATTCATCTCCAGCCAGGACCACTATCAAAGCCTCCTACCTTGTAATCTTGCCTACTTTGGTTCCCTTGCCTCTCAGTCTATCTTACACAACTTAGCTGAGCTGATATATTCCAAGCACAAATCTGATCACATACCAAGAATGACTTTTCTCTTTCTCAGAAGGAGAAAAACAAATGTCATATATTAACACATATATGTGGAATCTAGAAAAATGATATAGATGAACCTATTTGAAAGCAGAAATAGGACACAGATGTAGAGAACAAATGTGTAGATGCCAAGGGCAGGAATAGATGGTGGGTAGAATTGGGAGGTTGGGATTGATATATATACAGTATTGATACTATGTATAAAATAGATAACTATGAGAACCTACTGAATAGCACAGGGAACTCCATGTGGTAACATGGAAAGGAAATCCAGAGAAAATAGGATATATGAATATGTTAAGCTGATTCGCTTTGCTGTACAGCAGAAGTTAACACAACATTGTAACTCAATCATACCCCAATAGAAATTGAAAAAAAAAAAAAAAAAAAAACTCTTCCAGTTCTAGCTTGGGCAACTTCATGGTTCACAAATGCATCTTGACTGCCTTTCATCTTCCACCTTAACTGTCCGTTTGACCAATCTTGTGTTCATTCTACTGCCAGGACTGGGATGCTATCCTCAAGAGTGGGCAGAGACCTTAATCTTAATTCCCCAGGAGGATAACTGAGACATTTTTTTCTCTTTTAGAAGACTATACTGAAGTTTAGGGGAAAGAAAAGAGAATTATAACAGAGATTAACTTAAAACTCATGAGTTTGAGCAAGCTCTGAGAGTTGGTGATGGACAGGGGAGACTGGAGTGCTGCATTCCATGAGGCTGCAAAGAGTTGGACACGACTGAATGACTGAACTGAACTGAACTTGAAACTACCCCAAAGTAATTACTTTTGGAGCCCCCAAACCCACACTCATCCTCACAGAATCTATAACAAGGTGTATCACTACTTACCTAGAAAATACCACCAGGTTTCAAGGGTTGGCTTATATTCACCAACAGGAGTGATTTTACCCATTTAGATGCTTTTTGAAATTAAGGTCCAAAATTCTGAAGTAAGATCATGTCTTTCTTCCCCCAGTTATAAAGTTATTGGCCCTCATTTCCTTTTCTGAGATGATCTTCTCCCCATAATTGACTATGCAGATGACCCTTCTATCAGGAAAACAAACAACCTCCCAGCAAAGGGGTGTCTTGTTAGCTTATGATCTCAATAGGACAATGAGATGAGAACACAAAATCAGGACATTCTGGGATATTCAGATTTAAATTACCCCCTATAGTTAAACTTTTGAGTGGTGTGTGTTATGAGCAGATCTCATAAGCTTTCTTTGGCTGCAATGTGGAAGACAGACTAGAGAGAGTCAAGACTAGGTGTGTGAAAGTAAGAAAGAGACTTCTGTAGCAAAGCCAACATGAGAAGAGAATTTGAACCAAGGTAGTGACAGTGGTGATGAAGAGACAAGGAAAAACAATCATTGAGCCTAAAAGCATTAAGGCTTAATGATTAAGGCAATGCATCATAGTAGTTAAGAGTCAAGGCTTTACAGACACCAAATCTAGTTTCCAGACTTGGTTTACTATATATTAAAACATGTGACCTGAGAAAATTGCTTAATATCTCAAATACCAATCACCTCATCTATAAAGTGAAAAGGATGATACCTACTTTACTAGATAGTTGTAAGGATCAAATGGGATCATTTTCCAGAGCATTTTGTTACCTGTCACAGAATTAAGTGTCAGGTTAAGCTAGGAATTTGAAGGGCTCAATTTGGTGGGTTTGGGGTTAGAGGTACTTGGTGTATTGGACCATCTAGATGGACAATTGTACACTTGTAAATGCAACAAATGAAGTAGATATGGGAGAGAAATGACTTTGTGAGTGATCAGAATTTTGTCAGCAGTAGCAGCCACGGACTATTGAGTAAGACTCAAATGAGTAAGGTATTAAATAAATGAAGGAGAAGAAGGGTTGAGGAAAGAACACTGGAGAAGAACTTGTTAAAAGTGGGCAAATGAATGGTCCCTGAAAATAAAACCTAAGAAAAATTTGGCCAGAGAGGTAAGGGGCAATTTAGGAAATCGTGATATTCTAGAAGCTAAGGCAAGAGAGAATTATAAGGAGGGAATGACCAGTAATGTCAAATACCACAGATTAAGTTAGTAAACTCTGAAAAATATCCACTAGATTTATCAACTAGGAGGTTATTGATTGCCTTGAAAATATCAACTTCAGTGAAGAACTGATACGAATTGAAGACATATTTAGGAGTGAATGATTGAGTATACTGCACATTTTTAAGTAGCCAGAACATAAAAGGAGAGAGAGGGCAGTATAACTAGAAGAGGAGATATGCTAAATGCAAGGATTTTTTGTCAGCACTTCGGTTTGGTTTGTTTTGAGCAGGCTTGTGTGCAATGGTGCCCTGACATACCAGCACCACTGGGAAGGGAAGGGAAACAGAAGCCCTGATTGGTACCTTTTGCCATTGTCTTGGTTACCATAATCCCACCATGACTGAAGTCAAGCTGTAAGTATAATAGTACTAAATGCAGATAAAAGATATAGATGCCTAGAATCAGGCACCAACTCCAGTGTACCACTGCGTAGAAGCCAATGGAATGGGGAAGCCTAAAGGTTTGTGTGTGAAATGAAATATCTAATAAAATATATAAGGAGGGTGAGAGTAGAATCAAGAATACAGGGGAAACTCAGAATACAGAGAAAATACATCACTTGTAATAATTTGGGAGGCAGAGGTTTGGGTTGGAATAAGTTAATACTGGAGGAGATGATGTTGAATGCGTTCTCACTTCATGGGCTAAGCATGCTGCTGCTGCTGCTGCTGCTAAGTCGCTTCACTCATGTCCAACTCTGTGTGACCGCATAGATGGCAGCCCACCAGGCTCCCCCATCCCTGGGATTCTCCAGGTAAGAATACTGGAGTGGGTTACCATTTCCTTCGCCAAAGCATGAAAATGAAAAGTGAAAGTGAAGTCGTTCAGTTGTGTCCAACTCTTCACGACCCCATGGACTGCAGCCTACCAGGCTCCTCCACCCATTGGATTTTCCAGGCAAGAGTACTGGCATGGGTTGCCATTGCCTTCTCCACAGGCTCAGCATTAGCCAATGTAAATGAGGCAATGAGTCAAATATTACCTATTCTTTCCAATCCAATGGTGGTTGGTATATAATATTGGATTGGAAAGAATAGGTAATATTTGAAGGAAAAATGGATGTGGTAGGAGAGTTGGACAGTGTTGAGGTGCCAATGATATTGATCCCAGAACTTCGTATCAGCACCATTCTGCAGTCGCATGGATTTTCCCAGAATTTACCACAGGTATATAGTAGCATAGAAATGAAAACCACTGCATTGTTCTTGGGTTGAAATTTTGCAGGAGAATGTGGAGGGTGGGCAAAGATTTGGGGGAGCGGTGGGTATTAACAACAGCATGTTTAAAGAGATATGCTATGATGTCTAGGATGAAGAGAGAAAAGAGTAAAGCTGAAAGGATTTGTTCAACCCAAAGAAAATGGTACTTTTCAGAGAGTCAAAGTCTTAATGAGGTTGTTGGACAGGTGTAGAGAAACTATGAAATGGAGAGAGCAGAAAAGATGGAGGGGGGGGATGCTGGTGAGGGAATAAGTGAACAAGTAAAGAGGGAACAGAGTTTTGGTGAAGATGCATGTGACTGAAGCCGAGTGGAAGTGAAGATCATTACACTGAGTAAGGGAGAACATTGGATGTTCATTTCAAAGGACATTATAGTCACTGAAGATCTTGGATTGAATATTAAGACCTTAAACCATGTGCCAAAGTCTCTGATGAATATAAGGAGCTCCCTGGGATTGCAGCCAGTTGCAAGAAAAAATGGGGAATAGTTAAAGAGTTTAGGCCTCAAAAGAGAACATGCTTCATTGGACAATGAAGAAAGCTAGCCATTGGGTCTTGAGACGGTAAGATTTTTTTTAAATTAAGATCTTTTTAGACTTTTGGATTGCAGCCATTCTGACTGGCGTGAAATGGTACCTCATAGTGGTTTTGATTTGCATTTCTCTGATAATGAGTGATGTTGAGCATCTTTTCATGTGTTTGTTAGCCATCTGTATGTCTTCTTTGGAGAAATGTCTATTTAGTTCTTTGGCCCATTTTTTGATTGGGTCATTTATTTTTCTGGAGTTGAGCTGTAGGAGTTGCTTGTATATATATATATATTTTTTTTTTTTGCTTGTATATTTTTGAGATCAGTTGTTTGTCAGTTGCTTCATTTGCTATTATTTTCTCCCATTCTGAAGGCTGTCTTTTCACCTTGCTTATAGTTTCCTTTGTTGTGCAGAAGCTTTTAAGTTTAATTAGGTCCCATTTGTTTATTTTTGCTTTTATTTCCAATATTCTGGGAGGTGGGTCATAGAGGATCCTCTGTGATGTATGTCGGAGAGTGTTTTGCCTATGTTCTCCTCTAGGAGTTTTATAGTTTCTGGTCTTACGTTGAGATCTTTAATCCATTTTGAGTTTATTTTTGTGTATGGTGTTAGAAAGTGTTCTAGTTTCATTCTTTTACAAGTGGTTGACCAGTTTTCCTAGCACCACTTGTTAAAGAGATTGTCTTTAATCCATTGTATATTCTTGCCTCCTTTGTCAAAGATAAGGTGTCCATATGTGCGTGGATTTATCTCTGGGCTTTCTATTTTATTCCATTGATCAATATTTCTGTCTTTGTGCCAGTACCATACTGTCTTGATAACTGTGGCTTTGTAGTAGAGCCTGAAGTCAGGTAGGTTGATTCCTCCAGTTCCATTCTTCTTTCTCAAGATAGCTTTGGCTATTTGAGGTTTTTTGTATTTCCATACAAATTGTGAAATTATTTGTTCTAGCTCTGTGTGCCTTATGATCCAGCAATCCCACTGCTGGGCATACACACTGAGGAAACCAGAAGGGAAAGAGACACATGTACCCCAATGTTCATCGCAGCACTGTTTATAATAGCCAGGACATGGAAGCAACCTAGATGTCCATCAGCAGATGAATGGATAAGAAAGCTGTGGTACATATACACAATGGAGTATTACTCAGCCATTATAAAGAATACATTTGAATCAGTTCTAATGAGGTGGATGAAACTGGAAGCTATTATACAGAGTGAAGTAAGCCTAATGAGGTGGATGAAACTGGAACCTATTATACAGAATGAAGTAAGCCAGAAAGAAAAACACCATACTAATGCATATATATGGAATTTAGAAAGATAGTAACAATAACCCTGTGTACGAGACAGCAAAAGAGACACTGATGTATAGATCAGTCTTATGGACTCTGTGGGAGAGGGAGAGGGTGGGGAGATTTGGGAGAATGGCAATGAAACATGTATAATATCATGTATGAAACGAGTCGCCAGTCCAGGTTCGATGCACGATGCTGGATGCTTGGGGCTGGTGCACTGGGACGACCCAGAGGGACGGTATGGGGAGGGAGGAGGGAGGAGGGTTCAGGATGGGGAACACAGGTATACCTGTGGCAGATTCATTTTGATATTTGGCAAAACTAATACAATATTGTAAAGTTTAAAAATAAAATAAAATTTAAAAAAAAAAAATAAAAAAAAAAAAGAGCCCATTCAGGAAAAAAAAAAAAAAAAGATCCTGCACTTCAGTAAACATTAGTAGGCACAGCAAAAAGCCCAGGTGCAGCCAAGGTGGTTATCAAGGAAAAGCTGCTGCTGCTGCTGCTAAGTCGCTTCAGTCGTGTCCGACTCTGTGCGACCCCATAGACAGCAGCCCAACCAGGCTTCCCTGTCCCTGGGATTCTCAAGGCAAGAACACTGGAGTGGGTTGCCATTTCCTTCTCCAATGCATGAAAGCGAAGAGTGAAAGTGAAGTCGCTCAGTCGTGTCCGACTCTTAGTGACCCCATGGACTGTAGCCCACCAGGCTCTTCCATCCATGGGATTTTCCAGGCAACAGTACTGGAGTGGGGTGCCATTGCCTTCTCCATCAGGGAAAAGCAGCTCTCTTCTAAGATGAGAATGCCCAAGAGGGTTTAGATTGTTTGACCTGATCTAGGTTTGTTACTTTACTTTGGTTTTCACTTTTCACACACATATGTTTGAAAAATATGTTTCTGAAGATAGTTACAGGATGATCTTGTCAGGATAGTAATTGAAATGTCTTCAGTTCCAGAAAGACATAGGTATTCTTAATCACCTTCACTGTTTTTTGCATGAATAAATTTGTCATGACTGCATCTTCCAAAAAAGAAAAAGTTCAAGGGTAAGAACAGAGATGAATTGAGGCTCTCAGGAAGTCTTATGCCTGTTCTGGACCTATATGCTCACTGAGGAGGTAGTTACTCACCTTAAAAGCAACCAGTTGTGTTGATTTTGTTATGCTGGTACCAGGAAAACACAGAACAAACTCTTTTGAATGATAGAAGCCTTGCTGGACATTTCAGTATCACGGAAGGGAGTTGGGGCCATTTCTTTGGCAGAAATAGAAGTGTTTTTCTTACCAGATAATTTCATTACCGTTGTTGTTGTTATTGTTCAGTTGCTAAGTCGTGTCCAACTCTGCAAACTCATGGACTGCAGAAGACTAGGCTCACCTGTCCTCCATCTCAGGCAGTTTGCTCAAATTCATGTCCATTGAGTTGGTCAGTGATGCTATCTAACCATTTCATCCTCTGCCACCCCTCCTCTTTTCCTTCAGTCTTTCCCAGCATCAGGGTGTTTTCCAATGGGTCAGCTCTTCTCATCAGGTGGCCAAAGTGTTGGAGCTTCAGCATCAGTGCTTCCAATGAATGTTCAATGTTGATTTCCTTTAGGATTAACTAGTTTGATCTCCTTGTTGTTTAAGGGACTCTCAAGATTCTTCTCCAGCACCACAATTCGAAAGCATCAATTCTTTGGTGGCTCAACCTTCTTTATGGTCCAACTCTCACATCTGTACATGACTACTGGAAAAACCATAGCTTTGACTATACGGACCTTTGCCAGCAAAGTGATGTCTCTGCTTTGTAAAATGCTGTCTAGGTTTGTCATAGCTTTTCTTCCAAGGAGCAAACGTCTTTTAATTTCATGGCTGCCGTCACATCTGCAGTGATTTTGGAGCCCAAGAAAATAAAGTCTCTCACCAGTTCCACTTTTTCCCCATATGTTTGCCATGAAGCGATGGGACTGAATGCCATGATTTTAGTTTTGTTAATGTTGAGTTTCAAGCAAGCTTATTCACCTTCCTCTTTACCCTCATCAAGACACTCTTTAGTTCCTCTTCAATTTCTGCCTGTAGAGTGGTTTCATCTGCATATCTGAGGTTGTTGATATTTTTCTTGTTTCCTGTTTGTGATTCATGTAGCCTGGCATTTTGCACGATGTACTCTGCATGTAAATTAAAAAAAAAAATGGGACAATATACAGCCTAGACTTGGATTACTGTAATATCGAATGGTTTGCCTTGGAAAGGAATCAAGATTATTCTCTTGTTTTTGAGGTTACACCCAAGTACTGAATTTCAGAGTCTCCTGATGACTGTGAAGATTACTCCATTTATTCTAAGGGATTCTTGCCCATAGTAATAGATATAATGGTCATCTGAATTAAATTTGCCCATTTCCATTTATTTTAGTTCGCTGACTCCTAAGATGTCAGTATTCAGTCTTGCCATTTCCTGCTTGACTACACCCAATTTACCTTGATTCGTGGACCTAACATTCCAGATTCCTATGCAGTATTGTTCTTTTCAGCATCGCAGTTTACTTTCACCACCAGACACATCCAAAACTGAGCGTCATTTCTAATTTGGTCCAGCTGCTTCATTCTTTCTAGTGCTATTAGTAATTGCCCTCTGCTCTTTCCAGTAGCATATTGGGCACCTGCTGGCTTGGAGGGCTCATCTTCTGGTGTCAGATACCTTTTTGCCTTTTCATACTGTTCATGGGGTTCTCATGGCAAGAATACTGGAATGGGTTGTCATTTCCCCCTCCAGTGGACCACATTTTGTGAGCACTCTTCACTGTGACCTATCCATCTTGGGTAGCTGAGCACTGCATGGCTCATGGCTTCATTGAGTTACATAAGCGCCTTCTTCATGACAAGGCTGTGGTCCATGAAGAGATTCATCACCACTGGAAAACCCTAATACAGAATTTAAGAAGGAACAGATTCACATATTTATCAGTTTCATAGTTATGTTACTAAGAGTGGTTGTTGACGATTATCCGTTGGTTAGGGCTTGAAGTGACATCTCTTCAGATGTGAGCAGTGACCTGTGTGGTAATGTCCTTTGTGGCAGAAATATGAAATTGGGGATGCTTATACACCGTCTGCTTTCTCAAAGTGTGGTTTACTCTTCTATGCTACCTGTCACTTCTGGCTTAAACATTGTCCAGGAAATTCACCAACACTGAACAAAGAACCAGCTCCCTAACTTGAGTTTTATCCTTCCTCTTCTAAAATTGACATCCCCCGAGGCAATGTCCTGAAACGACTTGTCCTGCTCTGGCTAAATGGTAGTAATTTGTTCTTGACTCCAGCAGTTTATCAAACAAGCTCATGTTATGCCATGTCAGTGTCTTGAGTGACACAGCCACACTAGGACAGGGAAGTTGATTTTTCTACATTTATTTCTGCTTCATCAGAAGCATGATTTTGTGTACTGACAAGTAAATGGCATAGGTGTAGGGGAAAGAATAGCAATCACCATATTATTTTGCCAGAATTCTTGTGTTAGGGTAGCAAAAAATGCTGAGAAAGATAACTGCATGTTATAATGTTCTTTTCAAATAATGGCAAAGCTTTAATTAACTGATAATCAGACACACTCAAGATTGAAATGCAGCTTACAAAGTTGAATCATGGCAAGTGGTTCATTGAACACTGCACAGAAAGTAAATGAAGTGTATATGTTCTAATCACAATTGGAATTTTAAGTGAGTGGAATGGAATAAACTTGGTTTGGAATTTGAAATAAATTCAGCTTGGAATGTGTCTTAGAGACCAAGGTTTATACAAGAGCTACACAAACTTCTCAGCATGAAACATGACACAAGGTGAAATTTTCCTGGCATCTTAGAAGAGCCAGATATGGATTTCTGCAGGACTGGGGCACAGACAGTTGGTCCAGAACTATTTGTTTCTACTTGGGGAAGAAACATGGAAGCTTATCTAATACCTTGGGGTGGGAGTAATATTCCACCTGGTGGATGGAATTGTGTATGCTTTCTCAGAAGGTGCTGTTTTTAGCTTTGTGTTACCAATAAAATATTTTCATCCAGTTTTCATTTTTCTATCATTTGATGTCTACTTCAGTAGTTCTAAGTAACTTTATCTATCACATATATTAAAAACTAGTTAGAAAAAAGGAGAAGTGGCTGGAGGAAAAAAAAAAAAAAAGAATTAACTTCCAGTAATTCAGGAGAAACCACTAGCAGCAATTTACCTGTTTTGTTGCCAAAGCTGTTTTCTCAAATTATAGATTCTCCTGAGCTCAGAACTCTGCAGGGGAATTGTAAAGCAGACCAGACTTTGTATGCAAAGCTGAAGAAGCATCTTTTATTGAAAGGTAAGTTTAAGTCATGAGAAGACTTAATCTGCAGAATAGAAAAACCTGCATCTCTTTTAGGAGCTTAGAAATACCAGGTGAATTAAGGCTCCAAAGAAGGCTCCAGGGAAATGCAAGGTGCTAAACTTCAAAAGAGAGATCATCTGTAAATTAATACACTGGAAAAGAGGGCTGACTTCAGAAGATGGAGGAAATAATGAGTGAGGGGCTGTAAATTAAAGGTTCATAGAGTTCGAGAGTTTCGGAAGTGAAATGATGAAGTCAGTGAGCTCCAGGAATGCTGGATAATCAGGTTTGATGGATTGCTTGTTCTGAGTTTATTGCTGTTTGGAGGGATGAAATTATTCCCTTGTACTACATGTTACATTTTTCCACTAAACCATATTTCCATTCGACAGTAGCTTGTGATTATTTAGTCCTTGTTTGCATTCAGGTAGAATCAAGATAATGCCCTAGAATTTAGCAAATGTTTGTTTCCCTGGCGATGACAGACCTTCCTGTGTTACTGTTTTGGGGGCAGATGTACAATGTTTACAATTTCCACTGCTTGGAGATTTCTATATATTTATCCTTGGATTAGACTCAAAGTAAGCTGATTTTATTGAGCCACTGGGTAATTCTGACCATTTCATCTGGCGATTCTAGTCTTGTATTGTTGCAGCAGACCTTTAGACATGAGGAATTACTGGGTCACCAGCTCACAGAAATGTCTTTTGATTATGAACGCACTTTGAGCATGTGTCCATTCAAGGTAAGGGGAAAACTATTTCATGATCTGCCTTAATGCCAATTTTAGTTAAATAAAAGTGGGACTTCAGGCATGGCCCAGTTGTATCTTCTTAAATTTAGATAGTCATTCAGCAATTCTGTGTAAAACAAGAGTTCTTTGAAAAACTGAACACTTGGATGAAGCAACCGTGTCCTTCAAACCACATCCTTCCTGCTGCCTGTGGGAAAGAGGTGGTGTTTGGTCAGGCTCTGAGCACATGCAGAATAGATCTGTGTGTATTTCCATAAATAAAAGGACATTGTGTGTGTGTTTGGCACCTGTGATGGCAAGAGCAGTTGATTGCTTCCGAAAGCTTTGTTCCAACTCCAGGATCAGCAAGATTTTTAAACACTGAACTAGGAACTGGGCACTAAAAATACATACACAGGAGACCTATGATAGCATTAAGTTTTGGAAGCAGAATGAAGACTTGCAAACTGTGTTATAGGTGTGTCGTTACTCTCATTATTATGGTTCAGGGGAAGGGATTTGACAGGCTGTGTATCCAGCCTGCAGACTAATGAGCCATGTTGTAGTAGCGAAGTGAGTTACTGCTTGTTGTTTCGGTGAAGGTGATCCAGAATATACAGAATACAAGCATCTATTTTGCTAAAGCTGGAAACTTTGCTTTGTCTGTTTTCTTTGCTTATCTTCTTTGTATTGTGTTTCATAGAGCCATTGGCAATTAACAATCTTGTCCTTTATTCAGAGACAGAGGAATACCCAATCAAAAGATTTTTAATAGAATTGAATGTTATATTACAAATTAGGCTTGGATTATTAAAATGAAGCATTACTTCTCTAATGCTATTTGACTCCCATTTTCTCAGGGCAAAAATTGGGACCTTTCCATGTTGTAAGAGTTGCCAAGTAAACAAAGAGTGTGACGTTTTAAATGCACCTGATATTTTCAGATGCTTACTCCCAGGTCTTCAAGGGTTTTGTCTGTAGAGATATGGAAATTTGAGGGTATTTTTTTCTTTTTTATATCTTTCTCTTATGTGATTCTCTACAGCTTTTACTATAAAGTTCAAGAATAGGCATGATTTAAAGAGAAAACAAAGTCTTATGAAATTCATGTTGGAAATCATGAATATTATATTTGATCCTTACATCAAAGTGGCCATCTCCTTGTATATAATGAAAATAAAGACACTTTCCCCTTAGGTTTATTTGAACGCACTTTTTTTCTTTGTGAATTAAATTTCCTTCTTGAAATATGTGTGACGGAGTGATTTTGTTGAGAGGCAGTATGCATTTTTTAATTTTATTTTTGTTTTATTTACATCCAACTGAAGTAGATTTGAGAAGAATATATATTTATTTAAGGAAAGGTTTCCATCAATTATTATAATATGGGATTATGTATTGTGACATTTTAAATAATCATAATTGTATTCAGGTGATGGACAGAGGAACCTGGCCTCTGAAGCCTGGCAGGCTACAATCCATAGGGTCACAGAGTCGGACACGACGGAAGCAACTGAGCAGGCATGCACACACGGTCCAATTAAAGGAGCACTCTTTTGAAGAAGTGGGAATATGACAAAAGCCCAAACTCTGTGCTGTGTAAGGATGTCTATTTCTCAGAAAACCCAGTGTGTTTCAGTTCTTAGAACAGACGTTGTGAAAGAGTCCCTGTCTAATTCAGTGAGTGAAATTCTCTTCAAAGAGAATGCAGAATACAAAAGATGAGGTTAGTGGTAGGTAAGAAAGGAGTGTTCTTCTCCAGCTCACCTGACAACGGACCACCTTTCCCCCAGCTCTTATCTCTTTCCTTAGATCATGATCCCGGAGTTTTCAGGATCAAGTGGGAAGAAACACATTTAAATGATAGGCCTAGCGTTGAACCTTCCGGTTGGCAGTTTATTGAGTAATCACTAATTTCCTCAGGGCTTCTCTTTTGTTATTTGCATTTTTATTTTTTGACTCTGCTGGACCTTCATTGCCGCAAGGGCTTTTTTCTAGTTGCAGCGAATGGGGGCTGCTCTCTAGTTGCGATTGCAGGCTTCTTATTGTAGTGGCTTTTCTTCCTGCGGAGCACAGGTTCTAGGGTGTGTGGGCTTCAGTAGTTGCCACTCCTGGGCTCTAGAGCACAGGCTCAATAGTTGTGAGGCATAGGCTTAGTTGCTCCATGCCATGTCATCCCCCAGGTCAAGAATTGAACCCATATCTCTTGCATTGACATGTGGATTCTTTACCACTGAGCCACAAGAGAAGCGCCGGGGTTTTTTTGATTTGTTTTGAGGCCACACCACACAGCATGTGGGATCTTACCAGAGATTCCTGTACAGAGATGTCTGGTACAGAGTTCCAGTACCAGAGATCAAACCTGTGCCCCCTGTATTGGGAGCACCTAGTCTTAACCACTGGACCGCCAGGGAAGTCCCATTTTCAGGGCTTCTGAAACACAATAATGTGTCATCCATGAACAACATAAATGCATTTCATTAACAGGTACTACAAAGTTTCAAACGAAGAGTAAGTCAAAATGGGAGATTATATTTTAATGAAGGACAGAAAAAGTACCTTCGTAACAGATTACAAAGAGTGAAAAAAAAGTCTTTACATATTCCAGTTCAAATAAGGAACATTTCAGTGAAATGGTTCCTATACAGATAATTTATCATGGGGTAATCTGTACATAATATTCTCTTTGTACAGTATGCAGAATACAAAAGCAGTGTTATATAATCTGGTAGGAGATTGTTTGCACTCATTTGTATTATATGCACCTATAAACCAACTGGAGAAAAATACAAACAAGACCAAAAAATATAAAAATGTAGCATGAAAAAGTAAATGTTGCAGAAGGTGAGGAAAGACAAAGGAGTTGATGTGGGAAATTTCCAGGACTTTGAAAATGAGTAAAACTTGTACTCTCAACAAAAGTTAGGGAAGGGTATTCCAAACCATGAAATTCTAGAAGAAAATGAAAAATAATTATTTCCTTACTTCACATTCAGCTTTTGGTTCAAGATACAAGCATTTAGAGACAGTGCAACTTACTTGATCTTCTCCTGCATATATCATTCAATTTCTCTAATGTTCTAGCCAAAGTCTGTGAGGCAGTTTAACCACTTGATTTTGCTGGCAATTTATGAAGACGTAGTTACCTGGAAAATGCTAAAAAGGTTGACCAAAATCAGTTGTCTTTCATGCCTGTGAAATGTGCCTTTGTTTCAGTCAAGTTGACTTGATAGCTGAGAAGACCAAGAAAACCCCCTGTATGTTTCTTAGCACCCATTGGCCATATGGGCCTAACCACTCACAGGTACCCAGTTAGTTGCATGAACAGATATTATTGCTATCTGCCCCTCCTCATTTAAGTATTATGTTTACCAACTTACAAAATCTTTTCTCTCACAGTTTAATAGTTAAAAGGACACAAAATCTGAAGATATATATTCTTATCTTATAGTTATTCTTAGTTGTGACTTTGGTAAAATCAATTACCTTATTTTCATCTTAGTTTTCTTTCATTGAGTTACTATTTTTCGGTTCAGTATTTATTTATTTATTTGGCTGTATTTTGTCTTAGTTGCAGCAAGCAGGATCTTTGATGTGTCATGTGGGACTTTTTGTTGAGGCCTGTGGACTTCTCTCTTGAGAAGGCATACAGACTCCGTAGTCGCAGCTTGCGGGCTTAGTTGCCTGAGGCATGTAGTATCTTAGTTCTCCTGCCAGGGACCAAGCCTGCTTCTCCTGCATTGCTAGGCAGATTCTTAACCATTGGACCCCAGGGGAAGTTCCTTGTGAAATTACTATTCATTAATCACACTGAGCAGCACAAATGCCTTGTCTGCAATGCAAGTATATTGGAGTTAAGAACATTCAATATTTAAGATAACTAATGTATAAGTAATATATTTCATTTAGAGCTAAACCAACATATGCAAGAGTTGCATTTATGATGACCGTTCAAATGACTTATTTCTAAGTCTAGAAAAACTATGCATTTATTTAAGAACATTTATAAACACCATTGAGTTTTATTAAATCCTATATTTCTTTTATGTGTGTTTCTTAAGTATGTTCTAGGGTAGATATAGAGCAGATATCACTTAAGAGGTTATAAAAAGTTAAAAGGAATAAAAATCAGATTAGGTTTGGTTGATCATCACTATATTAATTGATTCTGATTAAGGCTTAACAATTCCTTATTGATATATATATAGAGAGAGAGAGAGAAAGACAGTGAGAGAGAACCTAGATGAGCACTTGGAGTCAATGGAAATGTATGAATTTACTCAATACCTTTGCTTTCTCTTTTTCCTCTGTGTAATGTGAAAAATATTGCTGAGTTGCAATGTCAGTGGTATCTAAATCTGCTTTCATGAGAAAGGAGCCATTACTTCAATTTTTGTAGCCACATACAAAGCAACATCCCTCAGTTATTTACCAGAAATACCGAACACATGAAACAGTCCCCTTCAGTAAGCATAAAACAGGGTCTAAATAGATTCTAGATACTTTATTATAAGGATAAAATGGTTTTCTAAAGTGTTACAGTTTTCACCTTTTTACAAGTTAATATCTTCAATGTTAATCTTTATTTGAAAGATAAATAGTTTCTATTACCTTTGATAGCAATGACATAAACAGAATTACATTTTTTACTTTTTGTACTTGATATTTTCAACTTTATCTTTAAAATGCATTATGGATCATAAGGACTAGAAAGTTCAACAACTGCACAAATGTTTATTAAGCTTCCATATTGTTATTACTAGAGTATACTCCTATGACTTACAATAATAGCTAACATATATTGAACAATTTGTATGCACCATACCCAGTGTTTGGTACTTTATATGCTGTATCTCACTGCACTAATTATGTGTAGGATGTCAAGTGAATACATATGATCTTTTTCCTTTGGGAAAAATTGTATAAGATGATTCTAGAACTAGATTGGAAATTATTGTGGTCAGTGTGACTGAACCAAGGCTACTGCAGCTCTTTTCGGGAGCTGGTCTTACCTCTGCTGCTGCTGCTGCTAAGTCGCTTCAGTCGTTTCCGACTCTGTGCGACCCTATAAACGGCAGCCCACCAGGCTCCCTCGTCCCTGGGATTCCCCAGGCAAGAACACTGGAGTGGGTTGCCATTTCCTTCTCCAATGCATGAAAGTGAAAAGTGAAAATGAAGTCGCTCAGCCGTGTCCAACTCTTAGCGACCCCATGGACTGCAGCTTACCAGGCTCCTCCGTCCATGTGATTTTCCAGGCAAGAGTACTGGAGTGGGGTGCCATTGCCTTCTCCGGGTCTTATCACTGAGCCTCTGCTATTCTGCAACTTAAATATGAGGCCACAGTATGTAGACCAGTAGCATTTTTCATCTTTACAGCCCCAGTTCCACTGAGTGCCAAATTGTTGTTGACTGCTCAGTTGTGTGCAACTCTTGGCAACCCCATGAACTGCAACACACTAGGCTTCCTTGTCCTTCACTATCTCCCAGAGCTTGTTTAAACTCATGTCCATTGAGTCAATGATGCCACCACCCATCTCATCTCTGCTATCCCCTTCTCCTCCTGCCCTCAATCTTTCCCAGAATCAGGGTCTTTTCCAGTGAGTCAGCTCATCACATCAGGTGGCCAAAAACTGGAGTATCTCCTTCAGTATCAGTCCTTCTAATGAATATTCAGAGTTGATTTCCTTTAGGATTGACTGGTTTAATCTCCTTGCTATCCAAGGAACCCTTGAAAGTTTTCTCCAGCATCGCAACTCAAAAACATCAATTCTTTGGTGCTCACCGTTCTTTATGGTCCAAATCTCACATCTGTACATGACTACTGGAAAAATCATGGCTTTGACTATACAGACCTTTGTTGGCAAAGTGGTATCTCTGCTTTGTAATATTCTGTCTAGGTTTGTCATAGCTTTTCTTCCAAGGACCAAGCATCTTTTAACTTCATGACTGCAGTAAACATCCACAGTAATTTTGGAGCCCAAGAAAAGAAAGTCTGTCACTGTGTCCATTTTTTCCCCATCTATTTGCCATGAGGTGAAGGGACCAGATGACATAATCTTTGTTTATTGAATATTGAGTTTTAAGTCAGCCTTTTCAGTCTCCTCTTTCATCTTCATCAAGAAGCTCCTCTTTAGCTTCTTTAGCTTCACTTCACTCACCTCTTTGGCTCCTCTTCACTTTCTACTGTTAGGGTGGTGTCGTCTGCATATATGGGGTTATTGATAATATTTCTCCCAGAAATCTTGACTCCAGCTTGGGATTCATCCAGCTTGGCATTTCACATGATGTCCTCTGCATATAAGCAGATTGACAATATACAGCCTTCATATACGCCTTTCCCAATTTTGAATCAGTTCATTGTTCTATGTCTGCTTCTTGACTTGCATATAGGTTTTGCAGGAGACAGGTAAGGTGGTCTGGTATTCCCATCTCTTGAAGAATTTCCCACAGTTTGTTGTGATCCACACAGTCAAAGGCTTTAGGATAGTCAATGAAGCAGAAGTAGATATATTTTTGGAATCCCTTTGTTATTTCTATGATGCAGTGGATGTTGGCAATTTGATCTCTGGTTTCTCTGCCTTTTCTAAATCCAGCTTGTACATCTGAAAGTTCTCAGTTCATGAACTGTTGAAGCCTAGCTTGAAGGATTTTGAGCATTACCTTGCTAGCATGTGAAATGAGGGCAATTGTGCAGTTGTTTGAGCATTCTTTGGCATTGCTCTTCTTTGGGGTTGGAATAAAAACTGACTTTATCCAGCCCTGTGGCCACCTCTGAGTCTTCCAAATTTGCTGGCATCTTGAGTACAGCACTTTCACAGCATCATCTTTTAGGATTTGAAATAGCTCAGCTGGAATTCCATCACCTACACTAGCTTTGTTCATAGTAATGCTTCCTAAGTCCACTTGACTTCACACTCCAGAATGTCTGGTTCTAGGTGAGTGATCACATCATTGTACAGTTCTTCTGTGTATTCTCGCCACCTCTTCTTAATATCTTCTGCAGAGCTTGCCAAAAATTCAGGGACTTTCACCACAAAAAGTCAGGAAACAAGCTTCATTTTATGAATAAGTATACTTTGAGATGATAGTCATTAAAGGCAAGCAGTACAATCTCTGTTATTTTCAAACATGGTTGAAAACTCACAAATCTGCCCATGTCTCTATCCAGATCAGTGTTGACTGAAGCCAGAAGCCATGCCTCTGCTGGCCATATGGTTAGATGCTGGAACCGTGGTCACTCTGGCTAAAATGTTGTCTTAGGAGGGCATGGATACATTCTAGTTCTTATAAACTTCCCCGGTTAACAGAAGAATATCTTAAGCTCTTGTTTAGTTGCTAAGTTGTGTCCAATTCTTTTGCAACCCCATGGACTATAACTTGCCAGGCTCCTCTGTCCATGGCATTTCCCAGGCAAAAATGCTCAGTTGGGTTGCCATTTCTTCCTCCAGGGAATCTTTCTGACTTAAGGATCAAACCCTCATCTCCTGTATCTGCTTGCATTGGCAAGTGGATTCTTTACTGCTGAGCCACCTGGGAAATCATCCTTGGACTCCTAATGAAGTGTAGTAAAGTGTGACTCTCTTTACCAAGTCATTTGTTGAATGGACACTTATGGGGCTAGCATTGGCTAAAAGGGATCATTTTTTGGAGTGTTCTTCAAATTGAGATGTTTTATTAGTACAAGATATGATAATGGCTAAGAGTCAATGTGAAAAGTATGATTTAATGGGTTAAAAACCAGGTTTTACCATTTATGTAATTGTGTGTGTTTTGGGAGGTTATTAACCTCACTAGACTTTAGGTCCCTTGCTTGTAGAATGTGTATTCCAGTGGGGCTATCATGAGAATTCAATGAACTTGTGCATTCAAGTGCTTAGCACAGTTCCCGGTACAAAGAACACATATATTAAATGCTAATGTTAGAATAGCATCTAATAATTATTCACTAATCTGGCATTTTTTCCACATGGATGTTTTCAACTTATCTCAAGCAGAACACCTTAATCTTCTTTCAGTGTGCCATATTTCAACTTTTCACCTAATCATGTAAGCTAGAAATTCTAGTTGCTTACTATTTTTTTCCTCTGTCTCCCACATGTGATCAGTTACCAAGGCCTGATTCTTTTGTCATGTAAATATTTCTAAAGTTTCTGCTTTCTTATACCAGTTCCTTGTTTCAGGCCCTTGTCTTCTCTGGACCTGATGACTAAAGCAGCAATCACATATTCTCACGTTCAGTTTTGCCTAAGATGTCCCCATCGCACCCTCCCCTGCACTGTTCTACAGCACATGCTCACTCTGGCACCCTTCCCATCGCTTGTAACTATAAACTGAGCGTTTTAGGACAGCATCTTTTTTGATCTGGCTCCTACCTCCCTCTCTAACATAAGTTCCTTCCTCAACATACTTTGCACTTTGGAAGTTACCTACAAAATGATTTTTTTTTAAATAATTTAGCTATTAGAAAAAGTCCAGCTTTAACATTTTCTGGAGAATAATGGCCCTATATTTTCTTTGCTTTTGTGGTATAATGCTAGTATACTTTACCAAGTAATGGGGCCATTTTTCTGCCATTGTAACCATTAAATTGAAGCTTGGAAAATGAATATTAACTAAGAGCCTAAAGTATTGATCATTTGTTTCTAAGATATTGTAAATTAAATGCATACCATATTAAGATAGAAATATACACGTATGTGTAGCTTAGTCCTCAGTCATGTTCAACTCTTTGTGACTCCATGACCTGCCAGACTCCTTGGTCCGTGGAATTCTCCAGGCAAGAGTACTGGAGTGGGTTTCCATTTGCTTCCCCAAGAAATATGCAAATGTAAACTAAAATTGAATATATGTCTACTTAAGATGGATACCAACATACTAGATTATATGCGTGTGTGCATGCATGTGGGTGCTCAGTCACTCCATCGTGTCTGACTCTTTGTGACTCCATAGACTGTGGCCCACCAGACTCCTCTGTCCATTGGATTTTCCAGGCAAGCATACTGGACTGGATTTCCACTTCCTACTCCAAGGGATCTTCCCAACCCAGGAACTGAACCTGTGTGTCCTGCGTTTTCTGCATTGCTAGGTGGATTCTTTACCACTGAACCACCTAGATTATATACTAGAGTAAATTTTTAAATCTACAAGAGTGCATATGTTTTTATATACTAGAGTAATTCCACCCTCTGCAAACTGATGTGCTTTTTGTTTCTTGTTACTAGATATGACAGTTGTTTCTATGGATATTCATACTTTTTATGCCAAATGTCCCACTGCATAAATTAAGGTGATGTAGTTGCCTCATCTATTAGGTTTTAAGCTTCTTGACAGTAGGGAAACTCTTAAAAGGTGCTTCCCACTATGCTTAGAAAAGACAAAACACTTTGTAACTAGTCTGTAAATGATTGTTGACCAGCTTGAGGGTCAGATCATGAATTTTGAATTACTTTACCCAACAATTAGGAGAGTTTTGCTGTCTGATAAATATAAAGATCACTTGCCCTAAAATCTAGCTTGGATTTGCAAACTATTTCAAGGGAGTAAAGGTTAATTGGGTTAAAATAATAAATGGTTACTAGTTAGAATTCAAATGAGGAACAGTATACAATTCCCCTTTTTAAAATTTATTAAGCAGTATTATAAAATATGACTAAAAACACTACTGTAAATGTCTTTAAACTCTTTCATTCTTCCATAGTCTGGAACCGGAGTCAGCAAACCATAGCCCTCAAGTAAAATGTGCCCCACTGGCTGTTTTTTAAGTAAAATTTTTATTGGAACACAGCCATGCTCACCCATTTGCACAGATAGAATAGAAACTCTCAGATCCTTTAATGAACAGCTTGCTAACTCGATCTAGCGTACTAGTTCTTCAATTTTTTGTTTAGATTTAATTATATTAATATGTAATTTTTTATACCTTGTGAGTGATTATGTTTTATCTATGAATTATGATAATGTTCATCTTGGCACTGAACTTTTGAATAAAAAATAATGTTAACTAGTTCCCTGGTGGTCTAGTGGTTATGATTCATTGCTTTCACTGCCAAGGGTCTGGGTTCAATCCCTGGGGGGTGGTGGGGGGCTGACTAGGATCCCACAGGCTGCAAGACATGGCCAAAATAAATAAATGGTAATTTCCCAATACCCATGGAGTTCATGTGCCCTATGTTAGTAAACTAGACCCCATTTGTTAGACATTTAGTCTTTTCTATTATGTTTTCACTGATTTCAGTTTATCTTTTGAAAATTATGACTACCATAGACTTCAAAGTAAAAAATATTAATGTAGCTCCTATTATATCTAGAGATTTATCAAGCGGTTTATCAAGTTTGGGGGAATAGGATTCATCTTTATGGTCTCAACAATTACTTTTCTGATTATCTAAAAGACATATGGTAATATTTAGTGGACAAAACACTTGTCTGAAATCAATGGGCAGTACTTCTGCTTTCCACTGAGTATAAAATCCTGGGCAATCTCTATTTTAGTTTTCATTCTAGAAAACCAGACGTGACAATAAGTGTCTTATGGAACCAATTCCAAGAAATGATCTGCTGATGAAACTATGCTTTTCTGAATAAGTAAGAATGACTTATTTACTATTATGATGTCAGCATCTCACAGTGCCTGATAACAGTGCTTATTAGTTATTTATTATCTAAATTAACATGATATAGGGAGTTGCAGATGTTCTAGAAGGCTACCAGAACAAAAGTTAAGAGTGTAGCATCTAGAGTTAGCAACCCTGCATTTGGATATTGGTTACACCACTCAATCACTTTACACACATTAGTTAAACTGTAAGCCACAACCCACTCCAGTCCTCTTGCCTGGAAAATCCCATGGGCAGAGGAGCCTGGTAGGCTGCAGTCCATGGGGTTGCGAAGAGTCGGACATGACTGAGCCACTTCCCTTTCACTTTTCACTTTCATGCATTGGAGAAGGAAATGGCAACCCACTCCAGTGTTCTTGCCTGGAGAATCCCAGGGACAGGGGAGCCTGGTGGGCTGCTGTCTATGGGGTCGCACAGAGTCAGACACGACTAAAGCGACTTAGCAGCAGTAGCAGCTTAGCAGCATGATATGGATAATAACAGTACCTATTTCATAGAATTATTGTGAAGATCAAATGGTAAAATCCAAATATAGTGCTAACAACGTACTTGGTACATGGACAACTGTCTGTATATATGTTATTATCATGTATTAGTGTGAATCTCAAGGGAAGAGGTATATAGCCTGTCTTGAAGGTAATTCTTCCTGGAAGGTCTTCATCTTCTGTTTGGATATAATTGTTATTCTAAGTAGCCTGGCCCTGACCCCAGTAGAATGAATATTAAAATATTCTCTCATTTCAAAATGTCAGTTTCATAATTTCTTTGCCAATTGAGCCCTTGACAGGGAGGCACTTTCTCTGACCTTTTTTGGTATTACCAATTGTTTAAAAGTCTCTATTAAATTTTAAAAAGCTTTTGTGCTACTTTTCCTTGATCCTTATTATAGGTTTGGAATCGTGTGCTATAAAAAGTATTTGGCTGTATGTGCTTTTATAATGGAAGTAATTTAATTGGGCACTGTGCCTCCACAGATCAGCAAGGGTCAAATGACTTTTTAAGAGTACATGAGAGAAGTATTACATAAGGGGGAAAAAAGGAAAAAAAATAGTCTTCCTACTTGCTTTCAGCACTGAATTGCTTATGCTTCATTAAGGCCATTGGTAAGTCTCCCATGTTATATATTTGCAAACCTGCTCCACTGACAGACAAGCTCTCCACATTTGTGCTCCTAGAGTGGACAGCTAACCACCCCACATCTGTTTAGTTTCTGTCTGCACAATTTGAAAATCCTGGGACAAGGACACCTCATATATGCTACACCTAATATACTTACTCACTGTCTTGTCAGGAATGCTTTCTGCCTTTGACGTTTCCTCATTAAAATTTTCCAGGATTACACTTGTCACTCTGGAAGAGTACAAGAAAAGAAATATCTTTCTTAAAAAGGTGTTAGATACCCCAACCAAATCCATTTACATAACCTACTTCCTTTTCACACAATATCAGCAAAATTACAGTTAACCACCTCTCTGCCTGTTGTTGATAAGGGTTTCCCATTTAAGTGAAACCAATAGTTTGCCGCTCTCTGAATATACACACACTCATGTCACAACCCCCCTACTGACAGAAATTTAACACTGGTGGTCAGGATAACAGGCCATTTGAATGAGATTAGGATTGAAGACAGTGAGACTTTAGGGATTCTGCCAGTAATCCTGAGTTTCTGATTTATGTAACATTAAGATATACCTATTTTGTGACCAACTCTCTGGTTAAGGATATAATATAGAAAACTACATCTAGAAAGCAATGTGTCCATTTGTCAATATTTCTGACTCAGTTTTAAGTCTGAAATCTTTCCATCTTTGTCCTCTGTTTTATAAGTTTGCAATAGTAGTTCAGTTATGTATTACATAGATAATTTTTTTCAAAATAGTTTAAATGGTATAAGTTGACAAGTCTTTATAGGAAATGAAGAAATATTATATTCCCTTGTAGCTGATGGTAGTGCAATTAATGGAATCACTTAAACATTTTGCTTTAGGATATCCCCAAATCACAATGGAAATTTTGGCCCAGTCTCTGTTTTTCATTCTAATTTTGACTGAGGCTCTACTTTTCATCAAGCAGACAGGTCTTCATTGTACACACACACACACGCATACATATTTATTTATATTCTTTGAGCCACCAAAAAGACTATCACTGTTACAGATAAAGCCAACACAAGTTCATTCATTCACTTCATTTGAAATGTTTTGTGTATTCCTCATGTTTAAGGTGTTGTCTAGATCAGTTCTCCAAGTATGGTCTGTTGAGATGTATTTTTTTTTCCTCAAGACCCACCCAGAACAGAGTACACCAGGTCAGAACTCTTTTAAGATGCTAAGGTTATAATTATACTATGTTGACATTTACGTTGATGGTGTAAGCTGCTGCTGCTCAGACGCTCAGTCATATCTGACTCTTTGCAATCCCACGGACTATAGCCCGCCAGGCTCCTCTGTCCATGCGATTCTCAAGGCAAGAATACTGGAGTGGGGTGCCATTTCCTCTTCCAGGTCATCTTCCCCACCTAGGGATAGAACCCGAGTCTCCTGCATGGGCAGGTGGATTCTTTACCACTAGTGCCACCTGGTAGCCCTTGATGGTATAAAAGCAATAGTAAGTAAAACTACTGGTTCCTTAGAAGGAATCAAGGCAGGGACACAAAGCTGTACTGGTCATGGTATACTTCAGTACCTCTTGCCCACACAGATTTCACTTGAGCGCAATGAAGCAGTTAAAAAACTAGAGCCAAATAATTTTGTTAAATCTCCATCCTTGAGGACACATCAGTTTAATATTCTGTGTATACAGTGTGAAATGTGCATAAAATTGTCTCATACTGAAGCATGATGTTTGGCTTTAAAAAAAACAGGTGCTTGTTTCAGATGCAAGCTGAACAAACTACTTTTTTCTTGGAACACCATTTGTACTTGAAAGAATGACTAACAGACAAACTTTGGTTATTCAGACTTGAATATTTTGTGGATATTTTCTTTAAAATGAATGAGATGAGCTGTCATCTCATTCAAAGGAAAATAATTGACAGTACCTGTTGCCAGTGGTAATTTTAAGCTTTCAATTAAAATTTTCAAAGAATTATATCCATCACATGAGTTTGACAACTTAGTAATATTTTAAAGGTCTAAGACAGATATAATGAGATTGGTGGTGGTATTAATGTAACTATTTTGTATTGAAAAAAAAAATGTTCATTGAACCTGGACTGGCACATTTCGATATTTGGCAAAACCAATACAATATTGTAAAGTTTAAAAATAAAATAAAATTTTTAAAAAAATTTTAAAAAATGCTGAAATCTGGAAGGTCTACATAAGGTAATGAACCAATGTGTGTTGTTGTTTTTTTTTAATGCAAGATAGTACAGAATTATGCATTGGTTAAAAGAACCATTCAAAATACCGTGGGTTTTAATATCACATTATATAAAAACTATAGGTTAGATTTTACATTGCATCTCATATTTAAGGAACTACTGTTGAGTTTAGATATATTTTCAAAGTAAAATAGCTACAATTATCTGGAAAAAAGTATTAAAATAGTACTCTCCTAATTATATCTTTATGGAGGTATATTTTCTACATATATATGAAGCAAAACTACATATCTCATTAATGTATTGAATTCAGAAACAGAGATAAGTATCTAGCTGTCTTCTTGTCAGACATTAATGCAATCTGTAAAAATGTAAAACAATACTACTATTATCAATAAGATTTTGTTTAGAAAATACAACCACTCTTCAGCAAAAAAAAAAATGTTATCTATGTTAGCATATGATTGGCTTATTATTTTTAAATTATCAGTTTTAACTTTAAGTATGGTAAATATTGTTAATATATAGTCCCATAAACAAATAATCTTTTGTGTACTCAGTGATTTTAATAGTAGAAAGAGGAATTG
This sequence comes from Bos indicus, assembly GCF_029378745.1. NCBI lineage: Eukaryota > Metazoa > Chordata > Mammalia > Artiodactyla > Bovidae > Bos > Bos indicus. Next base: position 12,679,090 of record NC_091787.1, read on the forward strand.
AGACCAGAAATTTTGAGTTTTTTAGACATGGGAATGCAGAATCAAAGACACAAAGTAACCATCTTCGTGGTTTAATAGAGAAGCAGAACAAGGAATGCAGCTATTACATTTCATGTGATATTGAAATAGAAATTTGTAAAAATACAATGAGGAGAGAGAGGCAGGATTATAACTCACAGGTGAGACAGGAAAGGCTTCTTGAAAGAAATATCACTGTATCTGAGTTTAAAAGTTCATCTAAGTCTTGAAGTTCAAGTACACATTAGGCCAGTAAGGAGAGAGGGCATTCTTGTAGAAAAAAACAGTCTGTTCAGAGGAACTCCAGATAGCAGAGTTTTCTGGAAACTGCACATTTATGTTTCATGAGTGAGCCACAGGTACTAAAGCGTGAGCTACAGAACTTGCCTGTGGTTCTGACTGTGTGGGAAGCAATTGAAAGAGTCCCCTGGTAGAAAGATAAACCTTCACAGTAGTATGGATGCTCATGCGGGTTTCAGGAAACACTGGGAGAGGGAGAAGTAATTTAGGACTGTTACAACAGTCTGAAGAAGGATTGATAAAAGCCTGTACCAAGGCAGTAGCATGGCAGGGGTGGAGAAAATGAAGGAGTGGATTTGAGCAATGCTAATGAGGTTGAATTGATGGACTTGGGATCCAGCTGAATACCAAAGAGAATGAAGAAGGTGAAAACGATAGCTAAGTTTGGGGCTTAGGTGGTTGGACAACAATAATGTCATTCTTTGAGGGAGAGAACAAAGGAGGGAAAATGTTGGGGAAGGATGCTGTTGGTAAATATAATTTAATACTTTGAGCTATATATGATTATGGATCATCAATCAGAAAGAGCCAATGAGCAGCTGAGTGTGCACATCTGTTAAGAGAAACAGAGAGACTGAACATAAGATGTGGGAGCCATCAGTATATATATATATATATATATAAGTCACTCAGTCGTGTCCAACTCTTTGCAACCCCATGGACTATAGAGTTCATGGAATTCTCCAGGCCAGAATGCTGGAGTGGGTAGCCTTTCCCTTCTCCAAGGGATCTTCCCAACCCTAGGATCGAACCCAGGTCTCCCACATGCAGGCAGATTCTTTACCAGCTGAGCCACAAGGGAAGTATATAGCCAAAATCATGGGTCTGACTGAGATCACTCAGACAGTAGGTATAGGATGAGAACATAGGAAATCTGAGGGATATCAACATGGAAAAGATGAACAAGGCAGAAGGAATTAATGCTGCCAGTGATATTGCTATTGTCAATAGTTCATTTAGCCTCATTGGCTATATTAATAGTTTTGTTTTCAACTGGAGTTAACCTAAGGTTAAGTTTAAGGAAGATCTCAGTTAGTCATGTATTCGTAATTGAGGAATTCAGCCATTGATTCTCTGTCACAGTTAGCTTGTGTCTGCCATTAATATTTTGCTATTTGTATACATTCTTGTGTGAGCAAGAATAAGAGAGTAGAGAGAAGGGAGGAGGTGCTTAGAGTGTAGCGAATGTGTATGAAAACTATAATACACTCTAGTACAAATTTTCCCTATTTAAATATTTGGCAGCATTTAGATAATAGAAAATGTTGCAGTTTTGGTCTAGATTCAAATACATCTTTTGCCAATCATTTGTGATCCATAACAAATAGCTGAAGATTTTTCTCTCAAAAAAAAAAACATTCAAAAGTCTTTACTGCTGGCCTCAGTGATTTGGCAGAAATGATGGTCCAGAATTGAAAAAAAAAAAAAAATTAACCAATAATTAGTCATTTGTGTTTGTGTTTTGCATTTTTAAATGTCTATTAGATTGGTTTATAAAGATTGTATTTCTTATAAAGAGCAAATATAAACAATTAGGCTCAAGCACAATTGTTTAGGAACCTGTAAATTTCAGTTCTAACCCAGAAGCATCTCTGAGTCTAGAAAATGCTCAACTATGGAACACAGCTTGCTTGAGCAGAGGCCTTTCTTCCAAAAATTTATACTTGGTGAAATTTATAATTGGTGAAATTCAGTGATTCAGATGAAGTTATTTAAATAAACCATATAACATTTAAATAATCACAATGTCTCATTTTACTTGCTTGATTGGGTAAGCTTTATTCAAAAAAAGGAACAAATGTCTTTTTAACGCTACTTCCATTCTTAGAAGTGATAGTCCCCTCCCCCCGTGTCTCCATTGTTTATAGGCTATTTTATTCAGTTAAGATTTCACAGCATCCGTATCCTTTCATCCTGTTTTCCTGATCATTTAATCCTGTTGACCAAATTCTTCTATTCCCCAAATTCTTCAGGTGTTTAAGTTACCTTACTGTGGTCCCTGATCTCAAACCATAAACCAACTGCCTCAATCAGCCATGAGGCGAAGTGGAGACAGCTCCAGCATCTGGACAGCTCCCCGAGCTGTGCATGCTCGGGTGAGGCTCCAAGGGCAAGGTGGATGCGGAGGAGAACTATAATGGGGACTCCAGAGGTTTCTCCAGGTGCCTCAAAGACTTAGGAACAATTGGAGAGAATTGAGGCAAAAGGTTCTATGAACAGTAGGCAAGTTGCTATTTGTAGATATGTTTGGTTGGCAGAAAAGTTTGTTTGAGTTTTTCCGTAAGATATTATGGAAAAACAGAATGAAATTTTGGCCAACCAATATGTGCCCAACATATAGTTAGCATCCAAGAAATATTTCCTCATTTGTATTATCATTTAGTCATTTTCAAGATAGATAACCTTACATTATAGATTAGCAATAAATTCCTGTTTTGCTACCACTCTCTCTGTAGGTGCTCATAAATGTACTTTAGTATTATCACAAAGCACATTTATTTAACTTTTAATTTTTTTCAGCATAGTTGATTTACAGTATTAGTTTTAGGTGTACAGCATAGTGATTCAGTATTTTTACAGATTATAAAAACTGAAGTTGAAGATGAGTATTAAATAGGAAATTGGGGTAAATCAAGAATTAAACTTAAATATTACTCTAAGTATGGCTCCAGTACATTTTCCAAATGTAGGGAAAGGTGAAAGGAGATAAACAATCAACATTATTAAACATCTGTCATCTTTCAGACATTGCTAGGTCCTTTCCTTTGCAAACCTTATTTCATATTTAATTAAATTTAATATAAAGCATTTCCTTATACTTCTTCATAGGTTATTAAATTACCCTGAACTTAACTCAAGATGTGAATTCAAATATTATTTTTATATAGGCAGTTTTTTCAAATAACAGAAACTATTGTACTCTGTAGACTTTTCACACACTTACACAGCATAGAAGGTGCTAGTCAAATGTTACTTTTATTGGTGACATTACTATTACCTCTGACTCTGCAAAGCAGAACTTATTCATGAAAGACAATTAACCTAATAGCAATGAGCATCTCAGGCATTCAGGTTCTGATCTCCAAAAATCATCTGCCATTTAAGGAACAGAATCACTCCTGTAGAAATGGCTGGCTTCAGATATGGGACCGGAAATGTTCAGAATGAGCCTTGAGTATCTTGTGCGGAGGAATCCAGAGACAGTCATGTCAAAATGATTTGGATTCAACTTGAATGGACTTCCACTAGTTAGAGATAGAACAACCTGAAATTCAAAAAGTATATTCACATATAATTGAAATACATTAAATGTGTTACAGTTCTGTGGGTTTGTCATAATACTAAAAAAGTAGTACTTTTCAAAGAATACTAGGTACTCAATATTATGAAAACTGGTAAATAAAGGAAAGAATTTTTTTCTGCCTTTCCTTTGCAAATTATACCTTGGGTTGTACCACATAATTGATAAGAGAAATGTTCTTTTTAGAAGAAATCCAGCTAACTTAGAAAAAATGGTAAATTTGGAATCACTCCTTTTTTAACCTGTAAATGAAATAATGAACTTTAGCAGGGATCATCAATCACTGTCAAAAACCATTACTAGAAAAGCTCATGAGAAATTTACATGTGATAAATAAATTAAGATCAAAAAAAAAAAAAAAAAAAACCAGGGAAAAGGGAGAACCCATTTTTAAAGGTCAAACAAATGTATGTTTGACTTGAACAAACCAACCATAAAATAACAGCTATGATATAATCAGAAAAATGTCATAAACAAACATTAGGAATCTTTGTTAACTGTTTAGATGTGATATTGATATAGTGGTTATATATAAGTGGTTATTTAAGCAAAACTGGGATTTGCTCCAAAACAATCCAAAATAGAGAGGAGTAGATGGAGATTTAGATGAAATAAGATTGCCTTACGTTGGCAGTTGTTGAAGCTATGTAATGGAGTTCATTATCTCTACTTTTATGTATATTGGAAATTTTCCATTATTTAACATAAAAACAAACATTTCTTATTCTAAAGAGTATACTCATTTGAAATACACGACATTTGCATTTTCTTCAAAATGGTCGTTATGTTAGAATAGGAAAAGAATTTTCATACTTTTAATTTACCTATTTTTTTTAGGAGAGAAAGCAGACTGAATATAAGACCTTTGATACAGAAACATAAATCTTTACTATAAAATCAGTGTAACATGAGTTTATCATCTCTGACGTCACCCTGGCTGAGATCGCTGTGACTGATCTCAATCTCCAGAGGCCCCCACATGGGTCTTCTGTCAAAGCAAAAGTCAAATAGTTTCTGCCATCATGTTATAGATGTTGTTGATTCGGTCGATTCGTAAATTGGGTATTCAGAGCACATGGCATGTGTCTGTTTCCTGTACTGCCAAATAATCCTGCTCAGCACTGTCTATCTGCTTCAACAACATGTTTCCTGTAGCTGACAAGTTTTAAATGAGAGACAAATTTTCCCTGCTTTTATTATTTTCAAAAAATGATAAGCCAATTTAAAAATCATGGAGTAGTATTGAATGCTTTTTATCAAAACAAGTCACTGTCAAATTTTTCCCCAGACATGGGTTTATTACTTTTGAATAAAATAAAAGCAGTGAATACAAATAATAAATAATTAATGAAACCGTATTTTGGCTTAAGGCATAAGTTGCTGTCACATTTCTTTTTCCTGACCATATATAGTACATCATTTGATTGATCATTACCTCTGGAAGACTGTTTCATTCAATTAGTTTTTCTTTTGTCCCTGAAATGTGCCACAAGAGAAAACTGCCTCCCCTAAAATGAATGCTGACAAATTAACATTATTGCATAATTCACACAAGCAAAATACATCAGAAAAGCAGTTATGCGGAAATAATTTAGTTGCTGAGACCATGCAGGAGGATTTCCTTGGAGATGCATGGATGTGCCAGATGGTTTGCTGGTCACACTTTCAGCATCAAGAAGACCTTCTGTAAGCACTGTGGACAAATTAATGAGCTCTTGATCCCCATTTCTACTACTTCCTCTCGAGAGAGAGGACAAGAACTAAATACAATATAATGTTGTGATGTTCTCCACTAAATGAGAGCAGCTATTAGAAACTGCTCTCTTTCCATGCGTCATATGTAGCTCTAGTACTTTTTGTATATCAAGACCTTTAATCTTCACAGAACTCCCTATGCTATGGTTAGTCACTCAGTCATATCAGACTCTTTGCAAGCCCATGTACTGTATCCCACCGGGCTCCTCTGTGCATGGAATTCTCCAGGCAAGAATACTGGAGTGGGTAGCTGTTCCCTTCTCCAGGGGATCTTCCCAACCCAGGGGTCAAACCGCGGTCTCCTGCACTGCAGGCGGGTTCTTTACCAGCTGAGCTACTAGGGAAGCTGGTATGGCACAGAAGTCCCATAGGGAGGTTATTCTTTATTACTGTAAATATATATTATATATGTCTTACGAGGAACTTGAGGTCCAGGAAACAAACTGCCCTGAAGCCAACAGGTTAGAAAACAAGGATTTGAGCTGTGCGTTTTGCTCTGAACCCTGCACTTTTAATATCTAATTAATACATCTACTTTGAGAATGACTATCTTATATTTTAACCAAAATATCTACTAAAAAATAATATACGGGCTTCCCTTGTAGCTCAGCCAGCTCAGCTCCTGCAATGCAGGAGACCTGGATTCAATTCCTGGGTCAGGAAGATCCCCTGGAGAAGGAAATGGCAACCCATTCCAGTATTCTTGCCTGGAGAATCCCATGGACAGAGGAGCCTGGCAGGCCACAGTCCATGGGGTTGCAAGAGTTGGACATGACTTAGCGAATAAATGACAGCAACAACAAAAAATAACATATAGTTAAAGACATAACCAATCACCAAGTAATATAACAAGAAGGAGGAGGAGAAAAAGGAAAGGGACAAGGGGAAGGAGAGGAAGAAAAATGTAAAATTTGACATATCATTATTTAGCTCTATCTTCACTTTAATACTGTCCTAAACACCAATGACATCAGCTTCAATTGCATTATACATAGGGACATGGGTGTGCCACAGTTAATGCTGTGGGAATAACGGATTTATTTCAGGGTATCTTATCAGATGTTGAAACCAAGGACTGTCAGGTTAATACAGAATGCTACAGATATTGCTTTCTATCATAGATTTGAAACTCCATGTCAGTTTTTTGTTTAGGGAATTTTTCTAAGATTAATTGCTGATCTTGCTGATGTTACTTCCGTAACAGACGATGCCAGCAAAATTCACATCTCCAGCATTGAACTGGCAGCATTGAGTCCTTAATGTTTCTTTTCTTTAACCATAATAAAGTGTAATAAAGTAACTTGTAAAGATGTTGCCTTTTAAAATGGCTGCAACTTGGAATCCACTTAAAATATTCCATTGAGTAATCACACAAATCGATTTTATGCTTTTAACATAATTTTGCATGAAAGTTCAGTTTTGCTGAAAAGTGTGTGAATACACTTATATAACACATTTATATCTGTATGGAATTACTGCTGCTGAAGTGTTTTAAATAGTTTATTGTTTGGAGTTTATTTCAGGGATTTTTTTTTTCCCCTATAGCACTCACGTTTGGGAAATTAAATATATATTTGACTTGATATCTGCATTTTCCACATATCAATTCACTCTGTAGTATAGCACTCTGAATGTTGAGAATAATATACCTGAGTCTATTTACAATCATCGGTCATCCAGGGAGTATTTGGTTTAGTATGTTGTTTACCAGTATTTTTAGCCACATTTTAATAAAATGACAAAATAACTTTTGTTGACTTTTTTTTCCCCTTTTGTTCATTTTTATTCTCCTCTGTCACCATATGTAAGGGGTATAGCCACTTTGTAATGATCTCTTTGGAAAAAAGATTTTCCACAGAAAATCTGAGTAAATAACCGAATTTAAATCTCATCTCTAGATCTAAGATTCCTCAAGGAAACTGATAATGTTACTTTGGGGGCAATTGCTACAGATTATCTAAGGAAAAAGCAAAACACAACTAACCATAGGTACAGATATTTAAACATTCAAATACCATTTATCAAAGTCCCAAGCACATAGTTCAAAGCTAGAGCTCTGCCAAATAGCTTTGACCTTGCTTGCTCTTTTCGTACATCCTCTGCTCCTCACCCTGAAGGTATAACCACTTTCTTCTCTCATATTTGCATCATTATTCTTTGCAGCTTAGACCTGCACTGTTGGTTCACCTGGGGCAGAGAAGTGTTTTCCAGAGTTGAGCTGGCTTTGTTCATCACAGGAGACTTCTGTCTCTGCTGTTTGGATTTGTTTGAAGTAACAGAAAACTTAGAAATTCTTCCTAAGATACCCTGACTAGAAGAGAATCATGTTGGATTACAAAACTGCCTGTCCAGGTACCTTTGAGATCGCATCTTTGAGAATCCACAAATGAAGTAAACTGATCTATCAGAACACATGTGAAAACTGTATTTGTTCCTCATGGTTAATTATAAATGATAGTAATTACTCATGGGTGTAGCTTCCTTGGCCTTCCCAGGTGGCGCTAGTGATAAAGAACCCACCTACCAATTCAGGAGACATAAGAGACACCGGTTTGATTCCTGGGTCAGGAAGAGCCTCTGGAGAAGAGCTTGGGAGCCCCTCCAGTATTCTTGCCTAGAGAATTCCAGGGACAGAGGAGCCTGGTGGGCTACAGTCCATGGGGTCGCAAAGAGTCAGACACAACGGAAGTGACTTAGCTTCTTTAGTTTGCCCGTTTCTTTAATTGCTAGCAGAAATTAAGAGAGCTGCTTTCAATAATGAATAGTGATGAGGGTTACAAGTTTTGTTTCGTGACAGTTTTGCAGGAAAGCATCCATGTGACTGGACATTCTCTTTAATCATACTCTGTACCTGCATTTTGGAAATCAGCTTTTGGTCCCATCCTCATCCCTGAGAACCTTGTGCTCTTCATTTCTTACTCTGATGCCATCTGTGATTGTAGGATCTACTTCTCTTTGTACAGAATTAGAAAAAAAGCTGAATTCCTCAGTTTTGTATGCATCCACACCCCATATGGAGAGCCCTGGCTTGTAGTCAGCACTGAGGCTTGACAGTTGGGAAAGAGGGTGATCCCAGCTGGCTTAATGATGGGGATTATCATCCAGGGTCAGGCTCAGGAAGGTTTGGGGAGCCAGTGATTGTGTATAAATGGGAGATTGGGGATACACTAATACTAGGGAGGGGGAAAAAAGTGTTTCTTCCCCAGAAAAGTGAAAGTGTCTTGGAATGGGGTATGTGGTCAGTTTGTTATTAGAAACCTGGTAAACAGATGTTTGGACATGAGGAATAAAATGAGAAAGAGAAAGCAAAAGCCTAACCTATACTTTCTTTTTCTAGTTCTTGTGCGCTGGGAACAGAGAAAGAAAATTAACCACTTGGGCACTCTTTCTGTTCTCAGAAGGTTTGCAGTGTGCTTTGAAAAGCATTGTGTACAAAATAGATATTATTCATAAAGGGTTGAAAATGACCACCCATGAAGGGCTCCAGAAAGGGTAGGTTTCATTTAAGGCTTGTTTTTCAGGTAGAAATCCTCATTGTGGTCATTGCTGAAGCAAGGGAAGGCATCCTGTCTTGTCAGAGGTTGTTCCTGGGGGATTTTACACAGCCCTCCACCCCATTATCCTCTCACCATCCCTACCTGTTTGCTTAGATTCCAATCATTTAATGTTCACTGCAAGAAGCACCTAAGAATAGACTTGCTACTCTAAGCAGATTCTATATTGGGACATGATGGGTAGAGAACAGCCAAGAACATTGTAGCAAATAGGTGTCCAGTTGGGCTTTTCAATATTATGTATTTGACAGGGCACAGCAGCACCAGCATGCATTGGCATTGGAAAAATGCACTGCCCAGTGCTGTTTGAAAGCACCCTGTCATTTCAGAAGCACTTGGAAACAGGCATGCACTGGCTTTGCTGCTGTGCTTGCAGGGACTATTAATAGGAGTTCAAGACTTGTGCTTGTATTGCCCTTTTTGTCTTAGAAAAAAAATTCCAAGAGCTTTTCTTTTCCAAAAGAGTATTGATCAAGCCAACAGCGGCCATCTTTCCACATAACATCATATAACTCTTAAGACTGAAGTCAGGTGAGTTGAATCACATTCCCATTAGGCAATATATTTCTCTGTGCAGAAGATATTACAGGATTCACACTGAATGAATGCCAGACTTCCCCACCCAGCCAGGTTCATAGCCAGTTCAGGGATAATGCCATGGTGTTGGGTGATTCTACTGAAGAGCTCAATAGCATATTACATACCCAGATAGCCACAGTCATGTGCTGGAGGAGATATAGGTATCAGTGTAGATATATATACTTTTTTGGCTTATTTTAAATACTATAACAGGAAAAAAGGGAGTGTGTTCCAGTTATCTCGGGGAAAAATACTGAAAGTGATGTCAACAAACTTAATGTCTGATTTTTTTTTTTTTTAGTAATCTAATATTTTTATTTTTTACCTGACTTTCCATACTATTTTTATTTGTTATATCCAAAACTTGGGTTAAAGGAAGGAGTGTCTGTCAACTGGTGAATAGATAAACAAATTGTACCATATCCCAAAAAGGAATATTACTCAGCCAGGAAAAGGAACAAACCATCAATTCTTGCAACGATGTGGATAAATCCCAAAAGCATGACACTGAATGAAAGATGTCAGACACCAAGGAGTACAGAGTAAATAATTCCATTTGTATGAAATTCTAGAAAAGACAAAATTGAAATAATGAACAAAAGGTCAGTGATCACCAAAGGTTAAGGTAAAAGAAAGGAATTAACTACAAATTAGCAAAAGGGAACTTTCTGGGATGATAGAAATATTCTACATGATGATTACAACAATGATTCAACTGTTGTTGGGTCAGTCAATCACTGTTGTTCAACTCTTTGTGACCCCATGGACTGTAGCACACCAGGCTTCCCTGTCCATCACCAACTCCTGGGGCTTGCTCAAGCTCATGTCCACCAAGTCAGTGATGCCATCCAACCATCTCATCCTCTGTGACCCCCTTCTCCTCTTGCCTTCAATCTTTCCCAGCACCAGAGCCTTTTCTAATGAGTCAGTTCTTCACATCAGGTGGCCAGACTATTGGAGCTTCAGCTTCAGCATCAGCCCTTCCAGTGAATATTCAGGACTGATTTCCTTCAGGATTAACTGATTTGATCTCCTTGCAGTCCAAGGGACTCTCGAGGGTTTTCTCTAATACCACAGTTTAGAAGCATCAGTTCTTCGGCACTCAGTTTTCTTTATGGTCTATCTCTCACATCCATACATGACTATTGGAAAACCATAGCTTTGACTAGATGGACCTTTGTTAGAAAAGTAATGTCTCTGCTTTTTAAAATGCTGTCTATGTTTGTCATAGCTTTTCTTCCAAGGAGCAAGCATTTTAATGATTGGTAATAGTGGCAAAATCATCCTTCTGGGAGACATATGGGTGCCTCTTGCAAAGGTCACCTTGCATCCTACAACCTTCTTCTTCCAGGCAGGAAATAGGATGCTCTCTAGGCCAGGAATTTTAGAGGTTAAAACTCAAGTTAAGAGAACTATTGTCTTTTAAAACAACAACTGGAAATCTCTTGAAAATAATACCACGAAGTGTTTTGCCTAGGATTTAAGGGGAAAAATAATATTTCTTTTTTTCCTTATAATTGTTTACTGATTTTCAAAGCTGGAAGTTTGGAATTTTGACAAGATGTCCTAGGCTCCATCAGAGCCGCTCAGGCAGGAAACCTGAGTGTTGCTTGCTCTGAGGTGCCGCTGGCTTTCAAGGAAGTTGACATTGAGGATGTTTTGACAACATGAACTGAAGTGCCGGTGAAGGTTAAATTTAGTTAAATAAATCGTTGTTGTTTTTAAAAATGACTTCCCCAGCTTAACCTTATTACCACTCCCTGTTTTTATTCTTTCTTGATGCATTCATATATTTTCTTCTCAGTTCTTTGTGTGTGTTCTGTAAGCCATCTCATATACTTTTAGTAAGACATCTGAGTTCGAACAAATGAAAGAATTCCATCACTGAAGCCAATGGAATATTGGCTGAAGTCAATCAGTTAGAGTCTTCTTGGAGGTGGTGATGGTGGTTTGCAATTAAATAAGCCTCCACACCCTCTCACATACACTTGTATTCACACACACTCACGTATTTGTACTCACACACACTCACACACACACACAATCTCGTATTTGCATGTCCACATAGTCAAAGATATATTTAGCTCCACAAGATAGAGTCGTGGCAGATTAAGAGAAAAAAGTAAGACTTCTTTTCTAAAAATTAAATCTAATTTCATTTTGCCTATCAGCCTCCTCTCTGCTTGCCCCTCAAATAGTGTCTGCATGAGGCAGAGCCAGCCCCAGCCTCTGTGACAGTTGTAACTTCTGCTCATCTCTTGAGCTCTTCACCCTATCACCGTCTTCTCCAGCCACCTTTGCCCTGTCCCAGACCTTCTCACTCTCCTCCAAACCCCAGGCCTCTCTTGTTCTTCTGCAGATCTATTACATTTCAATTTTGACCTGTAGGTAGTAGAGGATAGAATTATTTATCCCTTAAGTAATTTGATATTTCTGCTAATTATGTCATGTGTATAAGGATATATGAGTTCCGTCTCATGAGTCACAGATTGAGGTACAATGTGAGGCACCCAAAAGGCACTTCATAGTTTCAGTTAGTCGAAAACTCACATAAAAGTTGGTTTTATAATGCACTTCTGTTCTGGAGTAATGTCTTTCAACTTTTAAATTTCTTCCATGATATGATGAATCCAGTTTTTTTCAGGGGAAAAAAAAAGAAAAAGATACATGAAAACAATTGCCATGTGTGTTTGCCTGAACAGAATGTTACAATTTGTGTCTTATTGCTTCAGCATGCACACATATTTTGGTCCTTTTCTGTTTATATGGCCTTGGCTAAACTTGATACAGGAGAAATTTTACATTAAAGTGACATATTTAAGAAAATATGTTTGTGATTTAAGTTATTTTAAGAACTGCTGCCTCAGTTATCAGTTGCTATACAACCACCCCAAATTTTAGTGACCTAAAGCAATAAACATCTATTGATGACATTTCTTTTTTTTTTTTTTAAGATATTTTATATGGACCATTTTTAATGTCTTTATTGAATTTGTTGCATAATTGTTTCTGTGTTTATGTTTCGGTGTTTTGGCTGCAAGGCTTATGCGCTCTTACCTCCCCGACCAGGGAATGAACCCATACCCCCTGCACTGCAAGGCAAAGTCTTAACCACTGGACCACCAGGGAAGTCCCTATTGATGACATTTCTGTACTTTGGATTGGTTCCCCCCAAGGGTCACTCATGAACCTGGAGTCTCTGCCGGGATCACATGGTCCCAGACTGTCTCACTAACCTGGCTGGACAGCTGGCAGGGCTGCCTGCAGGTGATTCAGCCCTCCTTCACTTGGCTGATGTGGCAGGATATCCTGTTTTCTTGTGGCATTCTAGCCAGTCCAGGAAGGGAAGAGCAGAAGCAACAGACTTGGAAGTTACACTTGTCAAGACCTTCATATCCTCTTGGTCAAGGCAAGTCACAGGGCCAGTCTAGATACAAAGAAAGAGAGGATATATACTTCCACAATATAGAGCAGGAAGTAATTTGTGACCGTGTTTAATCTAGCATCTTCTTAATTTTTATTCAATTCATTTAATTAGCAGTAGATATGCAAATAAGATTTTCATGTTCCAAGATTGAATATTAGGCAAACCACAGGCCAGCCTGGATTAAAGAAAGGAAAGGAAGTATACTCCCATGAGGGGAAGAGCAGGAAATAATGTGTGACCATGTTTAATCTAGCATCATCTTAATTTTTATCCTTTCATTTAATTAGTAGTAAATATGCTAATAAGAGAAATAAGATTTTTGTGCTGCAAGACTGAATATCAATGAAACAAGCATCTGGTGTCATTTTTAAATCTCTAATAAGGTTCATTCACAAGCTATGGCCCTGTGATAGTTGAAAGAAAACTAAAAAACTTTATTGCTGCTTTCCATATTACTGATACTTACCACCATCTAGCTCTACCTAAACCTCAAATGAATATAGAAGTTTTAAAAAGCTATAAATTTTTATAATCTATTGAAAGAAGAAGCAGTTTGGGGATATGTTGAACATCTAGTCATATTTAATGAAGCCATGCCTTGGAGCCTAAAAGTAAGACCAGTCAGAAAAAGAAATGACTTCTATTTAAACAGAAACAATCAATTGTTCAGATAATGAGGATGCCTTCATTTTACTACTTGTTTTATTTATAATTTGAATATAATTTAAATTATTTATAATTTTATTTATAATTTGAATAAAATTATAATTTGAATAAAATTATAATTTTATAAACTGAAATTAGTTTTCAAAGAAAAGATACACATACACACACACACACACACACACACACACATATATATTTACATTTAGCAACAAGTTTCTTTCTAGCCTTGAAGTATTTAGGGAGTAACCCCCTAAATCACTGGAGAAGGCAATGGCACCCCACTCCAATACTCTTGCCTGGAAAATCCCATGGACGAGGAGCCTGGTAGGCTGCAGTCCATGGGGTCGCTAAGAGTTGGACACGACTGAGCGACTTCACTTTCACTTTTCACTTTCATGCATTGGAGAAGGAAATGGCAACCCACTCCAGTGTTCTTGCCTGGAGAATCCCAGGGACGGTGGAGCCTGGTGGGCTGCCGTCTATGGGGTCACACAGAGTCGGACACGACTGAAGCAACTTAGCAGCAACAGCAGCAGCAGCCCCTAAATCACATGCTGCTATAAAATTAGCTAAAGAGGAACTTCCTTAGTCCATGGCTAAGACTCTGAGCTCCCAATGCAGGGGGCCCAGGTTTGATCCCTGGTCAGAAAAGTAGATCCTGTATGCTGCAACTAAAGATCCTTCATGCCACAGCAAAGACTTAAGATCCCTTATGCCACAACTAAGACCCAGCACAGCTAAATAAATTTAAAAGATAATTTTAAAAAAATAAAAATTAAATAAGCTAATGATGAAAATAGTAACAACAGCAGCCATTGCACTAAGGTTCCTTGAATGTCTATTGAACTTTTAATCAGTTATCCTCTTTAATGCTAATTTATAGAAGATGGATCTTGAAAATCTATGAAATGTGCTCAGAGTTACACAGAAAGGAGCTTGGAAACTGGGATTCCTGACTCCTACTCACTTCTATAAATAAGGACAGGCATTACACCTTCTAACAAGCTTCCTCAGTCAGCATCACTGAATTGAACTTTGGTGCAGAGCTCATCTATCATGCCTGTAATAAAATATACAGCCTATAAGTAAGTGATAAAAAACTATAGGGAAGATAGGAAAGGGAAAGGTGTGTGGAGCATGGGTGATGATGAATTCATTTTAAATTCATTCATTGAATGGATTCATTCATTGAATCCATTTTAAACAGAGGTCAAGGAAAGCCTTACTGAGTAGATGAGTCAAAGCCTGGAGGACTTGAGGGAGGGGCCCAGTGGCTAGGGAGAAGGATGTTCTTGGCAGAGGCAAAGAAAACTGCAAATGTCCTGTGGCAGGCGTATGAATGGCTTATTGAGGAAAGAACCAGGAGGCCAGCATGGCTGGAAGGCAGCCAGTAAAGGGAGATTAACTGAGATTGGGAAGAAGAGCATGTTGGGAGGGGAGGGTTTCTTTTAGGTATTTTAATTTTCATGGATGCTTATTAAACATCCATAGCGAGATGTTGAAGAGATACATAGATAAAGAATCCAGAGTGCCAGCCAGTAGGGCTGGGACCTACCTGTGGAAATCAAGGATTGATAGAGCATTTGAATCTGTGGCAACTCAGAGAGGGAAGAGAATGGCAAACTTGTGGTAAGTTGTCCATGAAGAGTTGCTCTCTGGGCAGGATCTTGAAGTAGTCACACGAGATCAAGGAGCAGAAATTGAGGAAGAGGACTGGCAGGGGAAGGGATCAGCTTTGTACAAGGACGTTGGACAAGAGGAGGTTTGGAGTGTGGGGATCAATGTCGGATGTGGCCACGTGCAGGACACAACACCTAGAGGGAAGAAAGGATGTGAGAGAGGAGCTGGTTAGAGGTTAGAGAAACAGACTGGGGAGCTAAACTGCTAACATCTTTATAGGGCCTGCTAAGAAATTTAGTATTTGTTCTGCAACAAGATGGGAGCCATTGAAGGCTTTCAAACAGGAATGTGACATGATCAGATGCATTGTTGAGGAAAATAACTGTCAGCCTGGTGAAGGTTAAATTGGAAACGAGAAAACTTTAATTCATGTACATAAAAGCTGTCAACAATGTTGAAAGTGCTGGTCACACGATGTATAGTTTAAGTGCTATGGAAAGATTGTATGTACCTCTTTCATGCTGAAAAATATTTCTGAAAGGACAAACAATGTGTTTGATGCTACTTTTTTTTCTATATCAGTTCAGTTTATATTTTTCACCTTACAGTCTAATTTAAAATGAACTTTAGGAAGTAGGTTCCAAGCACAAGTTAAAGGGGCCTCTGTCTATAACAATTATAGCATCATGCTTTTTCATTTCATTTTAATTTGTTTTGCCTTCCAATTAAAATATGTAAATATATTTATTTCACAGTTTATTTCACACCCATCAGGAAAATATCAACCTGGGTACTTTATAGTTTTTAATTTAATTTTAATTTTATATTGGAATATAGTTGATTTACAATATTGTGTTAGTTTCAGGTATACAGCAAAATGATGTTACACTTTATTATAATTTTTGTTAGAGGATAATATGCTGTGACTGACTTCTTTTTCCTAAAGGCTTTTCTTATCTTGACAACTGTCCTTCTAAACTTATAATCTATATTGAGTACATTGTAAGTATTCACATCTCTGTCCACAGGGTTTGACTCTCGGGTGTCACAATTAGCTCATTATTTTCACTTGGTTCCTAAAGAAAGCTATCCAACTGACTTGTGATTAAATCCCATTTCAATTAGATATGTGAAAAAAAGAAAGATGGCAACTGAGAAATGCCTTTGTTTTTTCTATTCCAGGATACCATTAGCCATGTAATGCTGGTCAAATTGCAGTACTTCATTCTGGAAAAACAATGGAGCATTTAGCCCAAATAAAAGTTGTAGGAGCCAGAAATACGTATCTTATAAAGCTTGCTTAAGGGGATTCCTCATTATCAGACAGGAGCCTATTCTCCCTCTTAATGGAGATTGAGAGCAAAGTCACATTTCTTGCATGTCTATTCTGTGCCTGGCAACTTTCACATGAATTTTCATTTAAGTTTTATAACAGTGTGACTACGTATAATTTTACAAGTGACAAAATTGAGGCTCAGAGATTTAAATAACTTGACTAAAAGGGCTGCAACTCTTCCATTTCACCTCTGCATACCTTGTTGAGAAAACATACTTGATGTCTAAAGCAAAATATCCAGAGAGATAGAAGGGTCTCATGAATATTTTCCTTAGAGAAGGGTTTGAGTGCTGTTTTAAAGATCCATCCATCTCATTAATAAATTTCAATTGTCTTTCTTTCTAAGTGTTTCTTCCTGTCCCTGGTCATTATGCAGGTATAGGTATGAAGGGTTGAAAAAACTTCGATCAAGAGGGTTTTTTGTTGTTGTTGTTATTGTCTGTTTGCCCTTCAGGACTTAAAGTGAAAATAAAGTCACTCACCCGACTCTTTGCAACCCCATGGACTGTAGCCTACCAGGTTCCTCCATCCATGGGATTTTCTAGGCAAGAATACTGGAGTAGGTTGCCAGGACTTAAAAGTCTTACTAAAAGACTTTTTGTATTTTTGTATTATATTTATTGCTCTAAATATGTCAATCCATTAACAAAATGTTTGGCTAATTTGGGTGAATAATTGATGAAATTAAAAGAAAAATCAAAATGTATTCTTCTGTCATGTAAAAAAAAGATAAATTATTTGAATTTTCCTGCATTCAAACAAACCAATTTCTACTATCATTTTCTCATCAAGGAACTCTATAAATATCATCCATAGTATGAGTATTTTTGAGCACCTACTCCCTACGAGGCATTGTTCTGGAAACTGAATAATGTAGAACAGTAAACAGAGTAAGCAACCATCTGTGCCTTTTGGGAGCAGGCATCCAGTTTAAGTTTGTCTTATTTTCAATGAAAGATGTACATCAGAATGACCCACAGAGCAGTTTACAGGCACAGAGTACCTACCATCAGAATCCAAGGATTCTGATTAGGTCCCTCAGACTAGGAGACTTTTGTAGACAGAAGTGGCAATGCTCACATTTTTCCTCCATTGAAACCGTTTGCTCCTCTTTTCTTATCAAATCTCCACCCTTTGGTCAAACATGGAGAGAATATAAGAAAATACAAGGCACAGAGTTCTTGTTTTGAGAAAGTACGATTTGCTCAAGGTTGTAAATGCATCGATTAAATGTTATAAATCTGTTTTACAAGTAGGATAATGTTTTTAATCCGTGAGGAATATTGACGTGTAAAGGAACATTATCAAAATAAGAATGAGGTGATTATCTTATTTTAATTTGAACAGACACCTATAGATCTCACTGTTTCATAAAATTGTTCTGGATTATCAGCTCTTGGGTTATTTTAAAAGACTATAATCCAGGAGAAAGTGTACATACACTCACCTATTATCTGCACTAATCTAAAATATTTGTATTGACTATTGACTACTTTTTATTGTTAATACTCATTTTGAAAGTCACGTTCCTCATTTCTGTCTTATTTTGGTTTTCCAAATATCAATGCTCTCTTGTTATGAGAACTGAGTTTTATTGGCATTTCTTTCTAATTTTCAGCCTGATCAGTTTCCCATCCTATAGGGTGCTTTTGCTCAGCCATAATTCTCTTAAAGGATAAATCGTAATACCCACCAGTCCTTGACACTTTTTAATTCCACAAAATTTAAAAATACATGTTTTTCCGTTAATAATAGAATGTCTGGACAGCTAAGTAGTAAATTCTGTGCAGAAGTTGATTTTGAGGTCAGAAAAATTTCAGCGATGAAGTATTAACTAAAATCAATTTGCATATATCTCACTTCATTGTTAGCTCAGTGTCAGGAAGGAAAGAAAGAACAGCCAGGGAATATGTGATTAGTTCAAAATGGATGAATTGAATTCATTTGATAAATATAATTAGCTGTAAATCACCAACTTCATTAAACAAGGAATAATTCGCAGAAAACAAAGGTGCATGCAAATTTCAGGGTGCCTTGTCTTTTATGTGAGCCCTTCTCCAGAAGTATGCAGCATTGAGATGACTTGACCTTCCTGTTTAGGGGATGGCTTTCTTGAGGGAACATTGTGTGTGTGGAACACCAAGGCTACACTGGTGGCTCTGTGAAGGAAGTTTAAAACAGGTGCTGAAATGAGCATCAGTACTGAAATGCACAGTAATGATGGCTCCTCATTAAGGTGTAGGGAAGGAGTACCTGGGCCATGAGCAGGTTGTTACCAAGGCCACGGACTGTGCTTATCACTAGTTCAGAAGGCCATGGGCACATTTATGTTTCACCCCTGATGTTTGCTTTCTCTGTCAGTAAAATTTGGATTAGACACTATGTGCTAGAGAAAAGAATCATTAACAGTGGTGAAACTTTACCTTTTGACCTTTTACAACTTTGCAGTAGTGAAATGGGATTTTTTTTTTTTTCATTTTGGGGGACTGGTTTTGATCAGACCACTGCATGTGGCTTCATGGGACAGATAAACCCTGAAGTGGGAAAGCAGATGTGTTCTCAGTATCCCTCCACACTCTGAGAGGTGGATATGAAGTTGCAAGGATGGCTTTGCGTATTGTGTGAGCTGAGTTTCAGGGTGCTGGAAACCCATTTTAACAAGAGCAACTTAATCTCTAACCAGAATGGTTGTACTGCTGTGCTCAGTCACAAAGTCGTGTCCAACTCTTTGCAACCCCATGGACTGTAGCCCTCCAGGCTCCTCTGTCCATGGGATTCTCCAGGTAGGAATACTGGATTGGGGTGCCACTTCCTCCTCCAGGGGAATGACCCAGGGATCAAACTCACATCTCCTGCATTGGCAGCCAGGTTCCTTCCCACTGCACCACCTGGGAAGCCCAACCAGAATGGTTGCATTTGGTTAAATAAGAATTTCTTTTGTAAGCAAATTCAAATTTAGGACATCCTGAAAGCTCAACATTCAAAAAACGAAGATCATGGCATCCGGTCCCATCACTTCATGGGAAATAGATGGGGAAACAGTGGAAACAGTGTCAGACTTTATTTTAGGGGGCTCCAAAATCACTGCAGATGGTGACTGCAGCCATGAAATTAAAAGATGCTTACTCCTTGGAAGGAAAGTTATGACCAACCTACATAGCATATTCAAAAGCAGAGACATTACTTTGCCAACAAAGGTCCGTCTAGTCAACACTATAGTTTTTCCTGTGGTCATGTATGGATGTGAAATTTGGACTGTGAAGAAGGCTGAGTGCTGAAGAATTGATGCTTTTGAACTGCGGTGTTGGAGAAGACTCTTGAGAGTCCCTTGGACTGCAAGGAGATCCAACCAGTCCATTTTGAAGGAGATCAGCCCTAGGATTTCTTGAAGGAGATCAGCCCTAGGATTTCTTTGGAAGGAATGATGCTAAAGCTGAAACTCTTTGATTTGACTCATTGGAAAAGACTGATGCTGGGAGGGATTGGGGGCAAGAGGAGAAGGGGATGACAGAGGATGAGACGGCTGGATGGCATCACTGACTTGATGGACATGAGTCTCAGTGAACTCCGGGAGTTGGTGATAGACAGGGAGGCCTGACGTGCTGCGATTCATGGGGTCACAAAGAGTCAGACACGACTGAGCGACTGAACTGAACTGAACCTCAGATTACAAAATAGTCCATTTAGGAAGAACTTGCTTACCCAAATGGTAAGTGGATACTTTGAGTTATAAGGATCTGCATGAATGGTACAAAACATGTCACATAGAGTCTCTGTTAAGGGTTAGAATACTCCATGACTGCTGTTGAAGAAATAGTTATTCATAGATTGAATTCTTTTCAATCCAGATAATAACTACCCTATTACCTCAGGTTTTATCTTAAATATCACCCATCCTGCAATACCTTCTCTTACTACTCTCTTGTGGAGCTTTCCTTTCCCTAACTGTCCTGACTTGTACTTATCTCCATCTTTTACCTGCCACTCAGCATTAGAATCTGCAGCTTACTTGGTTAGTTGGCTGGCCCAGGATTTAGTAAGTATGTGCAGGATATAAATGGAAAATGATAGATTTTTAGATATAAGTTTGAAAGAAAGTACATGAAAGACTATAATAGTGAATTTGTAAAAATCATACCTATGGCAAATGAATTTTCTAGGAAGTCTCCAATGATATGTATTTATTGTAGTCAAATGCACTTTTCCAGTTTATACAGAAATTTCTTTCTTGGATAACTTGTGTTACTGCCATCATTCAGTTAACTTCAGATTCCATTTTCTATGTGAAGACTTCTCATTAAAATATTTTGTATTGCCATCACCCAAAAATGTTCTTCTTGCCAAGTATCTCCCAGTGTTACATCTTATCCTTAACAAAGGATAAAGGAACCCTTTGGGATTTCTTGCTTGCATCAAAAATAATTGTGTAAAATAATTATCCATTGAAGGGATATTCAATGAATAATTATTGCCACCTCCTGTTTGCATCTTTTGTGTTGCTCTAAGGGAAAACAAAGGTAGTGTGTCTATGCTAAAAGTGCTAACCTCCCAGTCAATTTCTGCAGTGGAAATCTGCAATTTGCATCGGTCATCTTAAACTAACTTGTGCTGTTAAGATAAGAACAAGTAGACATTGGACATCTAAATAAAATTCATATTGTTGGGATTCTTATAAGCTTTCTTATTAAACTGCTTTTACTCATAACAACATTTCTTTTGGAAATGGACTATGGGTCACAGTTCATGTACATAACTGCTGCTGCTAAGTCGCTTCAGTCGTGTCCGACTCTGTGACCCCATAGACGGCAGCCCACCAGGCTCCCCCGTCCCTGGGATTCTCCAGGCAAGAACACTGGAGTGGGTTGCCATTTCCTTCTCCAATGCATGAAAGTGAAAAGTGAAAGTGAAGTCACTCAGTCATGTCTGATTCTTAGTGACCCCATCTTTCATCCATGGGATTTTCTAGGCGAGAGTACTGGAGTGGGTTGCCAATGCCTTCTTCTTCATTCTACATAACTAGCTAGTGTAATTCCAGAGAAGCAAAGAATTGTCAAGTTAGAAGAAAGAGCACAGACAGTCAGATGCATTGGGACTGTAATCTCAGATCCACCAAGTTATTCAAGGAACCTCAGTATTCTCAACTACAGAATGGAGAAAATAGAATCTACCTGAGAATTTGTAATAAATAAATAATATCCATGTAATGTGTTTAACACTGGGTGAACCACAAACTAAGCATTATAAAAAGAGGTGCTATAATAATATTAATGCATTGTTTTAAAGGATGCAAGAAGACACAAAAGATAATTTGCGAAAGAGCCCATCAGATTCCATATATATGCATTAATACATGATGTGTTTGTCTCTTTCTGACTTATTTCACTCTGTATGACAGGCTCTAGGTTCATCCACCTCACTTCAACTGACTCAATTTCATTCCTTTTTATGGTTGAGTAATATTCTATTATATGTATGTACCACATCTTCTTTATTCATTCATCTGTCAGTGGACATCTAGGTTGCTTCCATGCTCTGGCTATTGTAAATAGTGCTGCAGTGAACATTCAGGTACATGAGTCTTTTGGGTTATGGTTTTCTCAGGGTATATGCCCAGCATGTGCATGGAATCTAGAAAAATGGTGCTGATGAACCTATTTGCATGGCAAGAATAGAGATGCAGACGTAGAGAATGGGCTTGTGGACACTGGGGTTGGGGAGGAGAAGAGGGGACAAATTAGAGAGTAGCATTGGCGTATATACACTATCACGTGTAAAACAGATAGTGGGAAGATGCTGTATAGCCCAGAGAGCTCAGCTCAGCGCTGTGTGATGAATAGACAGGTGGAATGGTGGGGAAGGCTCAAGAGGGAAGAGATATATTTATGCATATGACTGATCCATGACGTTGTACAACAGAAATTAACATAACACTGTAAAGTAATTATATTCCAATAAAAAAATTTTCCAAAAAAAAGAGTCCATCAGGACTATGTATTAGAGAATGCTACACTGTCCTAACACAGGATCCCTTTTAGTCCAGGAGCTCAAGGAATGCAATTTATGTATTGTTCACTTAATCCTTCTTAACAAGTATTCAAAGTCAGTGGGTGCTATTTTATATGATTGTTTTCAAGGTCTCTGTGGTTAGCCTCATTTCAAAAGCACATGGAAAGGACACAAGAATGTGGGAAAAGCAAGTGTGGAAGATTTGGGACCAGACATGGAAATTCAGCTCTCAGGTCCACTCAGATTGCACTGGGGGAATAAATATTCACAGAGTTATTCACAACTGTAAAGGAGGATGGGAAAAACATGTAGCTGGGCAGCCATGTGCTTCTGTGGAAGAAGAAGAGGAGGAAGTTTTCTTGAGCTCCTAGTTTTCTGTGGGAGATTGAAGTTTTTGGAAGATTGGCAGGGCACACACCAGTCTTAAGGAAATTGCCTACCTTTAGAGTTTATAAGCCAGCCTGTCTACTGTTTATAGTTTTGTGGTTTCCCTTTTATTAAATGAGGGAGTGCAAATAAATTTGTTTACAGGATCGTTTCCAGTTCTTGGTATTACAGATTTAGAGAATACTGACTTTTAGCAAAATATCACCTTGGTTAAATATTTTTCCTAATTGAAAAATTACCACCAAAAATATACGATAAGTACTATGTGGATTTATTTTTCCATTCTCACATGTGAATAATGTTAAGTATGAAGTTATGACAAACAACTGCCAACTTAGCCATTCAAACATTTTAAAAACAAATAGGATAGTATAATCATGCTGGTTTTTCTAAGTTGCTTTTATGAACTGGAAAATCCTGTGATTATCTATTTGATGTGATAATTATATGTTAAAATACACTTTCACCTATTGTGGGACTCACATCCGAAATTAGAGGAGGAGAAAAGGATTAGGCTCAGGTTTAAGGTTAGACTCGTATTTTGGTAAAGAGAATGTGAAGTTTACAATATGCATCATTTTTATTGATATTTATGTGCAATATTAATAGGTAATGTTTTTTAAATTCATTCTTCTTTTAAGCAGCAGAGTATTTGTTTGGAAAAAATACTTTGATAAGCTGCTTAAGCTAGAAGGCAAGACTGCAAAGACATAAACTACTGTGTGTAGGATCAGAATCATTTTTATTCTTTCTGAAATCTAGAGAGAGCATATGAACTTCTCCCAGAGATATTAGCACTTGGAATGACTTTAGATCAAAAACATAGAAATTTTTTATAGTTTCTTTTTTCTAAACTAAGCTTGATGAACTATGTATTTTTCTAATAGAGTCAGACACAACTGCATGACTAAACAACAACATTTATTTGTTTGGCTACGCCAGGCCTTAGTCGGGGCACTCAAGATCTTCAGTGTTCATTGCAACATATGGAATCCTTTGGTTGTGGCTTGTGGGATCTAGTTCTCTGACCAGGGATCAAACCTGGGTCCCCTGTGTTTGCAGAGTGGAGTCTTAGCCACTGGAGGTCCCTCTTGATAGTGTCTTGAAGGTGAGAGTTATATCTGTCTTATTTGCCAGGGGGACAAATAAGGATCTGGGAGGGTGCCTATATCTATATCTATCACATAGATGATGGTAGATATAGATATGGATACAGATGTAGGTGCATATACAGATGATAGAGACAGCAAGTCTTCATATTTTTTTGAATGAATGGATGATTGTGGAAGTCTGAGCTTCAAGGAGACCCCAGCTGACTCCGGGCTTGTATAAGCAACCTGCAGATTGGGAAGATGTCGTTTACCAAGCAACTGCACTTGTTACAAACACAACAGTGGATATTTCCCCAGAGATTATTTTAAAGATGTTTTTTGACAGAGTAAAAAAAAAGTTAACTCAATGGAAGTAGGCAGTTTCCTCTGTTGACGTTTTGAACATCATAAATCATGTGTTACTAAGCTCATTCCTGCTTGATTGTAGGTGTGAAGTGGTTGGAGGAGACCTTGCTGTGTTCATTCATTTACTAATTTACTATTGGTTTTTAGTATTTGTTTATTTTATGTATTTATTTATTTTAGTATTTATGCCAGACCTTGCGTTTATTAGCACTGTGATTACAGCTACAAAAGAGGAGGGATGTGACAACCTATTCTAAATGGGTTTCAGAGGCAAATGTAGCCAAGTCACCAGGCTATTAGGTATATGCTGACTATGTGTTCCAGGTAAGGTTGGTGAGGTTGGGGTGGTCCAAGCAAACGTCTTTCATTTGCAGTTGTTTGTACGGAGGAAATATGTCTGATAACCACAATTACAAGGTATAAATATTTGTGTTCCATGTGAACAAATAATTTAGAACCTAAACATCTTCTGCATATGGATTTAGCAACTGTTTAATGGGAATATCAGTGCTGGCCTAATTTTTATCTGCTTGTTGAGATGGTGGTGGTGGTGGTAGTTTCTACATACATTTCAGCACAGCACCAAGACTAATGTTGAGGCCAGTATGACCTCTCCAGAAACCCTTTGGAAATATGCTGGGGCATTTCCATTTCTCACAATGAAAGGAGAGACTGGGCAGAGGCCAGGATGCCTAGACTCCCTATGACTCATTAACACAGAGGATTGTTGGACCTGAAATGTCACTGGTTCCCCACTGAGAAGCACTGGGAGAGATCAAGTCATTCTTTCTCCCTTTCTGTGGTCTGAAGATCCTGCTCTAGATATCTGCCCTAGGCTAAGCATATAAAAAGGCAATCTATTCCCACACTAGGCACAGGACAAAAGAATCATACCAGAATCTGTGATGACTAATGCTTTATTTATAAGGGGAGCTATGGTTCTGGGGTTAACCCTAACCAAAGGACTGTGAGGGAGAAAAAGCATCAAAGCCCATCAAAGCAATGAGTTATGGGCTAGTCCTCCAGAGGCTTAAAGAGGCAGAAGGAAAAAGGAAGATTTTCTTTAATAATTTTCCTGATTGTAGAAAAAAATGTCCAATCTAATTCTCAGGTTAAGATCATTAATGAATTTTAAATGTGCAGACTCAAGGCTATCCTACCCTGTCTTAAAAGGATTATGGATCAGATTAAGGGACTTTTCTGTTCCATCAAAGCTTATAAGAACTTTCCTACTTTATTGAGGTAGAATTCTTTTAATCTTAATGAGATTTATCCTTTCTTTGTTCTCTTAAAACTAAATCCAAAACATGTCCTTATCAGTGCTTCTGCTGCTGCTGCTGCTGCTAAGTCGCTTCAGTCGTGTCCGACTCTGTGTGACCCCATAGACGGCAGCCCACCAGGCTCCCCGGTCCCTGGGATTCTCCAGGCAAGAACACTGGAGTGGTTTGCCATTTCCTTCTCCAATGCATGCAAGTGAAAAGTGAAAGTGAAGTTGCTCAGTCGTGTCCGACTCTTAGCGACCCCATGGACTGCAGCCCACCAGGCTCCTCCATCTATGGGATTTTCCAGGCAAGAGTACTGGAGTGGGGTGCCATTGCCTTCTTCGATCAGTGCTTCTACTACCCAAGTTAAATATTCCAGAGGACTCTATCCTCCTATTTTTTTTTTTTTAAAGGAAATCTATTCAGAATCACTGGGGATGTTGTGATCAACATTCTAAAAGGTTTCATTTACCTTAAGTATGTCAGGCAGCCCCCAGGCTTAATTTTGCAAGCCATTGTGTTTTATTTCAGTAACACAATAAAACCCTCACTTATCAGGAAGTGCCTTATCTGTGAGCCTCACATATCTAGGACATGGTAAACTCAGGGAACAAAGTTCTTGATTTTTATGCCCCAAATGGAAAACTTTTGGCCTCTCCTGGGAGTCAATTCATTTTCAGTCTACATGTAGTTCCGATAAACTTAGTTACTTGGTTCTCTATCTTACAACAGATTAGAAAATGAACAGCTAGAGTAGTTTTTAGTTCAAGTTGGGGACTGGAGCCAGAGACTGCCTATAGCCCAGGAAGGGAAAGATAGGGAAAAAAATGGTTTCAAACATTTGGAAACAATAAAAGACATTCAAAACCGCATGCGTCTGGACCATGCTGTTATGTTCAGAGGAACCATCCCATCCAGGTGGTTCCTAAAGTGTGGCTAGTGTCTAGCTAGGGAGAGTCATTGATGATCATAGTAGCCATGTTGTAAGAAATGAGAGAAGTTTGTGGCATATTTTTAAAAAGTTCCCCTCAAATTTGTAATTTTTTGAATTGTGTTAATTATAAGACTAAGCTATAGTGGTCTAGAGTCTTCCCTGGTAGCTCAGATGGTAAAGAATCTGCCTGCAATGCAGGAGACCTGGCTTCAATCCGTGGGCTGGGGAAATCCCCTGGAGAAGGGAATGCCATCCAGTCCAGTATTCTTGCCTGGAGAAGCCCATGGATAGAGGAGCCTGTCAGGCTACAGTCCATGGGGCTGCAGAGAGTCGAACACAACTGAGCAACTAACACTGGTACACCTTCCTAGTGATCTGGAGGAAAAATTCGTATTTAGAATGTCTTATTTCTTAATAAAATTGGATGGAGGGAGCAGTTACAAGTGAAATTCAGTTGAGAAACCCACCATTGGAAGTTGAAAGGATTCAAAGCCAAACACAGCCAATTCTGTATTTTCTTATGTCCCTCAAAGAACAGATGTGTTTCTGACCTACAGACTTCCTACTACTGTGTGTAGTTCACTTGATATGCACACTTGGGTATGTCACAGCTCATGCTCATGTGAATGGGTATGGTCAGGCTGGTTCATGCATGAGATGGTCATTTCCTGACATTTATTAAAGTGGAGGGAGAGTGCTTCTCCTATTGGGTTTGCACTAGTATAGTTAAAAAGGATTGAGGAACTGGACTGAAATTAGATGCTACCAAAGTAGAAGATAGCTGTTACATAATAACTAAAGCTTGCATGTTACATTACTTTTATATTTTTGTTTATAACCCTTAGACTAATATAATTGCATTTGCATTTGTGGAGTATGATTTCTGTGAAATCAGTTTAATTCTGAGAAAGACTAATCATTGTTGATAGAGTAAAATGCATAGATATAAAATGTTTGTATATACTGGATCACTGTTGTTCTATTACCCAATGTATAATAAGGAAGATAATGTCATAGTTGGGCTTCCCAGATGGCACTAGTGTTAAAGAATCTGCTTGCCAAAGCAGGAGTCACAAGAGATGGAAGTTCAGTCCCTGAGTTGGGAAGATCCCCTGAAGGAGGAAATGTCACCCGACTCCACTATTCTTGTCTGGAAAATTTTATAGGCAGAGGAGCCTGGTGGACTCCAGTCCATGGGGCTGCAAGAGTCTGACACGACTTAGTGACTGAGCATGAGCACATGTCATAGTTACTGAAATGATGATAAACAGTGGGAGTGCTTTCAGACAATGAACAGAATGCTCAAGGGGGCGGGGAATGGTGGGAGGAAGGCTGACCTGTTTTCCATATTAAGTTTTTCATTATCAAACCATCCAGTTACAGTTAGCTTTTGATGTCCAAAGTAGGCAGCATAGGTAAATGGTTGTTCTTATCAAATGTTGCCACACTTGTCTTATTCTTTCCTGAGTTTTTGACATAATACTTCTGACCTCTTACTACAGAGAGGTAAGTTTTTGGACTGTTTATGAGGAAATCCTGAGATGTAGGTTATCACATGCATTTTTAAGCATTAGGCAACTGACTTATAATCATTGAAAAGCTGTATAATTATATATAATCTAGTTAATGGAATGTAAAATAGAACATATACAATGCTTTAGCCTCATATTTCTAATTTAAGAATAAAATAACCATTTCTTTTCCTCACATGATCATATTGTGACTATTGTTTAAAAAGGACTTTGAGAATTTCAAGACAAAGATGCTAAAAGGTTTTTCGGTACAGAAATGAATATTGTTGCAGTTCTTAATTTATCTTCCTCATTCATGAAGTAGTTTAAATTCCTATTTATCCCAATCTTCATCTAGTTGTTAATTCAAGTAGTGCGATACTGAAAGATCAACTTCATATGTCTTTATCTTTTCCTGTCTAGTTAATAAATGCATGTTATATCTCCATTCAGTATATATTATTGTTCTGTTGCTAAATTGTGTCCAACCCTTTGTAACCCCATGGACTGCAGCACGCCAGGCTTCCCTGTCCTTTACTATCTCCCAGAGTTTGCTCAAACTCATGTCCGTTGAATCAGTGATGCCATCCAACTATCTCATCTTCTGTTGCCCTCTTTCCAGTTTCAGTATCAGTCTTTCCAATGAATACTCAGGGTTGATTTCCTTTAGGATTGATTGGTTTGATTTCCTTGCTGTCCAAGGGACTTTCAGGAGTCTTCTCCAGCACCACAATTCAAAAGCACCAATTCTTAGGCTCTCAGCCTTCTTTATGATCCAGGTCCCACATCCGTACATGACATCTGAAAAAAACATAGCTTTCATTATATATAGCCTCTTTTAAAATAACTGTAGGGAAGACTTCTTTATTAAGAATGTCTGAGTGGTAGATATGGAAGTACTTTTTGTATACTTGCCCAGCAGCTTTATGAAGTAGAAGTTCAATATAAGCAATCCATTTTAATCCTTTACTGCTCTGACTTTAAAGCTCAATAAACATTTGGTAAATGAACATCGAATGTTAATGCATTCTGTTTTCCCATCTCATGAAATAGACAAAAGGAAGCAGGTACCTTAATAAAAGCAGCAGTGACTGATGCACATAATCCTGTTGATAGGAAGATGTTTAAATGCAACTCACTCTTCCTGAGTGACTCTAAGTCAGAAGCAGTCAGTTCAACTGCAAACATCTTATGTGTGGTTAAGAAATCTAAGTTAATTTGTAGAATTCAATAATTCCAAGCACTGCCCCACAAAGTAGTTCTAGATCGTAACTGTTCGTTGCATAGATAACAATTACTGATATTGGTTTATATCACTGAGTACCTTATACAACTTGCCTGGCCTTAACAGGGATGCCTGACACTGCCCAGGCTCCCTGGACATAATCGAATCATTTATTTCAGAGGAATCCTTTTCTTTCACTTGTCACTAGTATAAGGTTAGACTCTGGCTGTGTTCCCCAAAATATTTTAAAATTAATATAAAAGTTTAGCATATTTTTTTATACAGTGAGTTAAACATCAGATTTAAGACCACAGTTGAAAACAAGGGGTAAGAAACAACTTGCAATGACCTAATATAATGTTTCCAAGGATTGTATGAAAAAGATATGGTTTTTCCAGTAGTCATGTATGGATGTGAGAGTTGGACCATAAAGAAAGCTGAACACTGAAGAATTGATGCTTTTGAACCGTGGTGTTGGAGAAGACTCTTGAGAGTCCCTTGGACTGCAAGGAGATCCAACCAGTCCATCCTAAAGGAAACCAGTCCTGAATATTCATTGGAAGGATTGATGCTGAAGCTGAAACCCCAGTACTTTGGCCACCTGATGTGAAGAACTGACTCATTGGAAAAGACCCTGATACTGGGAAAGATTGAAGGCAGGAGGAGAAGGGGATGACAGAAGATAAGATGGTTGGATAGCATTCCCGACTTGATGGACGTGCGTTTGAGTAAACTCCGGGAGTTGGTGATGGACAGGGAAGCCTGTTGTGTTGCAGTCCATGGGGTCGCAAAGAGTCGGACACAACTGAGCAACTGAACTGAATTGAAGAATTGTAGCTCTTGAAACTGTAGTGTCTCAAAATCATCCTTAGGAAAGAGGCTTTTATAGCCTATATCTTAATAACTATGTCCTAGACAGGAGAAAAGATATTTTTTTGTTCCTCTGAGTGCTATCCCAGGTCTCTGGCTCTGTTCCTGCACATAGTCATTCTTGGTAAGTAAATGCTAAATGAATCACTGAATGGTACACTACATGATGTCTTCCCCACCACCCCAGCATACAAGGTGGTGTGTAATGATTACAATGACCCTATAGGAGAATCAGCAAGTTTACATGAAAATGGCTGACAATTGCTTATTGGGATATGAGTATCTAAAAACATTTATATAGGTGATTCCAGATTTACCCAACTTTTTAGGAGTTGTCTCTGTGCTTCCTCATTTTGAGGTAACAAAAATTGTTAAATGCCTGAACTTTTTAAAAAAAATTGCCTTGTCTATTAATAGCATTTCTGAACATAACTGGCTCAAAGGAAAGGCTATTTTTTCCCACTTCTATGATTTCATTTTCCTTAGGAAAACTCTGACATTGTGTTTCTTGTGGTGAATTATTGTGGTTATTGATTGAGCTCAGAAGTGGACAACTTTGTTTTGTAAATATTCATGTAATAGAGTTTGGGCTTGATGAATAGGATTCCTCATTCTCATGCATCTATTTAAGCTCTGCCAGGAAACTCTAAGCCTCAGGCATCTTTTCTGAGAAGTCAGGGAATCAGCAGTACAGATTGTCTCACAGTCAGGTACTTGATGCTTAAATTTGTAGGTTTTTCCAGTGTTTGTGGTCGAGCAATCAGATTTATTAAATGGCTCCATACCTAAATCATCAGAGCAGGAGTGGAAGACCAATCAGAACTTGGACATTTTCCTCCTAACTCGATGTTTAGTTTAAGAGGCTTATCCAGAATGTCTGTGGGCTTTAACAGAGAGGAAACTCATATTTCAAAATATATGCATACACAATTTAGCTGAATTTTAACTCAATAAAAAATATGTTATTTTGCAGCAAGCTCTTTGATATCTGTTTAATTTTACCTGGGATTTCGTTTCATATTAATTTATCAAAGAGGAAGTGAGGATGAATAGGGATACCATTCATACTTTTAAAAAGGAGCTGCAAGCAAAAGAAATAACAGGCTTTTTGGTATTCTGCATAAATCTTGGCCTTGTCACCACAAAACAAAAGGGACTAGGGGATTTAATCTACAGCATTTTCTAGCCTTTGTAGCATCCAAAATGAAATAAAATTGACTGTGGCTTTTTATTTGTTCTTTGATATCTAAATTTGTTTTTTCAGTCTGTGTATAAAATAGCAAAAAATAATCATATTGTCCCTCTAAATTTGTTTTGAAGTAAACTGTAAAATTAAGAGATTCTGAAACTCAAAAATAGGTGTGGCTGTGCCATGTTTCGCCCATTTTTACGCAACCAGGAAGGGACAGGATAAATGAGTGCAGGCCCCTGCTATTCCTTGTTTAAGAAAATTTTGAGTACTTAGTTGATTACAGTGTAATTTTAATCTCTGTGTGTGTGTTAGTCACTCAGTTATGTCTGACTCTTTGCTACCCCACGGACTATAGCCTGAAAGGCTCCTCTGTTCACGGAACTCTTCTAGGTAAGAATACTAGAGTGGGTTGCCATTTTCTTCTTCAGGGGATCATCTTCCCAACCAAAGGATCGAAAATGGGTCTGTTTCACTGCAGGCAGACTCTTAACCATCTGAGTCACCAGCGAAGCCCGCAGTAATAGTAAATAGTACATAAGTAGTAAATATGACATCGTTCTCTAAATACCTAGAAAAGTGTAGGTGAATAATTTTTAACCGGTTTCTAAAATATGTCTCTTTATGTCTATTTTTCATAGCCATATTTAAAATAATCCTGTGTATCTTCTGTAATATGTAACACTGTTATATAATATGTAACTTTATTTATTTTCATCTAATGAAAGTGAAAGTGTTCACTCTATTGTGTCCGACTCTTTGCGACCCCATGGACTGTTGCCCATCAGGCTCTCTGTCCATGGAATTCTCCTGGCAAGAATACTGCAGTGGATTGCTATTCCCTTCTCCAGCGGATCTTCCCGACCTAGGTATCGAACAGGGGTCTTGTGCATTGCAGGCAGATTCTTTACCATCTGAGCCTCCAGGAGAGTACACACATATATATGTAATTTCTAAAAATTTCACCTCACCAGTTGGTTCTGCAGTCTTTATTCAGAACAAGGTCTCTAACATACTGAACAATGTCGTGTTGTTCTTAGGCTCCGAAACTGAACAATATGGGTTATTGATGATGACTGATGTAAATATATAAAGTTACATATTATAAAACTGTGTTACATATTACAGAAGATACACAGGATTATTTTAAATATGACTATGAAAAATAAATAGACATGAAAAGACACATTTTAGTATTATCCCATTTAAAAATTTTCACTGAAGTCCCCACTTTACTTGAAAAAAACAGTATTTTTAGTGTAGCTTGAGAGTCACAGATCTCTTAGCTCTGTTGATGGCCTGTCTTTTCCTCTTCGTGTCCACACCTGTGCCTCTGTTTACAACCCTGGTGCAACCCCTTTCCTGTCTGTTTCCTGAATTCACACTACTGCTTCCTACCCACACACCTTCTCTTACACTAACTCCTTTTCCCTCTGTGCATTCTCTCTTCTCTTTATCCCACCTTTGTGTTTGTGAGATAGTTTCTCTGACTCTGAGCTCTAGGTTGGCAGGTAATGTTCTTTGAGTTCAAGGGGCTCCTTTGCTTACTTATGTTTGCATTGTCTCCAACCAGAAGTCAGCTGTTGTTCTTACGTTTACTCCTCTATATAATTTCAGCTTTTTTCTCTGAGTGCTTCTAAGATTTTCTCTTTTATCACTAGTTTTAAGCAATTTGATTTTTAATGTTCCTGAGTGTGGTTTTTCTCCATAGTTCTTTTGCTTGGCATTTTTGATGGGTGTAGTTTTCACAGATTGGGACGTGTTTCAGTCAGTATTTTTTCAGACTGTTTATCCATTTCCTCTTTTCTCCCCGTTCATGACATTCCAGTTACCCATTTATATGGTTATCTGATGACATCCCACTGCTCAATATATTCCATTCTTTGTTTTTGTCCCAGACACTGTATATTTGATTTGATTCTTTTCATATCTTGTATGATTCTCTTATCATGTTCATACTTTAACTTCTTGAAACAGAGAGAGAGAGAGAATACATTTGTGTATGCATGCGTATCTATGCTCTTTTAATATCTTTGTCATAGCTAAGTTTATTTCTGTTGATTCTCTCTGATTTATAGATTGTATGATCCTACTTGTTTGCATGTCTGAGGATTTTTTTAAAAATCTGATGGCAGATATTGTGAATTGTATACCATTGGTACTGTTATTTTTGTATTCCTGTAAATGTTTTATCATTGTCCTGGGATGCATTTAAATTGGAGACATTTCCATCTTTATGAGGCTTGTTTTTAAGATTTGTTAAGAAGGACCAAAAATTCCTTTAGTCTAAGGCTGCCAAGTCAGTGCCATTCCAAGTATTCTGCAGGTGTCCAGAGGGTCAGGGGGCCTTTGCACTCTGGCTGGAGGAAATATGGACTCTTCCTGGCCTATTGTGCTCTGGAGGTAGATCTTGATGCTCCTTTCAGGTAGGCCTTTCTCGGGCCACAGGTAGTTTGTTCATATTCCTGCAGCCATCAGTCATGCCTGTCAGACTTCTGGAGCTCTCTTTTTTTGCAGCTGTTTCTTCACTGTACTGCTGACTCTTTTCACTTTTCTCTTCAGGAATTCTCAACTTGATTTCTCCAACTCAGAGAGAACCCTGCCTCTGTTTGAGTTTCTCTTTCCTGCAC
Source organism: Bos indicus (assembly GCF_029378745.1). Classification (NCBI taxonomy): domain Eukaryota; kingdom Metazoa; phylum Chordata; class Mammalia; order Artiodactyla; family Bovidae; genus Bos; species Bos indicus. The sequence continues at coordinate 12,713,117 of NC_091787.1, forward strand.
TGCAACCTGGAAAGTGTTCTCCAGACCATAAACAGGGACTGTAATAGAACTTCTCTTCTCCTGGGAATCCCTGCCTTTGCTCGCTATTGTCCGATGTCACCATCATGTCATATATTTTATCTAGTTTTCTATTATCTCCCTGATGAAAGTTTATGAATCCCTTTTATCCCTAAGAGAAAGAATTGTGACTTCACCTACAGGTTTCCAGTTTTTTACTTCTTCCAGCATTACTGCACATCTCTGTTCTACTTTACATTATTCCTCAAGGTTCACAAATTACCTTTCAGTAAATTATAGGCTTCTTGAAAGCAGAATCCATGACACGTTCTTTTTTTAAATTTCTCATTGCACATAGCAAAATGTGTTGTACACAGAGTGCTTAATAAAAGTCAATCGAATGATTAATAAATTGTCTCAAATATATGTGTAATATGTTTTTATATTTATTTTATTTAAGTACAGTTCATTTATGATATATTTCTATTATATAGCAAAGTGATTGTTATATATATGTGTATTCTATATATATATATCCAATTATATATATATATGTGTGTGTGTGTATATATATATATATACACACACATATTCTTTTTCAGATTCTTTTCCATTATGGTTTTTCACAGAATACTGGATATAGTTCTCTGTGCTATACAGTAGGACCTTGTGGTTTATCCATTCCATATATAGTATTTTGCATCTGTTAATCCCCAACCCTCAATCCAGCCTTTCTCCTTCTCCCACCCCCTTGGTAATATGTTTACATTAATTAAAATATGAGAATTTGGGCCTGTGTTTAACATAGCAGATGAATGAAATCCATTTGCCTATATTTGCATTCGCTCTGCTTCCCCATTTGTCTTTCTGCACAGTTTTACCAGTGATAGGAATGAGAGAATAATAAGCATGTTCATTAAATTTCTAGATATAAGATTAGAGCTAACTATATCCTTGGCAAGTAGGATGAATGATCACAAATAAATAAGTAAAATTAAATGAAACTACCAGGTATTAAATTTTAGAAAGAAACTAAGCTGCATGATATGATAGAAATGATTGGAACCAAGTGAGATCATAAGAACCATAGTGAACCACAAGTTGAAAATGCATCAAAAAAGAAATTTCCTATTGTTTTAAGATGCTAGGTAAGAGTGGCAAAGATCCTTTTATAGTCATAATTATGAAACCCTTATAAAATTTGGTGGCATTTTTGAGGTCTATTTTTATCTTGAGAGCATTAACAAATATAGGGTTTTAAGAAGAGGGCTGTTAAAATGCTGCTAACAGATGCCAAGAAGAAAAAATACCTACCTTTTCCCCTTTTGCTTTTACGTTTTTCTGCAATACCAAGGTGTGTGTAAAGAAAATTAGCATGGAGCCTGGTGGGCTGCCGTCTATGGGGTCGCACAGAGTCGGACACGACTGAAGCGACTTAGCAGCAGCAGCAGAACAAAGAAAACACACAAACAAAAGAGAACAACCGCTGCCTTTAACTGAAACAAAAGCAATGGCCTTAGTTAGTCAGTAAAGAAAACATGACAACCTGTCATTAACATTCTCTAGGTTTTCGGTTGTTGTACTAACTGCTTTTGAAGCATTACGAAGCATCACCTAGCAATCCAATAGCTCTTTTGATGTGTTTTCAGCATGTCATGAATGTATAATCCCATTTCAGCCCCACAGCTATTCTGTGAAATATTATTTCCATTTTACAGAAAGTAAAATTGAGTAGTTTCAGAGAAATGAATTGTATTTCAAGTCAGGTAGCTATCGGTCTAGTCTAGACAAATATAGAGGTCTCTACAGTACTGTATCAAACAAATGGTTGAATATATGTGGAAGTACTCTGAACACATCAAAGTGCTATAAAATGGGAGTGTCCCTGGTGATTAATACCCTGCTCTCCCAATGTAGGGGGCCTGGGTTCAATACCTGGTCAAGGAGCTAGATCCCACATGATGTAACTAGGAGTTTGCATGCTGGAACTAAAAAAAAAAAAAAATGCTGCACTAATATGTATTTTGCTGCAACTTGCTGCAACTAATATGCATTTTTTTCAACTGGTAAATATTATTAATATTGTCTGTGGTCTAGAGATCATGCCCTCCTGAAAAAGTACTCCTGTGAATTTCAGGGAATCCCTTCAACATTCCAAAAGAAAAAAAAAAAATCTTATTATTTCCCATATCTAGCACTAGAAATGGAAGGGACAAAAAACCTAAGACCTGTGTCCTCAGAGAGGCTTGATTTCATTGACCCCTTGGGGGTGTGGTGGCCATTAATAGCACAAGCTGATGATGTTGCCAACTTCTTTCCCACTGTGTAAAAATAGTCGTTTATGTTACTGTACCACCTCTGTTCATTTGTTTTATTGTTATTGTTGTTCTGTATTCCTCTTTAAAAATGTTAAGTTCATAACAATGCCTCTTGAACTGAATGTCAAAAATTTGGATGTAAAAGGATAAAATTGATGCTGAGTCCAAAGAATTATCCTTTACTTTGAGAAGACTCCTCTTCCATTGGAACAAAAAGAAAAGAGTGATGAATTGGCACAGAGGCTGTGTGGCAGGTCTTCCTCAGTGAATTCTTTGGAGCAGATCAGATGCCCAGATGTGTATGTTGGGCCTAAGACTTGGGTATGAGAGAGATGAGGAAGTGGAATAGGAGTTTGAATTGGAGTTTTTTTTTTTTTTTGTCAGTATGAAGGTGAAGGCGAAGTCACTCAGTCATGTCCGACTCTTTGCGACCCCGTGGACTGTAGCCTACCAGGCTTCTCCGTCCATGGGATTCTCCAGGCAAGAATACTGGAGTGGGTTACCATTTCCTTCTCCAAGGGATCTTCCCAACCCAGGGATCAAACCAGGGTCTCCCACATTGGAGGCAGACACTTTAACCTCTGAGCCACCAGGGAAGCCCATTTGTTAGTATAATGTCCCACAATTTATTTTACTTTTCAGATCGAAGTTGAAATAGGTACTCAAGTTGCCATCTTTACCAATTCATCTGATGGGAACAAGGTGCTCTCTCCACATGTGAACACTAGAGAAGAGCTGGGTGTGAGGAGAGGTCGAGTGTGATTTATCCAGATGTGTACACAAGCACCAGGGGTGGATAAAGACAGAATTTGGCCATTATCTCATTGGGGCTTTACTAAAACTCTGTTTCCTCCGTGGACGTGTTAATCAGTCTGACATTTTGCAACCCCATGGCTCCTCTGTCCATGGAATTCTCCAGGCAAGAATACTGGAGTGGATTGCCATTCCTTTCTCCAGGAGATCTTCTCAACCCAGGAATTGAACCAAAGTCTCCTGCCTATCCCGGCTGAGGTTGACCCAAAGTTTCAGACCAGCTTCGGGTAGTGTTAGCGGTATAGTGGTAAGCATAGCTGCCTTCCAGACAAGCTTCATGTGCTTACCCTTTTTATTTTTTTAAACTGGAATATATTTGCTTTATAATGTTGTGTTTCTGCTGTACAAAAAGTGAATCAGCTATATGTCTACATATATCCCCCCTTCCTTGAGTTCCCTGTGCTATAGAGTCTCTCATTGGTATCTGTTTTGTACAAAGTAATTTATGTATGTTAATCCCAGTCTCTCAACTCATCCCACTTTCCCTGTCCCCCTTGGTACCCATGTTTGTTCTCTACATCTGTGTCTTTATTTCTTCTTTGCAAATAAGTTCATCTATACTATTTTTCTAGATTCCACATATATGCATTAAAATATGATAATTGTTTTCCTTTCTGACTTTGAAGGAGCTTTAAATAGCTGCCTGGAAAACCCCATTTCTAAAAATATCTTCATATCCCTTCTATGTGCATGAAGTTTCTCATAAGAGAAAGCAATTTTGGTACCTTCTGAATGTCCAAACCTAGCATAATGGGTTAATAAATTAGGTGACATTAACTCAACAGAATAATTTTGGTAAGAAGAGATGACTCTCTAGACACTTCTCATCAAGATTTATCTCTAAAGTTGACAAATTTTGAACAGGTAAAGACATATCCACATAGTTACTGTTGAAGAGAGGCTTATCCAGATGAGCCTGAAATTGCCTTTGATTGAATAACAGGTGTGATCGTATGAAGGAACTTAGTCATGCAGTCGACTGGCTACCACTAAGGTAACGTTATGTGACTCTAGAAAGTCTCCTCTGCTGCTGTTCATAGTCTCCAACTCAGAATATTCTAGGAAAAAAATTTTTCAAGGTGCTTCTGGAATCATAGACTTGAAACAGGCTAGAAAGGAAAGGGACCTACCTCATCATTTTATTCCCTCATTTTAGAGATGAGGCGACTCTACCAGTCATAGGGTGCCTTATTCAGTGGTCCAGGAGGTATTGATACTAGTGATGCTGCCATTCCACTGCCTAGGCTTCTCCAGGAAAATGCTGATCTTTCACAGTGGGAGCCAGCAGACCTCTCTACTGCTTTCTCTCCATTCGGAGAGCCTTTGGATCTGTCTCTGTCCCCCTGTTACTCTTCATGGTCTCCTAGGAAGCAGGGAGATCCCTTTGCCATCGGCGCCTGGGCCCTGCTGACTGTTAAGTTCTCATCACTATGGCAATAAGTCCTGTTCAGGGTCAAATCCGGTTAATGCTCTATTATTTTCTAGTTATGAGGTTTGTAATGCTAATTGCTTATAGCAACAGAAAATAGGAACTTATGCAGACTTTATTTTGGCAGTCTGTGACGTTTGACAGAAATAAGCTGAAAACAACATTTTTACGACAAAAGATCAGTAGTTTATCCTCTTGATGTTGCTGGTGTCAGGTTGGGCATAAAAGCAGAAGTCTACTTCTTTCCTTACTCAAAAAGTGGCTTTGTTGGGTAAAAGCCCAACTTCTGATTTTATGTATTTTATTTGATGTATGAATGTATAAAATAGATTAGAAAGGCCCTCGAGAGGTCAGTACATTCGGGATGCGTGTACATAATCAAACTGAGGAAAAGAATTAAACTGGAAAGAAAATAAATGTAATAAAATGAATGAACATTTTCTTAATAAAAATATATGCTAGAAGTGGGAGAGATAAGTAAGAAGTGGTATATATAAATAACTGAAATTCTGAGAGCTTATCGTCAAATTATCATAAATGGATATGCTGTCATATAGAAGAAATAATAAAATGAAGGGACAGCAAGAGGAGAAACAGCACCACTGTCACAGGGCATTGTCCTGCCAAGGCTTGTTGAAATACAGGATGAATGATAAGGGTCCTTTCAGCATAATATTATAAATAAAGATTTATTTACCAATACTATAGATAAAGAAGTTTAAAAATCTTCCCCTTTAGAATGTAGTGAAGCCTTAATGTCACTTCTTTTTTTCTTGATTTTAGTAAGCATGCACAGGGAGTTATAGAGAGTTCATGAAATATCTGACCTGTCCTCTTACAAAGTGTTCTCCATGTGATATCAGATATGGAGAATCCAGAAGGAAGGACATTCATGCACCTCAGATCATGAATCTCACTCACCCTTCTGGCCAGGTAGACGGGGAAGTGGTGTTTACATGAGCAAAATAGTCAAGCTTTCAACCAGCTAAACTACTTTAAGAACATATAGACTCTTACACTTTAGAACAAAAACTTCTAGAAGGCTTAATATTGATTCAGTAGTAGATTTACCAAAGAGATGGAATACAAACCAACAAAAATAACAAATTCACAAAAACCCTGGTGTCTTATTCTAGTTCTGCCTATAAAACACTGTATCCCTTAAAAGTCCTTTAAAAGTTCCTTAAAAGACTTGTATGTAGAAAATTATACATACCCAGTGCATGTGTGCATGCTAAGTCACTCAGTACTGTCCAACTCTCGGTGACCCCATGATCTGGAGCCCTCCAGGCTCCCTCTGTCCATGGGATTCTCCAAGCAAGAATACTGGAGTGGGTTTCCATGCCCTCCTCCAGGAGATCTTCCCAACCCAAGGATCGAAACTGCATCTCTTATATCTCCTGTATTGGCAGACAGATTCTTTACCATTAGCACCATGTGGGAAGCCCATATATACCCAGAGAAAAATATAATTCAAAAAGACACAGTCACCCCAATTCCATTGCAGCACTGCTTTCAACAGCCAAGACGTGGAAACAACCTACATATCCATCAACAAAGGAATGGATAAAGAAGTATGTTACATGTATATACAATGGATTATTACTCAGTCATTGAAAAGAAAAAAATGGGCCATTTGTAGACATGTGGATGGACCTAGAGACTGTCATACAGAATGAAGTAAGTTAGAAAGAGAAAAACAAATATTGTATAATAGTGCATAAATGTGGAATTGAGAAAAATGGTATAAATTATCTTATTTGCAAAGCAGAAATAGAGACACAGTGTAGACATCAAACATATGGACACCAAAGGGGAAGGAATTGAGGGTGGGATGAATTGGGAGATTGGGATTAAACTACATATACTGCAAATATATATATATGTATATTATATATATAATATATATGTATAAGACAGATAGTGAGAATCTACTGTATAGCACAGGGAACTCTACTCATTGCTCTGTGGTGACCTAAATGGGAAGGAAATTCAGAAAAAGGGGGATATATGTATACATATAGTGGATTCACTTTGCTGTACAGTAGAAACAAGCACAATGCTGTAAGGCAACTATACTCCAATACAAATTGATTTTTTTTTTTAAGTTTCTTAAATCCTTCAGGGGCCTGAAGCATCCTATTAAAAGAAAAAAATACTTTGTCTCTTCTAGGAAAATACTGTGAGATGTAAAGAGGGATAATGGGAAAGGACCTTCTGAACATTTGAAAGGAGATATTATGTGTGTGTGTGTGTTATATGATACATACATACATATGTGTGTGTGTGTGTGTGTATGGAGAGAGAGAGAGAGAAGATTATGGAGAAATCAAAACACATAATTCCTAGGACTTTCTAATTCTGAGAAAAACTGTGAAGTTTTGGCCATTTAAAGTTCATGTGGGTACAAAATACAAATAGAGTTCGTAGGATATATATTAAATAATGTATCAAAACTAGAAAATGTTGGCAGAAAGGATTTAAGCTTGCTGATCAGATTTCTGTTGTTAAGTTTCACCTCTTTCCCAACTGATTTTTGTATACTTTTCTTTCTGACAAAATCTCAATAAAAGTCTACTACATGCAACATGGAAAGCAAACTAATGTGATTATTTTAAAAACGAGTATTTTTTGTGCATGCCTAAGATAAATTGAAGTCAAATTGCTGATTGAATATTAGGGTATTAAACCAGTGGCATGGCAGCCCGGATGGGAGGTGAGTTTGGGGGAGAAAGAGCACATGTACATGTATGGCTTAGTTGCTCTGCTGTGGGCCTGAAACTATGGCAACATTGTTAACCAATTATACTCCAATATAAAGTAAAAAGTTTTTAAAAACTAATGGCATAAAACGTGTTCTCAGGAATCTATGCATTTCAGACCTGAGACTTAAATTCCAATTCTGTATCCTCCATTTCTCCTGCCGGAAAAGGAAAGCAACCTAAGGAGAATCATCTCAGACTTATGTAAAACAACTTCCTGTTTCTCTGAACATGTAGATCCCTGTAATAAAAACAACTCCTTTGGAGAAGTAAAAGAGAACTTTTGAGGTTATGAAATTCCTGTTTCATTGCAATAAACATTCATTATGCTATCCTTATAGAATCAAAGCTATCAACAGGTCACTTCTGGTGGCCATTTGAAATGAATAATTATACATTATATAGTGAGTGGAGTATATATAGAGTATGAATAATAATCATAATAGTATTAATAACTGTAATTCAGTACATATATGTGCCAGGTGATTTATTTACCATATCTTCACAATGACTGCGCAAGATACATACTGTCTTTAAGGAGATAGCATGGTAATCAGATTCATCGGGTTCCAAAGCTAAAGCCTTTATTAGTTATACCAGAATTTCCTTAAGTGTGTCCTACAAATATCCATGTATAGGTGAGTCACTCTGGGTATCTTGTTAAAATGTTGGTTCAGGTTCACTGGGGTTTGGGTGAAAGACCTGAGATTCTGCATTTCCGACAAGCTCCCAGGCCATGTCAGTGCTGCTGGTCCATGGGCCACACCTCAAGTAGCAAGGTTCTAAATGGGATGAGCCCAGAGTATGTTAATATAAATGACTAAATCAAAAAGTACTCCTTTTCAGCGTAACAGGAGAGATGGAGCTACTAGGACTGAACCAATCACTTCAATACAGGGTTTTTCAGAGCCCTTAGATTTCAATACTACTCACTTCATGGGAAATAGATGAGGAAACAGTGGAAACAGTGTCAGACTTTATTTTAGGGGGCTCCAAAATCACTGCAGATGGTGATTGCAGCCATGAAATTAAAAGACGCTTACTCCTTGGAAGAAAAGTTATGACCAACCTAGATAGCACATTCAAAAGCAGAGACATTACTTTGCCAACAAAGGTCCATCTAGTCAAGGCTATGGTTTTTCCTGTGGTCATGTATGGATGTGAAATTTGGACTGTGAAGAAAGCTGAGTGCTGAAGAATTGATGCTTTTGAACTGTGGTGTTGGAGAAGACTGTTGAGAGTCCCTTGGACTACAAGGAGATCCAATCAGTCCATTCTAAAGGAGATCAGCCCTGGGTGTTCTTTGGAAGGACTGATGCTAAAGCTGAAACTCCAATACTTTGGGCCGCCTGATGTCAAGAGTTGACTCATTGGAAAAGACTCTGATGCTGGGAGGGATTGGGGGCAGGAGGAGAAGGGGACGACAGAGGATGAGATGGCTGGATGGCATCACTGACTCGATGGACGTGAGTCTCCGTGAACTCCAGGAGTTGGTGATGGACAGGGAGGCCTGGCGTGCTGCAATTCATGGGGTCTCAAAGAGTCGGCCATGACTGAGCAACTGAACTGAACTGAACTGAACTGAATGTGCATGTGACTTCCAGAGGTGAATGGTCTATACCCCATTTTTCAGATATTTTTGGCAGTAGGAATTTTTTCTTGTAAAGCATACCACAGGATTAGTGTTCACTTCTGAAGCATTGCATTCCATCAGGCTGACTGCCTAAAGGTAACTTTTTTTTTTTTCCCTGAAAAAATTGAATTAAAACAGTAGTCAGGAGAGGGTAAAATTATATAACCATTATTATGCCTAATATAAGCCAGGTAGTTAGCAGAGTTGGGAAGGGATGGGGTGAATAGGGAATACAAAGATGAATAAAGCACAACTTGTGCCTTCAAGGAGAGATCAACATGGTGAAAATAAATGTGTAAAAAATTAACTGCAGGGCAGGATTAAATGAATTCTAAGTGCAGGGTGAAAAAAAAATATGCTGTAAGAAATAATAGGAGGAATTGTTAATTTTAAGCTTTCGTTAGTACTTTGGAATTCCACTTTTTTTCTTTATCTAATGCCTCCTTTATTGAAATCCTAGACATGGTAGGGGTTGCTTACAGAGAGATATAGAAGGCTTACTATTTTTTTCAGGTTTAGCCTTTTCCTGAATCCTAAGTTTCTGCTTTGCTTTACTTTTCCATGGGGCCAGGCTAGAATATCAGTGATTTTATTTTTCTGCAGAATATGTCCTGCATGATTTTGCACATCTAGATCTGAATGGGCTGTGGGACTAGGGAGGGGTCCCAAGCAGCATCCATGTTATATGTTCATGTGACTTTGTGACCTTCTGGCAATCTTAGCTTAATCAGTCAAGTGAAAGACATAATCTCAGTGAAACGTAAAAACATCTTTAACTTGGAATGTGAAGATATTAGCAGGAAATATGTGACTTCCTATGAAAATGCAATTCAGAAGTAAGTTAGGCACCTGGATAAACATTTCAGTTCAGTTCAGTCGCTCAGTCGTATCTGACTCTTTGCAACCCCATGAACCGCATCACGCCAGGCCTCCCTGTCAATCACCAACTCCCAGAGTCTACCCAAATCCATGTCCATTGAGTCAGGGATGCCATCCAACCATCTCATCCTCTGTCGTCCCCTGCCCCTCCTGCCCTCAATCTTTCCCAGCGTCAGGGTCTTTTCAAATGAGTCAGCTCTTCGCATGAGGTGGCCAAAGTATTGGAGTTTCAGCTTTAGCATTAGTCCTTCCAATGAACACCCAGGACTGGTCTCCTTTAGGATGGACTGATTGGATCTCCTTGCAGTCCAAGGGACTCTCAAGAGTCTTCTCCAACACCATAGTTCAAAAGCATCAATTCTTCTGCACTCAGCTTTCTTTATGGTCCAACTCTCACATCCATACATGACTACTGGAAAAACCATAGCCTTGACTAGATGGACCTTTGTTGGCAAAGTAATGTCTCTGCTTTTTAACATGCTGTCTAGGTTGGTCATAACTTTCCTTCTAAGGAGTAAGCGTCTTTTAATTTCATGGCTGCAATCACCATCTGCAATGATTTTGGAGCCCCCCAAAATAAAGTCAGCCACTGTTTCCACTGTTTCCCCATCTATTTGCCATGAAGTGATGGAACCGGATGGCAGGATAAACATTTCAGTGGTCTCAAATTTAAGGATTCACAGATGTTTGCCTTGAAAGTTTTCTTCACTGTTTGGGTGGACACAGGACAGGACTGCAGGGGAGGTGGCTGCCTAAGTGAGCAAGGAAAGGCTAGTGAAGGACATTGGAAGGACAGCAGGGTGATGACCACACCAGAAACTGTTGGATTTAAAATAACTAGTGTTGGTTAGTGAAGGCGATGGCACCTCACTCCAGTACCCTTGCCTGGAAAATCCCATGGATGGAGGAGCCTGGAAGGCTGCAGTCCATGGGGTCGCGAAGAGTCGGACACGAATGAGCCACTTCACTTTCACTTTTCACTTTCATGCATTGGAGAAGGAAATGGCAACCCACTCCAGTGTTCTTGCCTGGAGAATCCCAGGGACGGGGGAGCCTGGTGGGCTGCCGTCTGTGGGGTCGCACAGAGTTGGACACGACTGAAGCGACTTAGCAGCAGCAGCAGCAGTGTTCGTTGTAGACCTGAAATTAACTAAATATTGTGAATCCACTAGACTTCAATACAGACAAACTGAATTTTGTCAAAATGAGTAATAAAAAGAATCCAAACCTTTGTTCAGAGTCACACTTGTCCCCAAATGAAAGTAATTGTGTGAGTTTTATATCAATTTGTCCTAACAGTGATATTCAAGTAAAATATATTTCCTTACATTCACATTTCTAATGGTGCTTCTTTTCAATGGATGAGTTACCTAACCTCTTGATTTCAGAAGTATTTTAACCTCAGAAGCATTTAACACCACCTGTTCACCTTGACTGTATCCAATGTGGCATTCTCAGCATTCCCTCCTGAATCTCTTCAATTCTAACTTCTCTGCCCATTCCCACCTTTGGACTTGCCTAGTCTCTAGCCTAGATTATATGAACCGCTTTCTAGTTGATCCATTTGCTGTAAGAACTACTTACTCCAGACTCTTCACACTGCCACCAGGATTCTCTCCAAAAAAGAAAAAAGAAGAAGATATAGCAAATCTACTTCTAGAGAACTTCTACAGAAACACTCACTTAAACAGATAAACATATATGTATCAAAATGTTAATTTCAGTTTTATTTGCAACAGAACAGTTAGGTGACCTCATTGTCAATGTGGAAATGGTGAAATTTGTTCTAGTGCATATACATTGTAGACTAGCAGGCAGCAAGCTTTTTTTTTTATAAAGGGCCAATAGTAATATTGTGGGCTTTTCAGGCCAAGCTTTGCTTTTATATCAAGAAAACAGCTATAGACAACATGTGAACAAATGAGTCTGACTGTGTTCCAATAAAACTTTATTTATGAAAACAGAGAGCTGTGTTAATTTGGCCCATTAACCTATGGGCTGCCAAGCCTGTTGTAGATTACCATGCAGATGTTAAGGACAGTGAGATTAATTTGCAAGTGGTAACAGGATATCCACAGTATGTGTGGTGTAGTGGTGTTAATTGCTCAATTGTGTCTGACTCTTTGCAACCCATGGACTGTAGCCTGCCAGGCTCCTCTGTCCATGGAATTTTCCAGGCAAGAATACTGGAATGGGTTGCCACTCCATTCTTCAGAGGACCATCTGGACACAGGGATCGAACCTGGGTCTCCTGCATTGCAGGCAGATTCTTTAGCATCTGATCCACCAGGGAAGCCCATAATTCAGCACACTACAGATACATTCTCTTTGTTATCCTATCATTGTTTGTGGTTCTGTTTTTGTTAAAAAGATAGATACATATCAGACAGAAGAAGATACATACAACAGAGAAATAAATAGATAAACTAGATAACACAGTATGTGTGAAAAAGAGAAATCCAGAAAATACATGCCAGATATTACTAAAAAATTCTCCTGAGATAGAATATATGTGAAGGCAAGGAAACTTTCCATTTTTATATATTTTACATTTTAATATATTCTGTATTATTTAAACTTTTACATGATTTGTGTATTATATTCTTGTTATAGAAAAACATTGAAATAAGGAATTCTATTCCCAAATCTGATTCTATACTTCCAGTGTTCAAAGACCTATTATTCTGCATCATCTGTAGTATAAACTCCAAGCAGTTCATCAGAGCATCAAAGGCAGTTCGTGATGTGCCCAGCTGTCTGCTCTGGTCTCATCTCCCGTCCTCCTGCCTCCTGTGCAAAATCTTCCTACTCCCAAGACTGCCAGGCCTCTCCACGACTCCCTCTCTTTACAAAGACCACTTCCCTTTGTCTAAATGACTTCTGTCTTGCTTCTCCTCCAGACAAACTCATATTTTACAGCTAGATGTCCCCTGCTTTCCCAGCTTTCCTGTCTTTTCAGGCAGAAGTTGCTCCCGACCATTTATGTTAATGGACACTTGGTTCCATTTCCCATATCTGTTATTAGTGTATTATCATTTCTGAATCCCCACACTCAGCACAGAGCTCAGCACCCAGTATTTTTTCATTACCTATGCTGATGAAGACTTCAAGTTAAGGAAATGTTTTGAGGATCTTAGTGATATAATATGGAGATTTGTCAATGAAATTTAAAATATTTCCAAAAGCCTACAACATAGACTCATATGGCAAAAATTTTTAAATATCCCCACCTAGAAAAGGGTTCTTTGTTAATGATCTGTAACAGAGAAGTACACATTCGAGTGTGCTTTAGGGCTTAACGTACTTAGGTGTTTTCAGCATCATCTAAGCAACCAAAATAAACAGAAGCTTTTTGCAGTATAAGTCAAGTGGCACACTTTATTCTAAAATGTTAATTTTATGGCTATATTTGTAGTGAACATATTCAGTAGCAAATGACAGAATATTAAGAACTTTCTAGTCTCAAATATGAAATAGTCTAGAGGAAGGCAGGTGTGTTGATCTTGAATTAATTGCTCAATGCTAGATACCCTTTCCATCTTCTGCTATTTCTTACCACACGGGCTTTGTTCCCCATTCTTATTAATACATGGTTGCAGAATGGCTACTCCACCACCAAGAATCGCATCCATATTCAAGAAGAAATTAAACTATAAGAGAAAAGACCTTCACTTCTTTGTCTTTTAATTCTGCAAGAGAAGTCTTTACTAACAGTGGTTGCCTTTCATTTCATTTGGGCCCTTATTGAGGGCCATTCATATCAATCTTGGAGAAGGCAATGGCACCCCACTCCAGTACTCTTGCCTGGAAAATCCCATGCATGGAGGAGCCTGGTGGGCTGCAGTCCATGGAGTCGCTAAGAGTCAGACATGACTGAGCGACTTCACTTTCACTTTTCACTTTCCTGCATTGGAGAAGGAAATGGCAACCCACTCCAGTGTTCTTGCCTGGAGAATCCCAGGGACGGGGTAGTCTGGTGGGCTGCCATCTATGGGGTCGCACAGAGTCGGACACGACTGAAGCAACTTAGCAGCAGCAGCAGCATACCAATCTAGTCAAGGGATGTGAGATGAAGATGATTAGTTTGAATCAGTCATAATTTAACCCTTAGACCCTTTCCACCTACTATCTCAATATGTAAGGATTTTTTTTTTTAATTTAAACTTTTTATTTTATATTGCTGTATCAGTTCAGTTCTGTCACTCATCCATGTCCAACTCTTTGAGACCCCATGGACTGCAGCATGCCAAGATTCCCTGTCCATCACCAACTCCCGGAGCTTGCTCAAACTCATGTCCATCGAGTTGGTGATGCCATCCAACTATCTCATCCACTGTTGTTCCCATCCCCTCCTGCCTTCAATCTTTCCCAGCATCAGGGTCTTTTCCAAGGAGTCAGTTCTTCACATCAGGTAGCCAAAGTATTGGAGCTTCAGCTTCGACATCAGTCCTTCCAGTGAATATTCAGGGTTGATTTCCTTTAGGATGGACTGGTTTGATCTCCTTGTAGTCCAAGGGACTCTTAAGAGTCTTCTCCAACACCACAGTTCAAAAGCATCAATTCTTCAGCACTCAGCTTTCTTTATGGTTAAATTCTCACATCCATACATGATTACTGGAAAAGCCATAGCTTTGACTAGATGGACCTTTGTTGGCAAAGTAATGTCTCTGCTTTTTAAAATACTGTCTAGGTTGTCATAGCTTTTCTTCCAAGGAGCAAGCGTCTTTAAATTTCATGGCTACATCTACCATCTGCAATGATTCTGGAGCTCAAGAAAAAAAAGTTCTGTCACTGTTTCCATTGTTTCCCCATCTATTTGCCATAAAGTGATGGGACCAGATGTCATGATCTTCAATTTTTGAATGTTGAGTTTTAAGCCAGCTTTTTCACTCTCCTTTTTCACTTTCATCAAGAGGCTCTTTAGTTCCTCTTCACTTTCGCCCTTAAGGGTAGTGTCATCTGCTTATCTGAGATTATTGATATTTCTCCCTGAAATCTTGATTCCAGCTTGTGCTTCATCCAGCCCAGCATTTTGCATGATGTACTCTATATAAGAGAAGTAAGCAGGGTGACAATATTGGAGTGTAGCCAGTTAGCATGTTTAGCTGATTAACATGGAGTATTAGCCAATTAGCAATATTGTAGTAGTTTCAGCTGCACAGCAAAGCAACCCAGCCATACATATACATGTACCCATTCTCCCTCAAACTCGCCTCCCATCCAGGCTGCCACATGACATTGCGCAGAGTTCCCTGTGTAACACAGTAGATCCTTCTTGGTTATCCATTTTAAATATACAGTGTGTACATGTCAATCCCAAACTTCCAAAATTATCCTTTCTCCCTTTCTTTCCCCCAAGGGAACCATAAGTTCATTCTCTAAGTCTGTGAGTCTTTTTCTGTTTTGCAAATAAGTTCAGTTGTATCATTATTTTAGATGCCACATATAAGGGCCATCATATGATATTTCTCCTTCTCTGTCTGACTTACTTCACTCGGTATGACACTCACGAACTCCATCTATGCTGCTGCAAATGGCATCATTTCATTCTTCTTCGTGGCAGCATAGTATTCCATTGTGTATATGTACCACATCTTTATCCATTTATCTTGTCGGTGGACATTTAGAATGCTTCTGTGTCTTGGCTTCAACATGTAAGCATTTTGTTAGAATGGAAGACAAAAGGAGGATGAGTCCTTACTAAATAAAGAACTACATCAGTGTTGCTCAGCCATTGTCAGAATGCTAAATGACAGAACTCAAAAAAAAGTACTAGAAAAAAATTTCATGGGATTTACAGTTATATAGTAGGATTCTAGTTCTACCTTTAGCAGCTATGGGAACCTGAAATAATTACTTAACTTCTCTGGACGTTTTGCTCTATATATAAAATAGGAGAGAATGCTATATGTCTCATGGCATTATTGTGAAGGTTCTATCAAGGTGGCTTACCTCAAAGCCTGATGCAGTGTACCACATGGCTGTCATGCCAGCAGTGCCAGATCTCTTTATTAGTCTTGGCACAGGGATTGAACTTGGTAGATTCTTCTTTATCCTTGAGTTTCAGTCTCCATCTGAGTCCACTGGTGTAACTGTTCTTTGTATAGTCATGACTGTGTCAAGCTAGATATAAATTAGGTGCTTTTAAAGCACCAAGTATGTATTTAAATAGTCAAAGTAGGAATACCTTGGCAATCTGTTTATTTAAGGAGAGTGATGAGGTGCTCACAACACAGAGCAGTTCCTGTGTTACTTAATGGTGAAAGTTAAATACTCTTTCAACATGGGGAGAAGAAAAATTTGTACAATCAGGATGTAAAAGAAGAAAATTTAGGAACCAACACAAAATGAAGTATCTTTGAATCTGAAGTCCTTAGAAGACATAGCTTTGATTAAATAAAATGTTTTATTCAACAATGACAGATGTTCCATTAAATAAAATAATGAGTCTCGGGATTGCTTTGCACTTCAGAATAGATAGTCTTGACCATCCAGGACTCTTCACCCATCCTTTCCTTCTGGCAACTTCTCCAAACACTGGGGATCCATTGCATTGTAGAAGGATGTGGCTAAAGTCCCTCAATTTAGAAACAAGAATTATCTGATTTCCGCCCACCCGCCCCACGCTGCCCTTGTCAGAAACCCTAACTAATAAAAAGAACCAGGAAGGTTTTTCCCTTCACAGAGGAAAAATACACCATGTACCACCCAGACATTTCCCAACAGCTGCCGTGGTGCAGGGTGCTGAGAGAGAAGGATTTGGGGAAAGGGAAATAGCTTCCTTAAAGCTTAGTGTGCAATAGTTCTGGAATGCTTCCTGCCAAAAAAAAGAGGGAGACAACTCCATGGAGGAAAAGGATTTTGGAAAAAATTTAAAAATCAGAAAGCCTCCCATGTAGAGAAGAGACTGTGTACACAGGGTGGGAAAGAGAGGGTCGAACAAATTGAGAGAGTAGCACTGACATATATACAGCACCGTGTATAAAATACAGCTAGTGGGAAGCTGCTGTTTAGCACGAGAAGCCAGTTCAGATCCGTGATGACCTAGAGGGGTGAGATGGGGGGGGCGGGGTGGGGGAGGCCTGAGAGGGAAGCATCACTTGTAGATGATACACTCTGTTGTAGAGAAGAAACTAGCATAACATTGTAAAGCAATTATCTTCCAGTTTAAAAAGCAGAAAATCTCCCATGTATTCATTATATGGATTCTGTCTTTTTGGAGCTCTACTGAACTGAACTTTGCAATAAGTGCTGTCTTATATCCCTTCCTCATCTGACAGCCTTCCATATCTGTTCTAATTTGGGGTCATGGCTCTAGAAAAAGTTTATTTCTTTAGGTAGGTTTAAAAAAAAAGAATTCAGAATAGTTTTGAGAATTACTAAAATATCAAACAATAACTTTATCTTTGACACCCACATTAATAATCCAGTCACACTCTTCTATTTATTATTAAAGAAATAGTTTGAAGCTTGAAAATTTTCCTACTTACTTCTTCAGGAATATTTGAACTGCAGCCCTGCACAATTAAGTATTGCTCTCTGAAAAGTACTTATTTGGGAAACTCCAGGTACTCTTTTTATTTAATATAGTCATCTTTTTTTAAAGTGCAGGACTGTCTTAGACAAATGTTAAATTTCTACCCAGATGGGAGAGATTTTCTGTCTTCAAAACCTTACCTAAAAGAATCCTGCTGTGAATAAAGTTTAAAAACATATATTATCTTTTGTAATATGAACAAAGAAGTGTCCTTAGTCTCCTGAAGCATCAATAGCAAATTCAGTTCAGCTTTAACTTGTACTTTGAGAACTTCCAAAATCTCTCAAAGTAGCAGCTGCTGTTTCCTTTGGCTGGCTGTATACATACAACAATTCCTGTAGTATGTTTGATCAAGATTCCATTGTAGGCTGCTTGGTGAAAGAAAGCACAAGGCGTCGTACAACATGAATTGTAGAATATCTTCATGTGGTGGGAGAAACCAATGTCTGGGGTATTGCATTTTCTCATTATATAACCAGTGGAAAGACTGACTATCCTAGGGCAGAATTTGAGGAGAAGCAGCCTGAGGTTTAGGGATACTGCTAGTGAAAACAAAAAGGGTTTTAGTTCAGTACAGGTGAGTTTATAAGAAGAGAGATTTCTAGGAAAGATTAGTTTGGCTATCGTGCCCTGGTGAAACATCTCAACCTTAAGAGACTTTTACCTGGTATGCTTAGGGGAACACCTGAGGTCATAGCGTGTTTTACGCACGTCTTAATAAGAGAAGTCTGATAAGTTTTTTGCATCCCTCCTTTCTTTTGTGCTTGTTGTTTATTGTTTCTCCATTTGTTTTCTTTGCACTGTCTTCTCTGATGTCTGGAGATGTTTCTCCTGTTACTTCCATAGCAGCAGAGTACAGGGGCTAAAAGCACAGACCGTGGAGCCAGACTCCTTGGGTTTGAATCCGGGCTCTAATTGTTAGCAGCATTGTGCCTCAATTTTGTCATCTGTAAAATAGGAATAATATTAAGTCCTATCTTACAAAGTTGTTATAAAGATTATATGAATTAATGATTGTAAAGTCCCTAAAACATGTCTGAAACATATTAAACACCTATATAAGTATGTCCTAAATTAATTTTTAAAACATAGTACCACCAATGTTCAGGATTCATTTTGATATTTGGCAAAACTAATACAATTATGTAAAGTTTAAAAATTAAAAAAAAATTTTAAAAATTTAAAAAAAAAAGAGAAGGAAAAAACATAGTACCTGCTTTTAAATAAGATATTAATATAAAGGATTGTTCAACGCATTCTAGTTTCTCTCAATGTTGCTACTCAAAACTAGATGCCAAACTCCATATCTCTCTCACCCCCTGTCAGATAGATAAAATTTGACAAAACTTTATGAAAGGAAAGGAGGAGGAGAAGAAAGCAACACTCTGCCCTTGGGAAAGGATATACTAAGTGAAGATCATGCCAGGGAACTGACTGTAGACCTAAGTATAAAGCAGTACCTCCTTCATCTCAGAGCTGGAACAATAATTCTCTCAACCAAAGTTTTTTGACTGTCTATGTAATGCACTGTACTATTTGCATTCTAGAAAGGTTTGTTAAACAGATGATTGTAAACAGTGGGAAAATAGAAGACATCCCTAGGAATAAATAAGAATTCCCCTAGACAAAGTCATGCCAAACCAACATCATCATTTTTTTTTAGTAGAAGAGATTAATAGAATTAAACAGCGTGCATCCTGACTTCAGATGAGGATATCTTGACTACTGAAAGATATTTGATACAGTTTCTCTGGGTTCAGTGCTTGAAAAGAGTACAGATTGCTTAATAATACACAGAGATGGATGATTAATTAGACTAATAATTATAAAAAAGAAAACTAACATTATTTCATAAAACTTTTTTCTGGAAATTATGTTTCATGGGGTGAGATAATTATAATCAACTGCAACAAAAACTTCAAGTAGATGGACCTTTACTGTCTCAGGTTTAAGTCAGTAAACTTTAAGCCCCAAATTTGGGTGAGGTACAAAGTTTTTGTTAAGGACATTGGGGGATAGAGCTACATAAAGGTGAAAAAAACACAACTGTCTCCTGTTCTTTGCGCAGCTAGGTTATAAGGCTGACTAATGATTTATGCTATTTAGATGCAAATGAAGTGCAAAAAAAAAAGAAAGAAAGAAAGAAAGCTTGTAGAGAGCCAGCTGTATTTTAGATTTTTATGTAAGACATTCGCAACAAACTTAAATCCCTCAAATGGTTGGAGGGTGTGTTTCTAGATACCTATATAATATACCCTTGGCCAGTTTCTTTTCTTCAGGGGAATATAAGAAACACAGACCTGAGTCTGCTTTTGATTGTCCGCCTCGGTATTCTGCCAAAGAGCAGTGCAGCAAGCAAAGACTGTATCCTTAAACATTATTGGAATAGCCTCAAAACATAAAAGTGCACAATCAGACCCGACATTATGCAAGTCTTTTAGAGTTCTATGTATTTGCAACCTTTACCTATTCCTGAAGTAATAAGTGACAAAAGTTTACTATACACTGATTAGGCAGTACTTTTATTTATCCTGAGCTAAATTAACTTCTGAAATCTCCAAACCATCACCTCACCACCCTCTCTCCATCTCCAGGTTTTAATAGCATCTGGCTATAAAAGTTCCATATTTACCCTCCCCATTCCTTTTTGATTCTGTGGACTTCCATCAGCTCCCTCTTCCACATTCTCATCTTGGCAGATGAGAATTTATACAGGTTTAACAACCCTCTCCCAACTGTGATCATTCCTACTCCTTTGCTCTGGCCCCACTCCAGTAACCTTATAGGATCCTCCCAGTAAGTCCTTGTGGTGAGGTGGATGGTTGTGAATTGTTGGTTTGCATACAGTGTTTTCCTGATAGCAGTGAGGGGATTTGGATTGGGTTCAGAAATGACTTGGACGTTACCCACACGCAATCCTGTAATTCCTCTCCTTAGAGCCACAATTATAAGGGATGCCAGGTCCTATTCATTTTGGCCTTTTTTGTCCAACTTTTTCTTCTCTGATTATAAACACTTGCCATGACCATATAAAGTCCTATCCTTAAAGGATACTCACTTATAGTTTCAGAAAGGTGATGTCTCCGAGTACAGCTCCGTTTCCACCCTTCTTCCTTCAAAAAGTGTAGATGAACAATAACTTCTTGTCACCTGTCAGGAGAAGTGGACGGTTTTTCCTTTCTTTCTATTTATAGTGATCACTTATTAATATTTGTGAGTTTGTTTTTATTTTTTTTTTACATTTTTAGGGACAGAATTAACTTATTAACAATGCCTTATATAAATTATTTGAGCCATGCCGTATAAATATTTGGATTGGGGGCTAGGGGAAAGAGGGGCTAAGTTATCTCTAATACCTCTTCCAGCTCTATTTTTCAGTGATTTTCATTGTCTCTTTTTCTTTTATTGCTTACTAGATTTGCATACCAAATTGTTAATTAAAACTGATCAGCATTGCACCCCATAGTTGTCTAGTGTTTCCATTGTCTCCCCAGTTCCCTTACTCTCTTTCCAATTTGCCATCTGTCCGTTTGCTGACTTGGCAATATCTCTACCACCCTCGTGCCAGCTTTGCAACCTCGCAGCAAAGCTTGCACAGCTCCTTATGCATGATATGAGGGTCTCAGTATAAATAGAACCAGGGAGGCAGAGGGAAGTCGTCCAGCCCCGGCCGGTGTGATTGTTCCCCTGTAAGCCACGTAGGACGCATCCAGCATCCTCTTGGCCCATGATTATAGATGAACCCCCTGTGGCCTCATTTAGAACCTAATGAGTTGGGAAAAATAAAATCTAGTTATGTGACTTCTTCAAGTTAAATTTTGAGTTATAAAGCCTGCATGATTTTAAATGGATTTTGGAATTTAGTTGAGATGAGCATTTGAGGATGTAAAAATAGAAAAATAAATCACTTAAGCCCCTGGCTTTCTGTCCGCCTGCATGGAGGCCACGTAGCTTGTTTGCTTTGTTGCAGTCTCACCCTGTCTCTGCGTTCCTTGAGATGTTTGCTGTACTCCTCTGTCTTCTTTCAGCATGAGGTTTCTTTCTCTCTCTTGTGTGTGTAATTTCTTATTATCTCTGTGATACTTGGTGGATTTTTCATCTCATGTTTGCCTTGGATGATGATTTCTCCTGATCCCACAGGTATTATCCGGGATTGACAAGGGTTAGTTCCTTCAGGAAGAAATGGGGACTAAACTGATTATGGCAACAACTGTCACTAAGAGCCTATAATATTTATTTTAATCTTCATGGAAGAGTTTAGTTTGTAGAGCCTTCCTACTTTGGCCCTTAGGAGCCTTTCCTATGCAAGGGAGTGCAAATATTTTGGGGGAGTAAAAATACATTTAAAAAATTGTGTGTGTGTTTGTGTATGTATGTACATATGGGTAAGTGATCTTACATAGTAGGTCCATGGGCTTGCATGATATCAACTGATCTATTAATAATATTTTAAACATTATCTCGGGTTACTGAGATACATTAAAGGAATCATCAGCTGCACCTTTAATCCATCTTCTGTTTCCTCTATGATAGCATTAACCTGTACTACTCCTGATGTCCACTTAATTTTAGGAGGACTGTGCATTGCTATCATCAAGATGAAGTCTGATTTCGATTTATTTTTAAAACACATCCTAAGAGCCATCTCGCCTTCATTTAGGTATAGCTCATTATATTAACATTTTCTGCCCACTCTGCTAAGCTGTGCTGTGGCAAAAGCAAATTGTAATTATTACCAATGCTTATAAAATACCATGTGCTGAGTGTCATTTTAAGTGCATTATAGGTATTGCCTCATTTAATCCTCACAACATTCCTCTGGGACAGAAACTGTTATTAGGCAAGAGAGAGAGAAGTATAGCATCAAAC
This sequence comes from Bos indicus, assembly GCF_029378745.1. Lineage (NCBI taxonomy): Eukaryota > Metazoa > Chordata > Mammalia > Artiodactyla > Bovidae > Bos > Bos indicus. Next base: position 12,735,354 of record NC_091787.1, read on the forward strand.
AACTGAGGGCATGATTTTCACAGTGGAAGTCAAGGTAGGAACTGGGTAAACAGAGTGCAGGACAGGAGTTTGGAGAGCAGTAAGCCAGGCTGTGGAATATCTCTTAGCTAAACCAATTTGAAGTTACAGCGGGGCCTGGGGTGGGAGGTGCTGTTAAAGGACATTATGCAAGCAAATTCAATGATTCAGATTTATTTTTCAGAAAGACCGTTCTGGCTTAAATGCAGAGATGGTTGCATTTAAATGCAGAGGGGCCAGACAGAAGGCAGGATGACTAATTAGTGGGCAGTTGCAATAAACCAGAGGAAAAGTGAAAAGGTTCAAACCGAGGGTATTGGCTTTTGTCAATAGAAGAACGGTGCTAATTCATATAGAAAATGTGGGAAGACCAGGCAGGAAAGGAGAGATGGCAAGCTCAATTTTGGATCTCTAGAATCTGAAGTGCCAGAGTCATCAAATCATGGTATCCACCAGGCAGCTGAAGAACCCTGTCTGAAAGTCGGAGGACGTTTGATTTGAAGAAACAGAGCTCCCCTTGAGGTAGCTGGTAAAGACAGGGAGCTCAGGCAGTTAAGTAAAGCCATCCCCATACAGAGAGAGAAGTCCACAGGGCAGAGGATATAGCAGAAGCTGTATAGTAGCTTGAAAGAAGCCTGCCAGGAGGAAAGAAAACCAGGAGAGAATTATATCTTAGAAGCTAGAACAGGAGTTTCCAGTGGCAGGAATGTTCAATAACCTGGATTCCTGAGAGATAAGTCAAATAAGAATAGGAAAAAGGTCAGTAGATTCAGCAGTTCAGAGGTCTTTGTGGCGTGAGCACAGGTCAGTAAGAGTCAAAGAGTCCTAGACTGCAGTGTGGGCCGGCAGGCCCATGCTCAGAGGATGTGCTCAGAGGTGGGGACAGCACCTCCTTCTAAGGAGAAGGAACATGATAACCAGCACAACTGAGTTCACACTGTAGCCCCATCATTTACAAGTTGTCCTGTCTTAGGTGAGAACACACCTTTCCAGCAGTTTTCTGACATGTGAAGTTAATACTATGCATCTCAGGGAATACTTGGGGGATTAAATGTGCCAATGTTAGTAAAAGGCTTTTACATATAAAAGATGTTGTATGTGATATATGTCATATATCTATATGTAACATATTTTTATAACATTTTCTTTGTTTTATGATATTTATAACAAATGTATAACATATAAAATCTATATTATATTTACATAGATGTATTTAAAGTAATTTGTTAATGTGAATAGTTATTACTTTTAACTGTAATTCTTACATTAAATAGTTAAGTGTTTTTCTTCCTTTGAATCTCATGTTGGGAAAAATATTTTAATATTAGAAAATCAGACAACCACTGAGCTCCAGCAGCTAGACATTTTTTAAATGTTTTATTTGAATGACCCCAAATGAAAATCTGTGTTAAATCACCAAATAAGGATGAAACTTCATTCACATGCTATTTTAATTATTTGAAGAGATATTAAATATGTATTATTTATGACTATTCTAGGTGATGTAACTGATAAACTCCAAAAACTCAGTGAATTACAACAGTGTTAACTTATATTACATTTATGCAAGAATCCACTTTGGATTTTTATGGTTAGCAGTATCTTCCCTAAGCAGTGCTTTGAGGATCATTGCATCTTCTGGGTTTATCATGTCTGCTGTGGTTTCACGACCACTTTAAGGATGTCTCCATCACAACCACTGGGAGAAGGAAAAGAACATATAAGACTGGGCATAGGAGGGAGTGCTATGGGCTGGGCTTGTAGTGATGCATATTACTTCTGTCCAGGTCCCACTGATAGCACTCAGACCTACCTATTACAAAAGAGACTGGAGGAAGTCATCTAGCTGTATGCTCAGGAGGAAAGAAAATGAATTTGGTAATAATTAGCCAGTGTACTGGAGAAGGCAATGGCAACCCACTCCAGTACTCTTGCCTGGAAAATCCCGTGGATGGGGGAGCCTGGTAGGCTGCAGTCCATGGGGTCGCTAAGAGTCGGGCACGACTGAGCGACTTCACTTTCACTTTTCACTTCCATGCATTGGAGAAGGAAATGGCAACCCACTCCAGTGTTCTTGCCTGGAGAATCCCAGGGACGGGGGAGCCTGGTGGGCTGCCGTCTATGGGGTCGCACAGAGTCAGACACAACTGAAGCGACTTGGCAGCAGCAGCAGCAGCCAGTGTATGCCTAGTATGTAAGCAATAAGAAATAAGGCATAAATTTTTTACTGTTATTAACCAGAATACCACTTTCCCAGCCACATTGAATAAATATGCAGTAAGTTCCATTTTAGTCTTTTGAGGATTACCTGAGATAATGCCTCATTAGTCTTCTGAGGATTACTTAAGATAAATATCTTTTCTCTAGCCTGGAGATTGTGCAACTTCAACAGAAGCAAACACAAAATTGTTAGCAGCAGAACTAAAAGTGGGAAGACCAGTTCTCTGACCTCTTGCACAGAATATTAGTTCCTAAATTGCATTAACCTCCTAGAGCATAAACATGACAGAGCCAAGACCTGGCTTGGACCTCCAAATACAACTTTATTGACATCAGAGTCAGTTGGAGGGTAGAGAGTCATCTATTCAGCAGATATACAGAATGAGTAACTTTCTGAAAAGAACAGTTTAAAAGAAAACATACAGTGAAATTATTTTTTTTTAACTTAAATATATTTATTTTAATTAAAGGCTAATTACTTTACAATATTGTATTGGTTTTGCCATACATCAACATGAATCCGCCACGGGTATACACGTGTTCCCCATCCTGAACCCCCCTCCCACATCCCTCCCCATACCATCCCTCTGGGTCGTCCCAGTGCACCAGCCCCAAGCATCCTATATCCTGCATCAAACCTGGACTGGCGATTCATTTCTTATATGATATTATACATGTTTCAATGCCATTCTCCCAAATCATCCCACCCTCTCCCTCTCCCACAGAGTCCAAAAGACTGTTCTAAACACAACATACAGTGAAATTATTCACAAACTGCTTTGTATAGTTTTTACGAGCAAAATTCCATATGCACACATACACACAAAATAGACAAATATGTGCAGGAGTCTCTCCTGAAGAAAAGCTAGCATGTCCTACAGCTTGTCAAGATCAATAGGATTTCTTTAGAAAGGGCACATTTAGCAATTTTAATAATATCATTAAAGATCTTCTGACAAGGAGCATTGTGTTGAGTGAAAACATCTGAGAATCTTTGCATCTCTAGCAGCTGTAGAAATGTGATTAGTGGTATTTCAGTTTTTCTCATCAATTATGTTTTTTGAGGTTCAAGGTAATGATACATTTTGCTGGCCATCCTGAAGCTTGCTTTGCTCTTGGAAATCTTGAACCAAATAGAAACTTGAATGTAATCTCTGTTAGTTCTGAGAACTTGAGGAGAAAAAAAATATATATTCCATTAGAATTCATTAGAATACAGACACTAAGATGGTATGGAAAAGAGGGAATGGGTCTTTGTGAAGTTGGGTGAGGAGACAGGATTAAAAGTCTATGGATTCAGATATGAATGCCAGAACCACATTGGGTGTGTGGGCAGATACAGGAAGACCTTTAATAATATGTGTGTGTTTATGTGTTTAGTCTTTAAAAAAAAATTATTGAAGTATAGTTGATTTACCATGTTGTGTTAGTTTCAGGCATACAGCAAAGTGACTCAGTTATACATACACATGTATCCACTCTTCTTAGCGTCTTTTCCCACGCAGTCATTGCAGGGTATTTAGTAGAGTTCCCTGTGCTGTATGCGTGAGTGCATGCTCAGACACTCAGACGAGTCCAACTCTTTGCGACTCCGTTGGCTGTAACCCTCCGGTCTCCTCTGTCCATGGAATTTTCTCGGAGAGAATACTGGAGTAAGTTACCATTTCTTCCTCTGGGAGATCTTCCCAAACCAGGGATCCAACTCACATCTCTTACATCTCTTGCACTGGCAGGTGGGTTATTTACCACTAGCGCCACCTGGGAAACCTGTGCTATAGAGTAGATTCTTATTATTGTAGTTATCTATTTTTCATGTAGTAGTGTATATGTCAATGTATTTAGTCTTCTAAACCCTACTGCACATACTGGTCTAAAGAAGAGGAAGAGGAAGGGTCCAGTGTAAAGAAAAAGCTCTTGGGTGGTCAAGACACAGAAGAGGTTTTCTCACTTCCCCTTCCTTGCATCTCACTGTCACCGCTGTCCAGAACTCTGGCTACCTTCCCACCTCTCTCTGTCTGAGCTCTTTGGCCGCTGGGTCATCAGGCTAGTAGAAAAAAAAATCCTATTTTTTTCCTGTGCTCTTTTTTCTCCCTGATTTTCCCTAACAATATCATGGAAGAAAAAAAAAAAAACCTGCTTTTTATATATGTGTTTATGTATTACTGAGTACCTGCTATAAACTAGGCATTGTACCAGACACAAGAGAAATAATGATGAACAGAAGTCTCTGCCCACTGAGAGCTTTCATTTTGTTCAGCAAAAAGCTTCTGAGATGCAGAATTAATATTCAGACATCAGCCAAAGAAAGCCTTGCTGCTTTCAGTTCAGTTCAGTTGTTCAGTCGTGTGCGACTCTTTGTGACCCCATGGACTGCAGCATGCCAGGCCTCCTTGTCCATCACCAACTCCTGGGGTTTACTCAAACTCATGTCCATTGAGTCAGTGATGCCATCCAGCCATCTCATCCTCTGGCGTTCCCTTTTCCTCCCACCTTCTCCTGGTAAAAACCTTCGAAAAGATAGAAATAAAAGTCACTTTCCTGCTCTCATGTAGATCCTAGTCAAAACAAACCTTGAGAAACTTTCACTAGCAGCGTGTCTTTTAATGTTCACAAGTGAATGAGATCATTTTTTATTTTCTACTCTTATTCAAATCTATAAATCAGATGACTTCCAAATGCATTGTTCTCCCCTTGTTTATAGCAATTTGTTAAAACCAAAATGTGTTTGTATGAAGCTACAGGATGTTAGGACTTGAATGAATTTTAGAGATGGTGGAATTCATGGCTCACAGAGAATATTTAGTTCTTTCCAAGGATACTCACATTGTGGGCCACAGGGTGAAGTCTAAAACCTGAGTGTTGTGCCCTGGGCTTGAGGCTTGTTCATTAAACTGTAGTGTTACTGGAGTCTTCAGTAAATCATGACATGCTTGAATGACACAGCTATGATTGGCATTCTATAGCTAGACTCAGCCTGTGTTTGTGAATAGCCACGTTACAGATGTCATTAAACAGAAAATGACTATCTTTCATGATACAAGTATTAATAGGAAGCCAAATCCTGAACTTGCTGGCTGTTCTTCTCAGCTAGAGAAAGTTTGACTTGCTCACAATTATTTTTCAGGACACACTACACGTATGCTTTGGTCATTTCTCATCCTGTGTCCCATGCTTGGCTGTGTTTTAGAATTTTTAGAAATTTTAGAATATGAATTATTGAGCTTCCATAAAACAGTGCTTTTAAAAAAAATTTTTTTTGCCTTGGAAATTTTTTTAAATTTTGTGTTAAAATCAATCTCCATTCTTAGAGATATTGTATAACACTGGTTTCTTAATTCACTAGGGATTACATCAGGATTGTTTGTTTCACTGTGGTTTTTATCTTCTGTTTCAAGAGATTAAGATTTTGTCTGCCTGTGGAAGAGGGGTTAATAAAATCATGATGATCTCACCATCTTTTACAAGGATGGAGCCATGGGGAGGGTTCTAGTAAGACCAGTGGGCTTCCTTTTGATGAGAATCACGTCTCAGATTTTCCACCAGGTTATCACAATTCCAGAAAAGAGTAAAAGGGAACTTACCCATATAAGGGACTTTTTCAAAACTGGTGGTAAGCAATCAGATCCAAAATCTGAAGCAAAATGATTCCAAGAGACATCCAAAATTTTACCTAACAGAAAAGGACATTCACATCGTGGGCCACAGGGTCAAGTCTAAAACTTGAGTGTTGTGCCCTGGGCAGAAAAGTTAAACATATCAGATTGGGAATCATGGAGTGAAAACTCCTGTAAACACTCTTATCTTTTGAGCTTTTAAGCATAAAAAATTTCCTCTATTAGGATTAAGCAAAGGAACCTGAATGGTGGAACGGGAATATCCCCTTAGCTTTTTGAGGAGTTTAAGGAGTTCTTACTTTATTACTACCTCCAGGTTAGGAGTGAGCAAATGTATAACTTGCAAGAAATGAAATGTAATTTCTCCTCCAATTACCTGCTGTCAGTTGTTTAGGTCAGAACATTTTTCTCTTCTGTGCAGCCAGTATTTCTACATGGAAAATATAGAGATTACGGTAAAATAAATGATACTCCAGCTATTAGCTCTAACATTTCTGACAAGAGACAATACAGAATGCACAGGAAAATAAATGGTAGGCTAAATATTTGCTGTAATGATGGTGTGTGCATGGTTGAGGGAAAACCTTACAAATGTAGCAAACACTTTAGCATGAACTTGAATTTTGTCTCATCTACTTAATAGCTTCTTCCTTTTTTGTCATTTCCCCGTGGGCTGACCTGTCATTTGTATTAGATTGATTATGTGACCATCACATAACTCAAACAGATGTATCAATAACATGCAAGGTAGGAGTTGTAACCAAGAATATGTTGTATACAATCGGTGTTTTGTCTTCATTACTGCTTATTGGGCACTTGATCCCTAATCTCTCTGTGTTTTATTCTCCTACTAGTAAAATGTGGGAGCTGGACTCTACAAATCTGAAGGTTTCTTTCAGCTCTAGCTTGGTGGTTATAATTACCACCCTTTGAACAAGCAGTAGTGTTTCTGTTTATTAATTTGCACACTTTTATAAGATATGAAGCCATTTCTAAGATGAATCAGTAATTGATAATAATACATTGCTGTGTCTCCATTTCATTTTTCTCTTCCATTCTATATTTTTAAGATGTTTCTGTTCATATCAATGAAATTAAACAGCAGAATGGCCACTGTGTTGACTAGATAACAGTACTTAATTTGTTATCACATCTCAGTAAATAACTAATATTGGATAATTTCCAGTGTTGCTTATATTATCACTATCTGAGAACAGATTATTCATCTGTTCATTAACTCACATTTGCAAACTAACTGTTGATGTTCCAAACCTTTACAGTATTATACTGGTTATTCATAAGAGTGTACAATCATCTTTAATAATTATTGTATACTTTTTATATGGAAAAAACAATTAATATCTTGCTGCACAACCATGTTTTTTTGAAAACCCCAAATTAAGTAAATATTAGCTTTTCTGATGTTAACTTATCCACAGTTCTTTGATTTGATGGACAGCATTTTGAAAATGAACTCGCATAAAAAGGTAGAAAATAAGGAATATTTTTATTGATTGTCTTTAAGAATAATTTTACTCAAGTAAATGGGTTTAATGAATACTTTTATTGCAGAATCTTAAAAGTCATTTTTCCTGAGATCCTCCAAGAGAATATATGCTGTTGACTAGGTGACTTTAATTTTTTTCACCAGTGGAGTTTAATTGCATCAAGAGTGATTGGAATAAGCACTGGAGGTTTTAGCCCCTTGTGTTGTGAGTTCGCACATAGGTTCTTAGAGGGTATGTTCTGATTAATCCTTTCTGAGGCTGATCTCATGCCTGCTGTCTGAGTTGGCTCTCATCCAGCCCTGGTTAATTGTCCAAGTACATGCTTATTGGAAGCAGGCAGGAGAAAAAGACGAAGGCCTTTCTCTTAATTTCTTTGTTTATTTCCACCCTCTGTAAAGTGCTTTATTAATGTATGATAATAATGGACTCTTTGAGTGGGTTTACTGTAACCTAGAAATGGGGAAAACATTGAAAAGAGTCCCAGTTTTTACCAAAAGTTGATCTTTCTTGTGTTTTCAAGAGCAGCAGGTTTTGTTTTTGTTTTTTCAGATTTAGAAGAATTGCATTTTGAAAGAACTGAGAAGTTTGTTTATTTATCTGGCAGCACATTAGATCTGACCAATTTGTCTTAGTCTGAGCTGAGTATAAATAAACTATTATTTCCACATGATAAGGTGTAAGGGGAGTTTATGCTGATATTTTTATGTTGACTGTGTTTGGTGACATTTGCATTCTGGCATGAAGAGCAGAAAAGAGACTTTTTTAAAAATAGAGTTTTCTAGTTATGCATATTTTTTAAGTTCATCAAAGAAATGCAAATGCTGAAAATCCTAATGCTATTGTAGTTTGTTTTAGGACATTTGTTAATACTACCATTGCTTTGAACAAATATGTATTAAATATGTACCCAGATGGAACTTCATCTTTCTAGAAGAACATCTAAAGTTACATATATATAAGTTTTGATGTTTTTCCTCTTTCCTCTGTACTCTATTTTTTCTATTAGAATTGAAGAAATAAACTAGAATAAGATGAAGTAGAGGAAAGCGATCACAAGGGGAAAAAAGTGTGAGGGAGTAGAAAACAGTGATTTTACCTGTATGTCACAGGGGAAAGAAAGTCAGGACACATTTTTCAGAGATAGGGGTCTCACAATAAACAAACATCACAAGAAGTGCTTTCAGTGTAACTTTCCAGTTATTCCATAAATAATGAACAGAGACTGGAAATCAGTTGTGTGGACTCCGTGTACATTTTGGTGCACTTAGCTATTTGCTTTAGGCTCTTTTGTCTACTGGCAGGGGTCCGTGGTCAGATTACTTAGCTGACCCACTTCTGAGGCTTTCTCTCCATTGCTGCGTTGATGAAAGGCGTGCTCCCATTTTGCTTTCTCAGCATCCATCACTTCATACTGTGGTCTCTTTCACTCACTGTTGTTTGTAAACCAAGTAAATGAATCCATCAACTACGTAAGTATTTCCTCTCGCATTACACTAATAGTTATTGCAATAAAAGTAAGACAAAGAGGCCTGAATTTTTCCTAAATAATTTGGTTTAAAAATATGAAAATGGTTAGGCCTGTTGGAAGGAATACCTCAATTACGTGATAGGAACCCCTTTATATAGTAGATGGCTGTTTGCAGTGTCTAGTGTGCAGAACAACAGTAGCAGCTTGTACGATATGCCTCACTTCTTCCCCTGTGGGATCTATTTCCTTTTGCTACACAGCCTTTTAAAAGTTCTGTGTTCAGTGCTCTAGTCGACTAAGAGAGGGGCAACTAGAGCGCATATAACAAATTGCTGCCTTGACTCCTTGCCTGATGCACTCACTTCAAAATTAAAAGGTCCAGACCCAAATTCCATATTCCCATAGCCCGAAACCTGCTCCTTCTGTCTTTTGACACCTCTTTTTTTCCCATTTGCTCAGGTCTAAAACTTGGGGGTTATCCTACTTTCTCTTTTTTCTCCTATTCTTGTTGGTTCTTTCTTTTTAAAAAAATCCAACCAATTCTACCAGCCCCACACATATTTCCCAGTCCAGTTCACCCTCAGCTCTCATTTGAATCATTTTAATCATCTTCTCCCTGTACTCTCTGCTTCCATCTTTGAATACACAGGTTTTTCCATATTCTCAATGTGGCAGCCAACACAATTCTTACACTTACATCCATTACATTCTCAACACTCTTAATCAAAACTCTCCATCAGCCTCTTCTCTCATCCAGAGTAAAATCTAAAATCTTTGCTGGCCCCTGAGCACCAGGTGATGTGCCCCCTGATGCTTCTCCAATGCCACCTCTCACAAGTATCCTCTCCCCTCCCTGCCTGGCCCACAATGGCTTCATCTCTGTTTTCCTACAAGGTACACAGGCTCTCTGGGCGGTCGCCTAATATACTGTTCCTACAGTTGCTGTCATGCCTTGCCGTCTCTTCCCTTGGACCTCTGTCCACTATCAGGCTCTCGGAGAGGCTCCCTTGGGCAACCCCTAAATAAGTAGCTCTTCTCTACAAACAGGTCATTTCCTTCCTCATGACTTTTATTTATTTTCCTTCATGGTGCTTATTAATACCACAAATAGACATATAAAATAAATATATATTTTATTGGCCAGGTCCCCCTCCTGTTGCAGAATAGAAGCTTCTTGATGGCAAACTCTGTTTGTCAACTCCTGTTCCTAGAACATAGAACAGTGCCTGGCACACAGCAGACACTCCATAAATAATTGTTAAATGAATGAATAATGCAAGGCAGAAATCTTACTCTGTACAATGTCAAATGTTTCTCAATGCTGTACCTCCTTGGGGAGAAGAGTAGCTCTGTAAAATACCAAAGAACAGGAACCTCCTTGGAGGTCCAGTGGATAGAAATTCACACTTCCACCATAGGGGACATGAGTTCAATCCCTGATTGGGGCACTAAGATCCCACATGCCATGCATCATGGCCAAAAATAAATAAATACATTAAAAAATTTTAATAAAAATAAAAAACTACCAAAGAGCAAAGACTACTTTGCAAATCCTAACTGGCAAATATCAGTAGGAAGAGGGGGATTGTTACAGGCTTAGAAGTCGCTGAAGGCTTCTCGGCCCAGATAAGACCAGGGCTCAGGGTAGGGTAATAGGGTAGATGCAAGAGTTAGATGCAAGTCAGTGGAGACATTGTCGAATATCTGCAAATGCCAGGGAGACAGCAGGAGATTCGTTACTAGATTCTGAGGAATAGAAACCACAGATGCTTATGTCTATATCCTGGAGGTATTTTCAGTGGAGCCTCATTTGAAGCTATGGGAGTAGATGAGTATATAAAAATGAGAGTGTAGCTAACGAAGGCAGAAACTGGACCTCAGAAAGTGGCTGTGTTTAACAGACAGGGTGAGGGGTTAAATCATGAAAGGCAAAACAAAAGAGAAGGCCAGATATGTTGAAAAGAAGCCAAATAATGAGGTGCCAAAGGAAGAAAAGACATTAAAAGACAAAACCATTTCAAATATTGAAGAAAAGTCTAGTAGAAGCAGAACTCTTGGAAGGCCATTGGACTTAAAGATTAAAAGGTCATGGGTAGACTCTGTGTGCCATTTAAGTGATGGGAAGGGATGCAGGCTAGATGGGATGGGCTTCAGAGTGAGCATACGGGACAGCTGGGTGGCTGGTACTGATAACAGGCTCAGGAATTTAGGCAGGAAAAGGACCGAGATGTAAACATGATCAGGAAGTGAGGGAACTATTCTTAGGAGGTGCAGGAGAGAAACCCACCTTTCTTTGCCTGTTCCCAGGTCAGAGGAACCTCCTCACAGAATCCCTCAGCCCTTGGGACTTCCCTGGTGGTCCAGTGGTTAAGACACTGTACTCCCAATGCAGGGGACCCAGCTTCAATCCCTGATCAGGGAACTAAGATCCCACATGCCGCATGGCCCCCCAAAAGAAAAAGAATATCTTAGTCCATCATCTTAGATAACCCACCAGTTCTATTGTTATCTGGCCATACTATAGAAGATGCCCCACCACCTTTGTCCCTTATAGTGACACAGGCCCCCTTGTAGATATCTGGAGAAACAGTCCGATTGGACTTACATTGACTTTTTGCCTTTTCCGCTTGACCATCTTTCCTAACAATGCATATCCTATTGTATTCAGGTGAAAATACTGCTCAGCATGACACTGTCCTAGAGAGAAAATAAGAGCTCTGTAAAGTACAGAATAGCATTCATTGCCTGGCAGCTTCCAACAAACCCATGAATTATTAGCGACAGAGTCAAATGAGCACATGTCGAAGATGACATCGCATACAGGTGTCTGCAGAGCACACACAACTCGTTACGCACACTAAGAGCTGCCACAAGAAAATTGCTTATTGCTGGTCTTCTGAAAATGGATTTTTATTTCTTGTTCACCCCAGGTCTTTTATTTTTATTTTCAACACTAGTGGTATGTGTAGGAATGTAAACGTAATATATTAGAACACTGAGAAATTTTTAACTGGGCTGGAGATAGGTAGAGAAGAGAGTGGAATAGATAGAAAGACAATTAAGGTCATTTTTTCAAGATTTCCAGGTAAAGAGCACCCGTCTCCTATATTTTTCACTTCTCTTTCTAGTGGATGATCTCTAAAGAAGAGCTAAGTAAATTTCTAATGGAGCAGCTGGCAGGTTCCTGTAGGACCAGCTCACTGCTCACTCCTCCCTGGTTTCCAGTGAGCAAACCCTCAGGAGAGGGAGGACATATCCCTGTCATCTCTGCGTTCCTCACACCATTTAGCACAATGTCAGGCTCCCATTAGATCTTCAATGACTGCTGATTTCTCCATCTTACTTAATCACAGTATGTTAGAGCCTGCAATTCCTTGGAGATGATCAAGTTCAATGCTTCTCAGCTTTAGCATGCATACTAATCACCCAAGGATCTTTCTAACGTGCAGCTCAGCTCCTGTGGGTCTGCGGTGAGGCCTGATTCTTCACTTCCCAGCAGCTTCTAGGGATGCTTCTACCGCACTTTGCATAGCAGGGATCTGTGGAGTGCCTTTCCCACGGGGCCCACCCGCTCCTGTGGCTGGGCTGAGGGGACCCAGAGCCACAAGACGATCCAAGTTCTTCTTCCTGAAATGTTAAAGGTGGTTGAAGAGAATTTGAACTATGACATTAAAAAAAAAAATTAGATAAAGATTTAATATGAAGCAGAATGCAAAATGCGATTAAGAAAATTTGTAAGAAAAAAAAAAGTGTAAGCTGTTACAAAAATGTAAGACAAGTGGAAGGGACTTTTTTTCACTTGAGAATTCTCTCTTCAGTTTACACTGCCAGCCAGCCTCCAGGGGATGCATTCTGACCAGATGCTCTTAGGGGCACTTTAGTGGGAAAGTTTGAGAAACACTAATATAATACCAATTGGAAATAGGCCCCCAAGGAGGTTCAAATAGCTAGTTTGTTTATAATAATAAATTTTATTTATTTTTAACTGAAGTATAGCTGACTTACAATGTTGTGTTAATTCTCATTGTACAGCAAAGTCATTCAGTTATACATACTTGGTGGTGGTGGTTAAGTGGCTAAGTCATGTCTGACTGTTGCAACCCATGGACAGTAGCCTGCCAGCTTGCTCTGTCCATGGGATTCTCCAGGCAAGAATACTGGAGTGAGTTGCCATTTCCTTCTCCAAGGGATCTTCCCAACCCAGGGATCAAACACCAGTCTCCTGTACTGCAGGCGGATTCTTTACCAACTAAGCCACCAGGGAAGTGGCTTTTTAACTGAAATATAGTTGATTTACACTGTTGTGTTAATTCTTACTGTATCGCAAAGTAATTCAGTTATACATATGTAAATATATGTGTGTGTATGTATATATGGTTTATATTCTTTTCAATTATGATTTATCACAGGATATTTAACATAGTTCCCTGGGCTATACAGTAACACCTTGTTTGTCCATCCTACATAATATAATAATAACTAACTTTTATTGGACTCTCACTACGTATGAGCCATGCATTGTGTAGAAAACATATCGTATCACATTTAATATCAGGCTAGATTTCTCCAATCACTGTTGTTCCTATTTGTATCTGGGGAAACTGAGGCTTCAAAAAGCTGGATAGTTTGCCCCAGAACTTATCTCAAAGTTCGTGCTGCCAAGAATGGTGTTTCAGAGCCTCCTGAAGTGTGTTGAGCTGGGGCTAGAACCGGATTGTTTCACTTCTGTCCAAGATGCCACAGAGAGGCTGGGATAAAGCAGACAGATGCACTTGGCATTGCTTAGTTTTTCTAAAGAGTGCCTTTGACAGTTATGGAATGGTGTCTAGTAAGAATCAGGATACTTATTCCTTCCTGTTTCTTTCATGAAAAGAGTAAGCAGATTAACTAGGTTTTCTGTTCAGTAACTGAGCCCTGGTTCTAGGCTCAGAGAAATCAGTACTTTCTCACTAATGTGTACTTTTCCTGCCAAGCAGCCTTCAGTGTTAAAGGAAAAGAGTGTCTATAATGAGCTTTTATAAATTGCATTACTAGGTGACAGTTAATTGGTTTCATTCCTTACACAAATGGGATTAAAAAGAGTAGTGCCCAGACTGCTATAAAGAGTGACTGCTCTACTTCTGTGCATTTCAACTCAGCATCTGGAAGCTATCCAGATACATCATCTAGATTTTTCCATGCTTGGCATACTGCACCTTCCATGTCTGTGGTAACAAATATGCTCTGAACTCGTCCTGGGATTACAAATATGCACTGAGCTCATCCTGGCTTTTCCAGTAATCATGTATGAATGTGAGAGTTGGACCATAAAGAAGGCTGAATGCAGAAGAATTGATGGCTTTTGAGCTGTGGTGTTGGAAAAGACTCTTGAGAGTCCCTTGGACTCCAAGGAGATCAAACCAGTCAGTCCTAGAGGAAATCAATCCTGAATATTCATTAGAAGGATTGATGCTGAAGCTGAAACTCCAGTACTCTGGCCACCTGATGTGAAGAGCTGACTCATTAGAAAAGACCCTGATGCTGGGAAAGATTAAAGGCAGGAGGAGAAGGGAACGACAGAGGATGAGATGGTTGGATGGCATCACCGACTCAATGAACACGAGTTTGAGCAAGCTCTAGGAAATGGTGAAGAACAGGGAAGCCTGGCATGCTGCAGTCCATGGGTCACAAAGAGTCAGACACGACTAAACGACTGAATAATAGCAACATCCTGGGATGAGGACAGGTGCACCTGCTGCCCCCTGATCTACCTGATGACCAGGGGCGGGTGCAGTGGAAACTTCAGCCCCAGTCTGATTTTCTTGTGTGTTATGGTTCTCTCATCCTGTAAAAATAGACCAGATTTTCTTCCTCTTCCTTCTAATCCTTGATATTTCCAAAAGTGATAAACCCCAGGTCATTTCTGTGAAGTGAGATTTTTGTAGAGGTCTGGGTTTGGATGAAGGCAAGCCACCTTGAAATTAGACAATCTGACATTACTGAGATCATCTGTAGCTCCCAGGGTAAGTGGAAACCATGAAGTTTTGTTTCTCTCTCATTAAACTAATAACTATTAAGTATATGTTAAAAGAAAAATATGAATCTGAACCACATGATATCATCATTTTGAAACATTTCATACTGATGGCTGAGAATATGTAAAAATGTAACACAGTTCATTGAGCGAGAAATACAACAGGAACTGAAACACCACACTGCAAAGCAGTTTGGAACACTTCCACAGGGACTTCTGGTTAAAACTCCATGCTTCCACTTCAGGGGGCTTGGGTTCAATCCCTGGTTGGGGAATTAAGAGCCTACATGCCACATAGTATGGCAAATAAATAAGCTCTATATAAGATTTTTTAAAAAAAACAGATTTTAAAAAACCAAAACACTTCCATGCCTGTGAATTACATGCTAACCACCCTATCCAACTTAGTGGTGTCATCTGTTTATTAGCAGCCATAAATAGTGTATAGACTTTCTGAGAGTACAAAGCTGAGGGTCCTAGGACTCACTCTACGTGTGAGCGGCATGGGTAGCCAGCTCTAACATTTTTTTTTTTTAATTTGTTGGCCATATTAATTTGAAGTTGTGGTGAAAATGTGAAAAATTTTATTACATGAACAGGCAAATTTGGTTTTATAAATTATCATTTGAGTAATGCTTGCAAATGTCTACTCTAATTCATGTTGATGTATGGCAAAACCAATACAATATTGTAAAGTAATTAGCTCTAACTTTTAATTTGAGGTTTAATTGAGAGGCACAGGGAAGCTGCCCCATAGGAAAGTATGTCCTTTAATAAAGCTTAACATCCACCCTATGTAAACTGTGATTCCTGCTAAATCAGACCCTGCTCTTCCCATTGTCTTCATAATGCAAATATCCCTGAGAAAAAATAATACATTAAGTTCCTCAGATCACACCGTGAAGGCATTTTCAGACTCTTCCTTCATAGTATAACAGGGTAGAAAGCTGTATTTTCCTAATGCACGGGGACATAAGGTCTTATTACCTTCTTTACAGGATGGGGTCAGTGAAGTATCCTTTCTACTTGAGCCATTTTGATGTAATCTCTTATTACAGTGGGCTTCCCAGGTGGCTTAGTCGTAAAGAATCCACCTGCAAATGCAGGAGTCGTAGGAGACAAGATTTGATCCCTGGGTCAGGAAGATCACCTGGAGGAGGAAAGGACGTACTCCAATATTCTTGCCTGGAAAATCCCATGGACAGAGGAGTTTGGTGGCTACATTCCACAGACACAGCTGAGCACACACATATGCATGTTATTGAAACACAAAGCCTAACACATGGCAGCAAATTCAGAAAACACTTTTTTTAAAGCACATCCTGCTGGTGAACTTAGGTACATATTTGCTTTATCGCTTATTAACTTGGATATAGTGGGGGAAATAGAATAAAGTACTTAAAGAATACAGGGTAACCATCTTCATCATCACACTCTTTTCAAAAACATGAGTCAGTTTCCCAGATCCTTTTTAAAAGACACATTACATTTACCAGAGAGCATGTTGTATCACCACATTAGGTAAGAGTCCTGGGAAACATTTTCCTTTTTTATCAGCTGGAGATGATACGAAGAGTTTTGAATTTCAAGAGGTGACCAAATTCTCTACTCATCCTCACTGTGATCATTTCACTGTCAAATTTAAGTATAGACAAAATTCTTAAAGATCAACTTTTTTTCTTAGTATGAATTTTCTAGTCTTAGCCACTAAGATAAAATCTGAACGTGGTAAAGAACCCATGCAGGAGACTCAAGAGACATGAGTTTGATCCCTGGATCAAGAAGATCTCCTGGAGAAGGAAACAGCAACCCACTGCAGTATTCTTGCTTAGAAAATTGCATGGACGGAGGAGGCTGGAAGACAACAGTCCATGGGGTCTCAAAGAGCTGGACATGGCTGAACAACTAAGCACCGTACATGGTTAACAAGTTAAATGATGCAAGGCAGCCTAAGGGTATAGACCACATTCCAAGCAGAGTGGACCTCTCACTGGGTGATGCAGAGAAGCAAGGCACCATCTCTCCCTTTCAGAACTGTCTATTGGAGCTCTCAGTCACTACCTTCAAATGCCATCAAAGTGGCATTTGTCTGAATTTAAATCTGCTGTGGTAGACCAGGGTACAGCACCAGACAGACTGGTATCCTGCCATTCTAAGACTTGCCAAATTTGCCAACCAAATCAATTTATTTTTTAAACTATGATGATTAGAGGATTTATAGTCTCCAAGAACAGTAGGCATTATGCTAATGGGAGAAAGGCAACCTCCCCCTTCTCAGGGAACATTTATCTCTCCTGGGTGATGACAGCTTTATGATTTTACTGCGAAAATCCATGGAAGGTGCTTTTACAAAATCAACTGTCTTTTGAGATATTTCCAAGGGCAATGGCACAGGAAAGGGAAACCATATTTTAAAGCAGAAGCTGAAGAAAACTTGGGAGTGAAAAATGAGATGTCGTTACCATGAAGGGAAATTGACTTTTTTTCACTTGATTCTTCCCATTGCATCCTCACATATCATCCATTGCATTTCTTTATTCAGAATGGACCACACTGTGGGAACCATTCTTCCTGTGGCAAAGACTTGTGCATTTGCTGTTTGACACTGTCTGGGAAAGTCTCAAAGTTCCGAGGCTTTGAGCTGCATTCTTCCTGCTTGGCATAGGTGGAGAGCCACTCCACCTCTTCTCACTGCTGGAAGTCTTATCCTCATTTCCATCAGAACTGCCTTTTGTTTTGAAGGGAGATTACTTTGCAGTCAGGTTTCTAAGGGAAACAAGCTGATGGCGATCCTGACCACCACAGCTTCTTTCTCATACATCATGTGGTCCACAGGGCATGTCCAAGTTCATCCTCAAATCCTGTGACTCAGCGTGAGTGAAATACAGTCCCTTCCTCCTAACTGGGGCTGACGAGGCAGCAGAAGATGGAGCTGTATCATTCTTCAAAATCTTCCCTTGCTTCTCACCTTGATCCTTCTCCTTTCTGTGTCCGTTTACTCCCATATTTTTTCCTCTTGATTTCTCTCTGGCTGTGATTTGTGCAAACTCTTTTCTTCCCTCTAAAAATTTTCTTCTTTATCATTTCCTTGTATTAATATACCTGCTATTCATTTCTTCTCATTCTTCCCAGAGATTATTAACTCATTTCCATCTCCTATTCTTCCATTATCCTAAAGTCATCCTTTGCTCATTTCCTTCCCTTTTATATTATGTCCCTTCTAGACCTAAAGTAGGGGCTTCCCAGGTGGCACAATGGTAAAAAAAAAAAAAAAAAAACCCACCTGCCAGTGCAGGAGATGCTCAAGACACATGGGTTTTATCCCTGTGTCGGGAAGATCCCCTGGAGTAGGAAATAGCAAACTTCACCAGTGTTCTTGCCTCAGAAATCCCATGGACAGAGTTGCCTGGAGGGCTACAGTTCGTGGAGTCGAGTGAGCATACACACACAGACTTAAAGGAAGTCATAATGATGAGAGAAATAAGTATAGCGTGTAGAAGCTGCTATATTTCAGGATACACTGGGCTACATACTTCAAGGTTGGCATCTCAGTTAATCCCTGCAAATGAGAGGGTGGTATCATGCTCTTTTAACTGATGAAAATCAATGAGGTTCATACAATGATTAGCTGACAGAGTTGTTAGTCCAGTGCCATTTATCTGAGTCACACACAAAAAAGCCATGGCTTGTTTATGAGCTGTAACTCATAGGCTTCTGGTGAATTGGAATAAATATTTATGCCATTTCTGTCAGGGTATTCACTGACCTGTATCCAGTGATGCTGATAAATTCCTTTTACTGCAAACCTATCAATAATTATATATTGAGTATTTAAGAAATCATAAATTCGGGTATTATAGGTAGACACAGTAGAGGATCAGGAGGAGTAAGAGGAGAGGAAGGGACAACAGAAGCAGCTGGAAGAGAAAAAGATAAGAGCTGGCTTTGTCTATGCTTTTAAAACTTCTGCTCCAGCTAAGCTCTCCAGGAATCCAGAGCATGTTGGAAGGTGAAATGAGGAATCAGAGCCTTAAATTGGGTGGACAAGGAATGAATGAGTTCATCTTAGTCTCACTCACCCCCTTCCCATAAAATTGAAGGCATTTCTTCCTGCCTAGGAGAAAACTACAAATATATTTTGCAACTGTAAAGTTGGTTTAAGTGAAGTCACTCAGCTGTGTCCGACTCTTTGCGACCCAGTGGACTGTAGCCCACCATGCTCCTCTCATGGGGTTTTACAGGCAAGAGTACTGGAGTGGGTTGCCATTTCCTTCTCCAGAGGATCTTCCTGACCCAGGGATCGAACCCAGGTCTCCCGCATTGTAAGCAAGGCCCTTTACCGTCTGAGCCAAAAGTTGGTTTACCTAAGTATAAAAATTCACACTCTTAGTTTTCAGTCCAAATGTACAGCATGCACATGTGATTCAAAATCATATTTAACTGACCTAACCAGTGTGGAAAGGGTACCTTTCTGGGCTCTCCTCCCCTCAGCTATAATATCACCCAGCAAAACACCAAATCCATCATAAAATCGTGAAATAGGTAAAAGAAAGAGAGGAAGGGGATTCGGAGCAGGATAAGCATTAATGGAAAAAACTCCTGGGTTTGCTTCTACCCCCTTGGTCCTATCTCTTTATGTATATATTTAGATCTTAGTCACATGTTTTGAATAATGGAAACATTAGTGCCGTGTAGCCTGTCATATGATTGTAAGAGCTAAATGAACTGGGGTACTTCAAAATGCTTTGTGAAATGAAAAACACTCTGCAAGGAAGGAAGTAATTAGCATTCCCAGGTGACGCTGGTGGTAGAGAATCCACCTGCAATGCTGGAGACACGGATTCGATCCCTGAGTCGGGAAGATCCCCTGGAGTAGGAAATGGCCCCCCATTCCAGTATTCTTGCCTAGAAAATCCCATGGACAGGGGAGCCTGGTAGACTACAGTCCATGAGGTCACAAAGAGTCAGACACCACTGAGAGTGCATGCACACACACACACACACGCACACATACACATCGCACACACTAACTTCAAAGTATCTGATTTCCCTTGCTGAGTAATTCTACATAACTTTCCTTCCACTGTTTCTTTCCAGCATCTTAACAATGGGTACTTCAGTATTACATTTTTTAAAAAACAGAATCTCTCCTGAACTTGTTTTGAAAGCTTTTAATTTCCTGGCCCAAGATGTCAAGGAACCCAGCCTGCCCTGGACACCTTTGGCTCCACATAAAGCCCTTACCCACTGCTGCCTGCAGGTTCCAGATAGAGGTCCTGAGATGGAATGAGCCCTCAACTGCCAGCCTCCAATTCAGTGGCAGCTTTTGCCCAGCTTTGAGCTGCCATCTCATGAAGAAACCTGAAAGAAAATCTCAGAACTCCTGCTCTCCCAGTGTCCTGCCTGTTTGCTTACCATTGTCTTGGCCTCATTCACTTAAAAAAAAAAAAAAAAAAAAACACTCGTGCCAGGTGTTGAGCAGAGCCCTGCAATTTGAAATGGAGTTATACACCATGTGCACATCTGTGGGCCTCCAGAGATTGTAATTGCTGAGTTCATCAGGAACAGATGGGCATGCTTAGCAAGAAAATAGGATTGACTGCAGGAATTAAGCTGAGAGCAGTAAGTGCATGAGTGGGCCAGATGCAGTAGGCCTACAGAGTAAGGACGTACAGCATTGCAGGTCACATAACCTCGCGTGTGCTCACAGGCCATCGGGCCAGCCTCCCTCTGAGAAATGGGCCATTACTATGTTCCTATATGTCATAGAAAACAAATACATACCTGCACGCTATTTCTCCTTCTAAAAATTAGACAAATTGTAACTTTCTTCTCATTGTTCAGAATAGGTAGAGGATTTTTGGTTGGTTTGTCTGTTTTAACGTGAAGTATAGTTGATTTGCGATTTTCTGTTAGTTTCAGGTGTACAGCATAGTGATTCAATATTTTTTAGCTTATACCCCATTTGAAATTACTTTAAAATATTGGCTAGATTCCCTGTGCCGTACAATATGTCCTTGTAGTTTATGTGTTTCATACACAGTACTTTGTACCTATTAATCTCCAACCCCTATCTTGTCCTTCCCCATCCCTTCTCCCCACTGATAACCACTAATTTTTTCTCTGTATCTGTACATCTATATCTGTTTTGTATAGTAATATAGGCAGTTTGGGCTCAGACACTTAAACGCTGAAAGAAAAGCTAGAAGTATAAGGACTCTAGAAATATTAGATGTACTAATATCCATTTTCTTTCAAGTTGTGAAGGTAATAGTTCACAGAAGAACCAAAGAGAAACATGTATTCTGTCATCCTCTGTAGGCTGCTCCCTGATCAGTGAACATGTCAAATGGCTGTGACTGCACTTGCCTTTTGAAGGTGATGATAATGAAAATTCGAGTTCATGCACTTTCTTTGAGGTATTAGATGATTGCATCGAGCAAAGTACCAGAATTTGACCAATACATCCTTCTGCAGGTTTGAGTTGTTAACACAATGAAAATACAAGAAAAGAAGCAAAAGTAATAGTTGGGTGGAAGATCATGTGGCATTTTTAGTCTTTAAAAATCAGTTCCTTTTTACTTGTTCAGAAAAGAAAAGTAGCTCAAACTCTCTAATACATCATTGTAAATAATTATTCTTCTGGCCTTTTTATTAGTGGGTTTTAGTTTATAGTTTTATGGCAAGAGTAACATTTATAGGTTGGCACAACCTTAAAAAAAATCACCTTGTTTAAAATTGTCCTACCATTTAAATATCATCATTTTGGCAATGAACACCTTCTAAACTTATCATTCTCAATTGTGGGCATTAAGCCCATAAATAGGAATGCTAGAGGGGGAGAAAAGGGAGTTACTTCCAGGAGAAGAGAAGCCTTGGAGACGTGAATGGAAAATGTTGCCTCTGTTTAGCATGAATGAGCCTAGGATTTAAATAACATTCTTCAGGCCAGATAAATAGTTTTTCTTTGGCTTAGTAATCATGCATTGCATTCAAATATTTAAGTGAAACATTTTCTGGCTTTCCTCACTTCATCTTTGATCTTTACGTGCCCTGTTGTATTTTAATTCATCAGCTTCACCAAATAAAAAACCTAATTTATTTCTTTTAGTGCATATCACAGAGGCAGATTTGCTGTAAGGGATTGGAAATACACATAATTGAGGTTTTTTACTTTATACATACATGTTCCTCAATGTTGAAATACACTGGAATGATAAAGTAGTTGATGCTTAGTGGCTGCATCATGAGAGCTTATGATGATCTCATTTATTCTTTTCTTTCCTCTAGTTTCAAGCTGTTCTACAATGGCTGTGCATTACTGTGCATATGACTATAAATGACTATTTAAAAGTGAAGACTTTTAAAGAGAATTATTCCAAAATTTATTTGAATTCTTTGTCAGTAGACTTCCATGTTTTGCCACTGTGAGACAATGGTTATTTAGGGGATTAGGGGCTTTGTTTGGTTTTGTCTTATTTTTAAGTTTTTATTGGAGTGTAGTTGATTTACAATGTTGTGTTAGTTTCATTGGGCTTCTCTGGTGGCTTCAATGGTAGAGAATCTGCCAACTAGGCAGGAGACCCGGGTTCGATCCCTGGATCGGGATGTGTACAGCAAAGTGAATCAGTTATACATATGCATATATATATATGTATTCTCTTCTCTAAGATTCTTTTTCGATATAGGCCATTACAGAATACTGAGTAGAGTCCCCTGTGCTATATAGGCGGTCCTGATTAGTTACCTGTTTTATATATAGTAATGTGAAAGTGAAAGTCACTCAGTCATGTCTGACTCTTTGCAACCCCATGGACTATATAGTCCATGGAATTCTCCAGGCTAAAATACTAGAGTAGGTAGCCATTTACTTCTCCAGGGGACCTTCCCAACCAAGGGATCAAATCTAGGTTTCCTGAATTTGCAGGTGGATTCTTCACCAGCAGAGCCACTGGGGAAGCTATATAGTAATATGTATATGTCAATCTCAATCTCCCAATTTATCCCTCCCTCCCGTCATTACCCCCTGCAACCATAAGTTTGTTTCCTACATCTTTAACTCTGTTTCTGTTTCTGTAGATAAGTTCATTTGTACCCTTTTTTATATTCCAGGTATAAGTGATACTGTATGATATTCATCTGTCTCAAGACATTGGTTTCTTTTAATGCATTTCTCAATAGTCCCAATGTCCAGTTGCAACCAGGCTCTTCTGAAGTATTCACTCCATGGGAGTTCGATAAAGACAGCCTTCCAGAAAGCTCTCATTCATGCATACATCCGTGACAAGTCATAGCTGAAAATCAGATAAGCAGAAAGGAATTGCAAGTCTATTTTGTGTCTCTCCCCTTGTGCAACCTTCAGCAAGGTAAATCAGTACAGCCCTCATCACCCAATAAAATGCTAAGCTGTTTTATGGACAGGATTAATCTGCATCAGAGAAGATGGGAATTCTTCTTGGCCATTCAAATGAAGGAGACAAATAAGAATTTGCCCTAGAATCATGCAAAGGATAAGGAGACAACCTCTTGTTGCCTTAATTACATGTTGTGTGAACTATTTTCACTCTTTATACAGGTGATCTTTTCAAGGTCTAATGATATATCAAATCTAGAGGAATAAAGAAGTCTCTTATTTGTCACCTGAAAAGTACCTAGTGATAATCCTTGCTGTGTCTATAGGGCTGATTAATCAAGTGTGATAAGACTATCATCCCTTCTGTTTCCTAAAACTCAAAATGGATCAGGATGAAAGATTCAGGGCAAACCACTGATTTTCTTCATAACCTTTAACTTCCCATAGACTCTCTGTAAGCCTTTTAGACGATTGTCTAAAGTATTTGCATTTCCTAGAAATTGATTCCAAAAAGAATTAACCAGGTCTTCTATAAAACCCAGCACAGATGACTGCTCATGTTGATGCAGTGGACAGGCAGTTATTGAAAAGGCTTATTTATAATACTGTCTTTTCCCATCAGTAGTATCTTGACCCCACTCTAGTACTCTTGCCTGGAAAATCCCATGGATGGAGGAGCCTGGTAGGCTGCAGTCCATGGGGTCGCTAGGAGTCGGACACGACTGAGCCACTTCACGTTCACTTTTCGCTTTCATGCATTGGAGAAGGAAATGGCAACCCACTCCAGTATTCTTGCCTGGAGAATCCCAGGGACGGGGGAGCCTGGTAGGCTGCCGTCTATGGGGCTGCACAGAGTAGGACACGACTGAAGCGACTTAGCAGCAGCAGCAGCAGTATCTTGACAAGCTCCCAGTTAAGCATTGCATGTTAGTCTTTACAAAAGGAGGAGACAAGGCAGTCTGTACTAGGGGTCTGTGACTCTAAAGTCTGTTTCTTTTCTCCAAATGTGTTAGAAAGATCTAAGATTTCAGCTCTGAAACCAGTGTGTCTCCCACCCTGCTTTGTCTTGCCCACCATCCCTATGGTGTCCCTTACCCGGAGTACATCATCTGCCCACTTGTTCTTTTTCCTTTTTGCTTCAGCAAAGCTGATTTACCACATGAGAACATAAAGAAGCCACTCATTTCTCCACCTAGGTGGTAGACAGGCTCAAGAAAGGCCAAAGTCGCCTTAAGGAGGAGCAGGTGTTTGCAGCCATTCGATCTTGGGACTCGGGAAGGCTCCTCCTCTGCCTGAGGTGTAGTGGGCTCTCAGGAGGCCCACACGTGGAATGTGGCCCCTGTTAGTTCTTATGTGGCCGCACTGTTTGTGCTTATCAGGCTGGGCCACGCCCCAGGCTGAGGGGACTCAAGCTGATCTGTGTGCTGCGGCTGCCAGAATGTACTGTCTGTTCTTCCAAATATCTTCTGCAGTCCCTGGGGCTGGGTTGAAATGCCAGCTGTGAGGTAATCCTCACCAAAAAGGGATCTGGGCTGCTTTGGATTCCCAAGCTATGAAAGGGATGCTGTGCTTTGCTGCTGAAGCTCTGATGAAAAGCCTACAGACCCTTGGAGGCCAAGTCACAGCCTGTAGCTTCACCGTGGCCCTGGTGACTGTTCTGCTGATCTTCCAGAGGAAAGCAAGGCTGGCCCAGGGAAACATTGACTTCCTCCTGTGAGATCAAAGGAAAGGCTCTGTCAGGGAAACACATCCCAGGAGCTTCAAGGGGGACATGCCTGGAGGACTAGGAAGGGGGAGGATTTCCAAATCATGTGCTTAGGATCTCAGAATTTAAGCCCATGTCACTTACTTCAAATGTCATTTTCTTGAAATTGATTGGACGTTTTGTTTCTCAGTAGCATAGCGTGTTAAATTTCAGAGCACTTGCAGTTATCTTTAGTGTGTCCTTGGCCAAATTCAGAGACACCTTGATCACTTGCTAGAAAGAGCTGACAAAGGGAGCTGGACCAGAGTTGTGATTAAACACTTCCACTTGCTTATCAACCCTTTAAGGCTAAGGCACACAGTGTCCTCGTGTAACCTTTCACACCTTGTAATATGGCCCTGGTAGCATTTCTAAAAATGGCCATCTGTGACCGTCAAGTTCAGTGTGTGTACCTGTGTGTGGTTCCAACTTGAGCCATGGTTTCCAAGGATACTCTTAGAATCACTCCAACTTTTGCTTCTAAGAGCATACAGCAACCTTGATATCTTGCATATTCAGGGCATAAGCATACTCAATATGTATGTGTGATTTTTCAGAAAGTTTCCTCTCTTTTTGAAGCAAGACACACTTTATGGATTTGCACTTGTTTGTGATTGGACTTTGTTGGTAAAAGCCATCCTGATTCACAGTCTGGGTAGCATTTCAGGATATCACTGAGAATGCTCTGCCTGTGAACTGTGAGCAGACTGTGGCTACAATGAGGCTCTGCCTTTTGTGTTTCCCAGGTAGTCTGTGATTAGATTTATTTTAGCACTTATGATGTGGCAGCTCGATTGGCACTGGATAGCATGCTGACCACAGGACCTATTGTCTCCCATTCAGGCCATCCAAGACCGCTGTGAAAATTATCTTCTTTGCCAGCCACTTTGATCTTGTCACTCTGGCACTGAAAGCTTCTCACTGTTTCCTGAAGCCCTTCACATTAGCCTCAGCCTCCTCGCTCTGGCTGCTGCAGCTTGGCCCTCCCTGAACCACAGATTTTCCCCCGATCTCCTGTCACCTCCTTTGCTGCAGCCAAACAAAGCTATTCTCAGATTCTTTTGACACAATCTGACATTTCTGATACCTTGTTTTCACCAGCACAGCTTACCAAAATAGAACAAGGATACATAAACCAAAGTCTACAAGGCATGTGTTAGTTCCACTGGCTTCCTAACCTTTAGAAGTTAGGGAAGGATACATGGGAGTGAGACCTGCATGTTGATTCATGCTTTGGATATTTTACATGGTTATCAGGCATGCAATGTCAGAGTCACTCTAGGAGAAATTTCAGGAGGAAGAAGGAACCCTTCTGTATTATTGTAATCACAGTTTAAGGATGTTTTAAAGCCAATTAAATCCCATGGACGGAGGAGCCTGGTAGGCTGCAGCCCATGGGGTCGCTAAGAGTCGGACACGACTGAGCAACTTCACTTTCACTTTTCATTTTCATGCATTGGAGAAGGAAATGGCAACCCACTCCAGCGTTCTTGCCTGGAGAATCTCAGGGACGGGGGAGCCTGGTGGGCTGCCGTCTACGGGGTCACACAGAGTCGGACACGACTGAAGTGACTTAGCATAGCAAAGCCAACTAAAGACATGATAAAAGAAACAGAACTTATAGCAGCAGAAAGTGTCACAAATGAGGAGACAACCAAAAGGAATAGAAGATAAAGCAATTCAGTGACCAATGAATAAATTTTGCAAGTGATCAGCATGGAACAAAGTATAAGATACAGATCACTTTTTAATCCACATCCATTTATAAATTCATTCATTCATCTGTTTGACAAAATATATCAAGAGCCTGATATGTTTCAGGTGGAATCCAAAAAATAATATGGTCTCTGCCTTACAAAACTCATGATGCAAGTTGCCATTATAGGAAAGAGGGACATATGAAATACAGTGGGGACAGAAGCTATGGTGGGTTCCCCATGTAAACCTTTGAAGTATACTTATTTTAAACGTTATTTTAAGTTTCATGTTTGTATTAGGAAGTTTTATGAACAAGTTTTGATAATACTAATCTCTTTGCAGTTGTATCTATTACTATCTTTCAGTCCATTTCTTAGACCTTTGAATATCAATTGTGTATAGAGTACACCTAGGATTTGTGTATGAGTCTGAAACCATGGCTACCAACCCAGCACCATGGATCCTGAAATCAACACCAGAAGTAAAGCTTGATTTCATTTCAGCCATGCATGAACTGGCTGATTGCCACCATCCTGGGGAAGGATTTCTGTCCCCTGGAATCTTTTGCTATAATCTAGTATCTAATAGAAACCATCACTTCTTGTAGAAGAAAGATGATCTGGTCCTGCTATTATGATGACTCACCAGCAGTAGGATGGGAGATTGTATCCAGTGGTGTTGGTGATTGCTGATGAATACAGCCTGGGTCTCACTGAGGTATTCCCAGAACTGATGATGAAACTTGGGGCAATTCCCTTAATCATTTGTTTGAATTTCCCCTACCAAATGGGGAATATTCCCACAAACATGTACATGGTTGCTTGTAACATGCATGTGATATGGCTTCCTAGAAACTATAGAGTCTATTGTTAAACGTTTCATATGCAGCAAGTCCTTTGCTAGTGACCTTGGGGACTTAATACCTGTGCTGCTGTTACTTCATTTGTTTGGGATTTCTCAGTGCCTTCTCCCCCATGTGCTATAAAGCCGGGAAGTAGGAGATAAACTGTTTGCTGAAGCAGTTGAGAAAGATGAATATTTGCCAAATTTAGTTCATGGAGAAGTTCTTTTGGTCAAATAAGTGTTTGAAATGCTGGTTAGTTGAACTTAGAATTTTTTCTTCCTACCACCCCCCCCCCCATTGCTTTTTAAATGTAGGTTTTACTTCTCAGGACAATTAATATACTGATATGTATTGTGACTCTCTGAAGAAGAGAATATAATAGGCATCCTTTGCTAAAACTCATTTTTAATTGAAGTATACTTGATTTACAATATCATGTTAGTTTCAGGTATACAGCACAGTGGTTCAGTTATATATACATACATACACTTTGCCAGTATCTTTTCCCTTGTAGCTTAACTTATTACAAAGTATTGAGTATAATTCTCCATGTTATAGTAGGTCCATGTTGGTTATCTGTTTTATATATAGCAGTGGCTCAGTTGGTAAAGAATCTGCCTGCAATGCAGGAGACCTGAGTTTGATCAATGGATCAGGAAGATATTCTGGAGAAGGAAATGGCAACCTACTCCAGTCCTCTTGCCTGGGGAATTCCATGGACAGAGGAGCCTGGCAGGCTACAGTCAATGGGATCACAAAGTCAGATATGACTCTGTGACTGACTTTGACTTTTCACTTTTCATATATCTGTTAATCCCAAACTTCTAATTAATGCCTCCCTCTCTATTTCCTTTGATAAACAAAAGTTTGTTTTCTATGTCTGTGGGTCTATTTCTGTTTTGTCAGTAATTTCATTTGTATCACTTTTTAGATTCCATGTCTATCTGTCTTATGAAATTCATTATCTCTGTCTTATGATATTTGTCTTTCTCTGATTTACCTCACTTAGTATGATAATCTCTAGGCCCATCCATGGAGCTGCAAATGGCATTATATCATACATTTTTATGGCAGAGTAGTAATTTTGCAATTTGTATGGAAACACAAAAGATGCTTAATAGCCAAGGAAATCTTGAGAAAGAAAAACTGAGCCAGAGATTCAGGCTCCCTGGCTTCAAACTATACTACAAAGCTATAGTAGTCAAAACAGTATGGTACTGGCACAAAAATAGATATACAGATCAGTGGAACAGGATCAAAAAACTAGAAATAAACTCACACACCCATGGCCAATTAATCTATGACAAAGGAGACAAGAATATACAATGGAGAAACGACATTCTCTTCAATAAGTGGTGCTGAGAAAGTGAAATCCATTTTCTAAAGAAAATTGCATGGAACTAGCTTTCTGCAGAACTCTTTAGGAAGTGGTGCAGTCATGGACCAATGTCTTTTCTTCTAACGCATTCTATAATGTGCCCTCTTTCCACTATGAAGTAAAGGTAGCTGTCACACATCGAGTTGCAGATGGCCTTCCCAATGACAAATCCTTTCCTTTTATTCACACTCAACTTCATAACAATCCTGTGAAAGATATTAACTTGCCTTAGGAAAAAACTGATGAAACAATCTCAAAAGGCCAATTTGAGATTTTTTTTTGTCGTATTTAAATGAAAAATTATAATCATTTTCGGTACTCATGGTCTAGGGATCTAAGGGTAAATATCAAAGTGAGAATGAAGTTCAATATGTGGTTTCTCTCTCACTCACTGCTCTCTCTTTCTAAATCTCTTTCTTTCATTCTCTCTTTCTGATTCTCTTTCTTCATACTCTTTCATTCTCTCTCTTTTTCTCAGTATCACAAAATGCATATGGATTATCTAAGTCTTGCTCATGGGATTTAAGAAAGGCAGTATAGAGTTTATCTGATGTATTTCTCAGCAGATCCAGCCATCTCTGCTTTGCATTGTTGCCTGCTTGTCCTCTTAGTCACTCATGAAAGAAATAGTCCTGAGTCACATCAAATCTGCCTGGGCCTGGAGACAAATATACTGTGCATTTCAGAGGCACCCAAAGCTTCCTTTCCCTCCCACAGCCCTACCCGGGAGAGAATGCACCTGTTTTCCTTTTGCCTGTGGTAACTGCCACGTGTACCCACTGGCACCTTCAGCATTACGGATGTCAGTAAAATTGCCTGTAATGCTGATTCTGTCGTCCCACACTGATGAGTGACTGAGCTTGGAAAAAAGATAGTTGATGGAAGGCAGCACACAGAAGTGCTGTAAATGAGGCTTTGTGTTTCAGCCCAGCAAGAGGTTTCTGAGAGTGACTCAGTTGACCTCAGAGATACGAAAAGGATTTTGGCTCCTCTTGATTCTTTTCTGTTTATTATTAACTTATTTTATTGACATACAGCTGATTTAGAATGTTATGCTAGTTTCTGGTATATGGCAAAATGATTCATATATATACATATATCATTCATATTCTTTTCATTATGGTTTATCACAGGGTATTATAGTTCCTTGTGCTATACAGTAGAACCTTGTTGTTTATCCATCCTATACATAATAGTTTAGATCTCCTAATCCCAAACTCCTAGTCCCTCCCTCTGCCACCCCATCCTCCTTGGCAACCACAAATCTGTTCTCTATGTCTATGAGTCTGTTTCTGTTTTATCAATAAGTGCATTTGTGCCAAATTTTAGCTCCACATACAAGTGATATGATATGGTGTTTGTCTTTCGCTTTCTGACTTGCTTCATTTAGTAGGATCATCTCTAGGTCCCTCCACATCGCTACAAATGGCATTACTTCATTCTTTTTATGGCTGAATGGTATTCCATTGTATATATGTACCATATATTCTTTATCCATTCGTCTGTTGATGGACATTTAGGTTGTTTCCATGTCCTGACTATTGTAAATAATGCTACTTAGTCAATTATAATTTTGTCTGGATTTGTGCCCCAGAGTGGGATTGCTGGATCATATGACAACTGTATTTTTAGTTTTTGAACCTCCTGATCCTTCAACTTACTATATACTCACTTTTTTTTCTCTTTCCTCTGGCAAACCATCTGTCGATCCCTTTTATATACTTTAGCACCTTATCATGTTCTAAGAAGGCAGAGATAAAGTCAATTTTGCCAGTCAAAGGTCACAGAAAAGGACTCATGAATAAACGGAAAGTAGCTGTGTTGATTTCTGTGTACTCTTCTCTGTACCATCATAGCAAGTCAACGCATACCCATTTTCATGACTTACCTGGTCAAGGGAATATGTGATTTTAAACTGGACACTTAAACTCTATTTACTTTGTTATGTGGAAATTTTTTCTTCCATTTTTAACCAAATTTCTTTATTTGTAAAATGAAGAGATTTGTCTAAAACATTGTCAGAACCCTTCTGTCTTTTTATCTGATTCCATAAACTATGCATAAGTCTGTATCTTCATTGAAACAGTATTCATTTCAGAACTTACAGTAATTAAATCCAATAATATAGTACAGTCTTTCTGAAAGCTTAAATTTTGCAAAAAAAAAAAAAGAAAAGAAACTAATTTTAAAAGTAGGAGGATGTTAGCTCATAGACCCAAGTATAAAGAAAATTGCAGAATATTTTCCAGCAGGTAGGTCTAGCTCAGCCTACAGGCAATTAAATCAAATGTGAAACAAAGTGTTTTTTGAATATTGAATAGAGATAAATTGACTTTGGGAGGAGGAGGAAGGTGTTTTCATCTTGGGACCTATATTTGATCTTGAGGAACATGCCGCCTGGGTCTCTCTCTCACTACACCTTCCTTCCAGGGTTTATGTATTTCTGAATTGCACTCTTAATTGACTCTTCTCCAGATGAATGATGTGTAGTGACAGCACTTCAGCAAAATCAATGTGGCACTTTTATCTCAATGACAAATTGGACAGTAGGTCATTACAGTTCATCAGACATCAATACATTTCATTCTGGCATGCATTTATTTTCTCTTTCATTTTGGCTAAGACTTTGTCATTCAGGAAGCCAAAAATAAATAAATAAATAAAATAACCCAGACTTGTAGTCAGCTTTCTTCTTTCAGACTCTCCTCCCAGTGTTACATATCCAGAGGACTCACTGATTGGTGCTGTCTGGATGCTCTTGTAGCTGGCAGAGCTGCCAGGCTGCAGAGAAGCTTCTAGAAGGCAGAAAGGCTACACCTCAGTATGAGTGATATTTGCTGCTGCCCATTCCCAGGAGGCTGATTCAGGCTAAGGGAATGTGTTTGTCTTGCTTCAAAGAGATGGTCTTTCCTAATACAGTCTTGCTTTACTACTCCAGCAGAGCTGCTCTTTTTTTTTTTTTAATCCATATAATCCTGTTTTCCTGAGTAGAATTATTAATAACTTCTAAGAATTCCCTTAGTAACCCCACAGAGAGTCTATAAGTAAGATCTATACTGAATGGCATTGTTTAAAGGAAGGAAAACTGAGATACAGGGAGGGGAAGAAAAGCGTCAATCTCAGCCTTTCTAATACCAAGCTTAAAACTTTGTTGGCCATGCCTGCCTGTCCTTCTCCTGATCCAGGAAGTACACAGAGAGATGCATTTCTTCAGGAATTCACCAGGTGGTGGAATTTAGTGGTCAAGAAAAAGGGAGTGAATTTGCCTGGGTTCAAACCTTGCCTCTTGACTGGCTGTATGACCTGAGAAACTACATCCCTCCTCTCTGTGCCTCACTTTCTTTATCTATAAACTAAGGATATGAGCACTGGTTT
Organism: Bos indicus; assembly: GCF_029378745.1. Taxonomy (NCBI): domain Eukaryota; kingdom Metazoa; phylum Chordata; class Mammalia; order Artiodactyla; family Bovidae; genus Bos; species Bos indicus. The sequence goes on from NC_091787.1 coordinate 12,767,587, forward strand.
CACAAAGCACGTGTGAGGATAGTTGAGATGAGGAAGGCCGAAAGCTTTGCACAATACTTGGACACAGAAAGTACCATCTAAGAGTTTGCTGCACTCGTGACCCCCTGGGGAGCCAGGAATGCCTGTCACTAAAACTCCCTGTTAGATCCTGAAGACCTACTTTAATCCAGGTTAGCTTTTCCTTCAAGGTCTCCTTCCCTGAGACTTCGCTGAACTACATTTTTCTCCTTTTCCCTTCCTAACAGGGGTTTCTCAGTCAGTTTGATGTAAGTCAGATTTTCTAATTTCCCTGTGCTTTGCATGTTAAGTCACTTCAGGCATGTCCAACTCTTTGCAGCCCCATGGATCGTAGCCCACCAGGCTTCTCTGTCCATCGGATTCTCCAGGCAAGAATACTAGATTGGGTTGCCATGCCCTCCTCAAGAGGATCTTCCCAAACCCAGGGATTGAACCCGAGTATCTCATGTCTCCTACACTGGCAGGCAGATTTTTTTTACCACTAGCACCACTTGGGAAGCCCCAGAACTGCCCAGATCTTCACGATAGAACACAGCCCCACTGGAATCATCATGGGCCAGAGCTGCCTCTGGGTCCCTGGAACCACCCAGAATCTTTCAAAGGCAGGTAGAAGCCTCCAGTGGTCTGTTCACGGCACTGAATTTGACTCCCTCTGCCTTAACTTTTCCCCACCTCTTCTCAGTTGATGCCTCTCCTGAACACACAAGCACTCACATGCACAATCTCCACCCTCAGCCCAAGCCCACTACTCCACCCACTGGCCCCCACAAGCTCATACGGATCTCTAAGCTCAGATCTTTAAATCATAACTAGACCCTCCCCCTCCAGACTCAGGGAACTATGATTCAGTCAAAAAATGAGCTCCTCTGTTACTGTGCCCCTTCCCTGTTCAGTGTCAACAGACACTTGGGGCGTTAACAGACATGGCTTTCTTTTTCAGAGCCTGTTTCTGCATGCCTGAAATGGTGATAATAAGGCCTGCCTCACACAGAGGTTTTGAAAATTTACTGAACTAATAGTACCTCTCGTGTCTGCCACATGGTCTGTGTCAGCTCTGGTGGCCACAACAAACACCACAGACTGGGTGGTTTAGGCAGTAGACGTCTGTTCTCTCACATGTCTCAGGAGGACAGGTTCAAGATCCAGATGCCAGCAGAGCTGGTCTCAGGTGAGATCTCCTTCTGGTTCACAGATGGCTACCTGCTCACCATGTCCTCACATGCCCTTTTCTCTGTGCATGCCTAGAAGAAGATCTCTGCTGTCTCCTCCTCTTCCCATAAGGACGCCAATCTGATCAGATTAGGGGTCCCACCTTATGACCTCATCTAACCTTAATTACCTCTCTTACTGTACTATCTCCAAATATGGTCACCTTAGAGGTTAGGGCTTCAATGTAAGAACTGGGAGGGAGGTGGGGAACATTTCAGTCTATAGCACACGTCACAGTAAATGATATTCATGGGGCTTCCCTAGTGGTCCAGTGGTTAAGACTGTGCTTTCAAGGCAGGGGGTGAAGTTTCCATTCCTGATCAGGAAACTAAGATCCCACATGCCATGCGACATGGCCAAAAAATAATAATAATACTCTTGCCTTTCCTGTGCTCCTCCCACCCCCTGGAAGCACCTTGATCTCCAATTATTAAATCAAATGTGTGTGTCCCTCTTGTCCTGACTCAAATGTAACCCATTGCCTGAGAGTCACAGTCCTGTATCATAGGTGTAGCCAGGCTCCCAGTGGCCAGGGCCATCTGTGTCCCTGAGAGCATCTCATTTCCTAGGGATGCCTGCTCCCCTGTATCAGTTATCTCCTTGCCCCCCTGCCACTTAGCACACCTGCCCAACCACAGCTCGGGGCCAAGCTGAGTAGCAACACCCCTGTGGGAGATCTGCCCTCCAACCAGTGTCACCTTGAATAAAGGAGGCTGCTAGGCAGGATCCCACAGTTGCAGGAGTGTATCTTAGGTCCCCCCTGGGAGGCAAGTGGTAAGGTCCTTCATCACATTCATGGAAAAGGGTGCAGTCAACACTTTCTACAGCTGACTTGTCTTATATTTCCAGAGATCAGGTATTCTCCTGGGACCTATTGTTCCATCAGAGGGAGAATAGCAAACAGATGAGTCTACAGTCCTTTCCTAGCTCAGCCTGCATTTGACCTCAATTTTCTACTATTTCCTGGCCATGATGAGAAAGATAGTTGAAGGCATTGAGATGTAAACATACACATTAAAAGGATTGAGGAGAGTTGATTGGAAAGTTAAATGCATGTAACAAAAGTCTGTAGTGTAGAGATTATATAATGACATAATATGGCTGTAATAAGTATTTGCTTCACTGGGGCTTCTCTGGTGGCTCAGATGGTAAATAATCTGCCTGCAATGCTAGAGACCCAGTTTGATCCTTGGATTGGGAAGATCCCCTCGAGAAGGCAATGGCAACCCACTCCAGTAGTCTTGCCTGGAGAATTCCATGGACAGAGTAGCCTGGTGAGCTACAGTCCATGGGGTCACAAAGAGTCTGACACAACTGACTGACTAATACTTTCACTTTCATTGAAGAACCATGTATGGAAAAAATCTCACTGAAGTCCTATTACCATGAGCTCAGACATATATTGACCTGCTAAATCAGAATGCCATCATCCTGTGAATGTGTTGTTCACAATGAAGCCTGAAGTACAGAGAAAGCTAGAGGTGTTTTGCCCTACCAGTCATCTTCTGCTTCTCATAAATGAAGAGCTCTGTGACTGGTCTGGGGCCTACTCCCCTCCCACCCTGGTCCCCACCCTGCTCACGGCTCATTCACAGACCTCACTTCCTAGGGACAGCATCAGGGGCCTCCCCCAAGATATCTCCCTGCCTCTGAGCTCATCGGGCAGCCAGGATATGGACAGGACCACACCCTGTATTTATCAGGTGGGCAAGACCTCCAGGGTGTTCAGATAATCCATTTTCAAATTCCCAACCCCAGAAGAACCAGCAGTTCTACAGCACAGTAAATAGGAAGATACCTCATTGATCTTCAAGACAGACAGCAGAACAAGTGGCCAAACGTCTGCTTTCTCTGCTTTGTATTTCAGAAGCAGTTACGTATTTCTTTGAACAATTTCATTGACGCTATAGCCAGCTGGATGTATATGTTGTTCACTTGGGATTCACACAACAGGGGCATTCACTGAGGTTTCTTCTTTTCTTTCTTTTCATTCTCTTATGTCATCAAACTGAAGCCATACTAGAAAAGGCATAACCCATGGTGATTTAAGTGGGCTTATTATTGTCTTATGATGTCCCTCCAGACCATGAAAGGAGGCAAACAGCAGGAAGAGCTACCTGTTCTGACTTACTAGGTTAGATGGTCATCCTAAATCTAGCAGAAAGGATCTATAGTAAAGGATCTATAGTTTCTAGTAGAAAGGATCTATATGTTCTTAAAATTCAAGCAGCTTTATTTACTTTACAGTATTTCCATCATTCAGGATAATGTCAGCCAGCTCTCTCAGTGATAGTGTGGTAAAGTCTATAATCATAGTGTCCCATAAACACTAATCTCTGTTTGATTTAAAGACAGTTGTTTTCCCATCCTCTGCCCCAGTTAATCTACTTTAGTTCATGGATCAGATCTGAGTTGTCTCCGAGAAAACAAGGCAGTGGGGCCCTTCTGTTTCCTTTACTTTGAATCTTGAAGTGACTCCCCACTCACTTCACTTATTAAGATATTCCCAGAAATCCTCTGGCACACATTTTGATTATAGCCACTTCCCACTCTGCACTGCCTGGTGCTGGGTGGGAAATAAAAAACCAGGTGCTGGATACCAAGGAGGTGTCAGTGGTGAAGGGCAGAGGGGTGGGGGTGGAACACAGACCTTATCTGTGCCATCTCCCAGACATTACTCTTTGACATGCACACCAGGGCTCACTTCACTGTGGAATAGAAAAATGACAATATTTTTTTGTTTTTTTTGGCCACACAACACAGCATATGGGATCTTAGTTCCCTGACCAGGAATCAAACCCACCTCCCCTGCATTGGAATCATGGAGTCTTACACTGAATCACCAGGGAAATCCCAAAAGGGGAACATTTGAAACTACTCTATTAAAGGCTAAGAACAGAATCTTTACATCCAAAAATTAGAATACAGGTTTCTAAAACTGCACTTTGAACATTAGGAAAGTAATAGAAGATAAATATTAACGTAAGTATTTCTGGATGGAAATCTAATCTGCTAAATTATAATGTCATTCAAAAATTTTGACAACCACCAACACAAATAATAATTGCCCTTTTATAACCAAAAAACAATACATAAAACTTAATTCTGATTGTGGGATTCCTAAACAGTGTCATATAACTTGTATTTGAGTTTCTAAAATCAAGATAGAAAATTGACACAGAGGTAGCTAAGATGAGTACCAGGAGTCACAGGAGAGAAACTTTTTGCTACCTTCCAGGGACTGTGCATTTGTTTAACCAGGATCTGTTTCGACACATGTAAAGGTGGGTGTACAGTGATCATGACTTCCCCAACATGACACGTGAGCATATTGAAGAATTGTTATTCTCCAGAAGCTCCATAAGTAGTTCTCCAAATAATTTTTGCAACTAGAAAAATTACCAACACAGAAGAAAAAGTTCAGACTGCGACCCAGATCCTGCTTTTCAATATCAATCTAGGAAAGTAATTTTATAGTTATATTTAAGTAAATTATTATATAACCTAGGTAAGCAGCAATTCCTATTATCTATCCCCAGATGTACCATAACATGCAAGACAAAAACAACATGTATAAATATCAATAGGAGTGAAACTTGTATTATGAATGCTAATACCTTTACTAATAAATGAGATGTAGAAATGTTTTTCATTAAGTTGTGCCTTTGAGGAGCCTTGGAAATTTGCATTGTTTGCATCATTACCTAACATAGGTACCCAGAGTAGCAAGCAAACAGAAAAAAATAAATAATAATAATAAAAAGATAAAAAGGACATGCATGAAGAAATAAACCCAAGCTTGTCATTTCCCCACAGTTATAAAATGGCAAAGAAATAGACTAGAACTCTGATGTCAAAAAATAATAATTTAAAATAATAATGAAGAGGAAGAGAGGTTAATATCTGAAAGAATTGTTTGGCCAGGTACTCAGAAGTTTGGGAATGAAATATTACAAACCAATGGTGGAAGGTTTATCACAGATATATGTCAAAGTCAGATCATTGCCATTATATATAACCTAATAGACTCAAAGTTTTATTCAGCAGTTTATAAATTTCAAGGTCCTGTGTCCTGTATCATGTTATCTAATTTTTCAGAAGCCTTGATGAAGGAAGCAGATAAGGTGATCAGCCCTCCAGAAACTGAGACTTGGAATCAGTAACATAATGATATTCAGCTGAGAATATAAAAACCAACAGCCTTATAGAATAACAGAACCAGAAAAGGCCTCCAGGCACAATGTGGTCATGCCCAGTGCCTTTAAGAAGGATGGTAGCTAATGTTCCCAAGAAAGTTGACAAGCAGATGATGACAAATTCCCCTAGCCTTGCTCCAGGAAGGCCACTTATATGATGCTCAAGGCAGAGCCTGGCTTTTGCTTACTTCCTGTGAGTTCTATATATCCAGCAAGTGGACTATTATGCCTCTGTTCCAACTCCCTTCCCTCTCAGCCTCAAGTCAGTGTCATCAAGAGAATATATTCTAATTGATCACTCAAAAGATTCCTTGTGAAATAGCTTACTTAGAGTTGAGGTCATCTTTAAGAAACAGCTCAAAAAACAGTTATAACTTTACAATGCTGATAAAATGAATTATTTTTCTCATAAGTAAGTGGCTTACGGAAGGTGTTTCAAATAGGAAAGACAGAAAAAGTAGACAGCTCCCGAACACATTTTTTAAGTAAAATGACAAACTTGGGAAAAAATAGTTTTCCAAAAGGAATTGAAAACTGGCAAGCAAAGAGAATGTCAAATGATACTAAAAGAGTGCAAATGCAGTGAGGGAAACTATAACTGTGTGACTGTAGGTGGAACCAGATCAGACGCTGACCTTTCACAAACATCTAAAGCAAACAACTCCCAAATAATAAATGCCGAGAGTAGCTGGAGGCTGCCATGTGCCTGGGCCGGTGCCTGGAGGCACGCGCATGGCCTTCTGCTTCCCAGACACAGAAGGCCAGGCAGGGGGTGGTGCCCCAGCCCACCATGGCAATGCCTCGTTTCACTCCAGTTTCTCATGCCATGTTTATTAAATATCTTTGGCCTTTAAAACATTTTTAGTGCATTTTGTTGAAGTATAGTAGTAAATTTCCAATGTTGTATTAATTTCTTCTATACAGCAAAGTGATTCAGTTATATATACACACACGTACATTCTTTTTTTATATTTCTTTCCATTATGGTTTATCCCTACATATCGAATATAGTTCCCTGTGCTATACAGTAGGACCTTATTTTTTATCCATTTTATATATAACAGTTTGCATCTGCTAATCCATCCCTCCCCCATTGTGGTCCCCCTTGGCAACCACAAGTCTGTAAACATTTGTTTTATCTCCTGAGACTAAGATTGAATATCCTTATAATTTCATCACCATGCTGAGGATAAGATGTGCTAGAAATAGGCAGCACACATTTATCATCTTCCATTTAGGCCACAAGAATACACAAGGTGGACTCAGCGTCTTTAGCTAGGGCATTTCCAATGTGGAAACATAAACTTTCTTCCTTGGCTTACTTAATGTGCAAAATCATCAAATCTTAGTATTCAGTTTAGTGCAGTGACATCCATTTATTGCTGGCCGCCGCCACCGCCAAGTCACTTCAGTCGTGTCCGACTCTGTGCGACCCCATGGACTGCAGCCTACCAGGCTTCTCCGTCCATGGGATTCTCCAGGCAAGAACACTTTCCTTCTCCGATGCATGAAAGTGGAAAGTGAAAGTGAAGTCACTCAGTCATGTCTGACTCTTAGCGACCCCATGGACTGCAGCCTACCAGGCTCCTTCATCCATGGGATTTTCCAGGCAAGAGTACTGGAGTGGGTTGCCATTGCCTTCTCCGTTTATTGCTGGCACGTAACCACAATTACATGAAAATAAATAAATAAATAAAACCTCTAGTGTTGTGGATAAACAGAAGATAATTAATGAATGCATTGTTTCTTTATCCCCCCAGAAGAAAAAGATAGGATAATCTAAGAAAACAAAACTAGCATGTCCTTAATTAGGATAATGTTTGTGTTTCTTTCTTATTATTAAAATAGTTAAATTACAATGTTGTGTTAGTTTCTGGTGTACAGAAAAGTGATTCAGAATACATATATATACTTTCTTCATATCCTTTTCTATTATGGTTTATTACAGGATAGTGAATGTAGCTCCATGTGCTATACAGTGGTACCTCATTGTTTATCTTTTCTATTCTGTATGTGCTAATTCCAAATCCTAATTTATCCCTCGTCCATCCCTTTCCCTTTTAATAACCATAAATTTGTTTTCTTTGTCTGTGAGTCTGTCTCTATTTCCTTAGAATTGCCAGTATCTTAATACGAAAATATTGACTACAGGGTGAGCCTTGCAACAGAAAGATAGTGATTGAGAACACATTCAGGGCAGAGGGAAAGAAATTAATACCTTATTAAAATATCCATTGGTTATAGAAAGTTAAAGTAACTTAGAAAAGCTAACATGTTTGAGTATTGACAATAGATGTAAACAAAATCCTCGCCAAGGAGTTCTACCATTTTTGTCTCACAGATTCTTCCTTCTTAATTTTTCAGATCTGATACTTTTGGTACATTTGGTGTTTCTTGCAGCTGTGCCAGTCATCCCTAATTCCTTCAACTGAAACCAGCAGCACAAGCTTTCTCTTTTAGCCTATCTTCATCAGTGACAAGCATCTTTTTCAGTTGTATGAACATGAAGTGCCTTTTGTTGTTCAGTCACTAAGCTGTGTCTGACCCTTTGCAGCGCCATGAACTGCAGCACACCCAGCTTCCCTGTCCTCCACTGCCTCCCAGAGTTTTCTCAAGCTCATGTCTGTTGAGTTGGTGATGCCATCCAACCATCTCATCCTCTGTCACCCCCTTCTCCTCCTGCCCTCAGTCTCTCCCAGCATCAGGGTCTTTTCCAATATGTCAGCTCTTCACATCAGGTGGCCAAAGTGTTCAGTTGACAGCTGTTCACTGAGTGCCCCTGGGTACAAGTGCAAGTACTGTTCTCTGGGCACTGGGGCACAGTGATAGGCTAGACCTGCCGTCAAGAGGTGTACAGTCCAATGGATGGCTCTTTAGTTCTGAGAAACTCATAGTTTCTTCATTGTCATCATTCTTTGCAGAAGCATTACAATCATGGTGTTTAATGTTTTATATCCATTGTATAGGAGAAGGCAATGGCACCCTACTCCAGCACTCTTGCCTGGAAAATCCCATGGATGGAGGAGCCTGGTGGCCTGCAGTCCATGGGGTCGTGAAGAGTCGGACACGACTGAGCGACTTCTCTTTCACTTTTCACTTTCATGCATTGGAGAAGGAAATGGCAACCCACTCCAGTGTTCTTGCCTGGAGAATCCCAGGGACGGGGGAGCCTGGTGGGCTGCCGTCTGTGGGGTCGCACAGCATTCTCTTCATTTGTTCTGACCAGTACTATGCCTTCTAGCCTAGAGGATGGCCCATCTCCCACTCCGTCCCCCACATCACTCATTTCTCAACTTGTATGATTATTCTGTGAAAAACACTAACAGACCAAGAGCTCTCCATATCTGCTGCTTTCAAAACTCATCTCTTACCACCTGGAAAGCACCTATCAATTCCCTCTTCTACAGAGCTCCCGCCTGACTTCAGTGGTTTCAGTAAGCTTAGCACTTATGCACAGTTCTCATCCCATATTGGTGTTGTTCTGTGACTTTAAGCCTTTTAAGACTCTGCACACTCTGAAGAGGTATTTGCACACCCATGTTCATAGCAGCTTTGGTCACAGTAGTCAAAGGGAAGGAGCAGCCTGAGTTGCATTGTCCATGGACAGATGAATGTGAAACAAAATGTGGTGTATTCATACAGTGAATATGATTCAGCCTTAAAAAGGAATAGAATTTTGATACATGTTGCAATGTGGATGAACCCTGAGAATATTAGGTTGTCACCAAAGTCAGTCACCAAAGGGCAAATACTGTCTGATTCCCCTAATAGGGGGGGACCTAGAGAAGTCAGATTCTTGAGAGAAGAAGTAAAATGGTGGTTGATTGTCAGGTATGAGGGAGGGGAGTGGGAATAGAAGTTATCATTGAGTGGGTACAGATTTAGTTTTGCAAGATGAAAAGAGTTCTTAAGATGGATGATGGTTCCCAACAGTGTGAAGGTACTTAATACCACTTACCTGAATATATAGTTAAAAATTGTTGAGATGGTAACTTTTATGTGTATTTTGGAGAAGGCAATGGCACCCCACTCCAGTACTCTTGCCTGGAAAATTCCATGGATGGAGGAGCCTGGTAGGCTGCAGTCCATGGAGTCGCTAAGAGTCGGACGTAACTGAGCGGCTTCACTTTCACTTTCCACTTTCATGCACTGGAGAAGGAAATGGCAACCCACTCCAGTGTTCTTGCCTGGAGAATCCCAGGGACAGAAGAGCCCAGTGGGCTGCCATCTATGGGGTCGCACAGGGTCGGACACAACTGAGCAACTTCACTTTCACTTTTCACTTTCATGCATTGGAGCAGGAAATGCAACCCACTCCAGTGTTTTTGTCTGGAGAATCCCAGGGATGGGGGAGCCTGGTGGGCTGCCGTCTATGGGGTCACACAGGGTCGGACACGACTGACGCGACTTAGCAGCAGCAGCAGCAGCATGTGTATTTTTATCACAATTTAAACTTTTATTTTACACAATTACTCATACTTAATCAGTTGTGAATCAGACTCTCTTGCTGTCTTATAATGTTAATGACATTTGTTGTGTTCTCTAGACACTTTCAAACAAATATACTCAATAGATTTATTTAAATAGGGTTGCAAAATGACATTACCTGAGAGACAGAAATTTTTTCAATATCAAAGCATCTCTGTCCTTCCTCTGTTTTCAGCGTCATGCAGGAGTCATAGTCTGATTAAACCAAGGTCAATGTAGCAGATATTTTAAGGAGAGGACCATGGCAAAGAACCAAACAACAACAATAAAATTGCCTTAATCCACAGGACTGGAAAAATGAAAAGAATCAGGGAAAGAAATCAATAGAAAAGCTTTGAGATAAATATAGAATCAGGACACTTTATTAAATAGATTTTTGAAACAGGGTAGGATCAGGCACAGTCATGAATAAAAGAAACCCGTGAGACATATAAGATATATGAGTGAAATAAAATAAAGAGAAAGTGCACCAATACTTGGAGGGGAAATGAAAGAAAGTAGCATTTCCGCAATACAGGGAAAGACATGAACCAATGGAAATAATAATAATATATGTCTTTCCGGGCCAACACTAAACACAACTTGCAGAGCTGGCCTGTGGTGGAACTCACAGTTTTATTGGCAATATATGTGAGGAGACAAAAAGCAGCATATGGAGAAATACAAAAATATACTCCCTAGAGACACTGCCTCTTCAGATGTCAAGAAAAACCTGGCTGAAGTGCAGCAAAAGTGGCACACTGCGAAGTTACAGATTCGAGGCCACCCACAGAACCAAACCGAGAGATTTAGGCAGCTTATTACTGAAATAGCCCTTTTCTTCTCTGTGCTCAGAAGAAGACTCTAGGGAATGAAGAGGGAGAACCTGGATCACTCCACGATACTTAATGAGCCCAGCACTAAATGGGAATTAAAAGTGAAAAGGGACTAAGTCCTTGTCCAGTGAAGCATCACCCCACGTAGAGCTGACCTCTCGAGCAGCCTGGCGTCTTGCCCACCTCTCTGTTTCGTGTGAGGGTAGGAGCTACATCACTGTGCTGCATTTTGTTACTCAGTGCCTGACGCATTGTAGCTATGTAAAGTGCTTAGTTGCTCAGTCATGGCCAACCCTTTGTGACCTTGTGGACTGGGTAGTCTTGTGGACTGTCCAAGACTGTGTAGGTCCCAGCCCACCAGGTTCCTCTGTCCATGGGACCTTCCAGGCAAGAATACTGAAGTGGGTTGCCATTTCCTACTCCAGGTAACTTCGTTATAGATGTTTTTAGATTAAAAATGGATGACTATTCCACTCCTCAAATACAACCATTCCTATGAATTAACAGAAAAAAAAAATACTTAAAAGGTGTTTAGCGTTCTGCTTTCAAAATAGGTTGTGTACTTTTACACATCTAAAAAGGTTGCTGCTGCTAAGTCACTTCAATCATGTCCAACTCTGTGCGACCCCATAGCTGGCAGCCCACCAGGCTCCCCCTCCCTGGGATTCTCCAGGCGAGAACACTGGAGTGGGTTGCCATTTCCTCCTCCAATGCATGAAAGTGAAAAGTGAAAGTGAAGTCGCTCAGTCGTGTCTGACTCTGTGCGACCCCATGGACTGCAGCCTTCCAGGCTCCTCCGTCCATGGGATTTTCCAGGCAAGAGTACTGGAGTGCGGTGCCATTGCCTTCTCCGCTAGAAAGGTTAGATGTTTCAAATAAGGATTTAAGTTTGTCCGCTATACATACTCGTAGTAGCACTGAATACACTGCACACAAAGGCTACAGTCTCCAAGTGTCTTCCAAACAGGAACACTCTAGCCAAGAACCCTTCCCTTTCTCATCTCCATCAACCCAGTGGACAAGTCTAATAATCATCTGTAATGCTTAGAGTGGATTTTAACAATTTCACTTCCACCAGTTGTTTTCAGAAGTCTTTCCTATGAATTTTAGCATCAAGCATACACAATGTATTTATTGGTTGTTTTTGTAATACACTGGCAACCTCTTTAACATCTAGGAAGACTAGGTGTTATAAATGTAGACATTTGTACAGATTTACATTTATGTACACTATATACACAGCTAAGTAAAACAATATGCAGAGACACCTATGGGACAATGCTTAACCTTGCCTAACTATAAACATACTGGTATAAACCCCTTGCACTTTCTCCCTAAACCAGCACAAATAAAAGAATATGTACTGCTCAGAGAGGTGGTTCGATTATTTTTATCATTCCATTTCTCAGAGTATTTCATATGAATTCTAATAAAAGGATATATCTACAAATTATGTTTTTTGATTTCCTATTATGTGCACATTAACTTTTAAGAAATGTTATTTTAAAAACCTTTAAAAAATGGATGACTAAACATATAGAAGTGTGAAGACATTGTTGTGACCCTGGCTCCACTGCTAATGAGCTTTGTGGCCTCCATTGGGATATTTTGTTCTTTTAAATATTTCTTTATTTATTTACTTGGCTGTGCCAGGTCTTGGTTACCGCATGCAGGATCTTTGATCGTCTTTGCAGCATTTGGGATCTAGTTCTCTGATCAGGAATCGAACCCAGGCCCTCTGCATTGGGAACGTGGAGTCTTAGCCACCATTCCACCAGGGAAGTCCCTAGGATATTTTAACTCTCTGTATTTCAGTGTCCTCATTGGTAAACTGGAAGTCATAATAGTTCCTACGTCAGAACGAATTAGAAAAGGTGACAGGTTTAGACCAGGGCTTCAGTAAATATTAGCTATTTCTCATATTATTTCTGCTAAGTGATTGAATAAACCTAGTGAAGTGAAGTGAAAGTCACCCAATCGTGTCCGACTCTTTGTGACCCCGTGGATAATCCATGGAATTCTCCAGGTCGGAATACAGGAGTAGGTAGCCTTTCCCTTCTCCAGGGGATCTTCCCAACACTGGGATCAAATCCAGGTCTCCTGCATTGCAAACAGATTTTTACCAGCTGAACCACCAAGGAAGCCTGAATAAACCTAGAAGCCATCATAAATTTCACTATGAATACAGAATAAGAAAAAAATTTCAGTACAAACTTAACCCACTAAAAAAATATTCAACATAATTTTTACCTAACAATGAAACCTCAATTTTCCATAAATTTTTGGCAGTATATCACATTGAACTGCAAAAGATTTTAATGGTACCTAAGTATTAAATGCTAGGATAATTTTAATGTGTTTTAAATAAGAAAACATTATAAAGTGCACCATATAATTCTTTAAGTTTTTTGTTATAATATGTGGGAGGTAATTTAATTTTCTCTTTGCATTTCAAATTCACTGTTACAGTCATAAATTATTCATTCCTCATCAAACACATTTTTATTAAGCACTTATTATGTTTAAGGCGTTGTTCTAGATACAAAGGATGCAATGATGAGTTAAACAAAGACCCTACTCTCACGGAGCTTGTGTTTCTGTTAGTAAAATCAAACATAACATACATATATATATACACACACATGTACACAAACACACATACGTAAATATACATGCATGCATATACACACATGTACACACACATAATGTTATGGGCAACATCTGTGAAGGAAAATGGTTCAAGAGGGCATAGCATGAAGAAGATGACTTATCTAGTGTAATTAGGAGTGGACCCTGATGCAATGACATTTAAGTAAAGAACTGAATGATGTGATGCTGCTGTATAGGAAGTGACTAGTTCAGGAAACAGACGACAGGTGATTCGAAGGCCCTGTGGTGGGAACATGTTTGGAGGGATCACGGAGCAGTATACACAGGCTATATGGCCGTGGGTAAGGGGAAGAACGGTGTGAAGGATATTCAGGAAGGTAACTAGGAGATGTAACAGGGATTTGGATTTTGCTGTATGGACTAAGAAGAGATTGGAGGGATTTTATGCTGCAGAAAGAGATGATTCATGTTTTACAAGGGCCCCCCTCTGGCTGCCGTCAGCATAAAGCGTGGTATGAGGCCTAAGGGGAAAGAAGTAGGCAGCACAGGAAACTGTTGTGGGACAGGATCACAGCTTTGACTCTGGGTATATCTGAACTCGAGCCATGGGCACCTGCCAATGGGCTGGAGATACTCAGGGCAGTAGATGATGGTAGAGATTCTGTGGACAAGCAAAGTGTGATTTGCCACAGTAGGCATGCGGAATTACTTTCTTGAAATGTGTTTTATGCCAGTTTGCTTTTGTTTTGTTGTTGCCTGGTTTGGTTTGGTGTGAACTTATTTCCATCCTTTTGTGAAAGAAATGAACCTATGTGGTGAATTGGAGTGTTTAACTGTAGCTATGCATGGAACTAGCAGTTCTAATTCCAACAGTGGGAATCTTAGCTTCTCTGAGTCTCACTTTAATTATAAGATAAGAAAAATTGCTGCCTCTGAGAATCTATATGATTCTCCTGCCAGAAGCTATGGAAACAGCTTGTTCGAAGGGCTGGTTTATTTTCTTCCTTCCTTCCTTCCATTCTGTCTTTCCTCTCTTCCATTCTGTCTTTCCTCTCTTTTTCCTCTCTCCATCTCCCCCTCCCTCCATTCCCCCAACTCCTCTTTCTTCCTTTTTCTTGTCACCAAAGAACTTTACAACTTTCAAACTTGATTAGCTTAGTTTCCGTTGCGGTTAAGAGTTAATCCAGCAACCCTGGGGTTTGAAAACACCTGTTATCTAATACAGTGTTTTACTTTCCATATTTAAAAAGCATTTATTTTCAGATCAATTCCAGTCTATCAGTCTTTGGTGTTTCTTTTTGTACCCGCTTTCCTTAAAAACCCTCCAACCTGCCTTGTCTGGCGTGCAGGTTGGGGAAGGCTGGGAAAGGCAGCCAACAGAGTGGTTACAGCAAGGTCTCTGACCACCTGAATTTCAAACCCAAGTCCACCTCTTACTAACTGTATGATCTGGAACAAATGGTTCAACCTCACTGGGTTCACTTTTTTCATCTCTGAAAAGGAGAAGACAACAGTATGTCCCTCGCAGGATTGCTATGAAGAGCATATGAATTCATGTCTGAAAGGCACTTAGGGCATTGCCTGACATGTGGAAAGCTGAATAGGACTTTCTTATAATTATCATTCCTTCTCCCTGCTCAAATACTGTACCTCTCCTTTTAAAGAATTTGAAAAAGGTTTAATATTTAAAATATCTGTGTCTCTTTCCAAGAATTCTTTTTAATGGTAAAATGATGCCCATGCCCTGAAACTGTGATTTAAGACAGACTGTGAAATGTGCCTTTTATAACACCATAAATTTTCAAATCAGAAAGAACTCAGTTACTCCCATCCTGCTTATTTATTGGCTCCATGTATTTTGGGGAGATTCTTTCTGAGATTCTATCTCTACATCTGTCACATAAATATTAAAATATGTACTTCTTGAGGTTGTTGTAAAGATTAAAGGAGATAATGTATGTAAAGTGTTGGAAAATAGATTGTATTATTTTATCCTTCACCCTCAGTCAAAACCTGCTTCCGTTAAACAGCGTATGTAAAATTTAATGTTACATCCCCAAGATTCAGAAATGAAACGTTTCCATGGAACACAATGAAATGAGAATTGCTTACAAGAAAGCGAGGCCATATATATGGTGACTCGTGTGGGTGATGGGAGGCAGATGAGACACCTGTGGGCAGTACCAACGTGTGACCTCTGCAGGACCATTCTATAGCCTCTCACTGCCCTGAAAGTACTGTTGGTTTTATTTTGTGTTGCTTCTGTCCCAATTTCAGAACATTTAGTACTGGTAGACTGAGGAGGCAGAAAATTCCCCTGTTCATTTCATGAGGAATTTTTCTAAATTGTCTTTCTTTGTGTTTGATCAGTTTTGTTTGTTGGTTTGTTTGTTTTTCTTTTTCGACGTGGGCTCTGTATTCTAAAAGCGCATTTAAGAAACATCAGAGCTATACAGTATTGCATTATTTACTTTCCCATCACGTGTCAGCCCGAGAGGTAGGTAAAAGCAGCTTAGCTCCAAGGATAGAGTCTGGGCCAAGAATCATAAGAAGGGGCTTGCTCCCACAACACGATACAGGAGCCAGGAAACTCTTGGAGGAATCAGTTCATCTCTGCATTTTCTCAACTCTCAATGGAAGATATTGAATCAAATGCTTTCTAAGATCTTCTCTCCATCTGTAATCCTTTGATTCCATGAGTAGTTTGTTCAGGAGGTGAAATTCAGACATGGTTACACTGCAGGGCCTGGATGGGCCAGGAAGGCAGAGTGGGAGGCTGTTGGTCTCTGAGGTCCATGCCTTCAAGAAAGCCTTTTGGCATCAAGTGTTTTATAAATATTCTCTTGATGCCCTGAGGGAACTAGGTACACCAGCAGAATACCTGAAGGAACAGTTTTTCTTTGTATAAGAATTTTTTAAATATATTGCTATTCCCAATTATGATGGTAGATGTTCTTGCAATTTTAACACATGTGAGCAGAAAAGTGTGAATGCATGCACCACAATTTTATCTCCAATGCAGAAGGCATATCAAAGAGATTACGGAATCCATACTGTTGCAAGTCCCAAGGAAGGGGATAATTTATCATTCCAAAGTTACCTTGGCAAATATCCATTCTCTGAAAATTAAGTCAGAAGTTTGAACCAAAGGTGAGGTCTGGAGGTGCCCTGACCCGGAGCAAAAGCCCACCTGTGGGATGCTCACAGCACTCTAGGGACATAATTTACTAAGTGTCCTGTGATGATCAGAACTATTTGAAGGTGATATTTGTATATTTTATCAGAAATAAGCAGTAAAACTTTTAAAGAAATAAGTAGCTAGACTTCTTTTTTCCTCTTAGAAGCATCCTTCCTCAAAAGCAAATGGACATCAGCATCCTTTATGTGATGCACTTTCTCAATGTATTTACGACAAGGCCGTTACGTTTTTGCTTCAGCTGTTATGCCCATTTTTTTGTTCATGATCTTTATGGAAATGAGGGAAAAAATTAACTCTACCTGCTTGTGGTCTTGGACAGAATGTGTCACTTCATGTTTTATGGTAAAATCACTTAAACCTGCTGCATGTGAATCCATGCAGTCCTTCCCTTGTAACGCCGACCTCCTGATTTCTGGAGGAAGCAGTGGCTCTCCACGGGTTAGCTTCCAGCCAATTACCTTTTGTTCTGTTCTTGTTCTCCAATTATAATTTTGTCAAATGGAGACAAAAGCTGCCACATCGTGTGAAAAGCAAATGATTATTAGTGTCCATGCTGCCTGTGAGGACATCTGGATTTCCATGGCTATTCGTTCAACTTTGACTTATTTTCTTTCCTTTGCAAAACCGCTAGCATTTGTCTTCATTCTTAGACAAAACCCTCCACTGGATCCATTCCTTATTAAGAGCATGTTAAGAAAGGTACCCTGACCTTCCTGAGCAACAGGAACATTGCCACTAGGTCCATTGTGCAGGATACAATTGCAAAAGCTACAAAACCTCTCCCAGAAAGTTAATGCAACTCAGCTTTTGTATTGACGTGATTTGGGTCCACGTTCCTCGTGTGGCTGAGTGGGGTTGAGCCATAGTTAGATGACTTGTTCCTTCCCCTTGGAAGTGAAGCTTTTTCCTTGAATTGAGCTTATTACCTTGACTCTGTCCTCCTTCGGGATGAGTTCTTTCTCAGTGAGTTTCTTGACTGTTCATGCAAAGACACTCAGGCCTGTTCTATTACTAGGATGAATATGCCCTACACTCAGTGGGGCCCTACAACCCAGAGTTTGATGTCCAAGGAAATTGGGAACTAGCTCCTGAGAGGAAAGGCTTCTCAAATTTTTCCAGGCAGTGACTTCTCAGACTCTCTTTCACTCTTACATTATACTATGATCTTTATCCCAGAGGAGGTCGAAACAAGACTCCTTGAAGGAGGCTGATACCCTTGTGTGCTAAGTTGCTTCAGTTGTGTCCAACTCTGTGTGACCCTCTGGACTATAGCCCACCAGGCTCCTCTGTTTCATGGGGATTCTCCAGGCAACAATACTGGAGTGGGTTGCCGTGCCCTCCCCAAGGTGATCTTCCCAACCCAGGAATCGAACCCACATCTCTTCTGTCTCCTGCATTGCCAGGCAGATTCTCTACCACTAGCACCACATGGGAAGCCCCTGATACCCTTAGACTCAGGGTGTTATTCATGGGGTGGCATCTACCCCCATATTTATTGTTACCAACAGAGGAATTCCTTAGTTCACCAACTAAGGAGAATTTTCTTTTAAACATAGAGAAGGGGAAGAAGACCTTCTCTATGTGCTGTTCGTGACTGAATTAAAGCACCCTGGTGGGGTCCAGAGGCCCTGGTTTGTGATGACTTTTGGCATAAAACTGCCTTATTACCAAGTCCTCTTGGTACTCCTGTAGCTCAATTCCCTTGGAAGGGGTCCAAATCAAAGCTACCTTTACACTAAACTCCTCTGTGTCCTGAATAGTGAGATTATCGGGTCCACCCACCTGCTCCTGCACTTCCTTCCTGCTCAATTTAAATAAACAGTGAGCTGTTTTTCTTTTTGACTAAGTGCCAGTCTATACAACAGCAGCAGGAAGATTGCTTTCTATCTATATGCAAATGGGCTGAATTCTCTCCAATCCTGGGGAAAAGACCCTTTTAACCAAATGACTTATACTTCTGTTTCTTCATGTATAAAATTAGTGGCTTGGGGGTAAATAACCTGAGTTTCCTTCCAGCTATTTAATTCCACATCACAAGCACTGAGGAAGACAAGCTTTACATACACTCAACAATTAGAGAATAAACGCAGTGGTACATGGTTAAATGCCCCGTAAATACCCGACTCCCTACCATAATCCTCGAGTTTCTTCTCAACTGGATGTCTGTGTATGCATGGCCCTTTGCTCAGATGTGTGGCCCTACATTTGAAACACTATAGCAAAGCTTACTGTGTAGCTGGCCGCCTGCACCAAACAGTCTGAGAGCTGCTAAGGTTTCACTTATCTTTCATGGTATTTAGCACTGTGCCTGATATGGAGCAAGTTCTCAGTGACACTCACTGAATATAGCTTGAATATGAAAGGTTCTTAAAATAATCTGTTTGGACTAAAGTTTAACATGTACACACGGTTGTGTAGTTAAAGTCAAAGATTTAGGAAAGGCAAATGAAGATATGGGCATGCTTTGGTTCCTAGCAAATGAGTTGGCTTTCATTATTTGGAAATGTGTTTCCCTGGTGGCTCAGCAATAAAGAATTGAAAGGTTGTGGTTGAATCACGCAAAGACGCCGGGACTCTTGGCCCCCAGAGGAGAAGAATTCAATCCGGGGCCAGAGACGCACCTTGATCGCTTAGAGCTTTTGTGTAATAAAGTTTTATTAAAGTATAAAGGAGATAGAGAAAGCTTCTGACATAGGTATCAGAAGGGGGCAGAAAGAGTGCCCCCCCTGCTAGTCTTCAGCTGGATGTTATGTAGTCACTAGCAGTCTTAATGAAAGAAAGGAATCTCTTAAAACTCAGAATGGCACCACGCCCCTCACCCATAAGATGCATGTTGGGATAATCTTGGCACCAAATGGTTCATCCTGGGCCATAAAATGATTAACTTGAATCTTGAAGAAGGGCAGATCACCATACAAATAGTTTCGTTTACATAGATTAGAGGAACAATATCTGAGTATAACATACTGGTTTGTCAAGTAGGTTCTGAGCCAAGAGGCGGAACCAACTTGTAGACAGAGTCTGGGGTAAATGCACAGTACGTTAGCATAGCTTAAGACAAACATTTCCGTAAGAAAAAGGCCTTGGTTATCTCTAGGTTTGAGAATAGTTAACTTCAGGTGAAACCAGGTGTCATTATGGCAACACAGTATTTTAAGAGAAACCTCCTTTTAAATTCGTATAGAGAAGGAAAAAATGTCGCTAGTTTGTTTCCTCCTGCCGCTTAAGAGAGATAAAAATGTCTGACACTTGCAGGCTATTTCCTCCGTTTGGAGACCCCTGGCCTTCCTGCCTGTTACCCTCTCAGAATCCTCCTGCAAAGCCAGAGATGCAGGTTTGATCCCTGGGTCAGGAGGATCCCCTGGAGGAGGGCACGGCAACCCACTCCAGTATTCTTGCCTGGAGAATCCCATGGACAGAGGAGCCTGGTGGGCATAGGGTCGCAAAGAATCAGACACGACTGAAGTGACTGAGCACGCACACTTGGAGATGTTTGAGCCCATCTCTTGTGAAGATTCAGGTGGTGGGGCTAGGGATCAAAGAAGAAGTACCCTTTTACCTTAAATTGCCATTTTGGTTTAACATGTTTCCCTGCTAGCAGTGTTTTGTCTAGCAATGATGAAATATAAATCACATGAAGCTCTCAAGGGTCAACATGAAACTCGGCAGATCTTCAGTCTTTCTGGCTTCTCCTTGCCAGCTCAGTCCTATGCCTTTTGTTTGAGAATGAACAGAGCTGGCTGCCTTTCTTTCTTTAAAAAAATCTTTTCTTCTTCCTTCCTTCAATGAAGACAATGAAGTATGAATCTTTTCTAGTTTCTGTGGTCTGGAAACTGTGGACAGCAAGCAACTGTCCAGTTCCCACTATTTTCTCTGCAGCACATAAAACACAGAAGGAGAAATCAGAAGATGGTTTGGGCAGTGCTGTCCAAGAGATTATTCCTTTTACTCAGAAAAAAATATTTATATAACAATATTTCTTGACTCTCTTCTATGTATGAAGGTGCCTTACAAGATAGAGATGAATAAAGACTGGTTCTTGACCTCAAAGTCCTTAGAGTTTCAAACAGTGGTTTTCTTTTTTTTTAATTGGAGTATAATTGCTTTACAGTGTTGTGATAGTTTCTGTTGTACAACAAAGTGAATCAGCTGTGTGTGTGTGTGTGTATACACACACCTCCATCCCATCCCCCTATGTCATCTCAGAGCACTGAGCTGAGCTTCTTGTGCTCTATTGCAGCTTGCCACTAGCTGTCTATTTTACACATGGCAGTGTATATATGTCAGTCCTAAGCTCCTAATTCATCCCATCCTCCTCTTCCCTCTCCATGTCCACATGCAAACAGTGGTTTTCACAATTCAAGTCATGAAATCAACTTAGTAGATTTGGAGGAGCATTTTTATTTATTTAGATAGTATAGAATAGAAAACATTAGAACACCTCCCACAAAGTGAGGATATAATTGGTATGTGTGTGCACTGAATCAGAAAGTAGAATTTTTTTTCTGTGAAACATAGTCTGAAAAGTTAAAAGCCCACTGATACAGAATCAGTGCACATGTGTATAAATCACTGCAATTCAGTTTTTAAGAAGTTGAAGAAGAGAAATGGGAGTAAGAGGACTCAATGTCAAATCTGTAAGCTTCAAGGATTCCAACTGCCAAAACTACATCACGTTTGTACCACTTTATAACTTCTTTTCTAGGACCAGTAAATTCTGCATTCAATTGTTACCTCTAAGAATTCCATCATGAAGTATTGGAATTAGATGAACTAGCTCTTTGAATGTCCTCTTTCAGCCATTAGTATTATAACAAGCAGAAGGAGACTGATGGGAAGAACTTGTATCTGTCTTCTGACTTAAATTTATCATAATTTATTATATCAAAGATACATATTCATCATATTACACCACAGTATGCAGCCATGAAATTAAAAGACGCTTACTCCTTGGAAGGAAAGTTATGACCAACCTAGATAGCATATTCAAAAGGAGAGACATTACTTTGCCAACAAAGGTTCGTCTAGTCAAAGCTAAGGTTTTTCCTGTGGTCATATATGGATGTGAGAGTTGGACTGTGAAGAAGGCTGAGCGCCGAAGAATTGATGCTTTTGAACTGTGGTGTTGGAGAAGACTCTTGAGAGTCCCTTGGACTGCAAGGAGATCCAACCAGTCCATTCTGAAGAAGATCAGCCCTGGGATTTCTTTGGAAGGAATGGTGCTAAAGCTGAAACTCCAGTACTTTGTCCACCTTATGTGAAGAGTTGACTCACTGGAAAAGACCCTGATGCTGGGAGGGCTTGGGGGCAAGAGGAGAAGGGGACGACAGAGGATGGGATGGCTGGATGACTGGATGGACATGAGTCTGAGTGAACTCCGGAGGTTGGTGATGGACAGGGAGGCCTGGCGTGCTGCGATTCATGGGGTCGCAAAGAGTCGAACACGACTGAGCGACTGATCTGATCTGATTTAGAAAAATGACCTATAACCTCATCTCAGAGATAATCACTTTTAGGATTTTCCTTGAAGTCATTTTCTATACATATCATATACCATATACTTATACACAGATCACTGTCTTGGATGTCTAAATGTTTCCGAGGAAACCTCATGTATTCAGTCTTCTTAGAGAAATAACCAACCATATCCCTGACACATCTTTTTCATCAACTGAAAGAAAACCTTAAAGACTTTTAAAATTATCTTTAGAGTTTTATCTTCAAATTGAATGTACCAAATATGAATCAACCGCCTATGTGCCAGTCACTGAGAACACAGGTATGTAAACATGTTCCTTGCCCTTAAAGGGTTTGTAATCTAGTAAGGGATAAGAAAAAGTTAAATCACTGGAAAACAAAGCAGAACAATGCAGTAAGTCTCATTTTAAAAATTAAGTATCACATGCATAGGAAAAAATGAAGCAGGTTTTCTGAGGCGCGTCACAGGGAAGTTTCCAGAGGACATAACCTAGGTAGAAAGAGTGGTGCTGACAGCCAGGCAGGGAACCTACCTTATAAAAAGCCAGTGCGAGAATCATTTCCAATTCTAGGGACAAAGTTTGAAACTATGTAAGAAGAGCCAACTAGTATGAGGAATAAATCAGTCTCCTTTATCTTGTATTTGGATTCATGGAGCCCTGGGAATGTCCCCAGAAACCCATTTGTTTTCCTGTTTTCTCTGTGAAAATTGTAGCAAAATATCTGGGAAATAATACCATGTATAGCCCATAAAGTCAGTGCAAAAGGACACACGCATGCATACACAATAATATATTCAGTGCAGAAAGAATGTACTCAGGCAGGGTTACTTAGAGGTCAGCTTCTTTTGAGTTGATGGAGGTACATTAGTAGAGAAGGAGGAATTCTTGCCATGTGTGCACAGGCACAGATGGCATTTTGTGGATAGAACTGGCCACAGATTCCAGCCAGTCACCTAGCATTACCTCTTGTTTTAACCAAGGGGAATATTAGCTTCATCTTTTTTAATATTTATTTTATTTGGCATGCCAGATCTTAGTTGCAGCACACAGGATCTTCAGTCTCCGTTGCGGCATGCAGGAGTTTTAACTGCGTCACGTGGGATCTAGGTCCCTGACCAGGGAATGAACCTGGGCCCCCTGCATTGGGAGCATGGAGTCTTATCCACTGGACCCCCAGGGAAGTCCCCAGCTTCATCATGATAAAGCGCAGGTGACCAGTTCCCCAACCAGCAAATCCACAAGTGAGAATTAGAAGACTTAATAAAGCATCAGGAAATGCAAGTTATTTTAGTCCTGTTTCTCTCAGCTATTTCAAAACCAAAATCTGATCCTCAGACCAAGAAAGGGTGCAGCTCTAGAGGAAGTATGCTTTTCTCCATTCTGTTGCCTGGCCAAGCATCTGAGCCTGGCACAGTGTTTGCTGAATGAAGCCATATAAAATCAGTTTTTTTTCTCTCTCTCTTTTTTTTTTTTTTTTTAAACACTCAGAATATAAATATATTCCAATTGATAAAAATATAAGAAACCCTGTGATTATGTGATTCCTATTCCAGTATTTTTCTTGCCTCGGAGCTGAGATAGGAGCCAGTCTGTCCTTAACACCCTCCTCTGTGACAAGTATGGGGTCCAAATTCACTCCCACCATCCCCAGACATAAACTTCAGAGCTCCTTTTCACCTGAGAGCAGAATCTCCCAGGATTCCTGGAAGGAACACCGTGGATGTGTATGGAGATCAGTAACAAAAGGAAAGTTTCTTAAAATGTAAGATGGATAGAGGGGTGGGGAGTCTTTCTGAACACATAGTCAACGTCATTTCCTGCTGTCAGAGATGCATTGTGGGAGGGTTGTGGGAGAAGAAATGGAACACTTTTGCCCAGAGCTTCATGTATCTCCCACTGAAATGTCAGCTAGCTCAGGAATTGAGGGTCTGTCGTGCCTCAGGGTGTATGAAGCCCTGGGAACACATCTTGCTTTTCGTTCATTTCCATGCTTACCATTTGAAGAGTCTGTTTAGAACCAATAAAATGATACCTTTGACATATCCCTTAATGATAGCCCAAGAAAGAAAAATCCCCAGGGCTCTAGAGCTGCAAAATTAGGATGAAGCTGTATAGGTTCATAGCCCAGACTCTTCTCTCCAAATTGTCCTCTACCTGACATTGCCAATTAGTTTTGAACTAGGAGGGACCCCAGAGAGGGGATCAGGTACAAGTCCTCACTGTTTCCCTCTCTTAGCCCTACCTTGCTCCTTAGAAAGTGGCAAACCCTGACAGACATTTGCAACCAGTTAATTCCAGAGACTTAATGGCTCCATGATGTTACATAAGTTTTAGGTTAGATTCCTCAGAACACTGCTGTGAAGCACAGCGGTAAAACCTGTATGATTATAGTGAATTTGAGTTCCTGCAAAATATTTGTACACTTAAGCACTTAACTACACAATTGCTTAACCATTACTAGACAATTCTCCTTTAGAATTTCATTGATTGCTGATTTCACTTGCTTGTCTCAAGTTCCCAATCTCCTAAAGAGGGTTAGAGTTGGAGGTCTCCTTTTGATAATCTCTTATCTGTATCCACTGAATGCCGTCCCTGTCTGTCTGTCTGACTCTCTCAGAGAATGAATATTCTCCATTTGCTAAGTCTCTGTTAAGCGACAGTGGCCTACATCATATAGTTACCATGAGACTGGAACAGACTGGGTTATACCCTGAAATTAAGTGTCATTGGGAAGATACACTGTGTGCATATATAATAATGTTGGAAGGTATAAACAGTAAAATGGCAACATTCTGTGGAGTTTTGAAGAACAGGGAGAGTACTTCAGAATGTAGGACTCAAAAATCATGAAAGAGTGATATTTGAATTTTGTCCTAAAAACCAGGGCATTTAAAAATGGAAGACAGTGTGCTAAGTGATGGATAAACAGTGATGTAGGAAATTTCAGAAAGTATTAAGTGCACAAGAAACAGTTTGCTTTGACTAAAGAATGGGGCGTAACTAATGCAAGCATGGGGCATAAAGTTAGAAGGGTAGCTTAGAGTCTGACAATCATAGGAAACAGAGCTTCAACTTGATTCTAGATTGTGGGGACCAGGGAAGGTGTTTGGGCAGAAGAAAGATTTGATCAGAAACAGATGTTTGTGGTTAAAGATGCCAAGCTACACAAATACCATCTGTTTTCTTGCAGTTTTGGATAACATGGCAATATGTAGAGATCATGTTGGCTGTAATTGGAACAGAACACATGGTAGACACGCTCTTTTTTTTTTTTTACTGTTCCCCTGAACATTTGTAAACTCTAAAATTGCCACACCCATTTTGTATGAAACTGATCTCATTTGTTCCTTACCACACAGGAGCCAATAAAACTTTATCCCAACGTACAGATGAAGGGAAGCGCTCTCAAGGAGGTTGGGTGATTTGTCTTATGGTCACATAGACAGTTAGTAACTACATGAACAATGGAATCTCCTCCCTCCAGAACCAGGAAATTTCCCATTGTATGACAACCCACCCCCCACACCCGGCATACACACACAGTTCTTATTGTACCATTAACCGTAACCCTGTAAAATACTATGGGTCCTTTTATGTGTAAAACACTGTAATAAGTAAAGGAGAGAGCTCTTGTTGCAGAAATAGGAAAGGATTTTCTGGGAAACTGACATTTCAAAAAATACAGCTGGATTTTTTTGTATATTCAGAGAAGAATTAAGAAAAATCAATTTAGAGTAAGGAATATGTCATGTCATCTAGAAAATTAAAGCTATTTTCTAAGAGGAGGAGCAAAATTAAGGGAGTGTTATATTCATCCTTAAAAATATAGAATGCAAAGTAAATACCCCTTCCCTCTGATCACCCCTCAGGGTATTTTCAAAACACTTGACCCTCCAAATAACCACACAGGAAAGGCATGGTAGGTATTATTATGCCTCCTTTGGTAAATAAGAATATCAAGGCTAATTAACTTGCCCCAGACCATGCTAGTAAATAATTGTGCTGGTACAGGGAACTCTATTCAAGACTCTGTAATAACCTATTTGGGGAAAGAATCTGAAAAAGAACAGATATGTGTATAACTGATTCACTTTGCTGTATACCTAAAACTAATCAGATCAGATCAGATCAGTAGCTCAGTCGTGTCCGACTCTTTGTGACCCCATGAATCGAAGCAGTTCACTGAGACTCACGTCCATCGAGTCAGTGATGCCATCCAGCCATCTCATCCTCTGTCATTCCCTTCTCCTCCTGCCCCCAATCCTTCCCAGCATCAGGGTCTTTTCCAATGAATCAACTCTTCGCATGAGGTGGCCAAAGTACTGGAGTTTCAGCTTTAGCATCCTTCCTTCCAAAGAAATCCCAGGGCTGATCTCCTTCAGAATGGACTGGTTGGATCTCCTTGCAGTCCAAGGGACTCTCAAGAGTCTTCTCCAACACCACAGTTCAAAAGCATCAATTCTCCGGTGCTCAGCCTTCTTCACAGTCCAACTCTCACATCCATACATGACCACAGGAAAAACCTTAGCTTTGACTAGACGAACCTTTGTTGGCAAAGTAATGTCTCTGCTTTTGAATATGCTATCTAGGTTGGTCATAACTTTCCTTCCAAGGAGTAAGCGTCTTTTAATTTCATGGCTGCAGTCACCATCTGTAGTGATTCTGGAGCCCAGAAAAATAAAGTCTGACACTGTTTCCACTGTTTCCCCATCTATTTCCCATGAAGTGGTGGGACCGGATGCCATGATCTTCATTTTCTGAATGTTGAGCTTTAAGCCAACTTTTTCACTCTCCACTTTCACTTTCATCAAGAGGCTTTTGAGTTTCTCTTCCCTAATACAGCATTGTAAATTTATATATTGCTATATAAAATAAAAACTGAAAAAAAAATAATTGTGCTGGTAGTTTGGGTGGCTCTTAATTCAAAGCCACTTTCACTGTCCTTAGATCTGACTCATAATTAAGGATGATTTGAGATGATTAAATAATAAAGTGTTATAGACTATACATTCAGTTTGGGAAATATTTATTCCAGTGGTCCTGTATGGTCATCAACAACATCTTTTAGGTTTTACAGGGACAGTTCTTTGTTTGGCCTTTGGGAAGTGCTATCTCAGTCAGAATCAGAGAAGGCAATGGCACCCCACTTCAGTACTCTTGCCTGGAAAATACCATGGTTGGAGGAGCCTGGTAGGCTGCAGTCCATGAGGTCGCTAAGAGTCAGACATGACTGAGCGACTTCACTTTCACTTTTCACTTTCATGCATTGGAGAAGGAAATGGCAACCCACTCCAGTGTTCTTGCCTGGAGAATCCCAGAGACAGAGGAGTCTGGTAGGAGGCCATTTATGGGGTCGCACAGAGTCAGACACGACTGAAGCGTCTTAGCAGCAGCAGCAGCAGCAGCATCTCAGTCAGAATAGAATGCTTGGGAGCAACATTACCATTTGTATTCCTAACTGTTTAAATGCTTTGAAACTTTCAGGGTCAGTGATGAGAACCTCCTGAGGGTCCAGTCATTCATATCTATCCTTTAAACAGAGAGGCACGGCTAAAGTGACTTACAAAGGGGCCAGCTAATCCATAAATGCTTTGAGAGGTTTGATACTAAATTCAGTGGGGGATGTGAGCAATCCTTTGGCACAGTGCACCAGAGCTGGAGGAGGAGAGGGAAAAAGAGATGAAAGGAGGTAGACATGGGCTCTCCTTCCAGCCTTCGAGGAAGAATATCATGTTCTGGTGCAGAGCACAGTCCAACCTCAGCCTCAGAGTTTTAAAGTCATTACTGAAATTGTTACACCTTTTATTTATTTTTAATGTTGACAGTACTGCAGAAATACATTCTTACTCCAAAAACCTCAAACAGTGCAGAGGGAATGAACCTCTCCCTTGACTAGCACTCTAGTATCACACTCCTCCCTGGATGTAACCACACTCTTCAATTTTGGGTGTATCCATCCAGTTGTCTATAAATTTACTTTTATGTGTGTATTCAGAAATACATGGGTTTCTTTCGGTTGTGGTTTTTTATTTCTTTTTTTCTTTTTTGTAGCCCATTAAAGATATTAAGAAGTCAATTATCTTAGGACATGTGTAAATTAAAGAATTCACCCCATTAACCTGTTCTCTATGCCCCATAATTTATTCAAGAACTTGTCACTAGATGACAGCCCTTGGCCACTTGACAGGGCATTGATTTCCTATTCTTAATCATGCCCAAAGAAGCAGTCGGGTCTGCATTTCCAGTTGAACTCCTGACAAACTGATATTTGGAGGAAAGTGACAGATAATATACAAAAGAAAATTCTGTAAAGAAGCAAATATCACTTTTTTGCTTTTTTGCACTTTGTGCAAAGACCACAAAAAATGTGGTCTTCTGGCCTGAGGAAAAAGACACAGGCAGCAGAAGCAAATACCATTCATCTGTGGCAGGATGCTAAATTTCTAATTTTTACTGGCCAAGTATGGACTGTTATCCTGGGATAAAAAGAAAATATTTTTAAAGATGTGATTTTCACAATACAATATTGTAAAGTAATTAGCCTCTCATTAAAATAAATACATTTAATTTTAAAAAAAAATAAATAAAAGTCACACCTAACAAGGAATTCCCTGGCTATCCAGTGGTTAGAGCTCCATGCTTTCATTGCAGGGCCTGGTTAGGGAACTAAGATCCCATGTGTTGTGTGGTGCTGCCAAAACAACAATAACAAGACAAACAACAAAAAAAAGTCACACCAAACAAAATCTATCTGGACAATGGAAATCTCAGTTTTGTACTTGTGTGTTCCTCCCATAATTCAAGTAACATCAGTTAGAATAATAGAGTTCCCATGGCGTTTCTTCTTCAGAACTTTCAGATTACTTCCATTTGTAGTATGCTCTCCAGCAATTCAGCCCAGTCACTGTTCCCTTTCTTTGCGATTAACATTCATGGCTGTCATTCTGGCATATGAACTGATTGTGTCTTGATTCACGGTGCACGTGTGGGCAGCAGCAGACACAGAGAAAGCATCATAATTTTAGGCCATTGACAAAGGCCCAGCTACCAGAACAGACTGCTCCGAGGTCATCCACCTACATTGTACTTCAAGACACCCTGCCTCTCTGTCTGCTGTGAAACTGACCTGAGGTGTCTTCTTCAGTAATGAGCACAGGTTAAGTGAGAATGTGTAGTGTTGCCTTTCACTGATCCTTGAAGCTTGAGCAGTGACTTCAAATATGATAAAGTTCAGGACACTTAACTCTGAATTTTTTTGTGGAATCAGCCTCTTGTTGAATGATACCAGTGTAGTATGTGTTAGATATTGGCCTTTGAGGGGCCAGTTTGCGAAAACTTTCAATATGAGCCTCGAGCTAGCATGCTCTGGAGATGAATTTAGAAGAAATGTGGAATTTGGTGAGGCATGTCTAAACCTGATGTTGCATTTGCTAAAACATATTCATTTCTGATGATCTGTTGGGATTCACTGTAGTATTTTATTGTGTGCAGATTCACAAACTTCCAGCTGTCTCTAAAGGGGCGGGGGGAGGAAAATAAAGCTCTATTCTTTGTTGAATTGCTATGTTTCATTAGCCTTACAGGTCCCCAGACTTTTCCACCATGAGATTTTTCACATCATTAGAAACGTGAAAGTCTTTGGGATTTGGTATCCTGAATCCATTGGCAGTTAAGGTAGAAAATGAATCCTAGGAGTCAGATGGCCAAGGCCCCAGGAGCTGACTAGACTTACCTCACTTGCTGTTTGGAGTCAAGAGTAGTATATGATTCTTGCATAACGCCCTCAAGGCATTGGCATAACAAGCTTCTTATTTTGTCTCCAGTGGGAAGATGGCCCCAAAGGATAGCCTCAAAAGCCCCAGAAATGGGTTGCCACTCATTTTACTAATGAGGTTCAAGGATACTGAAAGATTTATTTAAGGCTACCCAGCTTCTAACAAAGTTAAAATTTTAATCCATGCCACCCATCTGCATGCCTTATGGTTATTGCATATCATCAAATTATAAAATCTCATTTTCTCCTTCTTCTGTATTGATGATGGGTGGGGAAAGCTAGAATGAGAGAAGAAGAGAAGGGGAGATGAAGAATGATAAATACATGACAAGACTACAGAACTATATAGGCATATTTTTTGTCTCACATTTTTGATCACTTTGAAATATCAGGAATCCAAGTGTCTTCATAAAGTCCCAAAATTAGATGGATCATCCAAGCCACTCTAACACACACACACACACACACACACACACACACACACACACACACAGCTTTTAAACATAAAGTATAGCAGCAGATTAGAAAAATGTTGGAATATTATCACCATATCTCAGAATTCATGGGTTTCCATTCTCGTGGCTACTATGAGGGATTCAGATCTTCATCCTCTCTCACTCAGACTATCTCATCAGACTCCTAGATGGTCTTCTTGCCTCTGGAAACTCTGTTGTTTGACCATCCTTTAAATCAGAGCCTAAAGTTTTGTGGTGATCGTCTCATTCCTCTCTTCAGTAGACATAACTCACTGACAATTCCTCTCTTCAGTATACATGATAAATTTCAGTAGATATGATCCCACCACTTACTAAATTAAGGACAAAACTTCCGATGTGGCTTTCTTGGCCCAAGCTACTTCTGTTGCTTTTCAGCCTTTTTACTTCTTACTTTTCAGGTAATATAAATTTGGGCCCCCAAACAAGGACCATGCTTTGGTGACATGGTGGCTTTACTAGTATTAATCCTTCTGCCCACTAGCTCATCATCATTGTACTCTTTACCTCCATTTACCGAACTTTTGCCCATCCTTAAAAACTTGGCACAAATGTAGACTATGGTATTTACCTCCATAATCATTCCGTTACAGTACCTTTATAACACCCAAGGATCCATGCTGACTTAAGTTATAGTTCAGGTCAGTTCAGTTCAGTTGCTCAGTCGTGTCCGAATCTTTGCGACCCCATGAATCACAGCACGCCAGGCCTCCCTGTCCAACACCAACTCCCGGAGTTCACTGAGACTCAAGTCCATTGAGTCAGTGATGCCATCCAGCCATCTCATCCTCGGTCATCCCCTTATTCTCTGGCCCCCAATCCCTCCCAGCATCAGGTGTTTTCCAATGAGTCAACTCTTCACATGAGGTGGCCAAAGTATTGGAGTTTCAGCTTCAGCACCAGTTCTTCCAATAAACACCCAGGACTGATCTCTTTTAGGATGGACTGGTTGGATCTCCTTGCAGTCCAAGGGACTCTCAACAGTCTTCTCCAACACCACAGTTCAA
This sequence comes from Bos indicus, assembly GCF_029378745.1. Lineage (NCBI taxonomy): Eukaryota > Metazoa > Chordata > Mammalia > Artiodactyla > Bovidae > Bos > Bos indicus. The sequence goes on from NC_091787.1 coordinate 12,798,877, forward strand.
AAGCATCAATTCTTCGGCACTCAGCTTTCTTCACAGTCGAACTCTCACATCCATACATGACCACTGGAAAAACCATAGCCTATTGATGGGTATTTCTTACCGATTCTATTAGAAATTCTGTTGGATTCTCATTTTTCTTGGCATTCCTTTGAGACCTTATCATTTGCCTTTATAGAGGTTAGCTGGAAGCATGAATGATTCAGCAATTGTACATGGAGAGAGGAAGAAATCCAGCAGAAATTTTAGTTATAAATAAAAGAACAAGAGTTTCCCATACTAAAATTTCAATTAATCCAGTACCCTTAGCCTGTCCACATGTTACCAAGCTGAAAAAACTTTAGTTGCCCATATAAAAGTATCAGGACCCTCTCCCTCCTCCAAAACAAATGGAAAGAAATGGATAAAATGTTTAAACAAGAACATAAAGATGTTACTTTTAGTTTACCTTTCAACATCATGGACAGGTCATTTATATCTAGAGATTATTTGCTGACTTTTATATGAAATTAAATTTTTTCACTAAGACTTAGGGAGGAAAAAATGTAAGGTTCTACACTTGGGTTCAAAAATCAAAGTTTAGGAGATCTGATGTATCAATGAGCTCAATATGAGTCATTAATATCACTCAGTCGTATCTGACTCTTTGTGACCCCATGGACTGTAGCCCACCAGGCTCCTCCATCCATGGGATTTTCTAGGCAAGAATACTGGAGTGGGTTGCCATTTCCTTCTCCAGGGGAACTTCCCTACCCGGGGATCGAACCTGGGTCTCCCGCATTGCGGGCAGATGCTTTACTGTTTGAGCCTAAGATCATGGTATCTGGTCCTATCACTTCATGACAAATAGATGGGGAAACAGTGGAAACAATGTCAGACTTTATTTTGGGGGGCTCCAAAATCACTGCAGATGGTGACTGCAGCCATGAAATTAAAAGACATTTACTCCTTGGAAAGAAAGTTATGACCAACCTAGACGGCATATTAAAAAGCAGAGATATTACTTTGCCAACAAAGGTCCGCCTAGTCAAGACTATGGTTTTTCCAGTGGTCATGTGTGGATGTGAGAGTTGGACTGTGAAGAAAGCTGATCGCCAAAGAATTGATGCTTTTGAACTGTGGTGTTGGAGAAGACTCTTGAGAGTCCCTTGGACTGCAAGGAGATCCAACCAGTCCATTCCAAAGGAGATCAGTCCTGGGTGTTCATTGGAAGGACTGGTGCTAAAGCTGAAACTCCAATACTTTGGCTACCTCATGCGAAGAGTTGACTCATTGGAAAAGACCATGATGCTGGGAGGGATTGGGGGCCGGAGGAGAAGGGGATGACAGAGGGTGAGATGGCTGGATGGCATCACCGACTCGATGGACATGAGTTTGAGTAAACTCCGGGAGTTGATGATGGACAGGGAGGTCTGGTGTGCTGTAATTCATGGGGTTGCAAAGAGTCGGACACGACTGAGCGACTGAACTGAACTGAGCATGAGTCACTACTATTTTCTATAGCATATATGATCCCAGACAATGGGAAAAGAAATGCAGTCAGTATCCAGAACAAAAGAGGCGATAGTAAATCCCCTTCCACATGGATCCAGCCACACTATTCACTCTGAGATTACAGTTAAGATGAAACATGATTGCTTCAATCCTAAGAAGTAATACTGGGGCCAGCGGATGACATTTTAACTCAAATTCAGGGAGAATTCCCTGGAAATTAGAACCATATAATGATAAAATGAGTACCTCTTGCTAATATTTGCTGTTAAGGATAGAGCAGACTCTGATTCCTTATTCCATTCAGCTTTCCCACCTATCAAACCCATTTTACCAATAAGAATATTTAGATACAAAGAGACTAAGTAATTATTTGATGAGTGAGTGGCAGAGCAGGTAGTTACCGCAATGCATTTGACTTTAAAGCCCAGGTTCTTTTTATTTTTTAAGTTTTTTTTTTTTTTTTAATGTAGAACATTTTAAAATATTTATTGAATTTATAACCATATTGCCTCTCTTTTATGTTTTGGGTTTGGGGCTGCAAGGCATGATGGATCTTATCTCCCCAACCAGGAATAGAACCCATACCCCCTGCATTGGAAGGCAAAGTCTTAACCACTAGACAGCCAGGGAAACCAAAGCCCAGGTTCTCAACCAAGATACTGATACCCATTTTGGTAATTAAAGGTAGAGAAGGGGGAAGGATGGGGAGATGATGGCCTGAGAAAGTTGTAGATGGAATGCAGTGCAAACAAAGAGAAGGGGCTTATAGAAGATGTCTTAGAAATTGTTTCCAACCTCCAGACTCAGGGGAGATTTAATCTGCCTCCTCCAAAAGATGTACTCTTTTAAAGGTAAAGGTCAAGGATGAGTGAGTGGCATGCTACAGCAGAAAAGAGCTTGTAGTCAGTGAGTTTCCCTTAAGTTCTACTTAGTCCCAGTGTTAAGAAGCTACATAATACCTACAAAAGAGCTAGTGAACAAAGAGATACTAGAGAACTGTAGGAAATGCTTCCTCACTGAGATGATAAGTGAGGAAAAGAGATGGCATAACAAGAAGTAGCGAGCTGGCAGCCACTGGGCCAAATCAGGAATTAGACCCAGTTTGTTTTTTAGCTTTTAGTTGACTTTTACTCTGCTAATTTGGGTTGTGTTTTGTGTCTGTTTTTGCTTTTCAAATCATCAGTTGCCATGTATTCTTGCCTGGGAAATCCCATGGATAGAGAAGCCTGGCAGGCTATAGTCCATGGGGTCACAGAGTCCAACATGACTGAGCAACTGAGCACAGCACACACATTTTAAAACCAGAATGTTTACCTACATGCTTTGCTTGAAAAGTCAAAGGCACAGCCAGACCTGAATCCTTGTTTCCAGAAGGTTCCTACCATACATTCAGGTCTTATACCTTGTCTGTTTCACTCAGTATATTGTCCAGCTCATGTAGTCATTTGAGCATGGACCCACACTTTACTCTAACTTTAAGAGTACTTTTTAAGTTGTTGGAGTTCACTATGTGAATAAAGCATCATTTTGTTTCTGAAACCGTTTTGCACAAAGAAGCATTAAAGAAAAAAACTTTAAGTAAATCTGAAGAACAGCAACAACAAAACAGTTCAAAGCTTAGGCCTTCCATATCAAATTATAGCTTGTGATCAAATTATAGCTTGAATTACAGATGTCTGCTAAACACATGTCAAGAGTGGACACAGGGATTTCCCTGTTGGTGCAGTGACTAAGGCTGTATTTTCCCAATGCAGGGGCCCAGGTTTGATCCCTGGTCAGGGAACTAGATCCCACATGCTGCAACTAAATACAGTAAATAAAAATAAAAGTTTAAAAAAAGAGTGGACACATATACCACTGTAAACCATGTACTGTCACATGGACCCCTGCTTACCATGGTTAATATTCCTTTATGTTTGCTTTTACAAAGAAGGGACACCCTTAAGCATTGCCTTTATGAAAATGAATTTTAAATTTGTGTTGATTTTGCAGAATACAAGTTTGGTAGAACGTAGTTTATCAACAGAGGACTAGGTGAGAACAATTTTTAAATGCACACTAATAAAATTTTAACTGCTAAAAAAGAAAATGTATCTTAACACACTTATCTCAGGTTCAGGGATTTTAAAGTTAACCTTCTAACTTTTTTAAAAAGCTATGATTTAATAGACATTTTCTGGGATAGGGCTCCCTGCTGATGTAATAAATCTCTGCTTTGTTTCCTTGTAAATTTTCTTTCTGACATAGATGGCAGTGTCAATGTCATTTTTAAAGTAAATTTCAGAAAATGCTTTCTCTTGAAAGGCCTATAAGAAAAAGTATACTCTTGGGACCACTATAGTTATTGTCTATTTGAGACTTGAACATTTATCTAGACGTAAAGGAAAAATTATTACTCCTAGTAGATATCTAGTGATTTTTTTTTTTTGTTATAAACCCAAGAAAAATCTAACAGACTTTATCTAAACTCAGTCAAACTAATTGCATCCATTTCACATAAGGAAAGGATTCTCAGTCTAATGCACCAGTGGACAACACAATGAAATATACTCCAGACATGCTAGTTTGGCCAAGGTCTAAGGGAAAAAAGAGACAGGTCTCCCCAAGCAGCAGGTTGGCAAAAGGCTGAGCGATAGGGACAATTTATGACAAATACAAATCCAGAGGAACAGCCCCACTGAACAGCCTTTCCAAGGTGCATTGTATGAAAGGGGTATTTTTTAAGCCAGGGTATTGAAAGGTGTTATTGCAACAATTTAAAAAGCTATGATCATATATGTATGGGAAACAATGAGTTAATGAAGTCAAGCATTTTCTTTTATTACAGGATTCTCTGAGTTCTTATAGTTATTGTGTTACTATGAATGGTGAATTCTAAGGAAAGATATGTGGCATACAGTATCCAGTTTGGATAGAACATCTCTTTGCATAAGTACTCCATAAACTATACCTTGTCTATTTCTAACTGACCAGGGGTCTTGACCTCCTCAATCAATAGAAACTGACTAGAGGCCAGACAAGAAATTCAGGCAAGGTTTAACTGGGGCCCCTGCTGTAGCAAGGAGGAGCGAGAACAAACAACAGGTTCCCTTGCGTGTTCATTCTCAGAGGGGGTCAAGCTTCCTCCTTGTATGGGGTGAGGGTAGGGGTGTGTCCAGGGGTCGAGCCAAAGGGGTGGCTTAAATGGTTTGCCTACCCTTTATGTAGTATTGTATGCAGAGGACATGTACAATACCCTGCTTTTGCTCCCTGTTCTTCAAAAGTGGCAGTGGGGATTTGGGGTCTCTGTGTATCTTTTGTTCAGAATTTTCTCTAACTGTGCATGCAAGCAGTTATTTTTAGTCCCATACAATTTCTTGTATTTTGTTACTCAAGAAGAGGTGTGTCCAGGTGCAAGCATTCAGCACTGCAGCAAAGGGTCTCAGGTCCCAGACCTGTCTCATATTGACTAGGAATATGTCTAGCTGCAGGAGACAGGATACCAAGCTTCAGTAACAGTGACTTGTTTCTCTTACATGTAAAAGAAGTTTAGGAGCCAGGCCAGAATTGACAAGGCTCCATGTCTTATAGAGTCCTCAAACTCCCTCCTGTCCTCAGTCTTTCCCAGTATCAGGGTCTTTTTTCAATGAGTTGGCTCTGCGCATTAGATGGCCAAAGTATTAGAGATTCAGCATCAGCATCAGCCCTTCCAATGAATATTCAGGGTTTATTTCCTTTAGGACTGGCTAATTTGATCTCCTTGCTGTCCAAAGGACCCTCAAGTCTTCTCCAGCATGAGTGACAGATGATGAGATGGCTGGATGCCATCACTGACTCAGTGGACATGAGTGTGAGCAAACTCCAGGAGATAGGGAAGGACAGGGAGGCCTGGCATGATGCAGTCCACAAGGTTGCAAAGAGTTGGACACGATTTAGCAACTGAACAACAACTCCCTCCAGTGTTCTGTTCTGTCTTCTTTATTATTATCAAGGATTTCTGCTGCAACTCCACCCATTACATCTGTATTTCAAAAATAAGGTGAAAATGGGGATGATACACCACCTGTCATTTAAGGAGACTTTCTGAAAGTGCAGCCAACATTTACTTTTATTTCTCAATGGCAAAGATTTAGTCCTGACTGCCAGAGATATTAGAAATGTAGTCTTTTAGCCAAGGAGTTATATACATGAGTAAAAATAGAAATTCAGAGACATAAGGAGAATGAGTATTTTGTAGGCTGTTAGAATCTATGTCATGCCTCAAAAATCACTAAAATATATAAAATAATATATAACAAATATATTTGATTTAGATATATTTAAGGATTATTTGCAATGACTTTAATGTTTTTACTAGTATGAATTTTGTGAGCCTATAATCAAAAAGAAAGATTAAAAGTAGATGTAAGGTTGAACTACATGCGAAAAATAAGTAAATGAAAAATAACCACATGGATTCATGGTATTGAGAAGCAGATCTCACTATTGTAAATATATGAGATAACTGCTCATATTCACCCTCGCTTCACCCTCATATTAAAATATCCTTTTGTCAAGACTTTTATGCATAAATGTGCCTAATTGTAATCGATATATCCATCCATGGCAAGGGAGGCATTGTCTAAATTCAGAAATTTTTCATACTGTCCAATAATAAAATTAGCTCTGACTCAGCTAAGGAATCACACATGCTTTGAAAGGGAGGAGGAGGAGTTATGGTTAATGTTTCCATCATTCAAAGTTATTCTCAAAATCATCCTAGTTGGCTCAGTTGTCTGTTCTGCTAAGTTCAAACCCACATAAAATATGCAGTACTTTTCAATAGTTTCCAAACATCCTGGTGTTACAGTTAGTTTTATATGATTTTAATGATTCAAAAAATTAGAAAAAACTGTTGCAATTTACTGACTGCTAGATATCATTAAGTGGTCTATATATATTATGCCCCTTTACCCTCATAGCAGTTTATCTCCATTTTTCAAAGGGAAACTGAGGTACAGGGAGGTTGAACAACCTGACCAATGTCTGCATCAAGTAACCAGTAGGTGCAAGTTTTTGGTCTTAGTTTTTAAATTCTGTGCTGTATTTTTCCAACTTAGAAAGAAATTATTCATCCTTTCAGAAATACTTATTATATCTATTTGAATTTGTTTCTTCAAGGGCATCTCAATATACCATGTTTAGGTGTAGTAGAACTACACGTATCTATTATTTATCATCAAGAATAATAAACTGACTCATTAAGCTATGGTATAAATGTACCATGGTATTTACACAACACGTACAGGAATACTATTCTAAATATTCTTGATCCTATAAAATTGAAAATAATTTGATCATAAAAAATAAATTTCACCAGACCATCATTACAGTATAGAGTTTTCAAAATAAATGGTTCCATTTTCACCATGGAGTCTTTGAGACTTGATCACTATGGGTAAACTTTAAACCATTTTAAGAAAAGGGATTGAATGCTAGTTTCAGCTGATTATATAAAAAAGTGATGATGGATAAGTAGTCTTTTAAAAATCAACATCTGTTCCCTATGTATCCTCTAGTCATATTTGCTTAGTTTACAATTCAAGCAAAATCTGGGCTGTTTTTAGCAAAGCTAACACATGAATGGAGGAAGACGCTGAATACCATTCTGATTTTGCATATTTACTTCCCTGTCCCAGGAGTCTTTATTACTGGTGATGATTCAAGTATCATTGCAGAACAAAGATAAGACCAACGGCTACATTTTTCCATCTACGGATACTTCCTATTATAAGTGCAGTGCACAACTGGGGGTTGAGTGTAAGACAGACCTAAAATCCTGCCTGTGTATAGGTGTTGTTGACTTCATCTCTTTAAATACTAGAAAAATTGTCATATGAGATGATATTAACTTATAAGAAGCAAAACACAGATATTTGTTGTGCAGCAAAATATAAAGAGACATAATAAAATACTTTTACATTCTTCCCATATTCTAAGGTAGTAAAAGACACAATTTTCTATTAATTTTTATCAGCATATAGTTGATTTACAATGTTGAATTAATTTCTACTCTATGGCAGAGTGAATATCTCCACTCTTGTAGATTCTGTTCCCATGTAAGTTATTACAGAGTGTTCTCTGTAATAGAGTTCTCTGTGCTATACAGTAGTCCTATTAGTTATCTACTTTATATATAGTAGGGTGTAGTTGTTGTTGTTCAGGCAGTAAGCCATGTCCAGCTCTTTGCAACCCCATGAACTGCAGCGTGCTGGCTCCCCTGTCCCTTCACTGTCTCCCAGAGTTTGCTCAAATTCACGTCCACTGAATTGGTATAAGTCAATCCCAATCTCCCAGTTCATTCGTCCCCCACTTTCCTTCTTGGTAACCATAAATTTGTTCTCTACATATGTGATTCTGTTTCTCTTCTGTAAATAGGTTCATTTGTACCGTTATTTTAGATTCCACATATAAGCAATATCATATGATATTTATCTTTCTCTGTCTGACTTCACTCATTGTGACAATCTCTAGGTCCATCCATTTCCCTGCAAATGACATTATTTCATCCTCTTTTATATCTGGGTAAATAGTCCATTCTGTAATATGTACTATATCTTCTTTATTCTTTTCTCATCAGTGGACATTTAGGTTGCTTCCATGTCCTGGCTATTATAAATAGAAGCACAAACTTTTGATGTAAATTCATCTTGATTTGTTCAAAGAAGCTCTTTCTTTCACTCACTGTGTGAACTTTGTTGATTGACTTCTTGTTTCCTCAGTTTCTTCATATATAAAATGAGATGATAAGATACTTGCTCATGGGGGTTTTCTAAGAAGTAAGACAGTTAACGTGGGTAAAATTATTTGTAAGTGATCAATAAATGTTAGCTATTCTTGTTAATATTAATAATAGGTGTAGTGATATTGTTCATTTGCTCAATCATGTCCAACTCTTTGTGAACCCATGGACTGCAGCATGCCAGGCTTCCCTGCCCTTCACCATCTCCCGGAGCTTGCTCAAACTCATGTCCATCGAGTTGGTGATGCCATCCAACCATCTCATCCTGTCATCCCTTCCTCCTCTCCCCTTCAATCTTTCCCAGCATCAGGGTCTCTTCTTGTGAGTCGGCTCTTTGCATCAGGTGGCCAAAGTATTGGAACTTGAGCTTTAGCATCAGTCCTTTCAGTGGATATTCAGGATCAATTTCCTTTAGGATTGACTGGCTTGATCTCCATGCAGTCTGAGGGACTCTCAAGAGTTTTCTCCAACACTGCACTTCACAAGCATCAATTCTTCAGTGCTCAGCCTTCTTTACGGTCCAACTGTCACACCCATACATGACTACTGAAAAAAAACAGTAGTTTTCTATATAGCTTTGACTATACAGACCTTTGTTGGCAAATAATGTCTCTGCTTTTTAATATTCTGTCTAGGTTTGTCATAGTTTTTCTTCCAAGAAGCAAGTGTCTTTTAATTTCATGGCTGCAGTCACCATCTGCAGTGATTTTAGAACCAAGAAAATAAAGTCTGTCACTGTTTTCATTGGTTCCCCATCTATTTGCCATGAAGTGATGGGACCGGTTGCCATGGTCTTAGTTTTTTGAATGTTGAGTTTTAAGCCAGCTTTTTCACTCTGCTCTTTCATCTTCATCAAGAGGCTCTTTAGTTCCTCTTCCTTTTCTGCTGTAAGGGTTGTGTCATCTGCATATCTGAGATTGTTGATGTTTCTCCTGGCAATCTTGATTCCAGCTTGTGGATGAGTCTTTATATAATTAGTTGCAGAATGAAAACCTTTTCCCCAGATGACTTTCCTTTTTTATAGTAGACATTCACTTCTCAAAGTGACCAACACTATCAGTACCACCTGGGAACTTGCTAGAACTGAGGAATAAGTTCAGTTCCCCACGGAACTGAACTTGGGAACTGAACTGAACTGTCTACAAAATCCCTGTAGACACACTGAAGTTTTAAAAAGTACTGATTTAGATGATTTGGTTCACTTAACAGCTGGAACATATGACAAAAACTCTAATTCAACTTCAGTTAACTTGCTCGGATCTTACTTACGCTGAATTTGTTGAAGAGTTGTAAAGAAAGTTCTTCCCTCACTAAGTCAAGGAATCACACTTTGAAAATGGCTTGTTATTAAAAGCTAGGTTTGTTTCATAAAAGAAATGTGGCAGCAAATGGAGAAGTCTGATAAAACTGAGAAAGCAATGAATTAGACACTACCTAATTGTACATTAACTGGAATGTGAGCTTGGTCTAGTCATTATAACTCTGAGCCTGTTTCTGCCTCTGAAAATTTCTCAAATCCCTTTCAATACAATGTTATGCCCTTGTGCAAGTATAACAGGCATCTTTTTTAAATCTTCAATTATATTCTTTGTACAGGATTTCAGATACAAGCACTACCATGTCCTTCTAGAGAGAATTTTTCATTTTTTAACAAAGACCGTGTAGTCATGGATACTGGCCAAGACTAGAATCCAGGTCTCTTGATTTATCATTCAGATCAATAAATTCCAATAAATTTATTCTTACCAATAAATTCTTTAGGAAATTATATGCAAATGAAAACAGTGCCCATAATTTGGGATTATGAGCAGCCAATCTAAATTGTTTCAATTGCCCATGTTTTATCAATTTTTCATATACTCTGAATTATTCAGCAAATATTCAGTACTTTGAATTGATAATGTAAAGTATTTTCAAGAAATTACTTTCACTGCCTTATACAGTGTATTTTAAAGTTCATAAGAAAGCAAATCCAAAGAGTTCTCATCACAAGGAAAAAAAAATTTTTTAATCTTTACAAGATGATGGATGTTAACTAAACTTATTGTAGTAATCATTTCACAATGTATGTAAGTCAAGTTATTAGGCCAGACATCTTAAACTTATACAGTGCTATATAATGATTACATCTCAGTAAAACTAGAAAAAAATGAACAGAGATGGACAAATAATAAATAAATAAAAGAAATTTAACATGCTTAAAAACATTTTCAAGAAATTAGATGAAAATAAAAAAAGTTTATACTTGGTAGTATTACTAAAAACAATGCATGTGAAGTTGTACACATTCTGGTTTATGTATTGACAAGAATTACATGGTAATTTTTATTTTGTTTTCTCCTGATCTCTCATAAAAAATGAATATGTTCTGTTGTTGATTATTTTAGGCCATTATTATACTTGTTTTTTGTGTATTCAGATTAATTTATCAATTTATTTTCATATTTTTTTTCCTTTTTACTCCTTGAGGTTTTCATCTTTTTTTTCCTTACAACTTCTTAAATGAAATACTAAGATGTTTATTTCTTTGCTTCTATTAATATGGGGCTTCCCTGAATATAATGAAATATTTTATGACTAAAAAGTAATTTACTACAAAGGTTTGGTCTCATCCTCTGAGTTTTTATTTATATTTTTATATCTCAGTATCTCCCTCACAACCAAATCAATATTTGGGGAAGTAGTTTTAAATGTTTATAGAGTTAAAAATGTGAAGTTCTTTTTATTGTGATGTTCTACTTTTATTAGACTAAATTTAAAGGCAGATTCTTTTGTGACATGTAGTTTGACACCCTTCTAAATTTTAGAAATTAAAAGTAAATCCAACATTTTGAAGCATTTTTTAAATTTCAGTGCCAAAAAGGTGTAAGTAACTTGGAAAAAAATATATATTTCTAAGTTCCAACATTATAAAGAATTGCCTTTTCTGTAGAATGTAAATGCTTTTTTAGTTTGAAGAGAATACTCTTTGTACCTCGACTGTTTGTTTGTATAAAAACTTAATCAATGTGTGTGTCTGTTAGAAAGCAGATTCTTTATCTTCAGAGAACATGTCTGGTTCACCAGTATATTCTTTTTCATCTCCTTTATGCTAAGCTCAATAGAAAATTGGTATTTATGAAATTAGATTAAGTTGAAAGGAGAAGGGATAATGGGTGGAATTATGTTGCCTCAAAACCCATAAAACACTTAAGTGTAAAAGTAATCTTCCTGATCTTTGTTTCCATCCTTTCCATATTTCATAAAGGACTAGAACTAAATTGAAAAGAAGAGTTTAAAAAAATACAAAGAAAGGATCCTACCTGATTTTCTCAAAGTTCTGATAAAGGCTCTCATTGGTAGAGAAAGTAAGAAATACATTACTCTCTGTTTTCTAGAATTTTAAAGATTTTTGTACATGTAGCTTCTCAGGGGAGGGGGATATATATTTTATTTAAGATATGAGTCAGGTGAAATCTAAAAATATCCAATTAAGGTAAATTCATTCTTCTCTTTAGAATTATGAAATTTACATAAAGACATAAAAATAGGCATTTCTTCATTTAGACCTTCATTCATTAAATACTTGCTAAGCCCCTTCTGTGTGTCAGGCAGGCTTCTCAACACAAGGGATGGAGCACTAAATAATTGCAACAAAATCCCTTCCCTCTTGGGGCTTATAGGTGGTAACATAAGCAGAAAGGAATGACAAGGAGCGTGAAAGCCCAGCATCACGTTTTACCCATGAAAGTACAAGTGAGAAAAAACAATTTAAGAGGAAGAAGGAGTGCTAATCACTAACAATAGTATGATAAACTAGTAGTAGAAGTTCCCCAGACAACAGAGTTCTGAGAAGAAATGATCAGTAGGGTCAGAGTACAGCAAATAAGGAAACAACTGGGGATGTAAGAAAATGGAAATGAATTCTTTCTTCGGTTCACATGCTTTCATTCAGAGTGTTGGTTTGGGGTGTTCTTAATATCAACCTAAATTATTGTTGTTCCCTAAATCCTAAAATGGATAAAGTGGAAGGTATTTAACTGAATCCTGGGGAATAAGATGTGAGCTATTAATATTAAAATATGGTATAGTAGACAAACTAAAGATGCTATTCATATGCTTTTTAAGAGAAAGGTATTTCAGGAGAAAGGTTGAAAATAAAATTACCAATATAGAGATAAAGATATGCATATATGTATATAGAGATACACATCTGGAGAGAAAAATTATTTAAAATATCAATGCAACCTATGATAAAAGTCAGTTTAAAATATTTGAGACACAAGTACATTGTTTCTAGATAAAATAGAATGCTTTCAATATGAATCTTTAATAAACATTAGGTCAAGACATAAATAAATATAGTGAATATATAACTTTGTGTTCTTAGGATGGTAAATTCATATATAAATCAATATACACATAGAATGAATAAGGAGAAAGTGTGAGAAGGGAGTTGAATTATTTTTTTTTCATTGAGGTTTTTGATAGTTTTTGAGACATAATTGACTTAACATTATATTAGTTTCAGGTATACAACATGATGATTTAGTATTTGTATATTTTGAAAAATGATCATCACAACAAATCTGGTTAACATTCATTACCACACATACTTACACTTTCTTTTCTTGTGATGAGAATTTTTAAGATCTGCACTCCTGGCAACTTTCAAACATTCGTACAGTATTATTAACCATGGCCACTGTACTGTACATAATATCCCCAGGACTTATTTATTTTATAACTGGGAGTTTATACCTTTTGACCATCTTCACCTATTTCACCCATCCCTCACTCCCTACCTCTGATAACCACCAATCTGTTCTCTGACTCTATAAGCTCATTTTTTTGCTGCTTTTAAAAAATTCCACATAAAACTAAAATTTTGTCTTTCTCTGTCTGACTTATATATCACTTAACATAATGCCCTCCAGGTCCAAGGTTCATCCAAGTTGCCACAAATAACAAGATTTCCTTCTATTTTGTGGCTGAATAATGTCCCATTTTTTAACATATTCTATTGTGTGTGTGTATTCTTTATATATTCGTCCATTGATGGACACTTAGATTGTTTCCATGTCTTGACTATTGTAAATAATGGTACAGTGAACATATGGGTGCATAAATCTTGTCCAGTTACTGGTTTTGTTTCCTTTGGATTAATACCCAAAAGTGGAATTGCTGGATTTTATGGTGGCTATATTTTTAATTATTTGAAGAACCTTCATACCATTTTCCATTTTGGCTGCACCAATTTACATTCCCAGCAATAGTATGCAATCATTCCCCTTTCTTCACATCCTCACAAACACTTGTTATTTCTTGTCTTTTATATACTAACCATTCTCACATGTGTGAGATGATATCTCATTGTAGTTTTGGTTTGCATTTTCCTGATGATAAGTGATGTTGAGCATCACTAGTCATGTACCTGTTGGCCATCCATAAAGACTAGAGATATTTCTCAAAAGGGGCACATGTCAATGAAATTCCTGTGTAGGATTTTTAATAAGTATGTTGAATTTAATTGGCCCAGTTGAATCTCTTTCTTTCATGAACTTTCACACTCTTCCCATATTATAAAGATCTAACTTAAAAAGGCCAACAATGTCCTGATAACTGTTAGGAGAATTTAATACAGTTTTATCAATTCTACATACTTTCTGTGTTTCATTAACAATAAACTTCTATAGCCTATGTTGTCCTTGTTCAGTTGCTTAATCATGTCCAACTCTCTGCGACCCCACAGACTATAGCACAACAGGTTTCCCTGTCCTTCACTATCTCCTGAAGTTTGCTAAAATTCATGTCCATTGAGTCTGTGATGCCATCCAGCCATCTCGTCCTCTGTTGTTCCCTTCTCCTCCTGCCTTTAATCTTTCTCAGCATTAAGGTCTTTTCCAGTGAGTTGGCTCTTCACATCGGATGGCCAAAGTATTGGGGCTTCAACTGAAGCATCAGTCCTTCCAATGAATATTCAAGACTCATTTACTTTAGGATTGACTGGTTTGATCTCCCTGCAGTACAAGGGACTCTCAAGACTCTCAAGAGTCCCTTCTTCTCCAGCACCACAGTTCGAAAGCATCAATCCTTTGGCACTCAGCCTTCTTTATGGTCCAACTGTCACATCCATACATGACTACTAGAGAAACCATAGCTTTTACTACATGGACCTTTGTCAGCAAAGTGATATCTCTGCTTTTTAATATGCTGTCTAGATTTGTCATATCTTTTCTTCCAAGGAGCAAGCATCTTCTAATTTCATAAACAGTATGAAAAGGCAAAGAGATATGAAACTGGAATATGAGCCCCCCAGGTTGGTAGGTATCCAATATGCTACTGGGGAAGAGTGGAGAAATAGTTCCAGAAAGAATGAAGAAGTTGAGCCAAAGCAGAAATGATGCCCAGCTGTGGACATGTCTGGTGGTAAAAGTCCAGTGCTGTAAAAAGCAATACTGCATAGGAACCTGGAATGTTAGTTCTATGAATCAAGGTAAATCGGATGTGGTCAAACAGGAGGTGGCAAGAGTGAACATCAACATTTTAGGAATCAGTGAACTAAAATGGGCAGGAATCAGAGAATTTAATTTAGATGATAATTATCTACTGCTGTAGGCAAGAATCCCTTAGAAGAAATGGAGTAGCCCTCATAGTGAGCAAAAGAGTCCGAAATGTAGTACTTGGATGCAATCTCAAAAATGACAGAATGATCTCGATTTGTTTCCAATACAAACCATTCAACATCACAGTAATCCAAGTATATAACCTATGCTACTGTCCTTAACACTGCTTTGTACTGAATCTTTTGTCATTTGCGAATTATTTGCAACCACACTGCAAGCTCTTGAAAAGCCATGTGGAGGCTGTGTGCTTTCTACTTCTCTTACATTTCACCGTAGAGCACAGAGTTGACCCTAATGCCCACTTGATTATTGATCTTATGAAATGCATGCAGTGTGAGGACTGAGCAGTCAGTGATTTGTGAAGGCTTAAGTGGATTGTTTCCTGGTTATTCTTGAGAGCACATTTTATTTTATGTATAAGTCTCTTTGTTGACAACACCTGGAAAATTCTTAGTCATAACCTATAGGACAAAATATAAAGAAGCTAAAAACCTAGTAATTTCATTTGAAGACTGTTAAAATCATCTGGTCTCTTATTAAACAGTCACTTACATCTCTATGGTTTGAGAGCATTAAACAACACCATCTATTATGGTGCCCGTGTCCCTATGATGAGGGAACTTAGCAAGATATATTGAGCCCATAGGCATTTAAGCTTGCATTCATTCTTTGTCCTATGCACCAAAAAAAAAAAAAAAAGCATGTTTTAAAAACAGGCAGATGCCTAAATACTCAACTTGTATGGGCTCTATTTAGCCTGTAGGTGATTTGCAGAAGATATGACTCATATGCCACCTGGGTTCATAAGTAAAAACATGAAATCCCTTCCAAACTGCCTGTTGCCTTGCATTTGTGCCTAAGGAGTCATATCCACTATGAAACACGGGCCATTATTGTTTACAGGGAAGAATTATAAATCCAAAGTTTTTACCAATCTGTTCATTCTAAATCACTTTGGCCATTAGAGATTTCAAAAATATTTTCCTGTTTGGAAAACATGAAAAATGTAAGCTCTAGCATTTTCTCGTCACTCTTTTAAGGCTTAATACTGAATGTGTCAAAAGAATCCAGATAAGTGGAAGGAATTTTAAAGTTAATTGCTCCATTTTACAAATTGCATTGCTCAGATTCAAGAATAAAAGCCATTTCCTAGTTTTTGTCAGGTACTTCTTTCACTGTGTATCAGATGTCACTTCATTCATAAAATCTGCAAAGATTGAACAGACTTATTATACAGTTGTTTCTGGCAATGCCCTTCACTCTTGACTTTGCAAATCGAAATATGTTTTATTCATCCAGATGCCTTAAGTGTTTCGGACACGCTTCAGCATGTTCCACCTTGCTCACCATTGTCTTGGGAATGCCTACTAGAACATAAGTGATGAGTGTCCCTTGAATAAACCCTTGCCTTCCTATTAGAAGGAATAATTCCCATTATTATGGCTTTGAAATGGTCAAAATGATTATGAGTCATCATACATTCCCAAACATTCTTTAGTACTTGAGTAAAAAAAACAAGTACAGAAGGATTTTTAGGTTTGAGATGGAACTTTTTGATTAGCAGCTTCATTGTGAAATCCATTGAAAAATTACATAACTCAGTTTTACATCAAATATTTTTATTTAATCTTCAGATGAATTACTATTGTGAAAAACACTACCCCCTCCCTCCCCACATTAGACAAGAATTGCCTTCACTGCATGTAGACAAAGCAGGCTATAAGCAAGATAAACTCACATTAATATTTCACTTCCAAACCTCCATTCATAGTTCTTCAGGCAGATTGGGAAAGGAGTATGCCAAGGCTGTAAATTGTCACCCTGATTATTTAACTTATGTGCAGAGTACATCATGCGAAAGCCGGACAGGATGAGGCACAAGCTGGAATCAAGATTACAGGGAGAAATATCAATAACCTCAGATATGCAGATGACACCGCCCTTATGGCAGAAAAGGAAGAGGAACTAAAGAGCCTCTTGATGAAAGTGAAAGAGGAGAGTGGAAAAGCTGGCTTAAAACTCACCATTCAAAAAACTAACACCATGGCATTCAGTCCTATCACTTCATGGCAAATAGATGGGGAAACAATGGAAACAGTTACAGTTTATTTTCTTAGTAGATGGTAGATGCAGCCATGAAATTAAAAGATGCTTGCTCCTTGAAAGAAAAGCTATGACAAACCTAGACAGCATATTAGAAAGCAGAGACATTACTTTGCTGACAAAGGTCCATCTAGTAATAGCTATGGTTTTTCAAGTAGTCATGTATGGATGTGAGAGTTGGACCATAAAGCTGAGCACCAAAGAACTGATGCCTTTGAACTCAGGTTTTGGAGAAGACTCTTAAGAGTCCCTTGAACAGCAAGGAGATCAAATCACTCAACCCTAAAGGAAATCAGTACTGAATATTCATTGTAAGGACTGATGCTGAAGCTGAAGCTCCAATACTTTGGCCACCTGATGCAAAGAACTGACTCACAAGAAAAGACCCTGAGGCTGGGAAAGATTGAAGGCAGGAGGAGAAAGGGATGACAGAGGATGAGATGGTTGGATGGCATCACCAACTCGATGGACATGAGTTTGAGCAAGCTCCAGGAGTTGGTGAAGGACAGGGAAGCCTGGTGTGCTGCAGTCCATGGGGTCACAAAGAGTCAGACACGACTGAGCAACTGAACTGAACTGAATATTTCACTGTGTCCTAGGAAACTTAGTCAACATTAGTGGGTTTTTATTAGCAAATGAATCTTTTTTTCAGATTCACAACACACACACACACACACACGCGCGCGCGCACTCATATAAATGGACTTTATTCACAGATAAACTTGCTTGCTTATAGATTGATCAATGGGTAAAATAAGAGAACATCTCTTTATATTGCCTTTTTACATTATAACTATCTTTCTCTCCCAACATTGATTATAAAAGTTTTCAAACATACCGAAAAGTTGAAAGAATTTTACAGTAAATATCTTCCCTGGTGACTCAGCAGTGAAGAATCTGCCTGCCAGTGTAGGAGACATGGGTTCATGCAGTCGATGGAGTCCCAAAGAGTCGGACATGACTTAGCCACTAAACAACAACAACATCCCTAAACCCACCTCCTAGAATCAACAGTTAGTTTTGTGCTATATTTGCTATAGCACATATCTGCTCTTACATCCATCCAACAATTTGTCATGTTTTCTTGGTGGATTTTGAAGTTAGTTGCAGACATCCATACATGTTTTCCTAAATATTTCAGGAAGCATATCATTGTAACTCATTTTTATGTTGTTGTGGGTGTTTTTCTTTAACATTTTCCAAAAGGGAATCATTTCAGGTGATCTTAAGTATTATAAACTACTGAAAATTTTAGTCTAGTTTTTCTAGCTTCAGCAGAGATCCAATATTCTCTGTTCTCTTTTTGGCTTCATCCGCTACTCCCTTGAATCTGATGTTAATTGTCCTAACTCTGTGTTCCCATCTGTATTCCTTCCCCTTCACCATGCTGATTTCTTTAGCAACCATGAATCACAGTTCTTGAACCAAGATGCTCATAGCCACGTAGGTTATATGAGATCATTACTGGCAAGACAGTTGGCAGCCATATAATATTGCATGAAATATCCGTGAAAGACAGGGATAGTTGGCACAGTGTATGTGACACATGAATGGTGGTTAATCAACATTTATGGGTGGAAGGTTGGAAGGAGAGAGAGAGGAAGGGAAACCACGAGCTTAGATAGTAAGTGAAGATTCCTTGGAAGAGCTGACATTTGTTTGAATGACATTTCATAAAGAGAGTAGGCAAGGCCCATCTCAGTACAAAATTTTAAGCAAACCTTCAGCTGAACATAATCTCTATAGCACATTAAAAGTAATGAATCACTTGCTAAATTAAAAGTAGAGCTGGCCAATGCTTTCTTTGTGGCAGCGACTTGGTTGGAAAAAGCTTCCTGAAGACAACTAGCATCCAGGGCTGTCTTTAAAACTTAGATGATTTTGTAGGAGACTGTTTAAAACTTTTGAAAATCAGAAGCCACAGGGTAGAAATGAATGTGTGGTGAATTTAAGACATACAGACAATTGCTAAAGCAAAACAGAGAACTTTCAGTTACTGATCCCAATATTTTCTTAAAAAACAGTATTTTAACACTCCTCCCAAAGGGTAAAAACCATTTTTATTTGGAACAAAAATCTCCTTAAATCTAGGATATGAAAACTAAGGTGCCTTTCCAACATTGATTTATAATGATGCTCTGACAAACAGGCAAAACACTAGTCTGTTTCCTAAAGATGAGATGAGATTTATTGCTTTCGAGATGAAAAATTTTAAAGTAATCAAAAAAATTGGATTTTTAAATTGTATGTATATAATAAAAATCAAGTTCAAAATACAACATCCAGGACTTCCCTGGCTATCCAGTGAAGACTCTGAGCTTCCATTGCAGGGGGCATGGGTTCAATTCCTGGTTGGGGACCAAGATCCCACATGCTACACAGGGAGTGGCCGAAAAATAAATTTTAAAAAACTAATGCAAAAACATCCATGATGAACAAAAGATAAAAATTAAAACATAAGTAAAACATCCTTCTTAACTTTATAATTCCAAAAGATTTTGAAGTTACAAACTAGATCTAAGGAAACTGAACTAATATGTGCCATTTGTTCTTATTTATTTATTACTATTTTAAAATTACTCTTATTACTTAGTGGTGCCAGAGGCTTTCTTTGAGTAATTTGTAATTTCTGCTATTACTTGAGGTGCCTTTTGTTTTTTAACTTTGTCTAGGTCATGAAGAGACCTGGAGGGTAGCTAGACAAGCATAAGGAATGGCAGCACAGTCAGATTTTCCAGTTCAATTGGACACAAAGATTAAAATAATTTATCAGCTGACAAAGAACTTAATTATCCATAAGTCTTTCATCATATTTTACCCCATTGCTATCTGTCTGAAATCTTAGAATCTGTAACATGATCTGAACTTGCTTTGGACATTAATTAGTGTGGTCCCTAGTCAGTTCAGTGATCTAGATGTTAAAATGTTTATGTTTAAACAATTTATATGTCATAGAAATATGGCTATAAATATGTGTGCAAGGTAGAGGTTATGTAGTTCACACTGTGTACATCATAACTCTTATTGGTTGCCTACGAGCAAGAAGACTTCAAATTAATTCACTCAGTGATGCCCTAGTCATTTTATTAGACAGCAAGAAAGCACCAACGTTAAATTCATTGATTGGTTTTCAAGAGCTCTCATAAACTGGCATCCTTGTTTTGATATCACAATATTGCACAGCCAAATGGTGCTGTTCTTTAATCATACACATGAATACATTCACTGTAAGTATGCATTAGATCATCCCTTTCCTTCTCCACATATCCCTCTTTAGAGTGCTCTTACCTTTTTTTAAAATTTGTTTTTAATTGGAGTATGATTGCTTTACAATGTTGCTTTACTTTCTGCTGTACAACAATGTGAATCAGCCATATGTGTATATATATATCCCCTCCCTCCAGAACCTCAGTCGGACCTACCCCCATTCCACCCCTCTAGGTCATCAACTCTTTTTATTCTCATTGAATCAAGTCAAAGAACATTCAAAAGGAATAGTAAGAAGAACATTAGTAAGTAGTTGTTTGTTTGAGTGTGTGTTCTAGAATTAGACTGCCTAGACTTCTGTTTTTGCTCTTGCATTAACTACTTTTGAAAATTGCAACGTTACTTAACCTGCCTGAGTCTTTTCATTTGGAAAAAAGAAAGGAGATTGTATTTGCTTGTATTGTGTTGTATTTGCTTCATACAGTCTGTAGGATTTTTTAATCAAGGTAGAATTTATATAACATAAAATTAATCACTAACCATTTTAAAGTATACAATTCAGTGACATTTCATATATGCACAATATTAGTAATGATGACCTCTATCTAATTTCAAAAGGAAACCTTGTATGACTTACGTAGTCACTCCCCCTACCCCTACCCCCAGCCCCTGGCAACCACCAATCTTCTTTCTGTCACTATGGATTTATTTATTCTGGATATTTCATATGAATGAAATTATACAATGAGTGACCTTTTGTGTCTTCCTTTCTTCACTTAGCATAATATTTTTGACGTTTGTCCACATGGTACCATGTATCAGTGCTATATTACTTTTTATGGCTGAATAATAATCCATTTTATGGAAATACCACATTTGTTTATCCAGTCAACAGTTGCTAGACATCTGGGTTGTTTTTGCCCTTTGACTATTATAAATAATGCTTCTAAGAACATTTGTGTGCAAGTTTTGGTGTGGACATGTGTTTTCATTTCTCTGAATTGTTGAATCATATTGCAACCCTATGTTTAACCATTTGAAAAACCCCAGGACTGTTTTCCAGAGTGGTTATACTATTTTACATCCCACCAGCAATGTATAAAGATTCCAATTTCTTCGTGTCCTTGCCAACACTTGTTGTTTTCCATTTTATTTTGAATTTTTTTTAACTATGGCTTTCCTAATGGCCAGGAAGTAGTACCTTATTGTGATTTTGATTTGTTTTTCTCTAATAACGAATGAGGTTGAGGCTGCTTTTCATATGCTTGTTGATCTTGTACTATTTTAAAGTAGGAATTGAATGAGTAAATAATAGATAATACTTATATAAATAGCATATTAAAAAGCAAAGGCATCACTTTACTGACAAAAGTCCATAGAGGCAAAGCTGTGGTTTTGCCAGTAGTTATGTATGGATGTGAGAGTTGGACCATAAAGAAGGCTGGGCACAGAAGAATTGATGCTTTCAAATTGTGGTACTAGAGAAAACTCTTGAGAGTCCCTTGGACTGCAAGGAGATCAAACCAGTCAATCCTAAAGGAAATCAACCCTGAATATTCATTAGAAGAACTGATGCTGCTGAAGTATTGGAGCATACTTTGACCATCTGATGTGAAGAGCTGACTCATTGGAAAAGACCCTGATGCTGGGAAAGAGTGAAGGCAAAAGGAAAAGAGGGAAGCAGAGGATGAAATGGTTAGATAGCATCACTGACTCAGTGGACATGAATTTGAACAAACTCTGGGAGTTAGTAAGGGACAGAGAAGCCTGGTAGACTGCAGTCCCTGGGTTCACAAAGAGTGAAACATGACTTAGCGACTGAACAATAACTTGTACATACCACGTTGTACTAAGTTTTGTGTGTTGTTTATATATATTAAAACATACACATATACACAGACATATATATATATATATAATCACTGAATCTCAAAATAGGTATAGTATTATTATATGTAAAGTATCTAGAACAGTACTTTGCAGACAATAAATATGAGTTAGAAGGGAAAGACAGAACAAGCATAGGGAAGAATACCATATCTTCCTTTTCTTACTACACCACTGATTAACACTTAAGATTTACTACCCAAAGATATCAAAATTATTTCTCCTATTCTCTCTGTCATACAGGAATACACCAGAAGTAGGATAATTACTTGATTGCTTTTGGTCCATCAGCAGTGAGGATTTTGTTCTTCTGGTGGGTCAGAATGCTTTTAAGGTTTCATATTCTAGTGGCATTGATATTTTTAGCCAGTCAGGATCCAGAGATGAACTTCACTCATTTTAAATTCACTCACTCCCTTAAACTGCTATGGGGAAAATTTGCAACTTTATTTCTCATACCCAATTGTAATTTTGAGAAAGAGTAAAAATGTGACTATTATATTTTTTCTTTAGCGTCTGTATATGACTCAAAGATTTGGTGGCTCCATCTATCACAGCCCATTGATGGTAGCGAGAAATATAAGCTTTGCCATTAGCAGAGACATTTCAACCAACCAGCACAACCGGATGTTTTAGAAGTGTCTGATTCAACTCTGAGCAAACAGGTGCCAAGTATGTACCTAACATCAAAGGTCAGTCTAAAAGTATTTAGCAACAGACATGGCTTGGTTATTACTAACCAATCCGAAAAGATTCTGTCCTTGAACAGCTGTGTGACCATGACAGTGTAAGCCAGCCAGATGCATGCTTATCTAAAATCACTCTCTTCCATACTTAGATCCTGTTCTGTGAATTAGAGAGGCAGGAGTATGTTAGGAAGAATTCAACCCAGGCAGACTTTGTTTTGATTCATCCTTCTGGCATCAAGCAGTCTGGCCTTGGGCAAGGCTATTTGTTTACTGTAAAATGTATATAATATTTTGCAAGATCCTTGTAAAAAATGATGTAGATTAAAAGGATCCAGTGAAAGTGAAACAGGAGAGTGAAAAAGTTGGCTTAAAGCTCAACATTCAGAAAACAAAGATCATGGCATCTGGTCCCATCACTTCATGGCAAATAGATGGGGAAACAGTGGAAACAGTGGCTGACTTTATTTTTCTGGGCTCCAAAATCACTGTAGATGGTGATTGCAGCCATGAAATTAAAAGACGCTTACTCCTTGGAAGGAAAGTTATGACCAACCTAGACAGCATATTAAAAAGCAGAGACATTACTTTGTCAACAAAGGTCCATCTAGTCAAGGCTGTGGTTTTTCCAGTGGTCATGTATGGATGTGAGAGTTGGACTATAAAGAAAGCTGAGCGCCAAAGAGTTGATGCTTTTGAACTGTGGTGTTGGAGAAGACTCTTGAGAGTCCCTTGGACTGCAAGGAGATCCAACCAGTCCATCCTAAAGGAAATCAGTCCTGGGTGTTCATTGGAAGGACTGATGTTGAAGCTGAAACTCCAGTACTTTGGCCACCTGATGGGAAGAGCTGACTCATTGGAAAAGACCCTGATGCTGGGGAAGATTGAGGTCAGGAAGAGAAAGGGACAACAGAGGATGAGATGGTTGGATGTCATCACCAACTCAATGGACATGGGTTTGGGTGGACTCCGGGAGTTGGTGATGGACAAGGAGGCCTGGCATGCTGCAATTCATGGGGTTGCAAAGAGTTGGACACGACTGAGCGATTGTACTGAACTGAACTGAAAAGGATCCAGGACAGCACCTGAAACAGAGTTGGCACTCAGTACATTACAGCAGTAGTGATTGTCCCTGGGGTTACTGTGATTGATACCATCTGGCCTCAGGTGATCATTACAAGAGCTTCAGAAAGACTCTAAATCCTAGGCTTAAAAAATGAGAAGGACAAAATGTGCAGCCAAAAGAACTTGACACTCAGCAGTTGAAAAGAAAATCTATCTCCTCTAACTCATATTCAGACACAATGAGGAGAAAGCTGCTAAGGAGTTGTCTGGTGGTGGAAATTGCTCAGGGAGTCAGAGCTAAGCACTAAACTTAAATCAGAGGATCTCTGTTCAGGTATCAGCTCTTCATTCACTAGGTCTGTGACCTTGGGCAACACACTTAGTCACTTAACATAAAAGCCTGTTATCTCATTTATAAAATGGGACCAAAATAATGCCTGTGAAAGTTCATTGTAAGCTACAATGTATTGTACAAAAACTATTGTTATTAAATATATGAATACCTACATTTCTGCCTTTAACAATAAGCACGATATCAAAAGTATATGGTGATCCCTTTAAAAATTAAAAATAGAACTACCATACAACCAGCAATCCACTTCTGGGTGTATGTCCAAAGAAAATAAAAACACTAATTTAAAAATATGCATGCACCCCTGTATTCATAACAGCATTGTTTACAGTAACCAAGATATGGAAGCAACCAAAGTGCCTATCAGATGGGCATCAGTAGATTCATCTACTTAGATGAATGGATAAAGAAGATATACATATAATGGGATATTACTCACTTTTAAGTAAGAATGAAATCTTGACACTTGCAACAATATGGGTGGACCTAGAGAGTATTATCTTAAGTGAAATAAGTCAGACAGAGAAACATGAATAGTGTATGATTTCAGTTATATGTGGAATCTAAAATACAAAACAAATGAACAAGCATAACAAAACAGAAATGGAATTATAGATTCAGAGAACAAACAGGTGGTTGCCAGAGGGGAAGAAGGTGGGAGGAGGAAAGAAATAAGTGAA
Organism: Bos indicus; assembly: GCF_029378745.1. Classification (NCBI taxonomy): domain Eukaryota; kingdom Metazoa; phylum Chordata; class Mammalia; order Artiodactyla; family Bovidae; genus Bos; species Bos indicus. Next base: position 12,823,713 of record NC_091787.1, read on the forward strand.
GGAGATTAAAAGGTATAAACTTTCAGATGCAAAATAAATGCGTCATGATATGAAATATACAGTGTGAGGAATGCAGTCAGTAATTGTATAATATCTTTGTATGGTGACATTGTAACTAACTTACCTTGGTAATTGTTTTGAAATGTACAGAAATGTCAAACCATTGTGTTGCATAACAGAAACTAACATCGAGTTGTAGTTCAATTATGCCTCAGAAACAAACTCATAGAAAATGAGATCAGATTTGTGGTTACCAGAGGTGGGAGGGAGTAGAGAGGCGAAATCAGGGGAAGATGGTCAAAGCAGAGAAATTTTCCATTATAAAAGCTGTAAGTACTATATGATGTACAATCTTAGTCACTCAGTCATGTCTGACTCTTTGCGACCCGTGGACTATAGACTGCCAAGCTCCTCCATCCATGGGATTCTCCAGACAAGAATACTGGAGTAGGTTGCCATTTCCTTCTCCAAGGGATCGTCCCAACCAAGGGAGTGAACCCAGGTCTCCCGCATTGCAGGCAGACTCTTTACCATCTGAGCCACTAGGGAAGCCATGTAATGTACAACATGATAAATATAATTACCATATCCCAGGGATGGCGGAGCCTGGTGGGCTGCCGTCTATGAGGTCACAAAGAGTCAGACACGACCGGGGCGACTTAGTAGTAGTAGTATATTAAATATGAATGTTGTTAAAACTACTATATATATCCCTATATATAATAGTTTGCACCTGCTAATCCTAGACTCCCAATCCAACCCTCCCTCGCCCCTCACCCCCCTTGACAACCACAAGTCTGTCCTCTGTGACTGTGAGTCTGTTTCTGTTTTGTAAATAAGTTTACTTGTGTCAGATTTCAGATTCCACAAATAAATGATATCACATAATATTTGTCTTTCCCATCCATGTTGATACAAATAGCATAATTTTATTCTTTCCTATGACCGGCTAGTATTCCATTGTATATATAAACCACATCTACGTCATCCATCCGTCAGTGGACACTTAGGCTGTTTCCATGTCTTGGCTATTATAAATAGTGTGGAGGAGATAGAGTTTATCTAAGATATTTGAAACATTTCAAATATCATTTTAATTAATCCCTAGAAGTTATAGTCACATATGTTATTTTGTTCTTATAGTTCTTTGAACACTATTATTATTCATATTCAGAAGGTAAGAAAATTAAAGGCCAAATAAACGTAGTCTCCAATATTTCATAAGTCACTTGGTAGAGTAATTATGACTAAAATTTAGAAGGTTGTTTTCTTTCTATAATTATTATCTTTATTAATAACATTCAGTTTATGTCCTGTTGAATATATTTTATGAGTCAGGCCCTCAGCTAGACCCTAGGGATTCAATGTACAGAAAAAGAAGCTGTGGAGCTTATGAAAGAGAAGGAACTGTTAAATCTAATAACTACACAATTAAACATAAAATCCCCCCCAAAAAAATCCCATAAAAATCACAATTGCAGAAATGTCTTTGAAAAAAAATTATTTTGGTATTTGGGGAGCCTGCAGTGGGAGATTGATGTAGATGGGGAACCTGGAGAGATTTCCCAAGGAAGTGATAATGAGTTGAGATCTAAAGGATAATTTTTGTTGACTCAGCAAGACCAAACAGAGAAAGCTCATTTCAGACAGAGGAAAACAGTATGAAAAGCCTGTTTTGAAAAGAAACAAGGCCAGTGTTAGAGACTGAAAGAGGACCAAGGCACTGGAGTGCAAGGATGGTACAGAGAAAGGTCCAAAGTGAGGCTGGAGAGGTAGCCTAGGGTCACAAAGACTTTGTAATTATCCGTGTGACCAAGTGGAGCACGGCAGGGCTAAGACAGTGTGTGTTCTGTGTTCAAGATCACATGGACTTCTTTGTCCCCTTCCCATAGAGACCTAGCTGAGCTCTTAAGAACTGGAAGCACATCTCTAGAACCCTTGGAATATATCCCTGAGAAATTAAATCTTCCAATCCAGTGTTTCGTTTTGTTTTCTTCTTTTGGAACTTCTTCAGGTAATTATAATAAGGGGTTAAACTGATCAAGTCATTTTTTTTTTAAGTGAATGAATGTTTTAGTAGGAAAAAAAATGGTTTTGGGAGAGATGAACAATTCTGTAGATGGGACATTGAATTCTTTGAAATAGGCCTCTCTTTTGAGACTCTGTGTGGAGCCCAGACAGAGCCATCAGGAAAATCCAATAGAACAGCTTACAGTAAATCAGCCATGCTCTCCAGTTTTCTGGTTTGCAGTAGGGGAATGGCATGACAGAATCCAGACCCTCAGCCTCCAGGTTTAGACAGGATTGCTTGTTTCAATGAAGGCTGCAAAATTAAGGAAGAGACTGCCTTCTGAAGTCCTTGGAGTTCTCTCATGATTTTGTGAATGTTTTCTACCATGTAAACACAAGAGGAAGTTTGCTAAATTTCTCAATAATTATTCAGACTTTTAGAAAAAACAACTTTTATGCAAGTTTATTTTCCTCTTATCTGAGAAATCTAGGATATTAAAAAGGAAGCTGTATGAGAAAACTGAAACATCTTTGCAGCATAACTTCTTGGATAATCATCATCACTTTGACTTATTTGCAGAATAAATCAAAGAAAACAGTCATAATTACAGGTTTGTCAAAATCAGTGCAGTGATGGCTTTGGAAATCATTAAGTGACAATTCCATCAACATGGTTATTTTCCTTTTTTTCTTTGCTAAGTCCCAAGAGAGTGGTAGAACATATGCACACACACACACAGAATTGAAATTTAAATATAGCTCTTGGACATAGAGATTTCCAGGTAGAGTGTGTTTGAACATGTAGGCAAATAATTAAATTTAATGTTTTTACAGTTGTTCATTTGATTTCTTGGAGAAGGAAATGGCAACCCACTCCAGTGTTCTTGCCTAGACAATCCTGTGGACGGAGGAGCCTGGTGGTCTGCTGTCCATGGGGTCACATAGAGTCGGACACGACTGAAGCGACTTAGCATGCATGCATGCATTGGAGAAGGAAATGGCAACCCACTCCAGTATTCTTGCCTGGAGAATCCCAGAGATGGAGGAGCCTGGTAGGCTGCAGTCCATGGGGTCGCTAGAGTCAGACACGACTGAGCAACTTCACTTTCACTTTTCACTTTCATGCATCGGAGAAGGAAATGGCAACCCACTCCAGTGTTCTTGCCTGGAGAATCCCAGGGATGGAGAAGCCTGGTGGGATGCCATCTATGGGGTCGCACAGAGTCAGGCACGACTGAAGCGACTTAGCAGCAGCAGTAGCATTTGATTTCTATAAGTGTCCTATTAGTTAGTAACATGTTGTGAGAATAAATATAACTAAGGCACACACTGGTTCATAAAGCAGAAAGCAAAACCAGGAGCTCATAGGCTCTGAATCACCTAAGTACAGCCCACATTCACAGAACCTTCTTTCCATTAGGCTATATAGGTCAAAGCAGATAATCCCCTGAAACTAAGGGACAATTTTAGGAAAATAATCGCAACAGTTTTCTGATTTATTTTCAGCCTTATAATTCTAAATAAAGTACTTGTGAAAAAAAAATTCACAGAAAAATTTCCCTAGGCTTGATCGTTAAGATGAGTTCTAGGTTCAATGTTTAGAATCAATGTTTGTATAAATTGTTTGAGTCTCAGGACGTCAGGAGGTATTTTTGCCTGGAGGGAACTTGCAGTCAGTTGATGAGGCTTGGAGTAGGTGGTGGGAGGCTACAAGAGGACGGAACCAGAACTCAAACGTGTGCTGTTGAACTCCAAACCCCATATTCCTAATGGCTAAACCACAGCATCTCATATTATGTAGGTTGGCAAGTTGCAGGGAAGAGACACTTTGCATATAAGCTTGGACCTTCTTGCCCTGAAAGCAGAATGACATGCTCAGCTGTCATCTGGGAGAAGGGGGATAGTGGCTGGTCTTTAATCTGGTTATGATAGCAGCACCTGCAGTGACCCAACCATCATCTTAGGAGACCCTCAGAAGCCAGGGCCACTTTGTTCCTTCTGGGTGTGCAGCTCAGACTGAGACTCCCCAAGAGCAAAAAACATCAGGTCCTGTGTCATTTTGCAGTGTGATTGATCTCATTGGCCAGAACCTTGCCCTGAAAGGCCTTAGCCCAGCCCCTCAACATCACAAGAGGTATTCTTGTCTAATCAGTAACAACCAGGGTAGCAAATAGAACAACTATTGGCTGGTTCCTAAAGATGGGAACATGGAAAACATGGAGTCACTATCCCCATTAATACTGAAATAGTTCTGAAGTTACTGTAGTCCAAAAAGAAACCAGAAATCTGAAAGATTTTTAGTGGATTCTCTTGAATTCTCTAAGTATAGAATTATATCCAAATTAAACTATCCAAGATCTCATTTTTATCTATCAGGTTGAAAGAAACTAACAAGCATGGAGACACATTATATTGTCAAGAGTGATAAGAATCTGGCACCTCTGAGTGTTGCTGATGGAGATATAAATTGACGCATCTTCTAAGATGGAGAATGTGACAACATCTATCACAATTACAAGTCCACTTCTAGGAATACTGACACGTGTTAAATAAATACAGAATGAAGAATGTACATTGCAGCATTTTGTGTAATAGTAAAAATACAGGAAAAATTCTAAATGGTCCCAGTTGAGTAAGTTATGATCCATCCATACAATAGAAGAGAATGAGGAATCTCGCTGTGAAAGGCATGGAATTATTCTCCTCCTTGGTATTTTACATGAGAAAAAGCAAGATGGAGAACTATATCTATAGTATAAACTCCCATGTGTTTACAGCATGCTCCCATTTGTATGAAGAGAAGGAAGCAGAATCTATAAACTTACACATGCATAAAATATCCCTAAAAGAAATCACGAGACACTGAAAACGTTGGTTGCCTGTGGGGTAGAACCCTGGGTGTCTGCGAGATAAGGATGTCAGGGAAACACTTCCATTTAGAGTTCTTAAATTGTGAACCACGTGAATTTATTACCTTCTCAAAAGCAAATGAATAAACTGTTAATTTAAAAAGAAAGGGGAAGGCAGAGGAGCCCAGCAGGAATTTAGAGATGAGTGGCTGGTCTGGTCCAAGTAGCTAGAAGGATGCATCACCTAGAGTAGGGGTGAGAGTGGACCTGTGCAACCCTGGTATATGAAGGGGTGTGTGCAAGAGGGGGATGTGTGGGGCCCCAGCAGAGTGCACAGAAAGGAGCCATAGGATGTGACACTACAGATTGTCAGCCACGTGCAAGGGAGTGTGATACAGACTGAAAGCTGGATACAGAGGTAGATGGAGGAGTTGAGAATTGGTCCTGAAACAATGATGGAAGGCAAGTCAGAGGAAGGCTTATTCCATCTCTGGGAACAAGCCAACAGTTCCTCCCCACTTCCATCTCTAACCTCTCCTTTGGAGAAGAATATGCAGTCTGGAACAGTCTGGTAGCCTAAAACATGACAATTAGGCAATTAGGAGAAACAGTGAATTTACTTGACTGAAGGTTTGCAGCTTCCTGGATCGCACAATCAACCACAGTCAAGTCCCCAGTCCTGGCTCATCCGGAAGTAACAGACTGCACTCCCCAGAGCATGCACAACTCAGACCTGCATCCATACCCAAGGTTGCTTCCTTCCTTTCACCCCCAGAGCTCTGAATTTGAACTTACTACAGTATTTATCAGGTCTTAGTAGGTGTTCTCTCTTTCTGTGCATATCTCTTCATTTGCCTAAATTTTGAATACCTGTAGGGAAGAGCTGGGTCTAAATTTTGTATATGCCTTGTTTTACCTGGGTGTTTGGAAAATATTCATTGATGGGACATGAAGCCCATCAGCCTTGATTATGAGAGTGCAGTTGGTTGCAGGCATCTGGAAAGAAGGGAAAAGAAGGGAAGTAGCACTTACAGTCACATTCAACTCATTGTTTCTTGGTTCCAGGTACGTTGTCTTCTACTCAAAATGGGCATGCTGTGGGCCATTCTGGTGTTCTTGTGGGCCAGTTATTCCTTGGTTCCCAAAGCTGAATAGGATTAGGAAACATTCTATGAGGTGCTGCTGGGAAGATTCGCAGTGTATAAATCACACAGTCTTTGCACACAAGGAGTTTATTATCTAAAGAAGGAAAGAATAGACATTTGTATGCAAGGCTGACTGAAGGAAGTAGACCTAGAAGTCACATACTCTGAACAGTCACGTGTTTAGACCTAGGGACTTGAGGAGAAGTGAGGAGCAAAGAGCTGAACATGTCCATTTCCCAGGCACCTTACAGTTGTCCAAATAAGTGGAATTACCCCTTCCGGGCAAGGAGGACAGATGAAACTTTGTCTGTTAGTTTCCTGTGCAGGCCTTCAATTAAGTCATATGATAAGGATTAATATTGTTTGTTGAGTGTCAGCAATGTGCCAGACATCTGACACCATCCCTTCCTGCAAGCGCTAGACAGACGAACAATTCAAACGCAAGATGGATCAGCTGATGAAATGGCTCCTTCTCAGAGGTGAGCTGTTTCAGGGTTTTGAGGGCTGGTTTTTGCTGTTTGTTCTTGAGATATTTTTCCCCAAATTTTCACCTGGTGTTCTGGAGAGGAGTGAAACCCCTCCTGTGTGTACTGTGTTGGGCAGTTACTCTGCAGTTATGCTTCCAGGATAGCTGTCCACTTTGTTAGCCACTTTCCTTAATATTAAAATCTGTCTAAAGCCAAACTGCTCCAAAAAGATCCTGCTGTCCATCCATTTTCACCAGTGCATTAAACAGATGAGTGATCACAGGTGCTGGGCGTGTTTATCCTCTTTAGACTAAAGAGACATTCATTCATTCATTTTCGCCTGCAGCATTCCTGAAAGCTAGCTTCACTTCAAGGGAGCAGGGACAGAAATAATAACAATTACAGAGGTGATACTCTGCTTTCCTTCTCCTTGTATTTCTCATCGTGAATGTGCCGCCCTTCTGATCTAAGGTACCATCTCTGACCTACCCCTGCAGAGAGATGGTCCTACAGGGTTCTGCAAAGCTAGGATTCTGGAATCACTCCCAAGATTGCTAATGAGAGAAGATTATCAAGAAAAGTGGAAAGTTGGGATTATAATGGCATTTATGTAAACACATATTACTTATATAGAGGCTGTCTGGAATGCCCTATAGAGTAGCCTATGGGGCTATGCTTCCTATGTTTTATGTACTGTACGGATGGAAATAAGTGCTGAAGTAAACTTGAATCAGAATATATGAGTAGTGGTTTGTTTCTTCTCTTTACTTCATTTTGGTTTGTTTGTTTGTAATATGTCTCTGCTGTCATATTTTGAGTAGATCCCTGTAGTTCCATGGGCTTCCACTCTAAGAGGGGTTCTGGAGCTCTAATGCTTACTGTCTTAGACTTATATAAGGACATTAAACTAGAATAGTTCCTCCTTTTCTCATCAGTAAAAGGCAGCATTCCCAAAGACTGGCCAAATATGAAGGGTGCACTAAAAATTTTAACTGGAGTCAAGAATGAAGAAAGAGGTTGGGCCACAATATTTATACATAGCCTTTCTACGTCTTGCTAATTAATTTAGACAGTTGCAGAGATTGAATTCTAAAATAGGAAAACACACACACACAACCAGTCTCTGGTTATTCTGATAAACTTGGCAAGGTGGCCAATATACCCCACCCACTCTGGCCACTTTGGAAACTGCTGCTGTTGATTAAATAGATGAGGCCTGGGTTCCCAGTCCACTCTGACCTGGAGCTGCTCATTAAACACCAGGTCATGGGGAGCCTTGAGTATTTAGAAAGGCAGCTGCATGGTGTGGTCGAAATACAATTTCCTGTGAGTCAGACCTGAGCCTTTGTCATGTTGCCATTTCTCAGTTTTAGACTGAAACCCTAAAGGCCTCAGTTTCCACAGGTGAAAAATGGGTGAGAAACCAGCATGTCTGTTGAGGTTGGCAAGCTGATATATCTTCCAACTCAGATACTCTGTGACAGATCAAAGCTCTAGTTATATATACCCAACAAACCTTCAGGGATGGGTAGGCCAGGAAGAAGAGTAGCTATGGTGGGGGTCCTCCCACAAAGAACTAGCTCACTGCCTATGTGTGAGAGGGGCCCAGTCTCAAAATCAGCTCCACAGACAAGCAACAGGGGCTAAACGATTTACCCTGAACAACTGAGGAACGGCGGGCTTCGACAAGCATCCTTTCCTTAGGCAGCCCTCTTTAAGCCTGAGTCTACACAGTCAACTTTTATAAAGAAAAGACAGCAACAAAAAAGGTAAACATTGTGCTTGTGAAAATGTCCAAATATCAGCAGGAAGTATAAAAATCAGAATGTAACATTCTGACAGCCTGCAGTCAGGCTAGACTGTGGAGTATTTTTGGCATCATGGGTCTGTTTTTTCTAGTCATATACATGCTGTGATTGATGTCATGAACAGACCTCAGGAATCAGCAGGCTCTGAGTCCCTCAGAGTATAAGCCACCTGCCCAAAACAGTGCTTCAGTCAACATGTCTCTTGTTCAGCTTGAAAGATTTGCAGAACAACCCTTTGGTTCTTATTTTTCCTTCTGGAACTGCATGCAGAATCTAGGGCCAGAAGGTTGTCATCTCCAGAAAGTACTTTTGAAGTGGCCCCACTAAAGGAATTGTTAGGGAAGCATGACTCTTCATGGGGTCCTCAGATGGTTTTAAAATCATAGCAGGGCCCAGCAGGGACACTGGGATGTGTGCCTTCAAATGTCTGCAGGGTCTTCAAGGCTAGAACTTCGAAGAAACCAAAAGCCTACATTGGTAATGTGATAATGTGGAGGGAAACTTTCTGAAAACTACCTTGCAGCTATCACTTCCTGTAGCTGACCTCTGTTATTTTCACACAAGAGTCAAAAGCTCAGAAGCAGGGGTTTCGTATAATTTTCTGTTTCTCTCCCTCTGGACTTCCTCCTATTTCCCAGTACATGAACCCTCTGGTACTGCCATCCTCATTTTCCTCTGCGTGCACCACATACTTCCCGATGCCGACCTGCCCTCTTAGATCCAGAATCTGGTTCTTTGCAGGCCAGCTAAAGGTCCCCCTCTTCTCCCAGTTCAGTCCATAAGGCTCAGGCTCTGTCTCCACGGTGTCCACTCAATTCTTAATAAACAAGGACTGTCATTTATCTCATGCCCACCTCTTGACTAGGAATTCTACAGACATCATCTTATTTTGGCCTCACAGGAACCCAGAGAGGTAGGCCCTATCCCCATTTTATAGATGAGGAAACCAAGGCTCAGGAGTACAAGTGACTTGCCAAAGGCGCCAGCATTTGTCTTTGGAACGGGTTTTGACTTCAGCGTGAACTCAGTTTGAACTTCCCTGTGTATAGATTCCTTCACATAGCCTCTGTGTAACTTTAGTTTTAGGATATGAATATATTTTAAACAAATATAAATTGATATATGTGTGCATATACATTGTATGTCATTCATTTAGAACATGCACAGACGTATATGTTCAGTGTCCCTGGTTACATTCAAACCTAAGGACAGGGTCTGCAGAAAGAAATGGCAACCCACTCCAGTATTCTTGTCTGGAAAATTCCATGGACAAAGGAGCCTTTCCCGTGGTGGGCTACAGTCCATGGGGTCATAAGAGAGTCAGACACAACTTAGTGACTAAACAACAACAAAGGACAGGGTCCGTATATTCTGTCTTTGTATCTGTCTCTCTAGCAGAATGCCCTTAAAAAGTAGTAGTTCACTCTTCAATCATGTGCCATATATATCTGAATGCAAACTATGTGAGAAGCCTGTGCCACATGCTGGATAAATAGTAGTAATAAGACACGATTCCTGCCTTTCAGGACAATAAGACTTGAGAGCAGATGCGTGTTACAAAGAAGGATAGACAGGTTTCCATGGCAGGGGGCCACAGACTCTTTCTGTGAAGAGCCAGAAAGCAAATACTGTAGGTTTCCCTGTCCTGTTCTCTTGGGTGCAACTATTCAACTCTGTCGTAGCATGAAAGTGTAAACAAACGGGGCTGATTGTTCCAGTAACCTTTATTTTAGAGACTGAAGATGGAATTGCATATACTTTATATGCATTGCAACATGTTATTCTTTTGATTTTATGTTGAACCACTTAAAAGAGTAAAAACCATTCTTAACAGACCTTACAAAATAAGGGGGGATTGCCAGATCTAGTCTACAGTCAGCCCCTGATCTGTGGAACAGTGTGACAATTAAGACCTAGCTTAGCTGAATTGTATTTTTTATTGACAGTAATTATATTAGGAGCTGAATCTTCAGACAGCATTGTGTAGCCATTGTGTTTTTTTATGTTCATTCAGCCTCAGATTGTTAATCTCATCTTGGCCTTTGATTTAGCATGTTGGGGGAAATGAGTAGCAATTGGTCAAAATTAACTGGAAGTTAGAATTGTTCTATGTAATGCTTCTTATAATCTCTCCTGTTGTTTCTTCCAAGACAATTTCAAATGAATTAAATGAATTATATAATTATAAATTATAATTAATTTATATTGAGTTGCTCCCTCCATCCCCAAATCAGAACACTTATTGCCACCCCAACCTCCTTCCCAAATTCTCCCCCTTGAAGGTAGTTTATACATTGTTATAGAAGTAAATAGCATTCCCAATACTTGACTGCATGTTAATCCTTAAATTGTGGAGATGAAAGGCATCAAAAACCTGGTTTCCATACCTTTTCCACTGGTAACATGCTGAATGACTCCACTTTTATTTATTATTCACAATCAAAGAATGGCAATCCAGCGCTTGTTCCTGGTTCCAGCTCTCCTTTGGCTGTTAGTAGTATCAGTCTAACAAATAGGAATTATTTAAATAACCAGCTTCAATGTAAGGGGTCTTCTTGCATAACTTAAAATAGTGATATGCAGAGATAAAGAGGCCCCACATCCTTAAAATTGATCTGATCTCTAAATGTTAAGATATCGGTATGCATTATGACTGACACAGCTCCTGTGGTTTATCAGCTTAAAAGTGGCTGGAGGTAGTGTAAGCAAAACAAAGAAGTTGTGAAATGATAGCGAGTATCACAGGAAACCTGAGGGCCGGGAAAGGGCCAGACTTATGTGGGGCCCTAACTAGGACCTGGAAAGCCATTAGGACCCCAAGAAGGACTGTGTCTTCAGCTGTGCCCCAGTTTTTCAGGCAGACCAACTCTCTCCAAGCTTTTCTACACATATGTAAATGGTGAGCTAAAGACAACATCCATAGCCTGAAGGTACATCTTCCCTGACCCACTGCCTGCCATTCAGTCCCAAATACACATTCTTGGGAGAGAGAATGTGATCAACCTGCTCTGGTCAGCTCACCCTGGCCAATCATCTGTGCCAGCACATAAATAGCAGAAACTAGGACACCAGAGGGATTCCTATTGAAGTTACTCTACTTTTGGTATCATATATATAAATATATATAAAGGTGAAAGAAAGTGTTAGTCACTCAGTCGTGTCCAACTCTTTGCAACCCCGTGGACTGTAGCCCACCAGGCTCCTCTGTCCTTGGGATTCTCCAGAAAAGAATACTGGAGCAGACTGCCTCTCCCTTCTCCGGGGCATCTTCTTGACCCAGGGATCGAACCCAAATCTCCCACATTGCAGGCAGATTCTTTACCATCTGAGCCACCAAGGAAGCCCATATATATATATGGGCTTTTCTAAAATTTATTTTATTGAAATATAGTTGATTTACAATGTTTTGTTAGCTTCTGGCACAAAGTGATTCAGTTATATGCATATATTCTTTTTGGTATTATTTTCCATTATGGTTCATTATAGGATATTGATTAAAGTTCCCTGTGCTACACAGTAGGACCTTGTAGTTTATCCATCCTATATATAATAGTTTGCATCTGCTAATACCAAACCCCCAATCCATCTCCTTCCCACCTCACTCCCCTTTGACAACCATAAGTCTCTTCTCTATGCTCATGACCCTTTTTTGGCTTCACTTTGGGGGTCACTAAAGTGGTTCAAACCAGGCCAATTTGCAGAAAGTCATTTGCTTATTGAACAGCTCTCAGGAAAAGACAAACATCACTTTGTTTTCACGTTCCACAAGTCGTCATCAATATCATCAACAGAGAGAGCAAATACAAAATGTCCAGAAAATTGCTCTGTCAGAAGGGGCTTACAGAAAATGAAGCAAATTTGTGTTAGGACTTCTCCCTCTCTGTCTCATAAACACAGGCCTACAAAGAGTCTTTGTGCTTGCTTGTAATTTTAATATGTAAAAGGCACTCACAGGTAATTTAGTTTCTACTTACAGATTCTATCATACTCATTCCTTCAGAACTTAATCCAAAGATTTGTATCTTGAAACATAAAGGCATTTCTCACTAAAACCCTATAGGAAGTTTGGAATTTTAGGAAAACCATAGTCCTTTTTTTTTTTTTTTAATTTTAAGAATCAAATAAATTTTCAACACTGCTGCAGAAAGGTAATTGATCCATTTTACAGAAGACACTGAAACTCAGTTTTGTAAAGGAATTCAAACCCAGGGGTCAGTTGATACGCTTCTTCTTGTGAGAAGAAAATCCAGATTCTTTTCATGGAAAATTTTAGGTGATGACTATCTTCTCAGGATTTTTAGTTGTTAATAAAAAAAAAAATCTGCCCTCAGGTGACCACAGGTGTTAAGTGAAGCGGGTGGTCAGATGGGCAGCAGAAGTGCAGTTGATTTCATCACTGCCATGTGAGAACATGTGCTGTGTGCTCTGTGACTGCCCAACAGAGGCACCCAACTCAGCCAGGCTGGGTTGGAAGGGGTGGGCTGGGATTTTCCATCAGCATCTTCTGGGCTTGACCAGGTAACCCTCGAGGGCAAAGCAAGACTTTCCAGACCCAGAGAGTGGCAAGTGCAGAGATACTAGCAGGAAGAAAACAGGCAGTCCTCCAACATGAATGAGCATCAGAATCCCCTAGAGAAATGATGAAAACAACCCTCATTGCTGGATGTCACCCCCAGAGCTTCTGTTTCAGCAGGTCTAGCATGGAGACCAAGAACCATGCACTTTCAGCAAGCCCCTCAATGACTGCAGCTACTGGACCCCTCCCCCTACCCTGACTTGAGAAGCACTGCTTTAAACATCCCAATCCTCTGTAGGCCATTCAAATTGAGCTTTGCTTTCCAGGTTTTATCAATTTGGTGTTTACAGCCATGTTACCTCAGAAACCAATTTTGTGTCACTAAACGTTTACTAAAGCGTCTACAAATTTGCCAAGTTTTCTTCTTTCAATTGAAAACTCCCCCAGCAGAAAGCTATGAATCATCAAATTGAAAATCGGGCACCCCATGGACTGGTTGGTCCAAGCACCAGGCTACAGGCTGGCAGTGCCTGGTGAGCAGAAAGCCAGAGTGAGGAAATCCAGAGAGGAGAGAGAGAACTGCTCCCTTTCTTCTCATCCTCCAATGCCCTTAGAGAAGTACTCTCTGGTCCAAAGCAGAGCTAGTCAACCACCATCCCTCCAGACTCACAGACAGCTTCGTGTCTGGTCCCTCTGCTGCAGTTAAAATCTCTGCTTCCCAGTCACGACAACAGCATTGGACGCACTTCGATTGTATCTGTTTCTGATGGCCATGAAGATGCAATGGAGAGTTTCAAACATCTCTTGTTGCTGTTAACCTGTCTGATATTCCTCTGAGTTCAGAAGAGGAAACAGCAGCAATCCTAGTTCTCAGCTGAGGAAGCAATGGGTAAGATACTTAGAAACGAAGGTGGCAAGCAAGTGCCCAATAAAAGAACTCTCAACCAGAAGTTTGTGCGGGTTGCTGAAGCTGCCGCCAACTCGCCTAACAGGAAAGTGGGAGGAGTAAAAATGAAAGGGAAAAAAGTGAAAGCAATGAGAAAGAATTAAAGAGAGTGCAAAACGATCAGGGTTCCATCCACAAATATACTTGGGTTCTTATTCAGATCGTCAGCTGCCTCATGCTGCCCTCCATCACATTTCCCCAAAAGCTTCCTATAGCCTAAATCAAACAGAAAAATCCACATCTTCAGATTTTACCTTAATTTTCCCAGGGTTCTTCCCTAAGCCACTGAGTTGGAACTCACCCTCAACCATCTGCTTCCTGTGCCCTTTGAATAACTATTTAAAGGAAGTTGTTTGTGTGCCAGTTTCACCAGCAGAAGAAAACCTTTTTATGGTTCTTTTCCCTACAAGGCAGAAGGTCCCTCTCTTGATGGACTGCTAGTGAAGTCCTACAGCAAGAAAGCACTGAGGGATTTAGAAACACAAAGTTACAGCTAGAGAACAACTATTCCTTCCACTGTCCTCATTTTACCTTGGAGAAAACGAAACCTGCAGGGAATGATTACTTGCCCCAAATCATCTGCTAATTAGTGCAAACCGGCTCCAAATGCTGGTGATTTTAACTGTTCATTTGGCTTGTTATTACTAATTAAGGGGTTTTGAATTAAGAAGTCTCCTGGTGACACTAGTAAAGGATAGCTATAATCAGTCAACACTTTCTGGGTCCTTACCATGTGCAGACACTGTTCCAATGACAAATTAATTCATTTAATTCCAGCACAGTCCTAGGACAGGGGTTGCTCTTCTCTTCTCTGCTTGACTGTTTAGGAAACCGAGGTAGAGCAATAATTCATATTAATGCATATTTAGGAAACACTGAGAGTCGTTCAATGGTTAATTTATATGGGAGCAATAAGAATGTAAATTTTAAGGAAAATCTAATCTATGCTAAATTTCCACCTGATAGGTACATATCTTTATATAACAAGGCCATTGTGGCTGAGTCTTTTGTCACAGCCTATGAACTTCTCGAAAGTAGCCCCTTACGTAAGGCAAATTGGCTGCACCCACGAGCACTGTCCAATAAACCTACAGTAAATTGAAATTTACCAAAGGGTGGGATTTCCATTCTAGGGTACTCCACAATTTTGAGGCTACTTTTTGCAATGGGAAGGATTCTCTCCAAGATCGTTGAGGATCATCTTGCTGAGGGCTTCCTTGGTGACTCAGAGTAAAGGATACGCCGGCACCTCAGGTGACCCGGGTTCAATCCCTGGGTTGGGAAGATGCCCTGGAGAATGGAGTGGCTACCCACTCCAGTATTCTTGCCTGGAGAATCTCATGGACAGAGGAGCCTTCTGGGCTACTGTCCGTGGGGTCACAAAGAGTCGGACATGACTGAGCAACTAACACTTTGCTGTAATAGCTTAGAAAATACATACTCATGTATCCCCTCTGCATGGGACGTTTTCTTTGTGGCTCTGGAGAATTTCCCGCCTGTCTCCACTCACTATAGACTGCTGTGCTACGCTCAGTCATGTCCGACTCTTTGAGACCCTATGGACTGTAGCCTGCCAGGTTCCTCTGTCCATGGAATTCTTCAGGAAAGAATACTGGAGGGGGTTGCCATTTCCTACTCCAGGGGATCTTCCTGACCCAGGGCTCGAACCCAGGTTTCGGTCTCCTGCATTGCAGACAGTTTCTTTATTGTGTGAGCCACCAGGGAAATTCCCTCTATAGGTTTTGCTGAAACATCAAATGACAACATTTAACCAGTTACTCAATAGAATAAGTGTGTCCCCCTTTGACTCATCATTATAAAATATTAATGTAAAAAATTTTGTCTTATCAGGAAGCCACATCTCTCAGCCCACAATGCTACTCCACCAACTTTTTTGCATGGCTCCACTATTTTATGCTTTAGTTCTCAGGTTAAATGACACCTCCTTAGAGACCTGACCCCTGCCCTTATTTTCTAAAATTGGGTTTCCAGTTTACACATGCCCTTTAACTGCAGCTCAGAGCTTTATTTCTTTTCTGCAACACAATTATGTCCATTCATTTTTTTTGAAGGATTCTCCTTACTATTAGAATGTAACCTTTCACTTGTCTTATTCATCCCAAAAAACTAGCACAGAATCTGGCACTTTTCTGTCTTTACCAAACATGATCTATTCCATATGTGTTCTGCATTTGAAGTGCTTAATGAATTTATTTAACCCCATACTCAGGCACTCATTCCATGTTTTACAGATAAGGAAACTGAGGCATGGAGAAGAGATTAAGTAACTTACCCAAAGGCACAAAGCTGGTATAAGGATTTTTTTTTTCTTTTTTAAAAATTTTTATTGGAGTATAGTTGATTTACAGCGTTAATTTCTGCTATACAGCTAAATGGTTCAATTTTATATATCTATATATATATACACATTTATATACATATTTTATAAATATATATGTATATTCTTTTCCATATTTTCCCATTATGGTTTATCACAGGATTTTTTATCTACAATATTGGTTTGGTTTCTGTCATACATCAACATGAATTAACCATAAATATACCTATGTGCTTTCCCTCCCACCTCCCACCCTTTCCTACCCTTCTAGGTTATTACAGAACTCCAGACAAAACATGTATAAGAATTTGAACTCACACTAACTCTAGGTTTGTGTTCAGCCATTCTTTGTAACCAGTCTATACACACTGAATTCTTGTTGAACGTATGAACATGTTACCAAATGCAAGTTCATGTGTCCAATCCATGGTGAAGACAAACAAACCAAAATATCAGAGTTTGGAGCAGAGAAAGGTTTATTACAGGGCCACGCAAGGAGAGGGTGGCTTGTGCCCTCCAAACCCCAAGCCCTCAAAGAATTTCAGCAGGCTTGTTAAAGGCCAGCAAGGGAGGAGTGTGGTTAGTTGTTGTAAACTTCTTGGTGTTGAAAGCCTTTGTTGCTGCAGCTGTCCCCGTAGGTCAGGTCACAATGTTCGTTTATACCTCCAACAAGACAAATGTTATTCTCGGTTCTGTAATTTTTTATCTCTATGTGGATGGATTCTTCAAGGTCAAAGCCCTGAGAATGGGTTCTCCTGTATATTTCAGGCTTTGGGCAGCATTCTTTTATGAAAGGTGCAGAGCCAGCATGACTAAGCAGGCAACAGAGCACAAAGGTTGAAGTAAAAGGAACAGAACTAATATGGAGTCAGATGTGTTCTTCCCTATTATAAACATATGAATAAATGAAATGTAAGAAAAGCAGCAGAGGATGAAATATCTGCTTACCTATGCCTGCTTTCCCGCCACTTTACTTCCTACATCTGTGTATACATTTATCCACACCTCTAATCTTTGGGTCCCTTTTTTTTCTTTTGAAGTATTATTGAAAGTGCTTCTCTTAAAATTTTTCTAATGCAAATAAAAAACACCCTAATGAAGCCAGTGTTCCATAGGAAACATATTCATCATATGAAAAGAGAACCCCATAAACAAACACAAACATCAACCTGTTTGATGGAAGTTCTGTTGTCAGGAGAGCTAAATTTGCCTGCTTTATGCTATGCTCACTTTAGCCCCCAAAAGAGTATGTTCACATCCTAACCTCTGAGAACTTAAGAATGTTACCTTATTTGGAAATTTTACCTTATTTGGGAAAAGGGTCTTTAGAGATGAAATTTAGATCTTGGGATGGGACGATCATCCTGGATTATCTATGAGGGTCCCAAACCTAATGACGAGTGTCCTTATAAAAGATATCCAGAGGGGAAGACAAAAAGGAGGTAGCAAAGTGACCATGGAGGCAGAGAACCCAAGGGATGCCTGAGCTACTATAAACTGAAAGAAGCCTGTAGCCCTACGACACCTTGTTGAACTTCTAACTACTAAAACTGCGAAAGAATAAATTTCTGTTGTTTTAAGCCATCTAAATTGGAGTAATTTGTTATGGCAGCCAAAGGAAACTTAATACACTGATACATGATGGTTATATTAAATGCTTCTTGGTTTCATTAATGAAGCTTTTTGAGGCTGATTTGGTTCATCTCTTTTGTGTAAATGGATGATAAGGCATAAGAGAAATAGCTTACCACAGGCATCTTGAAATATCTTCTTTCTTTTAGTAACTCTGGTTTTATGTACATGCCTGTGCATGCACATTAAAGCTATCAATCCTACAGTGCATAGTAGTAAGTTTTAAATATTGCTCTTCCTAGGTAGTCATTCAGCATGTCTTTGTTGAAGCTCTGCCCATCACTTTACTGGATGTTGTGGAGGGAAAGAAAAACAGAAACCTGTCTTATGACTTTAATGGTTCTGATGGTTTCATTCTTTTCAACTGGACTATAAACCCCTGAGTTAAAAACACATGTCTTGAAGTTTGTTAAATATCGTTCAAAGCCATAGCAGGCTGAATCTCTAGGAAAGGTGCCACGTGAATTCTTGTTCAGTGGCTGGTAGAAAACAAGTAAAGCATGCTTAGCTCCCACCTCAGATGTATTACAGCTAGAAGACAAGGTCTGGCTACTGGTCTTGATTCCTTCTTCCTGTCAAAGTGCTTGTAGTCTGACTGCCTATTTAGAATCTGATGATAAGACTTGTAGCTTGGGAAATGACCAGAAGGAATGCCTGAAGAGAATTTTTATAGAGATCATTGGAAAAAGTGTAACAGGCAGCAGATGCCTTAGAAGAAATGAAAAATAATTGATATCTCTGATATAGGAAGTCACTGTTTAGTTCCAACTTTGTCACTAAATAAACTCAGTTGCTGTTCTTGAGAACCAATGGTTGGGGAACTCATGTGAGTGAAGTCCATACTCATCTAAGTAAACCAATTGTCTTGTTGACAGTTACTGGCAATCACTTTTTGTACCCTGAGAGAAATATTACTACGTGGCTTTTGTACTAAAGCCCTCAGTATATTTTTAGCGGCAGCTGAGTTTATTTGGAGACAAAGTTGGTACTAAACAATGAGTTCCTAAAATGGGTACTTGATTGTACTTTAATCCAGCCGACGGCACACCTGCTCGGTGCCTCCTTCATCCATATGGTGACTAAGCCATTAATCCTCTGTAAATGTGACACCGCTGTGGTTTTTCCCTTAAAGGTCCCATCAAAGTGAAAGTGAAGTCGCTCAGTCGTGTCTGACTCTTTGCGACCCCTTGGACTGTAGCCTACCAGGCTCCTCCATCCATGGGATTTTCCAAGCAAGACTACTGGAGTGGGTTGCCATTTCCTTCTCCAGGGGATCTTCCCAACCCAGGGATTGAACCTGGGTTTCCCACATTGCAGGCAGACGCTTTACCCTCTGAGCCACCAGGGAAGTCCTAAAGGTCCCATAGGGAACCTTTAGCTCCCTAGCAGGCCCTTCTGATAGAGTGGAAGGTGACTAAGCTAAATAACTGATACAAGTTCACTAGGTTGAAGTCGGTCCTACATCTTGCTCCTTCTCCGTTCATGTCAAATAGAAACTAACCTCTCTCTGGTTCCCCACTATATTATTGAGGGGAAGACTAATTTAAAAGCTCCTGAAACTGTTTCTATATGATCTTGTAACCATTTCTAAGTGATCCACAGAGTTCTGTTAAGAAATTTGGTACCATACAGTCTGCTCCCATAATTTCTCCTTAAGTACGCTTTGTTATGTCAAGCCAGAGTAAGTCATGGGATGGTGATATTTTTAAGTCAGCAAGGAAGGTAAGAATGGTTCCTGATGCTTGCTAAAACAAAGTCTAAGCCTTGAATTGAATCTTCTCTCATATCCAAACTTTGGTGAGAGAAGAAAGTCTTGGACTGAGATTGAAGGCAGCCCAAAACTGATTTTGAGCCATGGATGGCCAGCAGAGTGGGGAGATGTGCTAAAGACCAATGATACTACTTTCGGGTATGTGCACTGAGAGTTTCCAACCCTGATGGATATGTATTCTAATTTAAAATATCACAGGGAGGAGAAAATAGACGTTCCCATGGAAACATTTTCTCAGGACCAGCTCGTCTATCTTATTATCATATCTTATTTAAATATTTCCTGGAATCAGTTTTCACTTAATCCTTCTGTATGTCTTCTTCAGTGGCCATGGATAGCCTAACATCTGGTCAGCGGTGTTCTTTAAATAAATTGCAAAATTGTGGGCAGTTCCTTCAATTTCCATAGGTCTGCTTACAATAGTTGCAGATCTCGTATCATGTGAAAACCACATTAGCATTCACTTCCAGATCTGTAATTAAGAATTTTAAGTTTGCTGAACCTCACATTCCTTCAGGAAATACAGTAGACACCTGCCTGCAGCTGGAGATAGCACCATTCATTTGTCACAGGTATGCTGTTGTAGTCCAGCTGGGCTCCAATAAGCCTTACTGGGCATCTGTGCATGATGTTGTACCAAATACAGGGAGAAAACTGTCCCATAAATGTTGCTTTGGCATATTGTCGTATCAAAATGACCTCCTACTTGTTATTCTTTATTATTCTCAGAGATACTAAATCCCCCAAATGTGATGTTTGCATGTCTTGATTTGTCGCTTTTTCCTCCTTAAAGGACTTGCTTATGTGCCTCACAGTGTTGTGGGATGGGTCCTCTTCTGGCTGTGCATTGATACCAGCTTACCATCAGAGGGAATTCACTCTTCCTTTTTTCCTTATTCTCCTCTTTTCTGATGGGATCATTTGATGGTATACAGTGGGAACTCATGGGTTCTCAAACAATCTAAAAAACTGATTACACCATCAGACGTCGAATTCCTTGAAATACATTATACCTGGGCAAGCTGAATTTCCCTTCCTCACAACATCAGGATTTCTAGCCACTCTACTTGCATGTGTTTGTTGAGATGTTTTTGGAGAGACTTTCATTACCTCTAAATATGAGAATACATATATTGAGTACTTAGTTATGTGCAGAGATTTGTAAACACTCAATATCATAATCATAACTAGATCATCTCAATTTTTATTGGAATCAGGAGAAAATTTACTGTGAGTCTAATAAGGCAAAAACTTTTAAGTTCTTTCACTTGCACAGGACCCCTGCGGGAGAAAGGAGTGGAAGTGAGGGCATTTTATATTCGTCATTTTGTGTTCTTTTTATTAAAGGAGAATAATACATTTAGAGAAGCTCCAGTCTCTACAAAGTCTGCATTCTAGTTGGGATATATTGAAATATGAGTTTTATAAAAAGCGTGTTCTTATATAATCTGCTTTTAGAGATGAAAAGACTCCCATGGTGGCTCAGACAGTAAAGAATCCTCCTGCAATGCAGGAGACCTGGGTTTGATCCCTGGGTCAGGAATATCCCTGAAGAAAGGAATGGCAATCCATTCCAGTATTGTTGCCTGGGAAATCCCATGGGCAGAGGAGACTGGTGTGGGATCACGAAGAGTCAGACACAACTGAGTGACCAACACATAAGAGTTGAAGGGTTTCTTGTTGTGGCTGTTGTTGTATTGATGGTCATTGTGATGTATTTCTCTGGAGGCAGCTGCATTGTGATACCAACACTTGTATATCATTAAGAATGGCAATGAAAAATGAACTGGATAAAGCTGAGACATGTCAATGCCCTCACAAAGAAGCCAACCAGTATATTAATCAGCTTCCCCAATTAATTTTCATCAATAACTTCCTACAGCCAGGTTTCCCAATGTGCCAGAATCAGGGGAAGAATGCAATGATCTCAGTGTTGCTTCCCCTGGCATGTGACACTGACCCAGAGGTCTCAGGTCATCTTAGCATTGTTACTGAGTCCAGGCCTATACTGGACCCTGCATGCAGGGCAGTAAACTGAGAGATGAGTCGTTGGGGCAAGGAACCGCAACTTTATTTGGAAAGCCAGCAGGCTGAGAAGATGGTAGACTAGTGTCCCAAAGAACCATCTTCCCCAAGTTAAAACTCAGGCTTCTTTTATACTAGAAGGGGATGAGATGTGGTTCCTGCAGCTGTCCTTATAGGTCCAGCAACAGTGTTCCTATAAACCTCCAACAAGACAATTATTATCTTCTGTTCTGCAACTTTTTATCTCTATATGAGTGTAAAAATGTTAAACCTTTAAAGATCAAAGCCTTGAGAATAGGTTGTCATGTATATTTCAGGCCATAGGCAACCTTCTTTAACAACAAGTGGACAGCCAACATTATATATATACGGAGTGACACATTATATATGGTATTTATGGAGACATATATGCCAAATGTGGAATGGCACATAGTAATCACTCAATGGATGATAGGTATCATTGGTTATTATAGAATTGGTTTCATCACTGGCCATGTTGTAGACCCTGAAATATATCAGTTCAGCAGTATGCGTAGCTCTTTGCAATATGCAGTGCAATCCCCAATATGAATGTGGTACTCCATGCTAGGTCACTTAGATCTTGAAGACCTTAAAATCATTTGAATCTGGGGTTAGCAATTGCTAAAAGAATTCCTTTGGTGAATTATGGTCACCCAATTGTTACATATTAATTCTATGAGCCGTTTGATACATGTTATCAACAGTAAGATAGAGCTTATAATAATATTTACTACAGTTGGACACTTCATATCTGAACTACTGAATTATATGTGTGTGTGTGTGTGTGTGTGTGAGAGAGAGAGAGAGAGAGAGAGAGAGAGAGCTCAGTCATGCCTGACTCTTTGCAACCCCATGGACTGTAGCCCACCAGGTTCCTCTGTCTATGGAATTTTCCAGGCAAGAGTACTAAAGCAGGTTGCCATTTCCTTCTTAAGGGATCTTCCCAACCCAAGGATCAAACCCACATCTCTTAAGACTCCTGCATTGGCAGGCGGGTTCTCTACCATCAGTGCCACCTGGGAAGCCAAGACTTTTCTTATATTATCCCAGGAAAGAGAAACACAAGCCTCACCTCAAAGGGTGAAGTCACTTGCCCAGGTAACTTAGGTGTGCATGGACAGCTTGCCTTCAGGTGTATCTGGCTCCAAATAATCCATTGGCTGGATTGTATATGCATATGAGCCCCATTTCTTAACCTCTGGGAGCTTAGAGGCAGGTGGTGAGACATGATACTTTTGGACTCATCAGGGCAAGGTATTCTCATGTCAAGATCCTCAGACCAGACCCGGGCAGCCAGTGTATCACTCAGAGGAAGAGCAAATTCCTTCTGAAAGAAATTCCAGGGACAAAACCACAATATTCAACCTGAAGTTATTTTTTGTTTGTTTTTATTCATAATCTCCAGTATAATTTCTTCTTTTCTGCTTGAATAAATCTTTTCATTTTACTGATTTCACACTTTAGGGTTTAATTTTTAATTCATGTTCCTCTTGCATTTTAGAGTAAGGATTTGCAGATTCACACCATTTTGCTGGACTAGCTCAACTTTCTTCCTTGGCCTCTTTGTTTTTCATCCCGTGGAGCCAGAATTAATAGTGATGTGAGCTTTAGTTTCTATTTGGGTTCAGGAAATTCAAAACAAGAGATCATTGTTTTCCAATATTTAATTATACAGGCTGTGCCAAAGTATACATTTTATTATTATTTTATTTCAATTCTCACAGTTTCTGTTCTTATTGTTTTATTTTAAGAAATAGCTAGTACTTTCAACAAAATAGTCTCTTTTTCATATTTATATATCATATTTCAATAATTTCATTTCCATTTTATATTTTAATCAGAAACTGAACATGCCCTCGGAGTTTAGTGTTTTAAGAATGTTTTAAGCTCTGAATCCATCATGTACTTTATCAGAGTACTTTCATATTTATTCATTTGTTTGATTTTATACACAATTTTGTGATGGGGGCTACATAGTCAATGGATAGGTCTTTTAAACACTGGTAAACTGAGGCTTGCCCTTTTAAGGCCTTATAAAATTACAGTAGAGCTTGTCAGGGGGAAATGAGTCAGATACTTACTATTTTATTTTTTAGAGTATCTTAGGGATTTGTATTGGCTTCACTAAGACTCTACACTATTTCACTTAAAAGAATCTTCAGCAGACACAGCATCTCATGCACTTTCCTGCCCTGAAAATTCTATTTGAGCCAAAAAGCGTGATGTGCCAATAGATGAATCTGCAACAGTCCCTCATTAGGTTTTTCAGTTTGTTGCAAGCTAGGGAACATAATATACATTGTTTGGGAGTAAAATTTGGGGTCAGATTGCCTTGCTTCACATCTTTAACTCTGCTGCTGAGGAGCTGTGTGACCTGATTCAGTCGCTTAACCGTTCTGTGCCTCCGTTGTCTCATCGGGACATTAAGTAAAAGACACTTAACTCACAGGCTTGTTGTGCAGATGAAGTTTTAATGTGTGTAAACAGAGAGATCAGTGCCTGGTGCATAGTGAGTGCTTAAAAATACACATGTGTAATTTTGTAAAAGAGCACATTTGGGAAGGACATATCCATTTATCTAACAAATATTTACTTACTAAGTAAACTGTTACCGCTGGTTACCTCAAGGGCATGAGAATGAAAGAGGCAAGGGCAAGAGGACTGAATTTCTGCTTTATACACTTAGGTATTATGTGGAAATACTGCTTGTTCATGACGAGTCCACCACTAGAGTAGAGGTTAGGGGCAGAAGCCAGCACACCTGCATCATAGTAGCTGTGTGAACCCGGGGCAGGTTTTTCAACCACTTGTTGTATCAGTTTCTTCAGCTTCAAGTGGAAAGCCCAGTAGTCTCCACCTCACATGATTATGGGGCTTCCCTGGTGGCTCAGATGGTAAAGAATTTCCCCACAGTGCAGGAGACTCAGTTCGATCCCTGGGTCAGGAAGATCCCCTGGAGAAGGGAATGGCTACTGACTCCAGTATTCTTGCCTGGAGAATTCCATGGACAGAGGAGCTGGCAGGCTAAAGTCTATGGGGTTGCAAAGCGTCGGACATGATTGATGACTAACACTTTCATTTTCACGTGATTATGCCAAGGATTCAATGAGTTAGCACATGCACATCACTTAGAAAAGCACCTGGCTCCCTGAAGGACAGATATTATCACAATAGCAAAAAGCAAACAGCAAGAGCAAAACCTGCAGCATCCTGAGGTCATCATGATGCTTCTCCTCAAAGTCATAAAAAAGAACTTAGAAAGCACATCCCTGGAAGGACAAAAGAAATTAAAATTGTGATGTCTTGCTTTCATTTCCCTAGTTTCCTATCCTTCCCCCAATGCTTTTTTAAAATTGAAGTAGGGTGGTGGTTTAGTTGCTAAGTCATGTCTGACTCTTGCGACCCCATGGACTGTAGCCTGCCAGGCTCCTCTGTTCATGGGATTCTCCAGGCAAGGGTACTGGAGTGGGTTGCCATTTCCTACTCCAGGGAATCTTCCCAACCCAGAAATCAAATCTGGGTCTCCTGCATTGCAGGCAGGTTCTTTACCAACTAAGCTACAAGGGAAGTATTGTTGATCTAAAATGCTATCTTAGTTTCCCACAATGCTTTTAAATCTCTTAACCATGCATAACATTCTTCGCTGAGTATCTAAAGCCATCTTGCTAGGTTTTTACTCTGATGAGTGGTAGAGTTTATCCACTTTGTATTCTGTCTCCTTGTCCCCATCCTCCAATGCATCTTCTTCAGTAGAATTTGTTGTGATCTTCAGGGCTTTTTGCTTTCAAGTTGTTGAGAGAAATCATGATCACTATGTCTTTTTCTTGCCTGATTTGCTTTTATAAGAAAAAGTTAGCATTTATAAATAAATATAAATATTTATATTAATAAGATTTGTTTTATATTAAATTTTATTAATAAAGCCATGCATATCAAATATCCACCCACTAAACATATTATCTATTGAGAAACCATTTTACTTTAATCACAACTAGAAGTTCTAAGAAAGACTTGGAAACTTGAAAAAAAGAAAGGAAGAAAGAAAAGAGGAAAGCAAAATAAACCTTTGGTACTGTCCCTGAAGATTTATAACCTAATAGTCAAATGAAAATACATATATACACAGAGTAATATTTCAAATATTTAAAAACAAGGAATGGCACATGTGGTTGCCAGTCCAAGTGGTCACCTCATCGAGGCCACCTTGCTGGCACATTCCAGGGACCCCAGTTCTGAGTGTGAGGATGAGGTGGGAGAGGCAGGGTCTCCCACTTACAAAATATCTGTTGAGTGATGGCAGTTGTATCAGATGCTTCACCTGTTCTCTCACTTAATCTGCTCCACAGCCATGCAGAGTTACTATTATTACCTGAAAGTCACTGCTCAGCCATGCCCAATTCTTTGCGACCCCATGGACTAATGCCCACCAGGCTCCTCTGTCCATGGGATTTCTCAGGCAAGAATACTAAAGTGGGTTGCAATTTACTATTATTGTTATTCTTAATGTTCTTATGTGGAGACTGAGGATCTCAGAGCTTTTATCACTCACCAGAGGCACAACAACTGATAAAGAGTGAGCAAGGACTCAAACCCAGGCTATCACCTTGCAGGAGTCCTAATGCCGTCAGGGTATGTGACAGGTGTGAAGGGTGTGAGGTCCAGAGTACATGCTGGAGCAGCAAAGAGGGATTACAATAATTGTGTATTATGTGATGCTGTTTTTCCAGAGAACTCTGCGTTTGTACTGTGCTGACTGCCAGATGAACCTTGAAAGAGAGGGTGTGGTTACTTGGGAACCCGTCTCTCTTTCTCTGAGGTAGAAGAGGCTGACATGGCTCTGGACAGTAGCCTGGTGGTCCAGGGGAGGGTCCTCTCTCCCAGCCTCACCTTCTCCCAGTTCACAAAGATGGATTCCACCAAATCCTCTTTTCTGGGGTCAGTCCCAGCCAGATGCCTCCATATCTAAGGTCACTTTGAGAATCCCAGAGTAGTTTCTCAGCACTCTCTACATCTGGAGCCCTGAGCCTGTTGCAAATACAATGTCTATCTCTTCCTTCCAACCACCTTCACATTCTCCAAGCGCATCCCCTGAGCCCTTCTGTTCTTGTTCTTAGTTCGCCTGTCCAATGATGTTGTCAACCTCAGTGATGACGCTGGGTGGAGGCAGTAGTTCTCGGTCTACTCTGGGAAAGAAATTATGCTGCATGTCCGAGTAAAAAGTCAAGTAGCAGAAGATGGAACCTCCAGTGTAGCGAGGGAGACAAGTCGAATCGCTGTGTGCTGGGATGGCAGGATGTGCAGGGCATGCAGGACCACTGAGTGGTGGACTTGGCATAGGCTGTGCCATGTCTTCAGAAGGCTGTGTTCTGTTTTTAGTGCGTGGCAGCCTGGAGTTCATATTCCTCACACTCACAAAGTAGCCTCGCCTTTCTCTCTGCGTGGCAGTGATTTTGTTTAGTTGATGGTGTCTCCTAGTGGTTCCTGGACAACAAGAACTCTGTCCCCAATGCGAGGCCTGCAGTAAGCCCTCGGACACACTGACTATCTGAAATAAGAGTGGAAAAGCTGCATAAATGAATATGAGATTCATCCTGGTGGGGAGAGGTGGAGAGTGTGATTTCCAGAGAAAGTAAATGTGAGCTGATTCCGGAAGAGACTTAGAGTTTGCCAGGTGTGTGAGTGCCAGGACGTTTTACAGATTTTCCTGGCAAAGGGAATGTTGCAACATTTTCTACATCTCTGTTGTCTCTTTATGCTAGAGTTTCTCAACTTCTGCACTACTGACCTCTTGGGCTGGATGATTCTGTATTGTAGGGACTTGTCCAGTGCATCGTAGGATGTTTATCAGCATCTCCTGGCCTCTACGCACCTTGTGCTGGTAACATGTTCTCCCCAAACTGTGATAAAAAATGCCCCCAGATGTTGCCAAATAGGGCAGAGTCACCCTGGTTTGAGAAATCAACCAACAAATGTTTTATGCTCAACAAATGCCAGCTCTTGTGAGCCTTGAAAAAAGCCAATCTATAAAATCAAACAGTCATAGAAAATTATTCATCTTAACCATTTTTTGAGAAACTTTCATGGACCCATCTGCCTATTCTGAGTGCTTTCTACTATCCTATCCAATCCTCAAGAATGATAATCCCCATTTTATAGATGAGAAAGCAGGATCAGAGTGCTCAGGCAGCTTGCCTGCGTGGCAGAATCAGTCTGTTTCTGGCCCTAAGGCTCTGTTGCAGGACTCATTACACTGTTTTCTCCGTGTCCTCTACTTCTGCGTTTTTGCAAACAGTCTTCTGTACATGGATGAATGAGGGGGTGGTGGTGCATACAGGCTTCCGTTTAAAAGGAAATCAGATGTATAGTCTGTGTTCAGATGAAAAAGTAAATAACTCTGATAAATGTGGACCTTGAAAAAAAGTCATAACTCCTCCAGTTTAATCATGGACTGTGTGCTTAGCTGTCCAGTCGTGTCCAACTCTCTGCAACCCTATGGACTGTAGCCCGCCAGGTTCCTCTGTCCATGGAATTCTCCAGGCAAGAATACTGGAGTGGGTTGCCATTCCCTTCTCCAGGAGATCTTCCCAACCCAGGGACTGAACCCAGGTCTCCCACATTGCAGGTGGATTCTCTACCAACTGAACCACCAGAGAAGCCCAAAAAGTAATCATTAGACATCAAAATCAAGCCCAAAGCACTTTCTTCCCAAGTGTCCTTTCCAAATGTAAACCAAAATGTCAGAAATATTTAGCCCCAATGACTGTTTTCACTAAAAGATTTCCAATCAGAATTATTTCTACAATTATATTAGCTCTAATAGCATTATAGAAGCACAGTCTTTGAAATAAGTAGCAATGAATTTGCAGAATGTTGAAACCCTACTGAACGTATCTGCAGTCATAAATGTTTGCAGTGGAAACAAATCCAGCAGCTGTACATTGTCCCTGTTTTTCCCTCAGAAAAGGACCACATGAGGAGTGTGTGGACTCCAGTGGGCAAAGTGGGCTTACAGATATTTAGGAAGAACGTCTTCACCTATGTTTTCTCATTTTTTGTCATATCTCTAGAAGTTCTAACAACAGAGATTTTAGGCTTGGGCGTACTGAGGCAGACGACCACTAGTCCTGCTTAAGCTTTTGTTTTTGAGGTAAAATCATGTTATTTTAGTAGCAATTGCTATGCCTAGGCAGTGCTGATGCAAGAACTTTTCCAAGCATCCTTCATTTTTGTTGTCGAATTGAATAAAACCTATGAAAGGCGGCAACCAAGGGAAGCAGCACGATGCATCCACTTTTTGAAAACAAGCTTTGTCCTTTTAAAATGAAATTCTGTTCCAGTTTTGGCTTCTGAGATGTTCTGTTTGCACCAGGAGCGACTGCACCATATTAGGGCTCATCTGTCCTCCCTGCGGCTTGAAATGAATCACACGAGCTAAGTTCACAGAGTTTGATTCTGACTGTGCGCGTCTGAAAAGGTTGGATGCCCTTTAAAGACATGTTTGATTGCCGAGCGTGTGTTGATCCTGTTTGATATCCTCCACGGACTGCGTGACTGAACTAAGCTGAAGTTTCCCTGTCACCAGCCTGGGGAAACAGGCGGCGCTTTGGCGCCTGCAGGAGTGGTTGTTCTCCGAGTCAGCTCTGCCACCTAGTGGTCAGCGATGGCATTTCCTGTGTGCGACCAAGTTCGCTTTGGGAAAGTCATTTCAGTTGTTGAATACTGTGGTAATTGTGACAGAAAACAGAGACACACTCTTAGCAAAGAAAGCAGTCCAAGAGACACTCAAAACAATCCCTGCAACATGATGTGTACTGGATTCCAAATATGGAAGAAGCACTAAATATTTGGTCTTAAAGAAAAGCATGTTTGTGAATTGCAAAGATATTTTTGGTTTCCTCCGTTCATGATTAAAACAATAATAATAGTCGAACTCATTCAGACTTATATTAAAAATTAAGTTACACATTTTTTTCTGAGTTCAGGAGGTTTAAAAATTGAGAAGCCTCAGTCTTTTTTTCAGAATGAGCTGCCAGAATGGTTGGAGAAAATAAAGTTCGTCTCCTTGGAATCCATTATTTAAAAAGTCTTCAGATTTATATTGGCCTTTTAGGATTCTCTAAGAACTTTCACATGTGTTTTCATATCAGATATTTAAACATGTGTTTTTGTTTTAATTTTTAAAAGTCATCTGTATATTTTACAGATGTTTAACCCCGAATATTTTTTATTCCACAACTAGGGGGAAGGGAGGAAATTTCTTACAATTGTTCTTCACTTTCCCCTAAACTTAGTACTCTCAAATTGTTCTTTGATGTTTTCTCTTTCAGTCTTATTTTAAATTTAAATAAAAGATGTCAAATTATCCACTGCAGTGGTTTTCAAATATAACACATTTCACATCATGACTGTGTATTGAATACATGTTTGTGTGTGTGTGTGTGTGGGCACATGCTAAACAGAACTTCTGTGAAACAATACTTAGGTCATTATGTGGTTCATGCTCTGGTATATCCTATTCAATTCTATTTATTTTCTTGTTTATTCTCATGCTGGCCCACTTAATAACTCCTGACTTTTAAAAAAACTAAGTGAATCCATTCTGCTTGTGCTCCTAGATAGAATGTAGTGAAAACGATCTAGGAAAATATACACTGAGAGATGAAATCAAGAACCATCCTGTATGGACAGTTGTAACTAACCCATATGAAACAACTGTCCTCCACCCAGAATCCAGGAGGGCTCTCGATGGTGCTGATCTCACCCACGGGCAGATTATGTTGTTTTGCACTCCTTTGCCTGGGGTCTGGGCCCTGGACCACTTCAATAGCAAAGCTCTAAATGTCCCAGGACCCCAGTTACCAGCTCCCACCTGAACAGGGCAGGAACCTGCTATAGATCCCAGAGGGGACCTAGAGCCTGCCCCCTGCCCACTTCCGCTCCTACTGGATGAACCTCTTTGCCCTTATGCAGGCTGCGCTCCTAGAATTCCTGCCTGGGACCACTTATAAAGTATTAAAGCAGCAGGCTTACAGGCATCTCTGGTCCCAACATCTGTTTATTCTTGAGCATTCAAAAGCAAAGTTCCCTTAGCTCGCCTCCTCTCTGACATAAGTCACTTCAGTGAGAGTCAGCTCTGAACTCTCTTGACTCAAAATTTACTACCTATACAGCATATAAGCTGTTGAGTCAGGATGAGGAAGAGAGTGTGGAGCATAGAAGTGATCATCTCTTTTCAGAAAAAGCACCTTAAACCGAAGACGTTAAGTCCAGGTTTATCATTGTTTCATTTGAGTCTCACCTAGAACCCTGATTCTTAGAAAGTCACATGTTACTTATAAAATGATAGCTATACAGGAAGAAAGGGAAGTGACTGTCATATCAAATAAGGACTTTTATTAATATTTTTATTATACTCCTTATGAACTTTTGATCAGGTTTTTCTGATGTCAAACCGTACACCAGTAAGACATCCTCCCAGAGCAGAAGGATCCCTTTTAGTAGATGAATCTGGAACGGTGACACGGAATCCAGAGAGATCATGGAAAATGTCTCAGGTACAGGGACCTGAGTGAAGGTTGGGAGAAGATCTTTCTCATTTGCCTAATGTTTAGGCCACTATACCGTCCCTTAATGCTCAAAGATCGATGTGTCTGCAGCTCAGTAGACCTTATCTCTAAAGCTCTGTCTTTACTAAGAGTATTTAAAGATCAAATGACCATATATACATGGATTTATTTCTGAGCTTTCTGAGCTTTTCTGGCTACATTAGTCTCCATTTAGGCCGGAAGAGGTGTGTATCTTGTTTTATTGCACTTAGCTTTACTCCTCTTCATAGATATTTAATTTTTTTATAAATTGAAAGTTTGTAGCAACCATGCATCAGTAAGTCTATCTGAGTCATTTTTCCAATAGCATTATTTTTCAATTAAGGTATGCACGTTGTTTTTTCAGGCATAGTTCTAGTACACGAGGTATCTGAAATTTTAAGTGATATTAGATATTGAATTAATGTTGAATTATAAAAAGAACAATTACCACTGGTAAGTATGCCAAAGAATTCAGATCAAAGATCACTTAACAGTTCATGATTCACAGGCTTTCTAATGATGAGTCAAAAAGCCCCTAATGTAGGCACGAAGGCAGGTATTTAACGAACACATTATAGATAGCTGGTCCAAACTGTAGGTGTCTTTCCTCAATTCTTGTTTCTTTTTTATTCCGTATTCCAACAAAGCATAATTGGACTGGAATAGTATATAGCTTGTGGTGCTCCTGACAATTCACAGAAATGAAATGAAAGAGAGAATTGGTCTCTGGCTGATTTCCAAAATTCCTACTTATATTCTTTACCATTATATCAGATGAGTAAAATGAGTTGATATTGAATGTAAACATAATGTGTTACTTCCAGGGAGCAATTTGACATTGCCTAAAAATTATGAGCTTTTGAAAATGATTTTATCCATGTCCTGGTTCTCATCTCAGGTGTGAGTCCATGGAAGGCAGAGTCTTGACTTATTGAATTCAGTAGCGCTGATCTTAATGACCTAAAGCTAGTGGTGGTCCAGTGAAAAGTGTCGATGCTGCACATGGCTGTTATGTTAATAAGGACCCTTTCAGGGGCAGCTAACAATAGCCTTTCTCAGGCAGACCAGACAGCAAAGGAAGTGGTTAGCTTATATCACTGCCAAATTCAAAGTGGTGGGGTTGACTTCAGGAATGGCTTGCTCCAGGTTTGGAAGGTCATCATGATCAGACCATCTCTGCTCCCTCACGTTCCTTCCCGTCTCTCTCCTTCCCACATATCTTTCCTCTGTGCTTAGGTGCTTCACCAATTTTCCATGTGGGTATAAATAGTCAGCAGCACCCAGGAATCCCAAGGAACAGAGAATTACCCTCTTTCTTGCCAGCATCCCTATCAACTCCCCAAATTTATTCTTACTGCTCCTGTTTGCATGTTCTTCAGGCCCATAACTAAGGTTATGGAATCAGAACCATGTGATTGATGCCCATCCAGAAATATGTTCTGTAGATGACAGGCCACTTCCTAAAGAAGGACTGAAGGAAAGACAAATAATAGACATCCATTGCATGGTCTTGATAAAAAGCAAAAAAAGAAAAAGAAAGAAGACTGATATATTATCTTTTTATATAAAGCACTGGGATTATTAGCCACGGTATTTATTTATAATAATATCAGCATGGCATAAGTGATGAAAATAGTTCTGCAGGATGTGATCAATTCCATATGACATGGGAGTGGAAACTTAGTATTTAAGGCACTTTAAAAGGTGCTGAAGAAAGTTACATGAGATTCAGAGCACATCAGTGACTGGAGTGAGGTGGGAGTAAGATGAAGCAAGGAATGTAAAATCAGCTGAACACAACTGATTTATTTATTTACTCACGTATTTTTGGCTGAGTGGGGTCTCTGTTGCTGCACTGGCTTTTCTCTAGTTGTGGCTAGCAGGGGCTGAAACTCTTCATTGTGGCACACAGGCTTCTCATTGCAGCGGTTTCTCGCTGTGGAGTGAGGGCTTCAGTAGCTGTAGCATGTGGCCTCAGTAGTCGCAGCTCCCGGGCTCTAGAGAACAGGCTCAGTAATTGTGGTGCCCAGGCTTAGTTGCTCTGTGCATGTGGGATCTTCCCAGACCAGGGATCGAAGCCGTATCTCCTGCATTGGCAGGCGGATTCTTAACCACTGAGCCACCAGGGAAGCCCTGACAAGGGGGCTTAGCTGCTGTGTCCAGGAAGCTGTGGAGTGAAAGGTGGTGGGAATATAAAAGCTGTTCAGAGAGCACAGATCTTCGTCAACTTATGATAGGGATACTCCTGATGAACCCATTGTAAGTTGAAAATGTTGTTAAGTTGAAAATGCATGTAATACACATAACCTACCTAACATATACCTTAGCCTAACCTCAGAGAAGGCAATGGCACCCCACTCCAGTACTCTTGCCTGGAGAATCCCATGGACAGAGGAGCCTGGTAGGCTGCAGTCCATGGGGTCACTAAGAGTCGGACACAACTGAGCGACTTCACTTTCACTTTTCACTTTCATGCATTGGAGAAGGAAATGGCAACCCACTCCAGTGTTCTTGCCTGGAGAATCCCAGGGATGAGGGAGCCTGGTGGGCTGCCATCCATTGGGTCGCACAGAGTCAGACACGACTGAAGCGACTTAGCAGCAGCAGCAGCAGCCTAACCTACTTAGGACACTCACTCACATGAGCCTATAGTTGGACAAAAGCATCTCATGCAAAGTTTATTTTATAATGAAGTTGAATGGTTCATATTACTTGCTGAATACTGTACTGAAAGTGAAAACCAGAATGGTTGCCTGGGTATAGAATGGTTGTTAGTGTGTCCGTTGTTTACCCTCTTGATCATGCGGCTGACAGACCTGTGGCTCTCCACCACTGCCTAGCATCATGAGAAAATCCCATAACTCATATCACTTACCTGGAGGAGACATCAAAATTCAAAGTATGATTTCTGCTGGAATGCATATCACTTTTATACCATTATAAAGTCAAATATCTGGGGGTTGTCTGTATATAAAAAATGAGCAAGGTATGGTGTCTGAAAAAGAGAAATGTGTAAGAGTGATAGAATGAAAATAATCCTTATCTGAACAAACGTAGTGGAGCACTTTGGAGAGGCATCCTCAGCCCCCTAATAGAAGAGTGGTCATTAATTTCCGAGGCAGGTCATTGAGCAAAGGTGTCTCACTAAAGACAAGGCTGATCTCATATATGTAGCTGTAGGTGCGGTGGAGGAGGTACCAAGGCAAACACCTTTAGAACTATGCCAAACTGGGATCTGCATGGAGAAGGGAGAGCATATTGACTTTCCGTATATGTACCTTGGAAAGTGAAAGCAGAAGTCGCTCAGTCGTGTCTGACTCTTTGTGACCCCATGGACTATACAGTCCATGGAATTCTCCAGGCCAGAATACTGGAGTGGGTAGCTGTTCCCTTCTCCAGGGGATCTTCCCAACCCAGGGATCGAACCCAGGTCTCCCGCATTTCAGGCGGATTCTTTACCAGCTGAGCTACCAGGGAATCCCTATGTACCTTGGAAGAAATCGTAAATGCTGTTGAGTACCCCAAACAACATGTAGCCCTTCCTAAATACGGACATCCCTTTGAGAGGGAGCTGGGAGATATAGATGAGCTGACAGCACCTAATAAAACCCAGAAAAGTAAAAGGAAATAAAGAAAAAAAAACGCAGCAATTACCTGTCATTGGAAATTAGTGCAATGTAGATTTCATCTATGGGGAAATAGTGATGGATTATACAGTTTTTAAACTAGGCAACCCACTCCAGTATTCTTGCCTGGAAAATCCCAAGGATAGAATGCCCTGGTAGACTACAGTTCATGGGGTAGCAAAGAGTCGGACATGACTGAGCAACTTCACTTTCACTTTCTCTGTAATATAATAATACATTATATTTAGACTAGTTACAATATTCTACTATTGCAAATGGTGCTGAAGTGAATGTATCTAAATGTATTTATGAATGCAAAGGTGTGTGTGCTTACATATGTCCAATCACATATGCGTATACACGATACATATATACCACATGTAGTCACTTTAAATATTCTTCAATTAGACTTTAAAGAGGTATATAATGAATTGTACCCAGTTAGGAGGGACAAGTTAGGAGCCTGGGGGGCTACAGCCCATGGGGTCACAAAGAGTCAGACACGACTGAGTACCTAAGCCCAGCACAGTTGTGTGGATGACCTGATGGTGAGGCAGAGGAATACCACAGTTAAACAAAGAGGCAATAGGCTTGGATTACCTGGGGATGAATCTCTGTCCCTTTACCTTTACTCGTTAGCTTGATTCTTAGACAAATTACTTAACCATCTGGGTCTCAAATTCCTGTTAAAAATGATATTATTTTAAAAATTAAATAAGATAGTGCTTATGACAATTTGCAAAATGTGTACCATGTAGGAAGTATTATGTAATAAGTATTTCCTTCTATCATTTATTATTGCATCAAGTTGAGCTCTTTGACCACCAAAGCAAAGTAAATTCACTGTTCAGTAAAGAATAAAATGAAAATAAAATGGCAGATACTGCACTAATGCAGCATGTATTATAAGCAAGCTCTGGTCTAAGTACTTTCAGTTCAGTTCAGTTCAGTCGCTCAGTTGTGTTCAACTCTTTGTGACCCCATGGACTGCAGCACACCAGGCCTCCCTGCCCATCACCAACTCTCAGAGTTCACTCAAACTCATGTCCATTGAGTCAGTGATACCATCCAACCATCTCATCCTCTGTTGTCCCCTTCTCCTCTTGCCTTTAACCTTTCCCAGCATCAGTGTCTTTTCCAATGAGTCAGTTCTTCGCATTAGGTGGCCAAAGTATTGGAGTTTCAGCTTTAGCATCAGTCCTTCCGATGAATATTCAAGACTGATTTCCTTTAGGATGGACTGGTTTGATCTCCTTCCAGTCCAAGGGACTCTCAAGAGTCTTCTCCAACACCATAGTTCAAAAGCATCAATTCTTTGGCGTTCAGCTTTCTTTATAGTCCAACTCTCACATCCATACAATCACTACTGGAAAAACCATAGCTTTGACTAGACAGACCTTTATTGCCAAAGTAATGTCTCTGCTTTTTAATAAGCTGTCTAGGTTGGTCATAACAGAGCAAGCATCTTTTAATTTCATGGCTGCAGTCACCATCTGCAGTGATTTTGGAGCCCAGAAAAATAAAGTCTATCACTGTTTCCACTGTTTCCCCATCTATTTGCCATGAAGTGATGGGACTGGATGCCATGATCTTAGTTTTCTGAATGTAGACTTTTAAGTGAACTTTGATGAGAGAGAAACTTTCCTGACCAGTTACCATTGGATTCTAGGTTGAATTTATTCCATTATACAAAATGTTTCATTCTTATTTCTCAGTGAGGAAACTGGGACTCAAAGAGGTTAAATAATACCCAAGATTTCACCCTCAGGAAGTTTTTGAACTAAGCTTTGAATCTATGCCTTTGGGACTCCAGAATCTTCCTGCTACTCCTTAAGCTGTTTCCATAAGGCATGCTATGAACCTCACTGCACTCCTTTGAGAGCTGCCCCTACCTGCAGTATCTAAAGGCTTAATTTGGACTCTTACCATGTGCACGTGTCAACATATTTGTACTGTAAACATTTACAGTGAACACTTTTAACCAAGAGCCGCAACATGGTAGACCACGGTCTCAATAGATTCTTGTTGTGATTCTCATATGTTGTATCTGTGGTATGACACTCACTGAGGAATGATTCACTGAATAAAGTCCACAAAGATTGGTGGTATGAGAATCCCAGAGTCAGCTGTGATGTGAAAGTACAAGCCTGGGGGTTCTAAGAGGTTGAAGCAGGTCTCAACCTAAGGCTCTCCCTAACAGTACAGAGGGTCTTACTAGAGATGTATTCGTTATAACCATTCTTGGTCATTTATTTATTTTGGTAACAACTGATTGACAGAACCAATTGCAAAAAAAAAAAAAAGTGATACAAATAAATGTATTTACAAAACAGAAACAGACTTACAGATTTTGAAAACAAATTTATGGTTTCCAAAGTGGAAATGTGGGTGGGGGAGGGATAAATTAGGAGTTTGAGATTAACATATATGTACTGCTGCTGCTGCTGCTAAGTCGCTTCAGTCGTGTCCGACTCTGTGCGACCCCATAGACGGCAGCCCACCAGGTTCCCCCGTCCTTGGGATTCTCCAGGCAAGAACACTGGAGTGGGTTGCCATTTCCTTCTCCAATGCATGAAAGTGAAAAGTGAAAGTGAAGCTGCTCAGTCATTTCCGACTCTTCACGATCCCATGGACTGCAGCCCACAGGCTCCTCCATCCATGGGATTTTCCAGGCAAGAGTATTGGAGTGGGTTGCCATCACCTTCTCCAATATATGTACTACTATATATAAAATGAACAATCAACAAGGACCTATTGTATATTAAACAAGGAACTCTAGTCATATTCTATAATAATCTCTATGTGAAAAGAATCTGAAAAAGAATGAATATATGTGTATGCATAACTGAATCACTTTGCTATACACCAGAAAGTAACACAACATTGTAAATCAACTATAATATAAAATTAAAAAATAAAAAAGAACTGGGACTTCCTGTGTGGTCCAGTGGTTAAGACTCTGCTTGCAATGCCAGGGCTCCAGGTTGGATCCCTGATCAGGGAACTAGATCCCACAAGTCACAACTTTAAAAAAGATTCTGCATGCCACAGCTGAAAAAGATCACATTTGCTGAAACTAAGACCCAGTGCTGCCAAATTTTAAAAAAAAATTGTTTTTCAAAGAACTAATTTTAGTTTTGCAACTATTTATTGCATATGGTACTAAATGCTTTTTCATAACTAGAGATAACGTATCTAACTACTAGAAATATTCAGAACTGGTTCGGTTCAGACTGTTCAGTTCAGAACAGTCTCGTCAGGGTTCTGCATATTATCAAGCAAAAGATAGCTGCCTTGTATACTGTTCCCAACTGTTACAAAGAACCAGTACATTCCTTTTTCTTACTGTGTGTCAAAGAGAAACTATAAAGTGATGTGATTATATGCTTACTTCCCCCCTTGCTGGTTGTTGCTTATTCCACTGAGGCTTACATGGCTGGAATTCCCTTAGAGGTGCAGTGTCTAAAGCCTGGGATAGGTAAATGCCCAGGTGGATAAAATGCAAATGAGTAAGATCAACTTCTCATGTAGCATGAGAATAAAGCAGTGCTGAATATCATAATTGCATCTATAATATTTCCCCTACTTTTCAAAATATGAGAAGGAAGGAAGAGTTTTTTGATAGCGCCATTGTGTGGAAGTATTTGTGGTCTGTAGAAATGTGGAAAATGTGGAGAAAAAAAACACAAAGCTCAGTGCATGCCACCAGCTAATTGTGCTACCTCGAACAAATCGATCTGTGCCTGCCCTGTGCTCCTCACCTTGATTTAATTTGTTTACTTTTATCGAAATAAAGTTGACAACTCATGATCTTTAAAATGAGAGAATGAACCTGATGTGCAGGTCCGTCTCAGGTTCATATTAATAGGGCTCCCTTGGTGGCTCAGAATATAGACTCCGCCTGCAGTGTAGGAGACCCAGGTTTCATCCCTGGGTCGAGAAGATCCCCTAGAGAAGGAAATGGCAACCCACTCCAGTATTCTTGCCTGGAGAATCTCATGGACAGAGGAGCCTGGCGGGCTACAGTCCTTGGGGGCACGCATATCATCCAGTGATAGGTCTTCCGTGTCTTTTAGAGGGTGCAATGCAGAAAGCAAATCCAGTGAGGGCAGTAACGGTCCTGACTCCATCTTTTCTCTTTTCTCCCCAGACTATGTCAGAGAGTCACCATGACCTTGCACAATAACAATACAACCTCACCCTTGTTTCCGAACATCAGCTCTTCCTGGATTCACGGCCCTTCGGATACAGGGCTGCCCCCAGGAACAGTTACTCATTTTGGCAGCTACAACATTTCTCGGGCAGCTGGGAATCTCTCCTCTCCAAATGGCACCACCAGTGACCCTCTAGGAGGTCATACCATCTGGCAGGTGGTCTTCATTGCATTCTTAACAGGCGTCCTGGCCTTGGTGACCATCATTGGCAACATCCTGGTGATAGTGGCATTCAAGGTCAACAAGCAGCTGAAGACAGTCAACAACTACTTCCTCTTAAGTCTGGCCTGTGCTGACCTGATTATTGGGGTCATTTCGATGAATCTGTTTACTACCTACATCATCATGAACCGATGGGCGTTGGGGAACCTGGCCTGTGACCTCTGGCTATCCATTGACTACGTGGCTAGCAATGCCTCCGTCATGAACCTTCTGGTCATCAGCTTCGACAGATACTTTTCCATCACGAGGCCGCTCACGTACAGAGCCAAACGAACAACAAAGCGAGCTGGTGTGATGATAGGTTTGGCTTGGGTCATCTCCTTCATCCTTTGGGCTCCTGCCATCTTGTTCTGGCAGTACTTTGTTGGGAAGAGAACTGTGCCTCCAGGGGAGTGCTTCATCCAGTTCCTCAGCGAGCCCACCATAACCTTCGGAACGGCCATTGCTGCCTTTTATATGCCTGTCACCATCATGACTATTTTATACTGGAGGATCTATAAGGAAACTGAAAAACGTACCAAAGAACTTGCTGGGCTGCAAGCCTCTGGAACAGAGGCCGAAGCGGAGAACTTTGTCCACCCCACGGGCAGTTCTCGAAGCTGCAGCAGCTATGAGCTCCAGCAGCAGAGCATGAAACGCTCAGCCAGGAGGAAGTACGGACGCTGCCATTTCTGGTTCACGACCAAGAGTTGGAAGCCAAGCGCTGAGCAGATGGACCAAGACCACAGCAGCAGTGACAGCTGGAATAACAATGATGCCGCTGCCTCCCTGGAGAACTCCGCCTCCTCCGACGAGGAGGACATTGGCTCAGAGACCAGAGCCATCTACTCCATCGTGCTCAAGCTCCCAGGTCACAGCACCATCCTCAACTCCACCAAACTACCTTCATCAGACAACCTGCAGGTGCCGGAGGAGGAGCTGGGTTCAGTGGGCTTGGAGAGGAAACCCAGCAAACTTCAGACCCAGCAGAGCATGGACGATGGAGGCAGCTTTCAGAAAAGCTTCTCCAAGCTTCCCATCCAGTTAGAGTCTGCCGTGGACACAGCCAAGGCCTCTGATGTCAACTCCTCGGTGGGGAAGACCACGGCCACTCTACCTCTATCCTTTAAGGAAGCTACACTGGCCAAGAGGTTTGCTCTGAAGACCAGAAGCCAGATCACTAAGCGGAAACGGATGTCCCTCATCAAGGAAAAGAAAGCGGCCCAGACCCTCAGCGCCATCCTGCTTGCCTTCATCATCACCTGGACCCCCTACAATATCATGGTTCTAGTGAACACCTTTTGTGACAGCTGCATCCCCAAAACCTATTGGAATCTGGGCTACTGGCTGTGCTACATCAACAGCACCGTGAACCCCGTGTGCTATGCCCTGTGCAACAAAACATTCAGAAACACTTTCAAGATGCTGCTGTTGTGTCAGTGTGACAAGAGGAAGAGACGCAAGCAGCAGTACCAGCAGAGACAGTCGGTCATTTTCCACAAGCGGGTGCCTGAGCAGGCCTTATAGAATGGGGTGCGTTCAATAGCCGTCACCATACGCACACATCAACCCACAAACCTTAGGAGGGAGTAAGGCGAGGGTGGGGGTCGTCTCTGGCACTGATAAACATGTTTTTATCACCCAGACGTGAAAGAAGCTGCCTGTTTCCCGGTCCATTAAATAAACCCATTTTAATATCAAAAGTCAAATACCTGTTCAGCCAAAAATAAGTAAGCTTATTACTGAATATGAAGGAATTTATTCTGAAATAGACTTTGTTTTTTTCTTAAAGAGAAGGAAATAATTTTTTCATAGCAATTACACACCCAGATTGGTCTGCCTGGGTCTTTTAATTCCCGTTAGCTCTGGAATCCCGGTGAGCATAACTAACTGGCCCAGTTGTCACATGTTCTCCAAGGATCCCCAAAGTGTCCATCGGATCCCACATGGAACATGTCAGGCTAGTGAAGCCATGGTTCTGAAAATCTTTCATACGTTGCAAAACAGCACCTCCTCGTCCCAGTAGAGCTCCCTGTCTTCTCATCGGTGTGTCATTAAGCTCTCTTTGTGGACTTGATTCTTGCAAAGTACTGTTTTGTGCAGTTCAAGTTTCGTACAAATAAAAGATATATAAGTATATATGTGTATATATATATATGTGTGTGTGTGTGTGTGTATGTGTGTGAATTCCACGCACACACACGTAGTGTATATAATATAATGGGAATTAATGAACTGGCAAATTACTCCGGCAATAGATGCTTTCAGTACTTTGGTGACTAAAGTTTCTCTAGGATCCTAACACAATGTCAAAGTGAAATAAACCCAGTAGTGTTTTGGAAATCAGGGCTGTTTTCCTGGAGAACAGGCAGCAGACAGCAGCCAGGCTCTCTGGGCTGATCTGTGTAGGACAGTCAGCCTAGCGAGTCAGATGAGCACCATGGTCTGACCAGATTCTGAGTAAGTTTTCACCTTTGTTGACACCCTCAACAAAGCTAAATCAAATGGGGGCCCCCTCTGTGCCCAAACAATGAGTCACATCCGTGGCTTTGAATTTAATGGTCCAAATCTGAATGTTTCCAACCAAAGCCTTTGCTATCTTACCTGCTTGAAATTTAATAATAGTGCCACATTTGAATTTCATGCACAACATTATCTGGGGCAAAGCAGAAGAGACCTCGTGAGGGCCAGAGAGGAACACAGGATTTGATTTTTTGCTACTCAGCATCTTTAAATGCGAAAGGGCTTAAACCTCTTGTCACTTTGCTGTGACCAATGCTTTCTGGTGTTCATTGTGTGACCTTCACCCAGAATAGGTGGGGGTTGGCAAGTCCCAAATCCTCTGAAGAAAGTATTACACTCTGAAAAGTATTGCTGCAAATTGATTTCTTTAGTACATTTCTAAAAAGTGATTTTTGTGTTCTCTTCTGAATTGACCCAAATGCTAACTGTTCTTTTTTGGGGGGGAGGGGCGCTGCTGTGGCTGTCATCTGTGTTGCTGCTATAGTTGTTGAGGTTCCTTTTCTCCTTTTGTGGGGGCTGCGTGGGGAGTGGGAGGGGTGGGAGGCGGGGGGCTGAGGAGAAATCTTCTGTCTGTACAGGGTCTCTGTGTCGTGAACCCGGAGCCAGGTTAGAAGCTGCTTCTGTTTTCAGTGTGAGCTGGTGTTTACAGCAGATTTTGACAACAGTGGGACTGTACTCAGTGGTGTCTGTGTTCCTGAACTATTTAATTTCGTGTTATGTTTATAAGAAGACATATTTATGCATATTTCACCAAGTGTCT
This sequence comes from Bos indicus, assembly GCF_029378745.1. Lineage (NCBI taxonomy): Eukaryota > Metazoa > Chordata > Mammalia > Artiodactyla > Bovidae > Bos > Bos indicus. The sequence goes on from NC_091787.1 coordinate 12,866,152, forward strand.
ATTTAATGTTGATAAATATTACTCTTCAGTCTTCAGTAATGGTGTGTCCCTTGAAAGTGATTGTTAAGGTCCACTTGAGCAATGAGTAGGGTATATTGTGCTTTCTTGTTGCTAAGAAGAGGAAAAAGTCATCCTGTTGGTGTCAGGAGGTACCTAACTCTGTCTAGGTAGTAAAAAGTCAACCGCAACTTTATTGTAACGGTCTAATACTGTTCTAGTTAAACCTGATGGGAACTGATCAAAGCAACCCTCCACCAGTGTGTTTGAAATCACATGACAAGGGGAAAGAAGCAAATCTGCGTAATTGAAAGAGTGGGGTTTTTTGGCCCATGTTTGACCAAAGAGTAAGAAAAAACAGAGACTATTTTCTAACGTGTGTAGCAGACTACAGAATGTTATGTTATCAACCTGTGAAATGTCTAGTGAACAAGTGCATCTATATTTTATTACTCACGTTGGCCTGGCACTAATAAATTTGTGAATGCTGATTCAAGTCTCCCTGTACATCAGTAATTCCCATTCTCTTTGAAACTCCTATCTTGCCTCCCTCTTGAAAGGCCAATACCTGTATTTTTAAAAGATATAATTAAAATTAACACACGGAGAATCCCTAAGCTTTAGTGGAACTGTGAAGTTTAATAACAGGTCTACTCAAACATGATTATCTCCTGAATCTTGTCCCTTTATGATGCTGATAATGGAAGAAATGAAAGACATCTAAGACATCAGCTCTCTTTTTTGTGTTACTGGTTTAATTATAGAATTATTTTTAAATCTCCTGTGGGTGAAAACTGCTTTTACATACTGACTGACTCTGTTTTTAGAAATGTATGTCCCACTGACTCTGTTTACGGAAATGTATGTCCAACTCTTAGATCATTATCAGAAAAGGAAAATAAGAAAAATTATTTTGAACACAAAGAATTTAGAAGTATAATCAAAGATGTAGTGAAATGTTTAGAACTGGACCATGCATTTCTCAAAGGACTGTCACCAGCAAAGGTATTCAACATTTACATATGATCATCCCCAAAATGGGAATCAAATTGCTTCATTCCATAAGAATGAGGTTTGCAGAGTTTTCATGATTATGTAAAACTGAGAGAGTAAAAGAATAAATCCTAAATAAACTACATGTGAGGAATCTACCCCCACCCCCAACATACGCACACATGTTCTTCCATTCTCTATTCTCCAGGGTCTACCAGTTAGATACGAGAAGTGAGCTCTATGATCCTGTATTCCCCTGATTCTGCCCTTTTCCCTGGTGGCTCAGATGGTAAAGAATCTGCCTACAATGCAGGAGAACTGTGTTCAATCCCTGGGTCAGGCAGATCCCCTGGAGAAGGGAATAGCAACCCACTCCAGTATTCTTGTCTGGAAAATTCCATGGACAGGGGAGTCTAGTAGGCTACAGTTTATGGGGTCGCAAAGAGTCAGATACAAATGAGTGACTAACACTTTCACTTTTCACTTTCACTGCTGTCTTTTATCCATCACCTACCTGTGGCCTTTCTCTAGTGCTCTGTATTATCCTGAATCATCTTTGACTTCAAATCTAGCCTTGAATCTCCAAATAAGTTCCATTTCTATTCACTTTTTCACATATAATAGTTCTAGATTCTGGTAGAAAAAAAAAAAAGATAAGAAAGCATAAGCTTTAGAAGTTGCAGGAGCTAAAGATCTAGAAGGCATGGCAGCTTTTTTTGTCAACCCCCTCTGTGTACAGATAGGCAAGTTCCTTGCTCTGGGATGGGGTGAGAGCCCTTTGTGCATCACTTGTGAGAAGGGGGTGCACAGCTCTGGTGCAGAGTTAGCTGCCTCGGATCTATCTTAGGAAGGGAAAGGACACCAAGGCTCAGGCACAGTGGAGAAGCCTGCTGGAGACGATGTGAGCAGAGGCAGAACCTGGGGATCATTCTGGGTGCCCCAAGACTTATCCGAGTAGAGAAGATTCCCAGACGGGGACATATAGTTAATAAACTGGACAGTTCATCACAGCAGCTTCAGAGGACAAGTGAAGGTCCTCAAAGAAGCTCTGAACTTAGCATGAGGAACCCTGAACTCTTAGCCCAGTTCTGTCAACAAGTAATTACGTGTCCTCTGCCATGCTTGTCACTTACCCTTAAACTCACTGGGTCATCTCCATCTGCTCCTACTCATTAGCAACATAAAAGCATCTTAATTTGCCTTCTTGTATCACACATGTTAAATTGAGGCAGGGCATTAGGTAAATAACTACCATGATGAATGTAAATTATTTGTCTGATGAACACTTGAAGCATTCTGATTTTATATATCCATTAGAGTTATTTCCTTATATTTCAATACAGCAAACTCTAAGGAACTCTCCGATTTGTGGATAAACCTAGAATTCTGTTGCAAATACCTCAGTCCAGGATGCTCACCTAAGGCCTGACAACCTTAAAAGCAGAGTTGCTGGGTAGCTGGTGTTTGTTTTGCTTTGTTGGTGGCATTTCTCAAAATGGACTGAAACTGTAGAACAAAATACCCAAAACAGTGATCGTTTCTTCAATCTGACATCTCTACTTGTATTAATACCACCTCCTCTAAAAGAGTATTTTCTGTTTCCCTTTACAGTCCTAGGTTAGGCTGACTTTCCTTGTGTTTTTATGACTCTATATTGTAGGAACTCAGTCTCTACCAGGATTCATGCCTTGTATTCCAGACCCAAGAGACTGGTTTCAGCATAGTAGCTGAGAGCTCTTTAGAACCGGGAATTACATTTCCTTTTTCTATCTGAGAAACGAGGCTCATGTTGAGATTATAAAAATAGATAAAGAAAAACAAGTTCATAAAATAACTATATTCAACGTAAGTTTGTAAATGCATAATATTTCGCCACTGCATTTCAAAGTAGGCAAGTGTTAGTCTTATGGTTAATTGGACACACATTACATGTACTGCATCACACAGAGATGGACAGTGCACTTGAACATATGGAAGTGGACCCCCAAACAGTTGTATAATTTGATGACTGTAGTTGCCCTGATAGAATCAGGAAGACTCAATAGAGTCTACCACTCTTATCCTGGCTTGGAATACCCCCCAAATATTCACCCAAATCCAAAGTGGCTCTCATCTGAGTTGCATGAGAAATTCTGCATGAAAAGTAAAGGGAAAAGCAGGCCATACCCTCAGTTGCAGAGAAGTATTAATAACACTTTGCTTACCCAAATAACCTTATCCTAAAATATTATCCCCAGATTATAAAGGTTTATTTTTGTTCTTTCTTGAAATCCAAAATACTTATTAATTCTGTAATTTACATTCCAAATCCCAAACTATTTTTATCCTAGATTCTGTGATTTCCTTGATGATAGAAAGCAGGTCTTATTCATCCTGTGGCTAGCACAGTATCTGTCAGACAGTAGACATTCAATAAATGTTGTTGAATGTTTAATAAACTCTTTATGATTAATACAGCAAATAGTTATCAGAATTACATGCACATCATGCCCCACATTTCAACTGCAGCCAGAGGTCATTGGGCTGGGAAAGTGAATTAAATGAAAAATGGTTCATTCAGATGATGATTTTCTAATAAAATATTACTAAGCAACAAGGAGAAACATTTTAATAGATTTGAAGAAATAAATATAATTAAGAGGACAGGGAAGAAGGAAAATCCACTCTTGATCTCTAGTATTCAGAAACTTTTTACCAGATTAGTCAACTCTACTTAGTCCTAGTAAGTGAAATATTGGGAGAGCCTGGAGAGTCTATAAATAGGTCTTCTGTTTGTACAGGTGAAGTTCTGTAGTTTGGCTTAAAACATCCTTGCATGTAGTTTTGCTTGGCATGAAAGTTAGGACAGAATCTATTCTGTTCTGCAAGCATTGAACAAAAGCCCTCTCTTCATATCCACTATTCATTCCTTATATAACACATGGGTATTTTCAGCCTCCTACATACAACACTCCAGAGAAACTTCTTTGGGGCCTGTGGTTAGGGCTACGGGAAGGTGACATTTTCAAGGAATACTCCCCTCCTCTTTTCAAACACATGGGAACTGTCTAAGTTTGGTGCAGGTTTGAAGAAAAGGCAGTGAATTAGCACATTGATATTTTTTGGCAGAAAGCTTTCTGGGAAATGTCTATGAAGTGTTCAGTGATGCTCACATCCTTCTAATTCATGAGGATGTAGAAACCACTGTCCAAAGAGATGGCAATATATTTGCTTTGTAAGCAAAAGGCATGTATCATAGTTGCATCTATAACTAGTGTCCCCATCTTTCAAAGGCACTGAATTTTACCTGTTTTTATTTCCTAGTGTCCAGCACTTCCTCAATAGTCTTTTTAGATATGTCATATGCCATTTTTATTCCTTCTCCTAAAAACAAGTCAATTGTCTGTACTATAAAATGATGCCTGCAACTTTATGGTGATATTAACCCCTAAGTTTAATAGTGAAATAAGGAAATAAAACTATAAATAAACAAAGAATGTGGTTGGTTTTCTTTTTAATCCAAGGTCGATAATACAGCAACAGCTTTTTACTGTATAAAAGGGTGGAGTATTTACCCTGAAGGGAAAATTCTGAAACAGACCGTTATTTGCATTGACTTCTCTCTTTTACATGCACTAGAACTTTCATCATGAACATTGCTGCTGTTGTAACTCAAAGCAATACCCTGTATTTAGGACTATGAATTAAGCATATATTAACTATCTATGCACACACAATCCTAATTTTCATATGCATATGAAGAAAAATGTTTCTAGATATATGCTGTGGATCTAACACAAATAGACTACCAGTTATTTCTACAGCAAAGATGGATTTATTTGGGATCTGCAACCTTGGCAAGCTTCATGAAAGCCCTCCGACACAAGGGAAGGGGAAAACTTTTCCTGAGGGGCAAAGAAAGTTGGGAGGGCTCCGGTACACAGAGTCCATGGCTTCTCAGAGGCCAAGTCCTTGCCAGGAGAGGAGTTCTTCCTGCTGTACTCTGCTGTCTTCACAGAGCTTGAGAGCACCTGCTTCTGGTCTCCCAACTCCCTTTGATGTTTCTGTTTATTAATGTTTTATAATACTTTGAAGGAGATTTTATTTTTCTCTTTTTCAAAGAAATGTTTATCTTGCCCCCCTCCCCTATGGCTGTTTCCTTTTTTTCCCTTTGCTGTGCAGAAACTTTTTAGTTTGATGAAATCCCAACTTGTCAATGTTTGCTTTAGTGTGTTTTGCTTTTGGAGTCAGATCCAAAAATTCATTGCCAAGACTTATGTTAAGGAGCTGGTCCTTTACCAGCTGGTTTCTAATTTCAGGTCTTTTAGTCAAGACTTTAAACAATTTTGAATCTATTTTTGTGTATGATGTAAGTCCAGTTTGATTGTGTTATGTGTAGCTGTCCAGTTTTCCCAGCAGCATTGATTGCAGAGACTGTCCTTTCCCCCATTGTATATTCTTGCCATATTTGTTGTAAATTACTTGACCATATACATGTGGGTTTATTTCTGGGCTCTCTGTTCCATTGCATTGATCTGTGCATCTGGTTTTATGACAATGCCATACTGCTTTGATTACTACAGCTTTGTGATAGATTCTGAAAGTAGGGATGTGATGCTGACAGCTTTGTTTTCCTTTCTCAGGATTGCTTAGGCTGTTCAGGGTCTTCTGTGTTTCCATACAAATTTGAGGATTATTGTCCCTTTTTCTGTGAAAAAATACATTGGAATTTTGATAGGAATTGTATTGACTCATATAGATTTCTTTAAATAGTATGGACATTTTAACAATATTAATTCTTCCAATCCACGAGGATGGAATATCATTCCACTTATTTGTATATCCTATGTCTTGTGTAGTATTAGGGATATTATTATTCTGAACCTGTGTGTGCATAAGTTGAGATAAAACAAGTGACTAATTAGATATTCAAATTTAATTATTTCTGGTGTCAAGCTATACAGTTTCTATTTGAATTGGATGTATCAATATACACTCAGAGTATTTTACCATACATGTAATTTCTAATTCTTCCCATGGGAAAGAACTAAAAACAGTGATCAAGCCAGCAGCAAGGAGGATTCCTTTCTTAATAAAGGAAACCAAGTCATCTTGAAGAAATAGCTGATTCTAGTCTTAGGCAGGCAATGTACAAGATGAGCTTGAAACTTCTTGCCAAGACAGATACCAAGGAAACATTCAGACTAATAAAAAAGACATTTACACACACAAATGGTCGATATCTGCCAAAAGCGGCACACTAGGACAGTGAGAAAATTATATTCTTCTGAATCAGTGGCACTTAAACATGTATGTGGGAAAAAGACTTCTACTTCACCACACACTAAAATAAAGGTGGATTCAAGGCCTAAATTAAAAAGGCATAGAAAGCCTTTAGAGATAGAAGTTGGAACGCTTTTTTTAAGAGAGTTTTTTCATGACCCTGAGGGAGAGAAAAAGTTCTTAAGATTCAAAAAGCATTAGCCACAAAGTGGGGAAAGATATAAAGAGACTGAAAAGACAGCTAATGGAAGAGAGCATTGCAAAACATATAATGACTTTAGGCAAATACAGAATATATGAAGAACTTCTATAAATCAATAAGAAAAAAGAAACTGCAACTGCAGGAAATAAACATTCCTCGCTATTCCTCACAGTGAAAGGTGACATCTAATTTCCCTTCCCTTGAATCTAGCTGGCCTTAGTGACTTGCCTGATGAATAGAACACACCTGGGACCTGCAAGGGCTTCCCAGGTGGCACTAGTGGTAAAGAACCTGCCTGCCAGTGGAAGAGATGTAAGAGACTCAGGTTCAATCCCTGGGTTGGGAAGATCCCCTGGAGTGGGGCATGGCAACCCACTCTAGCATTCTTGCCTGGAGAATGCCATGGACAGAGGAGTCACAGAGTATCGACAGAACTGAAGCAACTTAGCACGCACAGGGCTTGCAAGACTAGATCAGAAGAAGCCTTGCAGCTCCAAGCCGGATGTCTTACAGTGCTTGTTTGGGGGGAACAGGCTGCTCTATAAGAAATCTGACAGTATCTGGACCCCTGTGCTGTGAGAAAGCCCTTGTCTAGCTAATTCAGATCCCAGCCTTGAATCATCCCAGCTGAGGCCAAGCCCTGCTCATATTGAAGATTTGTGAACAAGGTACATTATTGTTGGTGATAAGCCACTAAGTTTTGGGGTGTTTTTTATGCAACAATAAAGAATTAAAATAGCAACCCACCCAATTTTTAAAAATGAGTGAAAAATTTGAACAGTCGTTCCCAGGGCTTGGGTAGAAGAAATAGGGAGAGGTTGCTAAAAGGATATAAGCCTTCAGTTATAAGATGAATAAGGTCTCAGGATCTAATGTATAACATGGTGACTATATATAGTTGATAACACTACATTATATAGTTAAAATTTGCTAAGAAAGTAGAACTTACATATTCTTATCTAAAGGAAAGTAAATATGTGTGGTAACAGATGTATTAATTAAAATGAGAATTATTTCACTATGTATACTCATATCAAATATCACACTATACATTTTAAATAGCTTACATTTTATTCATCAATTATACATTGATAAAGCTGGAAAAATTAACTAAAATTTTAAAAAACAAAGTTAAATAACAGCCCAGATGGTTCCAGAGTACATTTAGATGGCAAAATTATTTTTAAAATAACATCAGTGAAGGCAGATTGGTGATACATCTAGGGCAGAAAGGAAAGATTCTAACTGGAGAGAAGCACTGGGAAGATTTTTTTGAGGTGTTACTATTTTTTTTAACCCCAGGTGATGGTTACACAGGTACCTACATCATTAGGAAAGTGGTATATATGTGTTTTGTGTACCTTTCTGTAAATATATTTCACAAGTTAGAAAATAATAAAAAGAGAGAGGGGATGGGGACAAGCGCCCACCACCAGCACCAGCTGCATCTGTGCACCAGGCTGTTCGCTCTCTTGTTTCTGTGTGTGAGGGGCTCTAGCTCCTGTGAAGTTGAGCGCTCCACTCTAGGACATGGCTCCAGCCCCTCTCCTCTGTCCTGCATCAGTATATTCACCTCCCTCTAGCTGCTACCCCACTCTCTTCCCCTTTAAAACAAACACTGTCAAGAGACTTGTCTAGACTCCCCTTCACCTGCTCCTCTGGTTCTCTCTAGAATCCACTCCACTCAGACTTCACCCCCACCATTTACCCAGCTGTCCTGTCGGGGTTATTCGTGGCCTCCATGTTGCTGAAACCTGGGATTCCCACCTCAGTTTTCATCTTGTCCCACCAGCATTTGATCCAGATGGCCATCCGCTTCTCCAGAAAACACTCCCTTCACAGGGCCTTACCCACCTCCAGCTTCATGCCTGGTTTTCTCTTACCTCTCGGCTTCTCCAGTTCAGTCTACTCTACTCTCCACCCCACCCACAACAGCCACATGTTTTACTCTTTTGTTTTCACCTTCACTCTCTGGATGGTCTCAGCTAGTTCCAGGGCTTTAAATGCCATCTGCCCGAGTCTCCCAAACCTTGATTTCCAGACTAGATCTCCTGTGAATTCCTGGCTCTTGTATCCTCAGCATGTAACCAGCATCACTGCTAGAGGCCATCTACTCACTTCAAAGGTGGTCATGTTCAAAGGTGAGCTCCTCATCTCCCCCTCCCCAAACATGCTTCTCCAACTGTCTTTGACACTCGGATAATTCCAGCCTTTCTGATGGTCAGAAACTTCTGAGATCCCCTCGAACCCTACATCCCCTCAAACAGTAAATCCTGTCTGTTCTGTCTTCCACTTAGAACCAGAATCCAGCCTCTCCTCAGCCCATTGCAATAGCCCCTAATGGTCCCAAGACTCATCTCTTGTTCTCTGCAGTCTTTTCTCAGCTTCACCAGCCAAAGAAATTCAGTTACTAGGTGTCCATCCTGCCACTCCTGGGCCAGGAGCCCCTCGCCTCCCTGGGAGGAAAAGCACACCTCCCACTACACTTTCCTCCAAGGACTCATCCCACTCTACCCTCCCACGCACCCCAGCATGCTGGCCTATTGGAATCCCTTGAACATGCCTGTGCACTGGCTATTTGTTACACCCAGAATGTTCTTCTCCCAGATAGGTCTTTTCATCAGAGCAGTGGAAGGGGAGTCTAGACATGCATCTGACAGTGTTTGCATTAAGGACAAGGAGCGATGGGGTAGTAGTTGGAGACAGATGGGAGAGTCTAGATCCAGGTAAATGTATCGATAAATCAGTCTCCCCACACTAGGTTGTAAACTCCAAGTTGGCAGGCACTCCTGGATTCTGGAATAGTCCCGGGCACATTTAATAAAAGAATAAAAATGATGCAACAGCCATACCAACCACATGGTGGAACAGCAGAAGTCAGGATTTGCACCTTGCACTGATCCTTAAGAGACCAACCGAGGAGACTGAAGGGGGCGAGGCCTGGGCAGGAGCGTGTGCTCTGGAGGCACACCCCGGCTCTGGCTTGCTTTCTTGGTCTCTAAATTATGACTGGAAAACCAGTCAGGTGGCAAGGCTCAGAAAGCACTGTGAGGCTTCTTGTCCCTGGTCACCAGGCATCGACAGAGCCCTCTGCTCTCACCTGCCCACCAGTGGCTGAAGCATTACCAGGTCTGAGCACCTGAGGTCGCCTCGGGTCCCAGCTTCCTGCCATATCCTCTGGCAAGTACTGGGGCCCAGCAGGCCAGAAGGACAACTCCCAGAACTATGGAAATGGCCGTGGGGGAGGAACAGAGAGCACTGGAAGCAACCTCCAGCAAGACCTGAAGGAGGAGTCCATCCAGGTAAAGAGTTCAATGGGGTCCCAGTCTGGGGCTTTTGAAGGCTGGGGAGGGGGCATCCTTGAAGAACAGCCAGAGACCAGTGCGGCTGGACTGAGGGGAGCAGGCTAGGGGTCTGCTGGCAGGAGGAGGGGCTTGAGGTCTGGCTGAGGACTGGAGCTTTTTCCCAGAGTGCTGCTGATAGGTTTCCTGTTTGTCAGCAGAGTGACAGGATCAGATCTATCTGTTCAAATCTCTGATCTCTCCTGGATCAGAGAGCGTGAGAAACAGAAGAAAGTGAATCAGGGACAGTGTTTGCAGTGGCCTGGACTAGGAGAGGGGAGGGAAGGGCAGAGAGGTGAGGAATGCATTCTAGACTTGGGCTCCAAGGCCAGGGGATGGATGGGGTGATTGCATGTGGGGGTGAGGAGGAAAGAGGGAGCAGATGGAGCCCTGGGGTCCTGGATTGAGCACGTGGTGAGATGGAGCTGCTGCTGCATGGATATGGGGGCCGGGGGAGGGATGTCTGGAGGGCAGTTTGGGGCCAATTAAAACTTGCTGTTAAACACTTATAAAGTTAGATAAGAGCAGGAACTCTGGGAGTTGGTGATGGACAGGGAGGCCTGGCATGCTGCAATTCATGGGGTCGCAAAGAGTCAGACATGACTGAGCTACTGAACTGAACTGAACTGAAGCCCCCTTTCCTAATGAAGTCACTGGGAGCAACTACTTATCGGGATTTTTGGGTGAGGCTGAGGAGCTTTTTCCTCCAGCTAACTAAAAATCCTCTTCATCCTGGTGAAGTGGTCTCTGTTTATGCTGGAGTTGGGCCTGGATAAAATGAGACAGCCAGCCTCAGTCTTGAGGAGGACCGTTAAAGGACAGGGACATAAAGGCAGCAGCAAATCAGATGGTCAAGTCTGTCTGATGCTGGCAGCCTGTCATCTCCCAATCTGTCCCTGGCCCACTGTGAGTCCAGCCAGAGAAGCCAAGCCTACCAGGCTGTGAGTCCCATGAAGGGATTGCTTTGAAAATTAGGAACCCTAAGATCTTAGGAAACTGAAAAAAACAAAGTGTTAGTTCTTCATTTGTGTCCGACTGTTTGTGACCCCATGGCCTGTAGACCACCTGGCTCATCTGAACATAGAATTTTACAGGCAGGAATACTAGAGTGGGTTGCCATTCCCTTCTCCAGGGAATCTTCCCAACCCAGGGATTGAACCTGGGTCTCCTGCACTGAAGGCAGATGCTTTAGCATCTGAGCCACCAGGGAAGATCTTAGGAAGCTCATGCCTATCCCTCCCCATGTGGGGGTAGTTTTCTTTTCACCTTTTGGAGTGAGCACTCCACACACACATACACAGGTGCACAGTGTATATAATAAAGACTATGAGGTGGGATCAGAAGAGGGACAGATATGAGGAGGGTAATAAGAAGAATACACAGGGGCTGGAGGCACTGCCTGCCTGAGACACAGACTCCCACATTTTCCAGGTCTTGTCCTACTTCTAGGGATGTAGAAGTCCATGCGGGCATCATCCCTGGTGTGCAGGTGGGGACACGGACAGGCCTTGAGAGACACAAGGACTCATCCAGGATGGAGAACAGGTAGGAATCGGGAGGTGAGTTTGGGCCCAGATCTGTCTCCTCAGAGCTGCACACAGACCCTTCCCGGGAGCTGTGTGGAGGGCTGTGTGGAGCAACTGTGTGAGATCCGGGGCTGCGGGGATGAGGGATGAGAGGTCAGTATCCCAAGGGCTGTGTGCAGAGTTATCAACTGTCAATCCAAGGAAGGGGCCCCCGGGAGGTGAAGTCACTTCCTTGACGGCAGACCCTAACAGAACTCAGAACCCTGTAACCAGGCACCCACCTCCTAGCAACAGCGCCACGGCCACTTGGGCTCACTCGGCTGGAGAGACTTCATCCAGAAGGATGTTCTCCAGCTGTGTCTCGACTGACCAGGGCTTCTGCTTGAGGAAACCCTGGAGGGAGAGGTTTTTCAGATGTTTCAGGCGGTTCAGCGCTCAACCCGGATGCCTCTGGTCCTTTACCAGGAGGTCACCTAAGGTAACCCCAGGCAACCTAGAGCTGGCCACACCAGGCCTGGCTGCCACTGGGAGCCTTCCCTGGGCAGCACCAGCTGCCCTCATCTCCACGTGGGGGGAAGTGGGACTTGAGGGGAGGTTCTCCCTCTGGGCAGGAACAGGTTGGTGGTTCCGTGGTGACCTGGTGGTCCTGTCACGGTCACACCTGAGGACAGGCTGGCAGTGGGGAAACAGGATCCCTGAGGTGCTCTTCTCTGTGCCAGTGTGAATCCAAGGCCCTCAAGTGGTCGGGTGTCTGCATCCTCGGTGGAGGTCAGTGGGGAGAGTGGTGGGCGTGTGTCTGGAGGGGAGATGTCTGGGGGTCTGAGAAGCACCACAGACAGCTGGCCGGGGCCCTGAGACTTTCTGCCTGGCTGACAGGCACTTGTTCACAGGGCTCCTCATGGGACTGCAGACAGGAGCCAGTCCACAGAGCACCCTGCTCCATCTCCCTGCACGAGGGGCTGGAGCCCCACACGAGCAACAGAGCCCAGGGCGGGCACAGGGTGAGTGCCAGCCAGGAGGCGATCCTACACCCAGGAAGTTCCAGGTCCCAGAGCCACCCTGGCCCTCCCCTGGGTCCCTCCTAGAGTCTTTCTCCCAAAGGAACCTGGGACTGTCAGCTCTGCAAAGCCCCCTCGAAGCCCACGCCCTACTTGTCCAGATGCAAAAATCACTGTTCACCTCCACGTGGGAATCTCAGAAAGAGGTTGTGATAGAATTTCACTTCATGAAAGTGAAAGGAGCCTTTCTGCATTTTTCTACAGTTAATCCTGTATTAACTCCATCCCAGGTATCCATGTGGGCCTGAGAATCCTGATGCCTCTCACCCCAGGTTCAGCCCCTCTCACCCCAGGATCAGCCTCTGTCTTCTCATCCCCAGAATGGGATGGTTTCATAACCAACAGGGATGATGCAGTTAATACATGGAGAGCTATCAAATACAAACTGCTCTAAGACACTAACACACATAACCATGGCCCAGTGCCAGTTCACTCGTGATACCAGGATGTTTATTCTGTGGAGGGCACTCCTGCCCCTCCTCCTGCCTTGAGTCCTGGAGGCTCCGGGACTCAGTCTGAGCTCCAGCCCCTGCCTTCCTGGTGTCCATGGTGCTGCCTCTGACTTGTGTCTCTGCTATGTTCCACCCCAGGGGGAGAATGTGTCCACAGGGGACAGGAGTGAGACCTACATGATGTGAAGTGTCCAAAGACATAGGCTAGAGATGCTGGTGGGGAACCTGGTACCTGTTTCCTCGGCAGCAACCCCCTCCTACATCCCCACATTCCTGGGCACCTACAGGGCTTTTGCCACATACTGTGAGCAAGGATCCCTTAGAAGAAATGGAGTATCTCTCATAGTCAATAGAAGAGTCCGAAATGCAGTACTTGGATGCAGTCTCAAAAATGATAGAATGATCTCTGTTCCTTTCCAAGGTAAACCATTCCTATCACAGTAATCCAAGTGTATGCCCCGCCACTAATGCCAAAGAAGCTGAAGTTGAATGGTTCTATGAAGAGCTACAAGACTTTCTAGAGGTAACACCAAGAAAAAAAATATCCTTTTTATCATAGGGGACTGGAATGCAAAAGTAAGAAGCCAGGAGATACCTGGAGTAACAGGCAAGTTTGGCCTTGGAATACAAAATGAAGCTGGGCAAAGGCAAACAGTTTTGTCAAGAGAACACACTGGTCATAGCAAACACCCTCTTCCAACAACACAAGAGATGACTCTACACATGGACATCACCAGATGGTCAATACCAAAATCAGATTGATTGTATTCTTTGCAGCCAGAGATGGAGAAGCTCTGTACTGTAAGCAAAAACAAGACTGGGAGCTGACTGTGGCTCAGATCATAAACTATTGCAAAATTCAGACTTAAATTGAAGAAAGTAGGTAAAACTACTATGCAATACAGGTAAAATCTAATCAAATCCCTTATGATTATACAGTGCAAGTGACAAATAGATTCAAGAGATTGGATCTGATAGAGTGCCTGAAGAACTATGGACAGAGATTCATAACATTGTACAGGAGGCAGTTATCAAACCATCCCCAAGAAAAAGAAATGCAAAAAGGCAAAATGTTGTCTGAGGAAGCCTTACAAAATAGCTGAGAAATGAAGAGAAGCTAAAGGCAAAAGAGAAAAGGAAAGATATAGCCATCTGAATGCAGAGTTTCAAAGAATAGCAAGGAGAGATAAGAAAGCCTTCCTAAGTGAACAATGCAAGAAATAGAGGAAAACAACACAATGGGAAAGACTAGAGATCTCTTCAAGAAAATTAGAGATACCAAGGGAACATTTCATGCAAAGATGGGCACAATAAATGACAGAAATGGTGTGGATCTAACAGAAGCAGAAGATATTAAGAAGTGGCAAGAATACACAGAAGAAATATACAAAAAAGATCTTAGTGACCCAGATAACCACCATGGTGTGATCACTCACCTAGAGCCAGACATCTTAGAGTGCAAAGTCAAGTGGGCCTTAGGAAGCATCACTATGAACAAAGCTAGTGGATGTAATGGAATTCCAGCTAAGCAATGTCATATCCTAAAAGATAAATGCTGTTAAAGTGTTGTACTCAATACACCGGCAAGTTAGGGAAACTCAGCAGTGTTCATAGGACTGGAAAAGGTCTTTTTTCATTCCAATCCCAAAGAACAACAATGCCAAGGAATGTTCAAACTACTACACAATTGCACTCATTTCACATGTTAGCAAAGTAATGCTCAAAAGCATTAATTCGCTAAGCTAGGCTTCAACAGTTCATGAACTGAGAACCTCCAGATGTTCAAGCTGGATTTAGAAAAGGCAGAGGAATCAGAGATCAAATTGCCAACATTCACTGGAGATCATAGAAAAAGCAAGAAAATTCCAGAAAAACATCTACTTCATTGAGTATGCTAAAGCCTTTGACCGTGTGGATCATAACAAACTGTGGAAAATTCTTAAAGTGATAGAAATACCAGACCACCTTACCTGCCCCCTGAGATCCCTGTATGCAGGTCAGGAAGCAACAGTTAGAACCAGACATGGACCAATGGACTGGTTCCAAATTGGGAAAGAAGTACATCAAGACTGTATATTGTCACCCTGCTTATTTAACTCATATGCAAAGTACATGATGCAAAATGCGGGGCTGGATGAAGCACAAGCTGGAATCAAGGTTGCTGGGAGAAATATCAATAACCTTAGATATGCAGATGACACCACCCTCATGGCAGAAAGCAAAGAGGAACTAAAGAGCCTCTTGATGAAGGGGAAAGAGGAGAGTGAAAAAGCTGCCTTAAAACTCAACATTGAAAAACTCAACATTCAAAAAGTGATCCAGTCCCATCACTTCATGGCAAATAAATGAAGAAACAATGGAAACAGTGACAGACTTTTTCTTGGGCTCCAAAATCACTGCAGATGGTGACTGCAGCCATGAAATTAAGACACTTGCTCCTCGGGAAAAAAGCTATGACAAACCTATACAGCATATAAAAAGCAGAGACATTACTTTCCCAACAAAGATCCATATAATCAAAGCTATGGTTTTTCCGATAGTCATGTATGGGTGTGAGAGCTGGACCATAAAGAAGGCTGAGTGCTGAAGAATAGATACTTTTGAACTGTGTTGTTGGAGAAGACTCTTTAGAGTCGCTTGGACTGCAAGGAGATCAAACCAGTCAATCCTAAAAGAAATCAATCTTGAATATTCATTGGAAGGACTGATGCTGAAGCTGAATCTCCAATACTTTGGCCCCCTGGTGGGAAGAGCTGACTCATTGGAAAATACTCTGATGGAAGCGAAGAGCCAACTCATTGGGAAAGACTCTGATACTGCAAAGATTGAAGACAAGAGGAGAAGGGGACAGCAGAGCACAAGATGGTTGGATGGCTTCACTGACTCAATGGACATGAATCTGAGCAAACTCCAGGAGATAGTGAAGCACAGGAAAGCCAGTGTGCTGCCATCCACAGGGTTGCAAAAAGTCAGACTAAGTGACTGAACAACAACAACAAAACAGGTGCTGGACCTTCTCTTCACAAGGTGAGCACTTCCCCCCGCCTATGACACACTGGGGAGTTGGCCCCGTTCCAGCTGTCAGTGACAGGAATATCTCTCCACCTCTCTGAGCCCCAGTTGGCCCCTTTGCTGCTGCTGCTGCTAAGTTACTTCACTCGTGTCCAACTCTGTGTGACCCCATAGACGGCAGCCCACCTCCGCACATGATGGTAAAGGGAGAACCAGCCCTCAGGGTGAATGTGGGGACTAAGTGGGTCCTTCCTGGAAAGTTGGAAAGTGCTTTCTGGGGACCTGGCCCCATGGAAAGGTCTGCTGGAGGGGCTGTGGTTGTACTTAGTCATCATGTTCCTCCTCCCCTCAAGGAAGCCTCTGTCTCAGTTCTCTGACCTTTGACCTTGGGCCAAACTGTTTCCTATTTGCAAAGTAAATTGTGAGAGGTACCCTGTCCTGGGTTAGTTGAGAACAGGGATCCCTGGGAGAGATCAGTAGTGCCCCAGGCACTCAGATGGGGCTGGTTGGGCTCATTCATTCTTGAAATATAGAGGAAGGCCCACAAGGTGCAGGCACTTTTCTAGGAACAACCATCGTGTAATGCATCGAGCAGACATCAGTCCTGGCCCCCAGGGCTTCAGTTCTCCCGGGGGTCACACTGTCACACTAGCCGTCATATCCGGCATGTCTTCAGTCCTGTCCATGTGATGCCTTTGTGGCCTTCTCTAGGCACAGATGCATCCTCCCTTACTCTGATGAGGATGGTGGACCCCTGCACCAGCTGAAAAATGTGAGTGGGACTTTGATTCGAGAGGGAGGGACTCAGTTTTCCAAAGAACCACCAAGTGAGATGTGACATGGAGGAGAACTGGCCTCTGGATACACAGGAGCAAAGGCAAAAAGACCCAGACCCCATAGAGCTGCCCTGGAGGTCAGTGTGGAAGGAAGGCCAGGTTTCTGACTCTGCTGCCCACGTGACTCCCCCCAGGGCTATGTCCACCATCCTGGGCACCTGGCTGTACCATTACCCTGAGGATTTCCACCAGCCCCCAGAATTTCCCTGCCTATGGATGCTACTGGCTTAAATAGAGCTCAGCATGCCTGATGCAGACCTGGAGCACCAAACGCTCAATCTCCTGGCACAGCTGGAGACCCTGGAGCCCATTGAGGCAGAGGGGGATGTGAGGAGGACTCGAGGTGGGTGATGGGGGTGAATGAGGATGGGAGGGACCTGGACCACACAGAGCAGAGCCTTCTGAGGCTGGAACTGGGCCAGGAGCAATGAGGAAGCTCAGATCACTATTGCCCTGGACTGCAGTCTGGGAAGACTTTCTGGGGCTGGCATCTTTGAGAGATCATTGAGTGGCAGTGAGAAGCTTTCTTTTCTGTTTTTGGGAGACACTTGGAAAAGCAGTCCTACTGATGTTTTCTCTTCTTGGAACTACAGCACCAGCTCCAGAACAAGCTCTGGAAACATCTCCAGACCTGGAGCCAACTGCACCTCTACTGCCCACCAGAGCTCCAGAGTTAGAGCAAGTCCATTTTTGGTATTTTTTTTAATGCATACTAAATCGTTTATTCTATGATATAAAGTTCACTTAGAATTTAATAGTTTGATTATCTTAGACTGTACATGGAAATTGCAGTAAGTTCATTCATAATGTTACATAACCCTATTAAATGTCTATTTGAGAACATTTGCACTCTTCATTGCTAAATAATATTCCATTTGGGAAACAGCACATTTGACTTTCATCTGTTGATGGACTTTAGGGTTTTCACCTTTGGGCTCTTCTGAACAGTGGTGCTCTGAATCCTTGTGTACAGGCATGTGAATATCTGTGTTCACATGCTTTTGGGTATTGATGTAGGAGGGGAATTTTGGGATTGACTGAAAACTTGTAGGCTTGTCCTTTTGAGAAACTGCTGAAGTGTTATATACAGTGGTTGGACCATTTGACAATCCCCCAGAGTTTAGGTGTACAATTTCCACTTCTTCATTTGTATTGCAGTTTCCCCTCTCTCTGTCTTTCTGTCTTCCTGGTCCCTCACTCTAGGGTACAAGCCTGTATATTACAAGTTGCTATATGAAGAGGCATCTGTGGCTTAGCATTGAGACCATCAGACAGAGGAGCTCTTGGGTCCTGACTCAGTGATCCCACAGTCCCAGACCTCTGGGAGACACTGGCAGAGGCCAGGTGAATCATGGTCAATTCTTGGTCCACAGATAGTGTGAGATAATAAATGTTTGTTTCTTAAGTCACTCAAGATTGGCTAATGTTGTCACACAGAATGGACCACTCACACCTGATCAAGCATCAGGCCCTGGCCCCTCCCTCCCCACTGTCCCCCTACTCTCCTCCCAAGCTCCCACCAGCCACACTAGCTCCCTCTGGTTTCATCTCTGGACAAACACATTCTGTGTGTCCACACACTTGTGCCTTCTTCTAGGATAATTATCCCCAGATGTGTGAATAGCGGGCACCTTCTCATTACCCTGCTGGGGACAGACACGTCCCCTCAGTGCAGCCTTTCCATGACCCCATTGTCGCACCTACTGTTTTTCAACACAGAACTTGCTCCTTTCTGTCTTTTCTTTCTGTGTTTCTCCATTTCCCCCTCAGACTGTGACCCTGGTTGTTCTTTTCATCACAGCCCCCACTGAATGCTCAGGGCAGAGCTGGTAAATGAATAGATAAGAGGCTCCATTCCTCCACTGAGGAGCTCAGATGCTAATAGGAGGAGGTATAGGCCAGGTCAGGGGCAGGGGAATGTGTAGGAGTGCAAGGGATACTCTCCTCGCCCCAGTAGACACATCAACCCTTTGATGGGAACCACTCACACTACACACCAAGCAGGGAAACCACAGCACAAACCATACCTCTGAGAGACTTCAGGACATCAACATTCCTTGGGCCCCAGGAGGGAATGTGACAGGATTCATAGGAACCAGGGGCTTTGAGAAGGACCTTGAAAAGGACCCTCAACCTCCTCTTGTCCACTTCAGTTGTGGAGTGTCTAGTTCCCTTGTGAGGACTCCTCACCATAGCCAGTGCAGATGTTCTGACCTTGATTTCATATGAGATCCAACAAGGTGGTCTTTGCCTTAGTCCCGGGAAAAATGATGCATGTTTCTGTCATTGTCGCTACCCCAAGGTCCACCCCTCCCCTGACCCCACTCTCTATGGTCCCTTCCTCTGATGTCTGTCAGTGTATACTTGTGCACACACCCAGAGAATCTACTCCACATTGCCAGAATATCCTGGGGTCTTAGGACCTCTAATTCCCACGGCAAACCATGTGGCAGGGAAGCAGCCCTAGCCTAGGGGATCCTAACTCTCCCTTCATCTCAAGACTCTGCCCCTGCCAAGGCTGGGGGGGGGGGGGGAACCACTAAATAAAACTCCACAGGGTAAAACGTATTATTGACTGAAAATTTATAGAACAAATATATAATTTTGGTACCTATTATCAAAGAAATCTTACAAAGACAGAATCTGTAGTCATGAAATTATGATTAGGATAAGAAAACTTGACATTAATTTTTTTTTTAAAAAATGATATCAAGTCAAACACTAAGGAAATGTAAAATAAGGATATTCTAGCCAGGAGTCCTGAGGCTGACAGACGCCCCTCCCCGCCCCCACCGGCCCAGGAGCGAGTGCGCAGGCGTGAGCGGCGGCAGGTGCGAGGGCGGAGGCGCAGAGACGTCTGAGCTCGCGAGGACCCGTCCTGAGGGAAGGGAAGTTGGGAGACTGAGTCGGTCCCCACGGCGGGACGCCCGGACCAGGGAGCGGCGCAGACACGAGTAAGTGCAGCTCTACCGCAGCACCTCATCGCGCGCCCCCGTCTGCCCAACGACCAGCCGCTCCCGACTCCTCCACCCCGAGGAGCGCGAGCCTCCCTCGGTCCTCAGCTCCCGGGTCGCCGCCACCGGCCACACGGTGAGGACGCCGGGCCGGGGCCCCAAGGCGGCCGTGGAGCGGGGGGCGCCCCTTGCGCTCGCAGCCCTCCCTGCTCGGCGCCCCTCGAGTCTCCTTGCGACCGCGGCGAGGGGCGGCCTCTGGGTCTGCGGACGCAGCCTGGGCCCCATAGCTCCGGGCTCGCGGATCCGGGAGTGGGAGGTACCGCCGAGGAGCCCGAAGTTGGGGCCGCCGGGCGTGCGTGTCGGGCGCGGTGGGTCCGCAGGTGTGAAGGGATCTCTGCTTCCGGGATGCGCGCGGGTGATGGGGGCGCACAGCTCGGGGATCCTGTTCGCTGGCCGCTGGCAGCGGGTGTTCAGATGGGACTCCGAGCTCTTTCCTAAAGCCTTCTGGAGGGTCGGCTACAAAAGGTTAAAGTTCACTTTCAGCGTTTTCAGGCTTAATTGACTGACTGTGACTAACTCACAGAGCGCTTCCTGGAGGGCAGTTTGTGACATACTAACATCTAAGAAAAGTTTGAAATAAAGCTATTCCCGCCTTTTTATGTTTTGGGGTATGGTGAACTGTTTTTCTTGATTGCATTAGACTTGTCAAGCAACAGGGCGACTTTTGGCGAAGCTGCACTGCTCTTAAGTTAAATGGTGACGGTTTAGTCGGTAAGTCGTGTCCCATCTCTTGCGACCCCATGGACTGTAGCCATTCAGGCTCCCCTGTCTGTGGAGTTCTCCAAGCAAGAGTACTCGAGTGGGTTGCCATTTGCTTCTCCAGATCTTCCCGACCCAGGAATCAAACCCGAGTCTCCGGCATTGCAGGCAGATTCTTCACCTACTAGGGAAGCTTCTAAGTTAAATGAGCATTTAAAAAATACTTCTTTGAGCAGTTACCATAGACGCTAAAATATTTGAGAACTCTAGTTATAGTAATGGGCGTGGTTTCTTTGGTTTTTTGTTTGGTTTTGGGGCGTTCCTTTGGTTTTTTGTTGTTGGTTGGCTGTATTTGAGATTTTTGAATTTTTTGGGGGGGTGGTGGGGGGTGGGTTAAATTTTGCGTTAGGAGGAGATGATATACAAATCAGGAGAAATGTTTATTTCATGGCATTCTGGTATGCAGTGTTGCAGTTTAAAGTATCAAAGTTCAGTTCAGTTCAGTCTCTCAGTCTTGTCTGACCCCATGAATCGCAGCACGCCAGGCCTCCCTGTCCATCACCAGCTCCTGGAGTTCACTCAAACTCATGTCCATCGAGTCGGTGATGTCATCCAGCCATCTCATCCTCTGTCGTCCCCTTCTCCTCCTGCTCCCAATCCCTCCCAGCATCAGTCTTTTCCAGTGAGTCAACTCTTCACATGAGGTGGCCAAAGTATTGGTGTTTCAGCTTTAGCATCAGTCCTTCCAAAGAACACCCAGGACGGATTTCCTTTAGAATGGACTGGTTGGATCTCCTTGCAGTCCAAGGGACTCTCAACAGTCTTCTCCAACACCACAGTTCAAAAGCATCAATTCTTCAGCACTCAGCTTTCTTCACAGTCCAACTCTCGCATCCATACATGACCACTGGAAAAACCATAGCCTTGACTAGACAGACCTTTGTTGGCAAAGTAGTGTCTCTGCTTTTGAATATGCTATCTAGGTTGGTCATAATTTTTCTTCCAAGGAGTAAGCGTCTTTTAATTTCATGGCTGCAATCACCATCTGCAGTGGTTTTGGAGCCCAAGAAAATAAAGTCTGATACTGTTTCCACTGTTTCCCCATCTATTTCCCATGAAGTGATGGGACCAGATGCCATCATCTTCGTTTTCTGAACGTTGAGCTGTAAGCCAACTTTTTCACTCTCCTCTTTCACTTTCATCAAGAGGCTTTTTAGTTCCTAATCCTGGTTAAATCTCAGATTGGCTCCAGCAAATGGATATTTTTATTGAGAATAGTTTGGGTTTTGTTCTGTGGTTTTTTATGTGTTATTTTTTTAGTTCAGTTCAGTTCAGTTGCTCAGTCGTGTCCAACTCTTTGCGACCCCATGAATCGCAGCACGCCAGGCCTCCCTGTCCATCACCAGCTCCCGGAGTTCACCCAGACTCACATCCATCGACTCAGTGATGCCATCCAGCCATCTCATCCTCTGTCATCCCCTTCTCCTCCTGCCCCCAATCCCTCCCAGCATCAGAGTCTTTTCCAATGAGTCAACTCTTTGCATGAGGTGGCTAAAGTACTGGAGTTTCAGCTTTAGCATCATTCCTTCCAAAGAAATCCCAGGGCTGATCTCCTTCAGAATGGACTGGTTGGATCTCCTTGCAGTCCAAGGGACTCTCAAGAGTCTTCTCCAACACCACAGTTCAAAAGCATCAATTCTTCGGTGCTCAGCCTTCTTCACAGTCCACCTCTCACATCCATACATGACCACAGGAAAAACCATAGCCTTGACTAGACGAACCTTTGTTGGCAAGGTAATGTCTCTACTTTTGAATATGATACAATCTGCTTATTTAGCATGCTTCAAATCATAATAGATTGTAGTTAAAACTAGTGATTGGTGCAAGGAACAATGCGTTGTAACACAGAGATGGGTTGTCTTTTTCTACAGAAATTTTTTCTCAAGTTAGCAAATTTCCGCATAGAACTCTCAGGATTGACTTTTGCTATAGCAGTTTGGTCTCTGTAATGAGGAATAAAGCATATCATTTCACTGTTGAAGATAATGGCATATATTATAAAGATAGGCATCTGGTACATAAAAGGAATTCCAGCTTCGAGTTTGGTGAAATAGTGTCCTCAATGAAATGGCTTGTCTCTTTGAAGAGAAAAAGAGTAATAGCCTGTGGCAATGACCAGGGCTTTTTCCCTACACTGAACACCAAGAGGAAGGGGAGGAGATGGAGTGATTTTCAGATGAATTGACGTTCATTTATCAACCATGTACCCTCTTTCCTTGCTGTTTCTTAATTCCCAGAGAAATTAGAAACATGGTTCCTAACCAGGATATTTGAATGGAAAAGATCCTTTCAGTTCCCAGGCAGGTACCTGAATCCATTGTATAAACGTTCATCTGCCTGTACCTTGGAAGTAACACTGAGAAAACAGTCTTCTGTAATGGGTGAAGTGGGCAGAATGGGAGGGTGGTGGAGCTTTTTGGGGCAAGTTTTCCAAAAGTTGGAGCAAAAATGAATCACTGTCTTCAAAGGAACAGACTCATTAGATACCAACATTTGGACCTTAAGGTCTTTTGCAACAACATGTAGCTTGTTGTTAGTAAAAATAATCCAGGCCATAGAAAAATCCACGTGGTCAAATGCTTATTGGCTGAAAAGTAATGAAAGAAAAAGAACATTCTGAAGATTTTTAATACCTGGTATTTGATCCAGGTCAGTTGACTGAGTACAAACTATGGTCAGTAAAGAAATCCTCCTGAGAGAATTTAGTCAATTCAGTTGTGATGTGGACAAGAAACCTGCTATTTATTTGTTAAAAATTAATCCCAACTAAAATACTTTGTTAATTAGAAATAAATATGGATAAACTACAAGTAGTTTACTATGCTATGTTTTCAAAACAGAATCAAGGAATTAAAAGTTACTGAAGTTTTCTCTGGAAAGTACTTTCTCAACATTATTTTTCAAATATTGTAATTCTGATTGCAGTGTGTATGAAGCTAAGAGTAAAAAATGTTGAGGAATTGATATTCTCTGAGGTCAAATGACTGATTCAGAAAAGCAGGGTTAAATTGGAGGGTAAAACTATCAATAATACAAAACTGATGTATGTCATTTTAAAAGTACTAGATTAAGGGCAATTTAATTTGATCATATACTTAGCATTCTTGTGTGTATAATGGTTTATGCTGAATTACCACACAACTCCCCAGATTTCAGCAGGACAACACTGTAATTCCCACATCACAACGCTGGGTGGGTATTCACTTTGGGGAGACTCCTTCAGATGGTCATTCAGGAACCCAGACTCCTCCTATCCTATACCGTCTCCATTCCCTAAGACCTCATCCCCATCTACATCCATCAGCAGAAGGGGGTAAGAATATGTAGAAATGCATATGGAAGCTTATAATGAGCCAGCTCTGGAAGGATACAGTTTCTCTGCTGCTGCTTTGGCCACAATCAGTTTCTGTGGCCACAAAAGAAACTGGAAAGTTTTCCAGCTGTTCTCCCCAGGAAGGGAAAACAAAGTTGTCAGCAACAGTGAGTAATTCATTTCGATTTAATTAGCTTTCAAATCTTTATTGGCTGTTTGCCATACACCAAGCACTGTGCTAAGAGTGACCTGAGAATTCATTGAGCAGCATCTCAGTCTTGGAGGAGTTCTGAATCCCCAGGAGAGAAAACAGAGTATGAAGTGCCTGCCATCCTAGGAGAAAGGAATTTAGAGAACCCGCTTTGAAAGTTCAGAGAATGATTCTAGATTTGAAAACTGCCTGGAAATGATAGGATTTGGACTCCACTTTCAGAGATGAACAAGATATGATTATGAAAGAAGCTGGCATCAGGAGCTATAGAAACAGGTCCTGTGATACAAGGGACCATAAAGAATATTATGACGTCATCGTGCAGTTGCTAAGTTGTGTCGGACTCTCTGTGACTCCATGGACTGCAACACGCCAGGTTCCTTGGTATTCCACTACCTCCTGGAGTTTACTCAAATATATGTCTGTTGAGTTGGTGATGGTATCTAACCATCTCATCCTCTGCTGCCCCCTTCTCCTTTTGATTCCAATCCTTCCCAGGATCACAGTCTTTTCCAATGGCTCTTTGCATCAGATGGGTAAAATATTGGAGCATCAGCATCAGTCTTTCCAATGAATATTCAGGGTTACTTTCCTTTAGGTTTGAATGGTTGGATCTCCTTGAAGTCCAAGGGACTCTCAAGAGTCTTCTCCAGCACCACAGTTCAAAAGCATCAGTTCTTCAGCACTCAGCCTTCTTTACAGTGCAACTCTCACATCCGTATATGACTAGTGGAAAACCATAGTTTTGACTATATGGACCTCTGTTGGCAAATTGATGTCTCTGCTTTTTAATAGGCTGTCTGGGTTTGTCAGAGCTTTCCTTCCAAGGAGTAAGTGTCTTTTAATTTCCTGACTGCTGTCATCATCTGCAGTGATTTTGGAGCTCAAGAAAAGAAAATCTGTCACTGCTTCCACTTTTTCCCCTTCTATTTGCCATGAAGTAATGAGACCAATGGCAACCCACTCCAGTACTCTTGCCTGGAAAATCCCATGGACGGAGGAGCCTGGTAGGCTGCAGTCCATGGGGTCGCTGAGAGTCGGACACGACTGAGCAACTTCACTTTCACTTTTCACTTCACGCATTGGAGAAGGAAATGGCAACCCACTCCAGTGTTCTTGCCTGGAGAATCCCAGGGACAGAGGAGCCTGGTGGGCTGCCGTCTATGGGGTCACACAGAGTCGGACACAACTGAAGTGACTTAGCATAGCATAGCAATGAGACCAGATGCCATGATCTTAGTTTTTTGAATGCTGAGTTTCAAGCCAGCTTTTTCATTCTCCTTTTTCACCCCATATCAAGAGGCTCTTTAGTTAGTTCCTCTTCACTTTCCGCCATTAGAGTGATATCACCTGCATTTCTGAGGTTGTTAATATTTTCCCAGCAATCTTGATTCCAGCTTGTGATTCATCCAGCCTGGCATTTCACATCATGTACTCTGCATAGAAGTTAAATAAGCAGGGTGACAATATATAACGTTGTCATACTCCTTTCCCAATTTGGAACCAGTCCCTTGTTCCATGTCTGGTTCTAGCTGTTGTTTTTTGACTCACATACAGATTTCTCAGGAGTCAGGTAAGGTGGTCTGATATTCTCATCTCTTTAAGAATTTTCCACAGTTTTTTGTGATCCACACAGTCAAAGGCTTTAGCATAGTCAATGAAGCAGAAGTAGTTGTTTTTCTGAAACTCCCTTGCTTTTTCTATGATTCAGTGATGTTGGCAATTTGATCTCTGGTTCTTCTGCCTGTTCAATACCCAGCTTGTACATCTGGAAGTTCCCAGTTCACATACTGTTGAAGCCTGACTTTAAGGATTTTGAACATAATCTTGATAACATGAGGAGCGAGTACAATTTTACAAGTAGTTTGGACATTCTTTGGCATTGCCCTTCTTTTGAATTGAAATGAACACTGACCTTTTCCAGTCCTGTGGCCACAGCTGAGTTTTCCAAATTTGCTGATATATTGAATGCAGCACTTTAACAGCATTGTATTTTAGGATTTTGAATAGCTCAACTGAAATTTCGTCACCTCCACTAGCTTTGTTTGTAGTAAGCTTTCCTCAGGCCCACTTGACTTCACACTCCAGGATGTCTGGCTCTAAGTGAGCTCCTACACCAGTGTTACCCCAGTCATTAAGACTTTTTTCTATAGTTCTTCTTGCCACCTCTTCTTAATCTCTTCTGTTGCTATTAGGTCTTTACATTTCTGTCTTTTATGGTGTTTTATTGTGTCCATTTTTGCATGAAATGTTCACTTAAATCTCCAATTTTCTTAAATATTATGCAGCCATTAAATTCACATTTCCTAAAATTACAAATGGATGGAATAACTACTCATATTAAGTGAAAAAGAGACCAGTAAGGTAAGGTAATCCCATTTTTTAGAATTCTGTGTAAATTTAGATGAAATCATACAGATATGTTGTATGATAGTTTTGTGATTTTCTAAAATGTTTTATTAATATAAACAAAAGTTTCATAAATTGCTTTGATTTGATAGACTAATTTCTCCCCACCACACACAGAGCTGGGTATAGACAGGTGATCCTAGCAGGTTCCCACCATCTCTCTGCTGGTCCCATGAGGTGGCAGCAACCTCCTCTCTCCTCTCCGCTGTGGACCCAGGGCCTGGCTCAAGGCCTCAAGACAGTGTAAAGACAGACATCCTCAAAACACTGAGCCTTACAGAGTTTGGTTTGCTCTAACAGTAAGATTGTGAATGTGGCAAGTGTAAATGTTGGCTTCTTTAGCTGACAAAAATCATGGAGCCATGCAGCACTCCTGCCATTTCTCAAAAAGCCACCAGAGGGCAGTGTGGGTGCTTCTGACAAACACTGTCCCATTCAAAACTGATCCAAGTCAGCTTTCATCAGAACATGTTTTATAAACTTATAGGACCTCTTTAAGGTACATTGAATTGCTTTTCTTCTTTAATCTTATTTGGAAGTTAATGTAAATTCACTAAAAATAACAAACATAAAGTGAACCACTGACTTTTACCTTGTAATATGTAGACATGTAAAATTACGTGTCCAATCCCCTTCTTTGTCCACCTGTGTCCCTTCCTCCCTGTATCCATCTGTAAACATCTGTGTAACCTATCTTTTGATAATCCGTGTAACATATCAGATATTTTTCAATCATGTCCCTACTTCTTTGTCATGTGAATGTTTCAGTAGTAAGTGGGTTGCTTATAAGACAGTGGGAGGCAGTGTGAAGGTGAACAGTAGGTCTCAGTGGGAGTCATCCAAACTGGGAGATCTGCTCAGCACAGCCAGGGTCAGGGCCACACTGTCTCCTATCTCCAAAGCACTGAGTCTACCTTCCTGGGGGAACTTTAATAAAATTTTGATTATTTTAAGGAGCATCAGGGTTAAGATAATGAGTGGTGGTTGTAATAATTGTGGGAAAGAGAGAAGGTTATGATGTTAATGACCTGGTACTCTGCCTCCAACAACCTTCATTCTATTATAACCATTGCTCAGCCATCTGGGAGCAGAGACTGCACCTTGATTTTGACTATTACAGCCCCCCAGCCCAGTACTGGGCAAAGTACTGGGCAATGTGCCAGTACTGCTGAATAAATACATTTGGGATCAGGACCTGAAAGATTTGAGAATGTATTTGAAACTGGGATTCTCCCAGACCCAATAGGAGGTCATCATAAATCAGCTGCCTCCTCACCTGCCAGGCCTTGTATACCTGCTGGCCTTCCCACAGTACCTCTCAGACAGGATGCACTTGGTCCTGGGTATTTCTCAGATCAGATCTCACCATCTGCTCTGACTCCTCTTGTGCGCTTTGGCCTCCTTAATTGTCCTGCTGTGTGACTCTCCACTCTAGGGCTCAGAGATCACCTCGGATTCCCTTCAGGATCTAATGTCAGAATATTCTATGGAGCTAAAGCTTAATGATGGGCTTTAATTGACAAGGCAATAATTATACGGACAAGGATAAGTTCGACATGACTACCCGTTGTAGAAATAATTTTACTTATTCATTTATAGTTGTACTGTGTCTTCGTTGCACAGGCTTTTCTCTAGTTGTGGTAAACAGCGGCTACTCTGTGGTTGCGGTGTGTGGGCTTCTCATTGCGGTGGCTTCTCTTGTTGTGGAGCTTGGGGTCCAGAGCGTTTGTTCCAGCTTCAGTAGTTGCCGCATATGGGCTCAGTAGTTGCCGTTCCTAGGCTCTAGAGTACAGGCTCAATAGTTGTGGTGCATGGGCTTAGTTACTTCAAGGGATATGGGATCTTCCCACACTAGAGATCGAACCTGTGTCTCCTGCAGTGGCAGGGAGATTTTTAACCACTGAGCCACCAGGGAAGCCCATCTTAATGGTGTTGCTTTCCTTGAACAATTAATTTTAAACTTGATGGCATAAAAAGAAATGTTTTTTTCTCTGAAGTCAGCATGGTTGCTGAATGTCAACCTGTCTCTGATGATGCTCTAAAAGACCTGATACACACCAAGAGAAACATAAGTAAATTGTGTCATGTTATAATGTGTTATAGAGTAGTATAACTCTAAAAACTACTGTTATCCACTTGTGCTAGAGTAATTGTTTAATGGATATGAATATTGACCTGTCAAATTTCTCATGCTTAGATGAAATTCAGTGCTCTTTTCCTACACTAAATACCAGGAGGAAGAGTTCAAGACAGAATCATTTTCAGATGAGTTGTTCATCTCCCCACCACGAACTCTCTTTTATTGATGTTTCTTTGTTCCCAGAGAAATGAGAGATGTGGTTTCTAACTAGGATATTTGAGAGGGAAAGATTCAGTTCCTCAGGAGGTGACTGGGAACCATTTGATTGCTTCATCTGCCTGGACCTTGGAAGCAGATGAGAGAAAGTCCTTTTCTATTTTCTAATGAAGTGGAGAGACCAGAGGGTCGACACTTTGGGAAAACAGTTCAAAAAGGTGGATCAAAACTGAGTATCTGTCAAAAAAAGAATATCTGTCATCAAAGAAGTAGGCCTATTTGGACACCCACAGTTTGAACTAGGGGCACATGGGCCATCATGGTGATTTTTAGGGAAAATAATCAACACCAGTGAAAACTCCACACGAAATAAATGTGTTACTAACTGAAAATCGATGGTCAGTTGACCAAGTACAAATAATGATCATAAAGAAATCTTACAAAAAGACGAAACTCTTAGAAAAGGCACATCTATAAATCATAAATTATGAGTTAGATAAGAAACCTTGCTATTTATTTTAAAAGTTTTGATCCCAAGTAAAACACAGTAAATTAAAAATAAACAGGAATATCCAGGTCAGGGGTGTTGAGGGTGGAAGGTGGCCGCGAGGTCCCGCCCCATCCCCAGCGACTGCGCAGGCATGAGCGAGGCAGGTGCGAGGGCAGGCAAAGGCGCAGGGACGCCTGAGCGCCCGAGGACCAATTCTGAGCGAAGGGAAGTTGGAGACTGAGTAGGTCCCCATGGCAGGACGCCCGGACCAGGGAGCGGCGCAGACACGAGTAAGTGCAGCTCTACCGGAGCCCCTCACCGCGCGCCCCCGCCTGCCTAACGGCCAGCGGCCCGGACTCCCCCACCCAGAGGAGCGTGAGCCTCCCTCGGTCCTCGGCTCCCGGGTCACTGCCACCAGCCGCAGGGTGAGGACGCCGGCCCGGGGCCCCAAGGCGGCCGTGGAGCGGGGGGCGCCCCTTGCGCTCGCAGCCCTCCCTGCTCGGCGCCCCTCGAGTCTCCTCGTGGCGGGGCTGCCCCACGACCGGATCCGGGAGGGGGAGGTGCCGCCGAGGAGCCCGAAGTTGGGGCCGCTGGGCGCGCCTGTCGGGAGCGGTGGGTCCGCAGATGTGACGGGATCTCTGCTCCCGGGATGCGCGCGGGTGACGGGGGCGCACAGCTCGGGGATCCTGTTCGCTGGCCGCCGGCAGCGGGTGTTCAGATGGGACTCCGTGCTCTTTTCTAAAGCCTTCTGGAGGGTCGGCTACAAAAGGTTGATTCATGTTGATATATGGCAAAACCAATACAATATTGTAAAATTAAAAAATAAAATAAAAGGTTAAAGTTCTCTTTCAGCGTTTTCAGGCTTAATTGACTGACTGTGACTAACTCACAGCGCTTCCTGGAGGGCAATTTGTGACATACTAACACCTAAGCAAAGTTTGAAGTAAAGTAGTCCCCGTCTTTTTATGTTTTTGCGTATGGAGGGCTTTTTGAACATTTTATGTTTTTGTTTCTGTTCGTGTTTGAGAAGCGGCATTACTCTAAGTTAAATGAGCATTTAAAGTTTTATTTCTGCACAGTAATCATAGATGCTCAAGTATTTGCAAATTCTAGCAGCTAACAAGAGCTCGGTTGTTTGTTTGTTTGGTAAATTTTGCTTGAAGGAAAAACTTTGGAATCCAAAGAAATGTTCATTTCATGACATTTCAAAATTTTGCAATTTTGAATATCTAATCCAGATTAATTCTCAGATTGTTTCCAGAAGATGCGTATTTTGTTTGAGAATAGTTTGGGTTTTGTTCTGTGGTTTTCTATGCTGTTTGTTGGAACCTACTTAGGAGGCTTCAAAACAATCTAATTGAAACTAGTGATTGGTACAAGGTACAATGCTTTGTAACAGAGGTAGGTTGGCTTTCTCTATCGAAATTGCTTCTTGAGTTAGCAATTTTTTCACTTGAAACAGTCAGGAATGACTCTTTAAAACCCTGCAGTTCCGACTCTGGTAATGAGTAAGTATGTTGTTTCACTGTTGAAGATAATGGCAGACATTTCAAAGATGGGCACCAGGTACATAAGAGAAATTTGGCAGACATTTCAAAGATGGGCAACAGGCACACAAGAGAAATTTGAGTACTGAGTTTGGTGCATTGGTGTCCTCAATAAAACTGAGTTTCTTTTCTAAGGGAAAAAGAACGAAAAGCACCTGGTAATGACCACAGCTCTTTTCCTACACCAAACACCCAAAGGAAGGGGAGGAGGTGGTGTGATTCTCAGATGGATTGGCCGTTTGTTCATTTACCAACCACAGACTTTCTTTCCTTGGTGTTTCTTGACTCCCAAAGAAATTAGAAGTGTGGTTCCTTACCAGGATATTTGAATGGGAAAGATCCTTTCAATTCCTAGGCAGGTGATGAGATCCATTGTGTAGCTTTCATTTCCCTGAACCTTGTAAGTAGCTCTGAGAACATCCTCTTCCCTATTGAGTTAGGCAGAAAGGGAGGGTGGTGGAGCCTTGGGGGCAGATGTTCCAAAAGCTGGACCAAAACTTAATCACTATCTTCAAACAAATAGACTGGATGCCAGAATTTTTATCTTAAGGCCTCTTGCAACATCAGGGAAATCATTAGCAGTAGAGGTATTCCACACCATATAAAACTCCATGAGATCAAATGTATTATTGACTGAAAATTGATGACAGGAAAAGAACATTTTGAAAATTTCAGATATCTGATGTTTGACCCAAGTCAGTCAGCCACGTACAAGTACAGATCACTAAAGAATCTCCCAAAAAGGGAATTTATAGTCATTCAGCTGTGATGTGGTTAAGAAACCTGTCATTTATTTTTTTTTTAAAATGAATCCCAACTAAAATATTTTCAATTAGAAATAAATATGGATAAACCACAAACAGTTTGCTGTGCTATGTTTTCAAAGCAAGATCAAGAAATTAAAATCTCCTATTGAAGTTTTCTCTTGAAAATACTTTCTCAACACTGTTTCAAATATTATAATTCTTATTGCAGGTTTTATTAAGTTCAGAATTTAAAATGTTGGGGAATTGAAGTTCTCTGAATTTAAATTACTTGAGTCAGAATTAACAGGGTTAAACTGGATGTTAAAACTATTAATAGTACAAAATTTACTTTTGTTATTTAAATGTACTAGATTGATGGCTACTTAAGTTCATCCTATGTGGCAACCCACTCCAGTGTTCTTGCCTGCAGAATCCCAGGGACAGGGGAGCCTGGTGGGCTGCCGTCTCTGGGGTTGCACAGAGTCGGACACGACTGAAGCGACTTAGCAGCAGCAGCAGTATGGTTAACATTTTTGTGGGTATAATAGTTTATGCTGAATTATCAAATAACTCAAAATTTCAGAAGCACAGCACTCTTCCCCACATGATAGTGCTGCGTGGGTGTTCATCCTGGGGAGACTGTACTCCCTCATGTGGTCATTCAGGAACCTGGACTTCTCCTATCCTTGGCCTCCTCCATCCCAACGACCTCACCCCCATCTGCATCCATCAGCAGAAGGGGCAGGAACTTGGAAAAATGCCTGTGGGAGGTTGTAACAGGCCAGGATGCAACATCAATTTTTCTCCTACTTCATTGGCCATGATGTGGTCCTGTGGCCACAGAAGAGGCTGGGAAGTCTTCCAGTGGTGTGCCCCAGGAAGAGGAGTGAATTTTCATGGAAAATCAACTTTGTCCACATAAAAATAAAACAGTAATCCCTAAAGAAAAATAAAAATGAGAGAAATTCCTTAAGAGAACATAGAAAATGGACCCATTCTAGCTAACAGAGACCCAAAATAAAACAGAGTCATGCAATCATAATAGACCTGAGATTAAGTAATGTTCTCTGTGTTCTTAGAAAACCACAAACAAAAGCTCTAAAAAGTCCTGATTCTGCTAAGGGTCCTACCTATGAACACTCTGAAGGAGAAGTTCCACTGACAGCCAGTCATGGCAGACTGCAGTCCAGCTCCAAGAATTTGTGCTCAGGCTGCACAGGGCCATTTAACCCCCTTACAAGTCTCCCAGCTGAGCATTCTGGGGTTCTTGCTTTTTAAAAGTTCTTCCCTCCCTTCAGCCCCAGGAATGTGCTTTCAGTTACAGGCAAGAATCGTGTGTCCCCAGTTTGCAAACCTTGCAGACAGTACCCTGTCCTTTTGCTTCAGGTAACACTGATTGTTTCCTGAAATTTATTTATAATTTTAGGATGACATCAGCAATAACAAGTAACTCATTTAGACCTATTGTGTTTCAAATATCTATTGAATATTTACCATACAATGTGCACTGTGCATAGAGCAGACTGAGAATCGATTGAGCAGTGTCTTGGTCTGGGAGGAGTTCTTAAAGGAGAGGAGACATGGTATGAAGGGTCTGCTGTCCTAGCAGAAAAGATAAAGAGAACCTGCTTTGAAAATTCAGGGAATGATACTAGATTTGGAAGTTGCCTGGAGCTGATAGGTTCTGGACCCCACTTTCAGAGATCAACAAGATATGTTTAGAGGAAGCTGGCATCAGGAATTGTAGAAACAGGTCCTGTGATGCAAGGTATCATAAGGAATATTTACAGCTATTAAATTCACATCTTTTAAATTTATAAATGGATAGAATAATTACTCATATTAAGTGAAAAGGTCACCGGTAATATCAGGTAATCCCATTTTTTAAATGCTATATAATTGTAGGTGAAATTATGCAGATTATTTCAAATGATAGTTTCCCAAATTTCTAAAACATTTTGTTAATAACATAATCAGAAGAAAGCTATGAAAATTCTTTGGTTAGATAAACTAATCTCTACGCTAGACACACAGAGTTGGGGTATAGGCAGGTGATCCCACCCAGCAGGTTCCCACCCTCTCCCTGCAGATCCCAAGGTAGCCACCTCCTCTCTGTTCTCTGTTGTGGTCCCAGGGCCTGACTCAGGGGCTCAATCATCACTCTCTGAAATTCTGCACTTGGAAAGTGACATATTGTGTCATAGTCAAGACAATGATTTCCACTAGAAGGCTCCCCCCAAACACTGAGACTTGCAGAATTTGGTTTACTCTTACAGCAATACTGTGAAGGTGGCAACTGGTTGTTGGCCTCTTTGGCGGACAGAACCATAGAGCCCTGCAGTGCTCCTGCTATTTCTCACAGGGCCACCAGAGGGCAGTGTGTAGTTGCTTATGGCAAACACACGGCAAGGAGATCCAACTAGTTAATCCTGCTGCTGCTGCTGCTAAGTCGTTTCAGTCGTGTCCGACTCTATGCGACCCCAAAGACAGCAGCCCACCAGGCTCCCCCGTCCCTGGGATTCTCCAGGCAAGAACACTGGAGTGGGTTGCCATTTCCTTCTCCAATGCGTGAAAGTGAAAAGTGAAGATGAAGTCGTTCAGTCGTGTCCGACTCTTAGCTACCCCATGGACTGCAGCCCACCAGTCTCCTCCATCCATGGGATTTTCCAGGCAAGAGTAAAGGAAATCAATCCTGAATATTCATTGGAAGGACTGACACTGAAGCTGAAGCTCCAATGATTTGGCCACCTGATGCGAAGAACCAGCTCACTGGAAAAGACCCTGATACTAGGGAAGATTGAAGGCAGGAGGAGAAGGGGACGACAGAGGATGAGATGGCTGGATGGCATCGACTCAATGGACATGAGTTTGCGTAGGCTTTGGGAGTTGGAACCCTGGTGTGCTGCAGTCCATGGGGTTGCAAAGAGTCAGACATGACTGAGCCACTGAACTGATTGACTGCCCCGTTCAATAGAGTCCTTTTCAAGTTAAACTTCATCAGAACATATTTTATAAACTTAGAGAATTTCTTTAAAATATATTTACATGCTTTTCATCTCCAATTTCACTTGGAAACTAGTGAAAACCCATTACAAGTAGCACACGTAAGGTGAGCCACTGTTTGAAAGTTGTCCCATGTGACATGTATGTATGCTCAGTCAAGTCCAGCTCTTTGTGATCCCATGACTATGGACCAGGCTCCTCTGTCCATGGGATTTTCCTGGCAAGAATACTGGAGTGGGTTGCCATTTCCTACTCCAGAGGAATCTTCCTGACCCGGGGATGAAACCCGTACCTCATGTGTCTCCTGCATTGGCAGGTGGGTTCTTTACCATTCCACCATCTGGATATCGATAGGTAGAACTCTGTGCCAGCCCCTTATCTCTGTCCAGCTTTGTTGCTTCTTCTCTCCCCTCATCCATCCATAGATAACTCTCTCTCTGAAACTCCTTTGGACAGTCTATGTAACATATCAGAGATATTTTTCAATCATGTTGATTCTTCCTTGTGATGTCAATGTTTATGTAGGAAGTCACTGCTCATATGACACTGAGTATGTCCCTGACCCCTGAGAGACAGTGTTCAGGTGGGCAGTAGGTCTCAGTGGGAGTCAGTCGAGGGAGAGGTCTGCTCAGCACAGCCAAGGCCAGCCCACATTGTCTTCTGTCCCCAAAGCACTGAGTCTGCTTCCCCCCAACCCGCCCATCTGCCCTACCCCAGGGAACTTGGCTAAAATCCTGTATATCCTGAGGAAGCGTAAGGCTCAGAACAATGAACAGTGGTTGTAATAATTGTGTGAGAGAGATGAGGTTCTGTGTTTTCAGTTCTTATCTTTATGTCTCTTGATTCATTGTTTTTATTATTATTTTAAATTAATTTTAATTGGAATATCATTGATTTACAGTGCTATTTCTGCTGTGCAGCAAAGTGAATCAATTTTATACATGTATATATATATATATATATATCCACTCTTTTTTAGATTATGTAGGTTATTACAAAGAATTGAATAGAGTTTCCTGTGCTCTACAATAGATCTTTACTTATTTTATATATAGTAGAGTGTATTTGTCAATCCTAATTTATCCTTCACTCCTCTTTGGTAACCATAAGTTTGTTCTCTACATCTGTGACTCTATTTCTGTAAATAGGTTTATATGTACCATTCTTTTAGATTCTATATATAAGTGACATCATATAATACTTGTCTTTCTATATCTGACTTCACTCAGTATGCCAATCTCTAGGTTCATCCATGTTGCACACATGGCATTATTTTGTTCTTTTTAGGAGTGGGTAATATTCCATTGTAAATATGAGCCGCATCTTCTTTATCTATTCCTCCATTGAGGAACATTTACTTGCTTCCATGTTCTAGCTGTTGTAAATAGTGCTGAAATGAACACTGGGGAACGTGTATCTTTTCAAATTATGATTTTCTCTGGATATATGCCCAAGAGTAAGATTATCATATCATATGGTAACTCTACTTTTCGTCTTTTAAGGACCTCCATACTGTTTTCCATAGTGGCTGTACCAGTTTACATTCTCACCAACAATGTAGGAGGCTTCCCTTTTCTCCACACCCCCTCCAGCATTTACTGTTTGTAGATTTTTTTTGATGATGGCCATTCTGACTGGTATGAGCTGATACCTCCTTGTAGTTTTGATTTGCATTTCTCCAATAATTAGTAATGTTCAGCATCTTTTCATGTTCCTCTTGGCCATCTGTATGTTTTCTTTGGAGAAATGTGTATTTAGATCTTCCACCTATTTTTTGACTGCAGATATTAGTTTGTTTGTTTTTTTTAATATTGAGCTGCATGAGCTGTTGCTTATTTTGAAGATTAATCCCCTGTTGGTCACTTCATTTGCAGATATTTTATTCCTTTCTGTGGGCTCTTTTCATTTTGTTGATGGTTTCCTTTGTTGTGCAATAGTTTTTAAGTTTAATTAGGCTGTGTTTGTTTATTTTGGTTTTTATTTTCATCCTTCTAGGAAGTGGCTCATAAAAGATCTTTCGGTGATTTATGTCAAAGAGTCTTCTGCCTGTTTTTCTCTAACGTTTTTATAGTGCCCAGTCTTAAATTTAGGTCTTTAATCCATTTTGAGTTTATTTTTATGTGTGGTGTTAGAGAATGTTCTGATTTTATTATTTTACATGGAACTGTCCAGTTTTCCCAGCACCACTTATGGAAAAGACTATCTTTTCTCCGTTGTATATTCTTGCCTCTTTTGTCATAGACAAGGTGAAAATAGGTGTGTAGGTTTATCTCTGGATATGTCTCTTGATTCATTTTCCAGTTAACTTTTATAAATCTTGTTTACATGGCTCCAGCCACATCATGAGAAATGCCAGGCTGGATGAAGCACAAGCTGGAATCAAGATTTCTGGGAGAAATATCAATAACCTCACATATGCAGATGACGCCATACTTAACAGCAGAAAGTGAAGAACTAAAGAGCCTCTTGATGAAAGTAAAAGAGGAGAGTGAAAAAGTTGGCTTAAAACTCAACATTCAGGAAACTAAGATCATGGCATCTGGTCCGATCAGTTCAGTTCAATTCAGTCGCTCAGTCGTGTCTGACCCTTTTCCACCCCATGAATCGCAGCACACACCAGGCCTCCCTGTCCATCACCAACTCCCGGAGTTCACTCAAACTCATGTCCATCGAGTCGGTGATGTCATCCAGCCATCTCATCCTCTGTCATCCCCTTCTCCTCCTACCCCCAATCCCTCCCAGCATCAGAGTCTTTTCCAATGAGTCAACTCTTTGCATGAGGTGGCCAAAGTACTGGAGTTTCAGCTTTAGCATCAGTCCTTCCAAAGAACACCCAGGGCTGATCTCCTTCAGAATGGACTGGTTGGATCTCCTTGCAGTCCAAGGGACTCTCAAGAGTCTTCTCCAACACCACAGTTCAAAAGCATCAATTCTTCAGCGCTCAGCCTTCTTCACAGTCCAACTCTAACATCCATACATGACTACTGGAAAAACCATAGCCTTGACTAGATGCACCTTTGTTGGCAAAGTAAAGTCTCTGCTTTTGAATATGCTATCTAGGTTGGTCATAACTTTTCTTCCAAGGAGTAAGCATCTTTTAATTTCATGGCTGCAGTCACCATCTGCAGTGATTTTGGAGCCCCAAAAAGTAAAGTCTGACACTGTTTCCACTGTTTCCCCATCTATTTGCCATGAAGTGATGGGACCAGATGCCATGATCTTCGTTTTCTGAATGTTGAGCTTTAAGCCAACTTTTTCACTCTCCTCTTTCACTTTCATCAAGAGGCTTTTTAGTTCCTTTTCACTTTCTGCCATAAGGGTGGTGTCATCTGCATAACTGAGGTTATTGATATTTCTCCTGGCAGTCTTGATTCCAGCTTGTGCTTCTTCCAGCCCAGCATTTCTCATGATGTACTCTGCATATAATAAGCAGGATAACAATATACAGCCTTGACATACTCCTTTTCCTATTTGGAACCAGCCTGTTTTCCATGTCTGGTTCTAACTGTTGCTTCCTGACCTGCATACAGGTTTCTCAAGAGGCAGGTCAGGTGGTCTGGTATTCCCATCTCTTTCAGAATTTTCCACAGTTTATTGTGATCCACACAGTCGAAGGCTTTGGCATAGTCAATAAAGCAGAAATAGATGTTTTTCTGGAACTCTCTTGCTTTTTCCATGATCCAGCGGATGTTGGCAATTTGATCTCTGGTTCCTCTGCCTTTTCTAAAACCAGCTTGAACATCAGGAAGTTCATGGTTCACATATTGCTGAAGCCTGGCTTGGAGAATTTTGAGCATTACTGTACTAGCATGTGAGATGAGTGCAATTGTGTGGTAGTTTGAGCATTCTTTGGCATTGCCTTTCTTTGGGAGTGGAATGAAAACTGACCTTTTCCAGTCCTGTGGCCACTGCTGAGTTTTCCAAATTTGCTGGCATATTGAGTGCAGCACTTTCACATCACTTCATGGCAAATAGATGGGGAAACAGTGACACACTTTATTTTGGGGGCTCCAAAATCACTGCAGATGGTGACTGCAGCCATGAAATTAAAAGACGCTTGCTCCTTGGAAGAAAAGTTATGACCAACCTAGACAGCATATTAAGAAGCAGAGACATTAATTTGCTGATAAAGGTCCGTCTAGTCAAGGATATGGTTTTTCCAGTAGTCATGTATGGGTGTGAGAGCTGGACTGTAAAGAAAGATGAGCACTGGGGAATTGATGCTTTTGAACTGTGGTGTTGGAGAAGATTCTTGAGAGTCCCTTGGACTACAAGCAGATCCAACCAGTCCATCCTAAAGGCTATCAGTCCTGAATATTCTTTGGAAGGACTGATGCTGATGCTGAAACTCCAAGACTTTGGCCACCTGATGCGAAGAACTGACTCATTTAAAAAGACCCTGATGCTGGGAAAGATTGAAGGCGGGAGGAGAAAGGCCCGACAGAGGATGAGATTGTTGGATGGCATCACTGACTCAATGGACATGAGTTAGAGTAAACTCTGGGAGTTGGTGATGGACAGGGAGGCTTGGTGTGCTGCAGTCCACGGAGTCGCATAGAGTCAGACACATATGAGTGAGTGAACTGAACTGAGCCTCATTTCTTGGCATATGGATGTCAAGTTCTCCCAGCAACATTTTGGGGAATACTATCTTTCCTCCATTGAATGATCTTACCACTCTTGTCAAAAATCATTTGATGATATGTGTGAAGGTTGCTGCACTTTGAATTCTTTTCCATTGATCTATAATTTTCTCTTTATGACAGGACCAGACGGTTGTGATTACTGTGACTTTGTGTTAATGTTGAAATCAGGGAATGTGTGTCCTCCCACATTGTTTTTCTTGCCCAAGATTGGTTGGCAGTTTGGGCATTAATTAGGTATTAATTAGTGAATTTTACGGAGAGGTCAATGGCACCCCACTCCGGTACTCTTGCCTGGAAAATCCCATGGATGGAGGAGCCTGGAAGGCTGCAGTCCATGGGATCGCTGAGGGTCAGATACGACTGAGCATCTTCACTTTCACTTTTCACTTGCATGCATTGGAGAAGGAAATGGCAACCCACTCCAGTGTTCTTGCCTGGAGAATTCCAGGGACCGGGGAGCCTGGTGGGCTGCCGTCCGTGAGGTCACAGAGAGTCGGACACGACTGAAGTGACTTAGCAGCAGCAGCAGCAGTGAATTTTAATTAAGTAGTGAATTTTAGGATAGGTTTTTTATTTTGGATAGGTTTTTAATTTCTGTGGGGTTTTGATAGGGATTGAATTACAATTGTAAATTACAGAGGCTGATATTGAGATCTTAACAGTGGTAAGTCTTCTAATACGTGAAAATGGAATTTGTGTCATACGCTTTATTTGCAACATTTGGCAGGTTTCACTGTGCAAATCTTCACCTCCTTAGTTAACTACTCAGTGCTGTGCTTAGTTGCTCAGTCATGTCCAACTCTTTGTGACCCCATGGACTGTAGCCCACCAGGCTCCTCTGTCCATGGGAATTCTCCAGGCAAGAATACTGGAGTGGGTAGCCATGCCTTCCTCCAAGGGATCGTCCCAGCCCAGGAATCGAACTCAGGTCTCCCACATTGCAAGTGGATTCTTTACCATCTGAGCCCCCAGGGAGACTCAGTAATTTATTCTTTCTGATGCAATTGTAAATGCAGTTGTTTTCTTAATTTTCTTTCCAAACTGATCCTATTACTGTACAGAAATGTAAGTGATTTTCAGTGTTAATTTTTATACCCTGTTACTTTGCTGAATTCATTTATTATTTATAGCATTTTTGTGGCATCCTTAGGATCTCTACTTATGAAATCATGTCACATATGAACATAGATAATTCTACTGCCATTTTTCATATTTGAATGTTAGTGATTTATGCATTGATTCATTTATTTTGTTATATGTCTTTGCTGACAGCCGTGTCTAAAACTACAAGTACCTTTGCTTAGAAGTGGTAAAACCCAGCATTCTTACATGCTTCCCCAAAGGAAAAATTTTCCATGTTTCACCAGACTGTGATGTTGGTTGGCTATGGGTTTTACATGTATGGCATTATTATGTCATAATTTCCTTCAAATGTAATTTGTCGTGTTTTTAGCATGAAAGGGTGTTTAATTTTTTCAACTGTTTCTTCTATTAATTGAGATGAACATGTTTTTTCCCCTTTATTCTGTTAATGTGTATGCTATACTGATGCATTTTCCTAGGTTGAAGCATTCTCGCATTCCAAAAATAAATCCCACTTGCTCATGATGTACAATTCTTATTATATAGATAGCTATAAATGATTATTATATAAAGAGATACATATGCACTTCCAACCTCAGCTCAGGCTTCCAGAATCCTGGTAGCGGGGCAGGTGATGGCCAGGACATAGCACTGAACCACAGAGATTTCTGCTTCTGATTAGTCATGATGATTGATACTCCTGATCCATGAGTGCTGTTTCACACAGCCAGTGACTGTCTGACTTAGACCTGCATCAGCCCATCTCCTGCCTCTGTGTTTCTCACCCTCTACTCCTTCCTTCTGAGATTCACTCACTCCTTCCTTAAATACACCCTTCCTAATTCTCAGTGAGAGCCTGAGAGAGGCAAACACTTGCAGTCTTTTTCATCTAAAAATATTCTTATTTTGTTCTTATTCCTGAGTGATAGTTTGTTAGTAGCTTAGGCATGTCCGACTCTCTGCAACCTCATGGACTGTAGCCCAGCAGGCTCCTCTGTCCTTGGAATTCTCCAGTGGGTTGCCATTTCCTTCTCCAGGGGATCTTCCCAACCCAGGAATTAAAGCTGGGTCTCCTGCATTGCAGGCAGAAGTTTAGAATTAAAAATTCAGACTGTTTCTGCCCAAGGAACCAGAGCCCTGTGGCACTCCTGCCGTTACTCATAGGGCCACCAGAGGGCACTGTGTAGCTGCTTAGGACAAACACACTGCCCCATTCAAAAATGGCCCTTTCCAAGTTAGCCTTCATCAGGAAATGGCAACCCACTCCAGTATTCCTGCCTGGAGAATTCCATGAACAGAGGAGCTTGGTGGGCTACAGTCCATGGGGTCGCAAAGAGTCAGACATGACTGAAGTGACTTAGCACACACACACAACATGTTTTAGAAAAAGTCAAAATCCAGGACAAGTGAAAATACAAGGTGAGCCGCTGACAGGAAGTTTTCCCTTCTGACACATTACAAAGATGTAAAGTCTGTGTCTAAACCGCCCATCTCTGTCCACCGCTGTCACCTCCTTTCTTCATTCCTCTATAAACATCTGTCTATGTAAAAGATCGTTTCACAACCTATGTAATGTGCTAGAGATATTTTTCAATCATGTTGCCCCTTCTTTCTGATGTGAGTCTTTGGGTGGCAGTCTGTCTAGAGATCTAATCCCTTGAATCTATTTGTCACTTCCACTGTATAATCGTAAGGGGTTTGACTGTAGGTCATATCTGAATGGTCTAGTGGTTTTCTCTACTTTCTTCAATTTAAGCCTGAATTTTGCAATAAGGAGCTCATGATCTCAGCCACAGTCCGCTCCCAGTCTTGTTTTTGCTGACTATATAGTGCTTCTCCATCTTCGGCTGCAAAGAATATAATCAATCTGATTTTCGTATTGACCACCTGGTGATGTCCACAGGTAGAGTCATCTCTTGTGTTGTTGTTAAAGGGTGTTTTCCATGACCAGCATGTTCTCTTGACAAAACTCTGTTACTCTTGGCCCTGCTTCATTTTGTACTACAAGGCCAAACTTGCCTGTTATTCTGGGTATCTCTTGACTTCCTTCTTTTACATTCCAGTCCTCTATGATGAAAAGGACATCTTTTTCTTTTATTTTCTTTACTTTTGGTGTTCTAGAAAGTCTTGTAGGTCTTCATAGAACTGGTCAACTTCAGCCTCTTTGGCATTAGTGTTTGGGGCATAGACTTGGATTACTGTGATATTGAATGGTTTGCCTTGGAAACGAAACAAGATCATTCTGTCGTTTTTGAGACTGCACTCAAGGGCTGCATTTTGGACTCTTTTGTTGACTACAAGGGCTACTCCATTTCTTCTAAGGGATTCTTGCCCACAGTAGTAGATATAATGGTCATCTGAATTAAATTCACCCATTCCCATCCATTTTAGTTCACTGATTCCTAAGATGTCGATGTTCACTCTTGCCATCTCCTGCGTGACCACATCCAATTTACCTTGATTCATGAACCTAATATTTCAGGTTCCTTATTTAGCTTATATGCAGAGTACATCATGAGAAATGGTGGGCTGGAAGAAGCACAAGCTGGAATCAAGATTTCTGGGAGAAATATCAATAACCTCAGATATGCAGATGACACTACCCTTATGGCAGAAAGTGAAGAGGAACTAAAAAGCCTCTTGATGAAAGTGAAAGAGGAGAGTGAAAAAGTTGGCTTAAAACTCAACATTCAGAAAACGAAGATCATGGCATCTGGTCCCATCACTTCATGGCAAATAGATGGAGAAACAGTGGAAACAGTGTCAGACTTTATTTTTTGGGGCTTCAAAATCACTGCAGATGGTGACAGCAGACATGAAATTAAAAGACGCTTACTCCTTGGAAGGAAAGTTATGACCAACCTAGATAGCATATTGAAAAGCAGAGACATTACTTTGCCAACAAAGATCCGTCTAGTCAAGGCTGTGGTTTTTCCAGTAGTCATGTATGGATGTGAGAGTTGGACTGTGAAGAAAGCTGAGCACGGATGCTTTTGAACTGTGGTGTTGGAGAAGACTCTTGAGAGTCCCTTGGACTGCAAGGAGATCCAACCAGTCTATTCTAGAGGAGATCAGCCCTGGGTGTTCTTTGGAAGGACTGATGCTAAAGCTGAAACTCCAGTACTTTGGCCACCTCATGCAAAGAGTTGACTCATTGGAAAAGACTCTGATGCTGGGAGGGATTGGGAGCAGGAGGAGAAGGGGATGACAGAGGATGAGATGGCTGGATGATATCACCGACTTGATGGACATGAGTTTGAGTGAACTCCAGGAGTTGGTGATGGACAGGGAGGCCTGGCGTGCTGCGATTCATGGGGTTGCAAAGAGTCAGACATGACTGAGTGACTGAACTGAACTGATGGCAATACTGTTCTTTACTACGTAGGACTTTACTTTCACCACCAGACACATTCACAACTGAGCATCATTTCTGTTTTGGCCCAGCCACTTCTTTCTCTCTGGAGCTATTAGTAATTGCCCTCCACTCTTCCCCAGTTTAGCATACTGAATGCCTTCTGACCTGGGGGGCTCATCTTGCAGTGTCATATCTTTCTGCCTTTTCTTACTGTTTATGGTGTTCTCCAGAGAAGAATACTGAAATTGGTTGCCATTTCATCCCCTAGTGGACCATGTTTTGTCAGCACTCTTCATCATGACCCATCCATCTTGAGTGACGCTACATACCATGGCTGATGGCTTCACTGAGTTATGAAAACCCCCTTCATCACTACAAGGCTGTGATCCATGCCAGTACCAAACTGTTTTGATTACTATAGCTTTGAAGTAAGTTTTGAAATCAGTAACAGTGTTCTCCCATATTACTTTTTCTTCTCTTAATTGTTTGTTTATTTTGGGGTATATTAGTTGTAAAGTATTTTAGGATAGGCATTTTGGTTTAGGGTGGAGTTTTGATCAAGATTGCATTGGAATTGTAAATTGCAATGGTTAGTATTGAGATCTTAGCAATAAGTCTTCCAATCCATGAAAACAGGGTTTGTGTCATTTAATGTCTTCACATAGTTTGACATTTCATTGTGCAAGTCTTCACTTTTTTTGTTAAGTTAATCACTAAGTGGTTTATTCTTTCTGAAACAATTGTAAACAAAACTGTTTTACTTTCCTTTTTTCTTTGATCATTAGTATACAGAAATGCCACTGATTTTAAGCATTGACTTTGTGCCTTGTTACTTTGCTGAATTAATTTATT
The DNA here is from genome assembly GCF_029378745.1 of Bos indicus. Lineage (NCBI taxonomy): Eukaryota > Metazoa > Chordata > Mammalia > Artiodactyla > Bovidae > Bos > Bos indicus. The sequence continues at coordinate 12,910,555 of NC_091787.1, forward strand.
ATTTATAACATTATTTTTTGTGGCATACTTAGGATTTCTGCATATGAGATCATGTCATGGGTGGACAGAGATAATTCTACCTCTTTTCAGATTTAAACGTCACTGATTCATCTATCTGTCTGTATGTCTGTCTTTCCTGACTGCTATGGCTAAGACTCAGTGCTGTGTTGCATAGAAGTGGCAAAACCTAGCATTCTTATGTGTTTCCTGATCTCAAAGGAAAAATTTTCAGTCTTCATCACTGACTGTGATGTTGGCTGTGAGTTTTACATGTGTGCGTGTGGTCAGTTGTGTCCAACTCTTCACGACCTTTTGCACTGTAGCCCACCAGGCGCCTCTGTCCATGGGACTCTGTAGGCAAGAATACTGGAGTAGGTTGCTGTTTCGTCCTCTAGGAGATCTTCCTGATCCAGGGATCGGATCTGTGTCTCTTGCATCTTCTGCTTTGCAGGCAGATTCTTTACTGCTGAGCCACTGGGGACTTTATGGTGGTAGTTTCCTTAAAATGTTATTTGTCAAGTTTTTTTTTTTTTTAAATCATGAAAAGGTGTTGAAGTTTTTAAATTGCTTTTTCTGCATTAATTGAGATGATCATGATTTTTCCCTGCATTATGTGAATGTGGTGCATTGCTTGCTTGCTTGCTAAGGCGCTTCAGTCGTGTCCGACTCTTTGCGACCCCATGGACAACAGCCCACCAGGCTCCTCTGTCCACGGGATTCTCTAGGCAAGAACACTGGAGTGGGTTGCCATTTCCTTCTCCAATGTGGTGTATTACACCAATGCATTTTACTAGATGAAGCATTCTTGCATTCCAGGAAAAATCCCACTTGTGCATGGTGTATAATTCTTATTATATGAATAGATATAAATGATTATATATGTATATATATATATGCTCACAATTTCAGCTCCAGCTTCCTAAACCCTGGTAGGGTGGCAGGTGGCCAGGATGCAGCACTGGACCACAGAAGTTTTTGCTTCTAATGACTCATGATTATTATTACTACTGATCCATGGGTGTTGTTTCACACAGTCAATAACTGTCTGACTTAGACCTGAATCTCCTGCCCATCTCCTTAGACCCATCTCCTGCCTCCATGTCTCACACTGCACTCCTTCCTTCTGGGTTTTGCTCAGACTACATCCTTCCTCCCTCTCAGTGAGAGAGCCTGAGAGAGAGGCAAACGCTCGTAGTCTGAAAATGTTTTCCTCTGAAAATGTTCCTATTTTGCTTTTATTCTTGAGTGATAGTTTAGAATAAAAAATCTACAGACCGTTTCTGTGATGTTTCCATTGGTATCTGAAGCTGTTTTCCCCTTGTGTTCCCCCCTAAATTGTGACTGGTGACTGGTCTACTGTTGGGTCTCACTTGGTCTGCCTTCCCTGCTCTGTGATGAAGTCTCCAATTGTCTTTAATATTCCACAGTCCATTATTGTAGGGTGAGGTTTGAGGAACCTCCACACTGTTCTCTATTATGGATGTGTTTCATAGTGTCTTATTCATTGATGGTTCCAATAGTGTCTTTTAGGACTTTAACAGATTTACAGGAATTTCTTTTATAAGATAGTCAAATTATTCTATTTCATGAGGCACTTGAGGTCTAATCCTCCCAGTGTAGTCCCTGCTGACCCTCGTTCATGGTAGCGTCAGGGCGTGTTTTGCTGATAGTGGATCCTTACTGGTTTGTAGGGTTTGATATGTATATAAATGTGTTTTTTGTTGTTGTTTTTGCTCATGCAATGGACCTAAAAATTTCTACCTGTTGCCATTTTTGTTACGTGTTATATTGGCTTTTAATCAGGAAAGGATTTTTAATTTTCTCAAATGCATTCCAGGGCCTATGAAGATGAACATTTAGAATTATTCTTAAGTATCATTTCCTTCATGTTCCTCCCAACACAAAGATGTCACTCCAGTTAAAATAAAACATCCCCTTCTCCCTGCCTTCACCCTCTTCCTTTGCTTAGTCATATCCATAGCAGTTACAATCAGACACTGGCTGCCTGAATCAGAGGCTGTTTTATTCCATCTTGGCTGCTGTAACGAATACCATAGACCGAGTAGCATATGAACAGCAGAAATTTACTTCTTAACCAGTTATAGGTGCTGAGAAGTCCAGGATCAAGGTGAATACAGATTCCATGACTAGTGAGGAACCACTTTCTGGTTCATAGGAGGATTGCTTTCAGCGCACTCTCACCTCTCAGAAAGGCTGAGGGGCTCTCCCAGGCCTGTTTTACAAGAGCGCTGTTCATCATGAGGGCTCTGCCTTCTGACTTAAATCACATCCACAGGCCCCACCTCCTAATACCATCACCTTAGAGGTTAAGATTTCAGCATATGAATGACTCCTGAGGGCCCTGCACATGTTCAGTACAGGAACAGAGGAGCCGACACCTGCCCATTTCCCAGGAGGGCTCCACGCATGCACAGTGTAGGGGCTAAATGAGGACCCACTGCTATCTGAGGTATTTTTTTATGTCACTGATTTTTATCTGTCTTATCTATGTTGAAAATATATTTTCACATCTGTCACTTACTATAACCTCACTGGTGTCTTTTTTTCTTTATGGCAGCTGTGCTTCTCTTTGTTTTTCCAATAAAAACTTGATTTTTAAAATTTATTTAGCAAGATTGAAATTACACAGAGCAGTCATTCAACCTAGGAATAGAAGCAAAAATTTTACACTTTGGAAATGAAGGATGAATTAAACGTGGAAAACCTAAAATAACCAATTTGAAATTACATATTGTGCTTCATTGATACAACGAAATGCTGGATTTTGGAAAAGGAAAGTGTTATTTTTCTATATGGAAATAAATGAACCCTATGAAGCCAATAAAAAAAACTAGTGTATTATGAATAGAAAAACTGTATAAAACAAAATTATGTAAACATACAGAACAATTTCATACCTATATATTTGACATGTTAGGCTACCTGAATAATTTTCTGAACAACAAAAATTAGCAAATTTCAATCTAGAGTAGACAGAAACTTCAAACAGACCACTTTCGTAAAATTATTTTAACAGTTGTTCACACATTCATTTAGGGATGGCCTGAGAAACTGACTCCTTTGAACTGCTGGAAAACTTTGCAATTTATTTTATAAAGGTACTTTTATCCTTGCCTTAGCATCAATAATAAATACCCATTTTTAGAACTGTGCCTTGTTTAAGTTTAAAACGTACATGTGAAAACTCCTGACAACACAGAGCTTATTTATTTTATACATAGAAGTTTGTGTCTCTTAATCCTTGAACCCATCTTGTCCCTCTACTTCCTTCTCACCACTAGCAACTACTTGTTTGTTCCTTATATCTGTAAGTACGTTTCTGTTTTATTACTTAGTGTTTCAGTTTATTTATTTATTTATTTAGGCCCTGCCACGTAGCTTGCAGGATTCTAGTTCCCCAAGCAGGGATCAAACCCAGGCCCCCTGGAGTGGGTGTGTGGAGTCCTAACCACTAGATCACCAGAGAATTTACTGTTTTAGTTTCTAGAATCCAGATATAAATGATAACATACAGTATTTGTATTTTTCTGATTTATTTCACTAAGCATAATATTCTCCAGATGTATCCATGTTTTACAAATGGCAAATTTTCACTCTTTTCTATAGCTGAGTAGTATTCCATTGTGTGTGTAATTTATTTTAATCAACTCATATGCTGCTGGGCATTTAGATTGCTTCTGTATCTTGGCTATTGTAAATAATGTGGTACAAATATTAGAGTCCATGTATATTTTTGAATTAGTGTTTTTATTTTCTTCAGATATGTATACTTAGGAGTGAAATTGCTGGATCATGAGGTAATTTTAGTTTTTGTTTTTTGAAGAATCTCCATACTGTTTTGCATACTGGCTGTACCATTTTACATTCCCACCAACAGAGCCTAAAGGTTCCTTTTTCTCCACATCCTCCCCAGTGTGTTATTTCTGACCTTTCTGATGATAGCATGTGGTCAGTGATACTGCATTGCAGTTTGGATTTGTGTTTTTCTAGTGATTTAGAATGTTGAACGTCTTTTCCTGTGCCTGTCGACCATTTGTATATCTTCTTTGGAAAAACGTCTATTTAGATCTTCTGCCCTTTTAAAAATGAGATTTATTTTGTTTGCTATTGAGTTGCATGAGTTCTTTTTTAATTTAATTTTTATTTTATACTGGAGAATAGTTGATTTATAATATTGTATTAGTTTCAGGCGTACAAGAAAGTGATTGAGTTACATATATACATATATCCATTCTTTTTCAAATTATTTTCCCTTATAGGTTGTTAAAAAATATTGTGGAGAGTTCCCTGTGCTATACAGTAGGTCCTTGTTGATTATTTTGTATATAGTAGCATCTGTGTATTAATCTCAACCTCCTAATTTATCCCTCCCTCCACCTGTCACATTTGGTAATCATAAGTTTGTTTTTAAAATTTGTGAGTCAGTTTCTATTTTGTAAATTAGTTCATCTGTATCACATTTTTAGATTCTACATATTAGCAATATCATATGATATTTGTTTTTCTCTATCGACTGACTTCACTTCTATGATCATCTCCAGGTCCATCCAAGCTGCTGCAAATGGCATTATTTCATTCTTTTTATGGCTAAGAGTATTCCATTGTGTATATGTACCACATCATCTTTATCCATTTGGCAGTGGACATTTAGGTTGCTTCCACATCTTAGGCATTATAACTAGTAGTGCATTATCTTTTCAATTTACAGTTTTCTCCCAATATATGTCCAGGAGTGGGCTTGCTGGATCGTGAAGTAGTCTTATTTTTTGAAGAGCCTTCATACTGTTTTCCATACCGGCTACACCAATTTACATTCCCACCAACAGTGTTCAAGTGTTTCTTTTTCTCCACATCCTCGCCAACATTTATTTGTGTTCTTCTTGATGATGGCTGTTTTGGTAGATGTGAGGGGGTAACTTCTGTTGGTGTGGATTTGCATTTCACTGATGATTACAAATGTAGAGCATCTTTTCCTGTGCCTGTTTGCCATCTGTATGTCTTCTTTGAAAGAAATATCTATTGAGACCTTTGGCTCTTTTTTAAATGAAGTTGGTTTTTTGTTTGCTATTCAGTTGTATGAATTTTTATATATTTTAGGTATTAACCCCTTACAAAATATATGAATTGCAAATATTTTCTCCCATTTCATTTCATTTCTCTGTTTTATTTTGTTGACCTCTGCTATAATTCCACCTGTTACTTTTTGCTTTCCTTTCTTTTGTTTTTAGAATCAGATCCAAAAATCATTTCTGAGGGCTGGTGAAGAGCTTTCTACCTGTTTTTTTTTTTTTTTTTAGTTCTGTGGTTTCAGGTCTTCTACTCAAGGCTTAATGCATTTTGAGTTCAGTTGTAAGATAAGATAGTGGTCCAGTTTGATTGTTTTGTGTGTGAGTGTCCAGTTTTCCCAACATCATTTATTGCAGAGACTGTCCTTACCTACCTTTTATATTTTGGGCTTGTTTGTTGGTGGAGAAGGGAATGGCAGACCATTTCAGTATTCTTGCCTTGAGAATCCCATGAACAATATGAAAGGCAAAAAGATATGATACTGAAAGATGAACTCCCAAGGTCAGTAGGTGCTCAATATGCTCCTGGAGAAGAGTGGAGAAATAACTCCAGAAAGAATGAAGAGATGGAGCCAAAGTGAAAACAACGCCCGGTTGTGGATGTGACTGGTGATGGGAGTAAAGTCTGATGTTATAAAGAACAATATTGCATAGGAACCTGGAATGTTAGGTCCATGAATCAAGGTAAATTGGAAGTGGTCAAATGAGATGATAAGAGTGGCCATTGACATTTTAGGAATCAGTGAACTAAAATGGACTGGAATGGGTGAATTTAATTCAGGTGACCATTATATCTACTACTGTGGGCAGGAATCCCTTAGAAGAAATGGAGTAGCCCTCATAGTCAACAAAAGAGTCTGAAATGCTGTACTTGGGTGCAATCTCAAAAATGACAGAGTGATTTAAGGACAGGAACATAAAGGCCACAACAGATGAGATGGTCAAGTCTGTGTGGCAGATGACAGGCTGCGAGCACCAGTTTGTCCCTGGGCCTCTGTGTGTCCAGCCTGAGATGCTGAGCCTGCTGGGCTGTGAGCCCCTGAAGGCACAGCCCCTGAAAGCAGCTATGTCATCACAGCCTGCGCTGTGGTTATGGGTGTGGACAGTGGGGCCAGACTGTGTGAGTCTGTCATCCCAGCTCCAGCCCCTGCCACCTTTAAGGCCTTGTGTCACAGCGCCTTGACCTCCTTGGCCAAAGCTTAAACCCCTCTCATCAGGTTTGCTTTGGAAATTAGAAACTCTCAGATCTTAGGAAGCTGTTGCCTATCTCTCCTTACAGGGGCAGTTTTCTTCTAGCCTACTAGAGTGAGCACTGGGATACACACACACACGCACACTCACACTGAGGTTTAATAAGGACTGTGGGATGAGATCAGAAGAGGAACAGACATCGGAGGTAATTAGAGGACAAGAAAAGAGACTGGAGGCACAGCCTGCATGGGACACAACTCTGCATATTCCAGATCTTGTCCCAGTGATGTCTGAGAACATCCCTAGAAGTCCATGCGGGCATTATCCCCAGTGTGCAGGTGGGGACACGGACGGGCCTTGAGAGACACAAGGACTCATCCAGGATGGAGAACACGTAGGAATCAGGAGGTGAGTCTGGACCCAGGTCTGTCTCCTCAGAGCTGCACATAGACCCTGCCCGGGAGCTGTGGGGAGGGCTGTGTGGTATAAATTGTGAGACCTGTGGCTACATGGATGAAGGATGAGGGATCAACTGTCCAGAGGGCTGTGTGCAGAGATGTCAACTGTCAATTCAAGTAAGGGGACCCCAGGAAGTGAAGTCCCTTCCTTGACAACAGACCCCAACAGAACTTGGAACCCTGTAACCAGGCACCCACATTCTAGCAACAGCTCCACAGCCTTTGGGGCTCACTTGGCTGAAGACACTTGGTAGAGAAAGATGTTTTCCTGCTGTGTCTCGACTGGCCAGGGCTTCTGCTTGAGGAAACCTGGAGGGAGAGGTTTTTCAGATGTTTCAGGTGGTTCAGCGCTCAGCCTGGATGCCTCTGGTCCTTTACCAGGAGGTCACCTAAGGTAACCGCAGGCAACCTAGAGCTGGCCACATCAGGCCTGGCCGCCACTGGGAGCCCTCCCTGGGCAGCACCAGCTGCCCTTGTCTCCATGTGGGGGGAAGTGGGACTTGAGAGGAGGTTTTTCCTCTGGGCAGGAACAGGTTGGTGGGCACATGGTGACCTGGTGGTCCTGTCACAGTCACACCTGAGGACAGGCTGGCACTTCCTGAGGTGTTTTGATTCAAGAGTGAGGGACTCTGTTTTCTGAAGGACTGCCTGAAGAAGTGGAGTTGGTGGATGGGAAGGGCTGGCAGAATCCTGGATCCCACATAGCTTCTGATTCCTACTGAAGGCAGAGATCTGGCAGCTTCTCCTGGACAAAAGGAAAGGAGTCCAAGAGAGCTGTGGATGAAGCTGGGGTGCTTTGAGAAGCATCTGGGAGGTCAAAGCTCAGAGTCAGACCCCATGAGAGTCCACACCCATCCCCTCTCCATCATAGCCCTGCCTCCACCCCCCATCCTGAGACCCAGAACACATGGTGTGGTGTGCTTACTGTCTGGTGGAACCTCAGCGGGGATGCTCAGCTGGTGCTCAGGGGATCCAGTGACACTCAGGGACAGCTGAGCCCTCGCTGGTAAAGGATGAGTGTCCGTGGCGGAAGGAGAGCCAGGCAGGTCCCTAGAGGACAAGGCAGCCTGTAGGTGCAGGAGGTAAATCTGAGGAGTTAGGAGGCCCACAGGAAGACTGGGCCAGAGACAAAGCCTGTGTGTTCCCTCCAGGGTCAGATATTCATGGAGCCCCTACATGTTCCCTTACAGTACAGTGACCAGAGTAGACACCCTGCCTACCTTCACAGAGGTGACACCAGGGGGAGGGACAGTGTGCTCTCAGGCTGCCCTCAGGAAGTGGACAGATGGTCACACCTTGGATCAAGGGCTGTCATTTGAGCAGGCTCATTGGCGGCCCCCCTCCTGTGTCCAGACCTCCTCTGCCTGGTCTGCCAGGTGAGATGGACCGTGGAGGAGAACTGACCTCTGGATGGGCACGGCAGAAGGCGCAAAGGCCCAGGTCCCCTCAGGGCAGCCCTGGAGTGCAGTGTGGCAGGAAGGCCAGGTCTCTGACTCTGCTGCCCATGTGATGCCCCCCAGGGCCATGGCCTGCATCCTGGGCACCTGGCTGTACCTTTACCCTGAGGATTTCCAGCAGGCCCCAGAATTTCCCTGCCTGAAGATGCTCCTCGCTTATGTAGAGCTCAACATGCCCGACTTGGACCTGGAGCAGCGAGCCCGCCATCTCCTGGAGCAGCTGGTGACCTTGGAGCCCACTGAGGCAGAGGGGCATGGTGAGGAGGACTCGGGGTGGGTGAGGAGGATGGGGGCGAAAATGAAAGGAGGAGCCTGGCCTGGGCAACACAGAGAGAGCCTCCTGAGGCTGCAACTAGGCCAGGATCACTATTCCCCTGGACTGCAGCCGGGGAGGACCTGCTCATGGCGGAATGGCGTTGTGGACTGAGACTTCAGTTATTGGCAGTGAGACATTTCCTGTCTTTGGGAGACACATGGAAAAGCAGTCTTACTGATGATATTTTCTCTTCTTGTGGCTACAGTACCAGCTCCAGAACAAGCTCTGGAAACATCTCCAGACTTGGAACCAACTATACCTCTCCTGCCACAGCTCCAGAGCCAGAGCATACTCATGCCTTAGCTCTCATTAAACTCATAATGGAGAAAAAGCATCTGCACAGTTTTCAATTCTGGATCCAGAGAAGGTTCTTCAGCACCTCTCCCTCCATCTGCAGAGCCAGAATCATCACAGAAATCTGTCCTAGTACTTCCTCTACAACTTCAGCTAGTATCCTCGATACCGTCAGTTCCAGAGCTAAGCCAGCCTCAGCCAGGGTGCTGTTCCATTGTGCTTTGTCACCAGCTGTTGCCGGAGTATCTTCTTTCAGTTCTAGAGACCACGGCAGAGCCAGTTCTAGTTATTTTCCAGCTAGAGTGAGATAGTACAAAGGTAGCAAGTATCCAAAAGGGTAAAGCAGAGAAGACAAATTTTCACTGAGATAGCAACAGCAGACAGCAGCCATCAACCCTTGGCTGACAAAATGAAGGTAACTGAATAGACATCCCTCCAAGTTGAAGTGCAGACCTCTGAAAAGATTGCTGATGTAAGTATCTCTGGTCCCAGAAGAGGGGGGCTCATGAGACTGGGATCTGTATTGGCCACTGAGCAATTGCTGGCTGACTGACACTGGTGTCTTTCATGAGGTATGATGATGCTGGTTTGCAAGCATTAGAAAAATTCAGCTAGTTTTAGCTGCTGCTCGGAGGAGGCACTGTGCCTGCCTAGGTGAAGTAGTATTGCTGCAGTGACACAGCATGTGAAGCAAACGGGAAGACCCCAGGAAATAAACAGGAAGGAGCATGTCCCTTTTCCCTCCATCCTTACAGTCTTCCTTAAGCATATACTGTTGACAAAGCAGGGAGGATGGACAGAAATGTGGTTCAGTTCAGTTCAGTCGCTCAGTTGTGACCGACTCAAATGTGGTTACGATGGGAAAAAGTAACTCTACAATGGAAAAAGTGGAATAACTCAACGTGGTCATGTGATTAAAGTTAACATAAGTAATATTGAAACAAATTGAGTCCCAGGTGATGCAGTGGTAGAGAATCTACCTGCCAGTGCAGCAGACACAAGGGACACAGGTTCAATCCCTGGATCAGGAAGATCCCCTGAGGCAGGAAAAGGCAGCCCACTCCAGTATTCTTGCCTGGAAAGTGTTCCATGGACAGAAGAGCCTGCCTGGCAGGCTACAGTCCTTGGGGCCACAAAGAGTCAGACATGACTGAGTGACTGAGCACACATATCTGATAGGATGCCATCATCAGAAGAACATGGCCAAAATGCATAACTAAGTCTAAGCAGGAGAAACATCAGACAAACCCAAACTGAGGAATATTGTTCAAAGATTATACTGGCTTATAATCTTCTAATTTTTAAAATTTTTCTTTATTTCTTGGCTGTGCAGCATCTTCACTGCTGTGCAGGCTTTTCTCTAGTTTCAGAGAGCAGGGGCTACTCTCTATTGCAGTGTGCGAGCTTCCTGTTGTGATTGCCTCTCGTATTGCAGAGCACAGGCTCTATGGTGTGCAGGCTTCAGTAGTTACGGCACATGGGCTCAACAGTTGTGGCGCCTGGGCCCTAGAGCACAGGCTCAGTAGTTGTGGTGCACCAGCTTAGTTGCTCCACAGCATGTAGTATCCTCTCGGAGCAGAGATTAAACCCACTTCTGCATTGGCAAGCGGATTCTTTACCACTGAGCCACCAGGGAAGTCCTTCAGATGTTGCAAGTTAAAAGAAACTGAGAAAATGTTCCGCTTTCAAAGAGACTAAAGAGATATGAAATCACAGTGTGTGATCCTGGATTGAATCATTTTGCTCTACAGAAAATTATTTATAAAATAGGTGAAACTCAATTGGGGTCAAAAGGTGGTAAGTAACAGTGCTAGTTTCCTGGTTTTGATGGTTAAAATATAACTGTGTAGAGTATTCTTGTTACTAAAGTATTAGGGAATGATAGAGCATCATGTTGGCAACCTACTTTCAATGGTTCAGAGGAAAAAAATGTTTATTTGTACTATTCTTGCAAATTTTCTAAGTTTAGACTTATTTTCAAAGAATAAAACAGTTTGTATTTAATAAATAAATCATACAGTTTTACTGCTTTAATTTAGCTGATAATGTTAAGCTATAAATTAAAACACAGACTTAGTTGAAAATTAAACTGGTTCTGAGAACCTTACCCAGAGAAAGCCCATGTATTCAGAGCTCAGAGGACTGCTGGTATGTACTCAGGCCTCTTGTTTCTTCCCCACACATGGGTCTCTGAGTCACATTCATTGAAACAGTAAAGGAAGCTGGGATTGGCAACCATAAATGGTGCCCATGTTTACTTGTGAGCTGATGATCCTGGTCTCTGGAATTTTGTTCCTGGGCTGGAACTGCCATAATATTGAGAGGAAGAGGAGCTGTGGCAGTCTTCAGGGAGGAGGAAGTGACTGAGTTCATTGTGTCCATGGGAGGAGGAGAATTCAGGAGCCTCCTACATTGCCATCTTGAATGGAACTTAGTATGGACATTTTAACTATATTAGTTTTTCTGATCTGTGTTTTCTCCCATTTCTTTTAACATCTTCTTTTTTCCATTATACAGGTCTTTCACTTCCTTGCTTAATTCTTATGTTTACTATTGTATTGATGATATTATAAATGGGGTAGTTTTGTTTATTTTTCTCAGATGTTTCATTAATAGTATATAGAAATACAGCTGATTTCTGTATATTGATTTTTATGTCTTGCATCTTTGCTGAATTTGTTTCAGTCTCACTGTTGTTTGGTTGATTCTTTGGAATTTCTTACATATAAGATCATATTATCTACAAATAATTACAGTTTCTTTGCTTCCATTTTGGATGCCTTTTATTTATTGCAATCTTTTGGTCTTGCCCAATTGCTCTAGCTAGGATTTCCATTACTATGTTGAATAAGAGTGCTGAGCAGGCACCCTTGGCCTGTTCTGATCACAGAGGAAAAACTTTTCAGCTTTTCACCAATGAGTACGATGACGGCTTCCCTGGTGGCTCAGATGGTTAAAAAATCCATCTGCAGTATGGGAGACCTGGGTTTGATCTGTGGGTTGGGAAGATCCCCTGGAGGAAGGCATGGAAACCCACTCCAGTATTCTTGCCTGAAGAATCCCCATGGACAGAGGAGCCTGGTGGGCTACAGTCCATAGGGTCGCAGAGCCGGACACAACTGAGTGGCTAAGCATAGCACATGGGCTTGTTGTATTTGTCCCCTATATTGTGAGGCACATTCCTTCAGTATCCAATTTGTTTAGGTTTTGTTGCTGTTTTTAGATAAAAGACAAGATTTTTATTCATGTACATACAGGAGTGTTCACAGAAAAATGTGATTCAAAGAAGCAGAATTTGGGGCATATATACCATATTAATAGGGGGAAAGAAAAAAAGACCATTTATGAGAAAAAAATGAATTTAGGAAAGAGAAACATGGGCCTTTAGAAGATTATGTGAGATATGATAGTTTTCTGATGTCTGTTTAGACAGTTTCTTATGCTGGTGCCAACTTTTTTTTTTTTTTTTTTTTTTGGCTGTGCTGGATCTTTGCACACAGGCTTTACTAGTTGTGGCACACCAGCTTAGTTGCTCTGAGATGTGTGGAATCTTCCCAGACTAGGGATTGAACCCATTTCCCCTGCATTGGCAGGTGGATTCTTAACCACTGGACCACCAGGGAAGTCCAGTGTGCCAACGTCTTGTCTTCTGTCAGAGGAGCCAATCTTCCCTGGTAATTTCTCCCAGAAGGAAGCATTTATGATGGATGAATTTAGGCAGATAAGGGGATCTTAGAAAAAAATAAAAACAAAAACTTTTCACAGTGATATATTCTTTATCCCTTCACTTCTAAAAAACACTGCTCTCTGGAAGGGAAGTTCTAGGCAGCCCTGGGTAGACCCCTTGACATTGCAGAGTTTGTGGGTTAGAATGGGCCTCAGGGATGTATTTCTCCAGGTTTTAGTCAAATCTGATAGTTCAACACACCCTTCTTGACTAATTGTGGTGGTATATCCTCTGATAAAATTTCCAAAGCACAGAGTTGACATTTCTGATCTTTTCACACCCTCTGTTTCTCTTCTCCAACACCACATAAACCTTCAGGATTATGGTAGTTCCTGATATCTTAATCAGATTTTTTTTAAATCATGAAAAGATATTATATTTTATGAAATGTTTTTTTCTGCATCTATTGAGATGATCTTGTGATATTTATCTTTCATTCTATTAATATGGTATCTCAGTTTGATTGATTTATGTTTGTTGAACCATTCTTGCATCTCAGCGGTGAGTACCATTTCATCATGGTGTATAATATTTTTGTGTTGTGATTTGGTTTGTTAATGTTCTGTTGGGAGTTTTTGCATCTATATTCATCAAGGATTTTATTCTATCCTTTTCTTTTTTGTGGTGTCCATATCTAGCTTTGGTATCAGGGTATCATGGTATTCAATAACACTAGCCTCATAGGAGGAGTTTGGAAGTGTTCTGCCCCCTTCAATTTTGGGAAAGAGTTTGAGAAAAATTGGCTTTAACTCTTCTTTAAATGTTTGGTAGAATTCATCTATGAAGCCATTTGGTCCTGGGGTTATCTGTGTTGAGAGGGTTTTGATTCTGATTCACTTTACTTGTTATTGATCTTTCCAGATTTTCTATTTCTTCATGATTCAGTAGGTAGGTTTTAAGTGTCTAGGACTTTATCCATTTCTTCTAGGTTTTCCAATAAATTCACATATAATTGTTCATAGTAGTCTCTTATGATTCTATGTATTCCTGTAGTGTCAATTATTTCATTTTTTACTTCATTTATATGAGTCCTCTCTCTTTTCCTTAGTGAGTCTAACTAAAGATTAGTCAATTTTCTGGTTTTTCTTTTTGTAAAAACCTAGATTTTTGAAATCTAAGATTTGTTGATTTTTACTATTGTTTTTTGTGGTCTCATTTCTGTCAGCTCTAATTTTTGTTATTTCCTTTCTTCTGCTAACCTTGGGCTTAGTTTCTTCCTCTTCCTTTTAGTTCTTCAATATGTAAAGTTAGGTGGTTTGCTTGAGTGCTTTTTAAATTCTTAATATATGCATTTATGGCTGTAAAATTCCCTCTCAAAACTAGTGTTACGGTATCTCAGAGGTTTTGTTTGTTGTGTTTCCATTTCATTTGTTTCAGTATATTTTTTAATTTCCTTCCTGTTGAATGGAATGTTCTATAAATATGTTAAGTCCATTTGGCCTAATGTATGGTTCAAGTCCAACTTTTATTTTCTGTCTAGATGATCTACCCTTGTTGAAAATAGGCTATTTTCAGCAATAGACTATATTAGAAGTCCCCTACTATTATTGCATTGTTATATATTTTTCCCTTTAGATCTATTCAGTTCTGTTCAGTTCAGTCGCTCAGTCGTGTCCGACTCTTTGTGACCCCATGAATCGCAGCATGCCAGGCCTCCCTGTCCATCACCAACTCCTGGAGTTCACCCAAACTCATGTGCATCGAGTCGGTGATGCCATCCAGCCATCTCATCCTCTGTCATCCCCTTCTCCTCCTGACTCCAATCCCTCCCAGCATCAGGGTCTTTTCCAGTGAGTCAACTCTTCGCATGAGGTGGCCAAAGTATTGGAATTTCAGCCTCAGCATCAGTCCTTCCAATGAACACCCAGGACCGATCTCCTTTAGGATGGACTGGTTGGATCTCCTTGCAGTCCAAGGGACTCTCAAGAGTCTTCTCCAACACCACAGTTCAAAAGCATCAATTCTTTGGCACTCAGCTTTCTTAGATCTATTAGTATTTGCTTAATGTGTTTAGGTGTTCTGATATTGGGTGAATATACATTTACAATTGTATCTTCATCATGAATTGACCCCTTTATCATTATATAGTGACATTGTTTGTCTTGTTACCATTTTTGGCATACAGTCTATTGTCTTTGATACAGTATAGCTATCCCTGCTTTCCTCTGATGTCAGCCTGCATATGATTTGCCTTTCCATTCCTTCACTTAGAGACTGTAGGTCCTTAAAGCTGATATGAGTCTTTTGTAGACTGCATATAACTTGAGCCTTGTTTTTCTTATCAGTCTAGCCACTCAACCTTTTGATTGGTGAAATCAATTCATGTACTAGTCATCTTAATTGCTTTCTGCTTATTTTGTATCTCCACATATTCTTTTCCCCTCTCTTCTTGCCTTCCTTTGTAAATTTGTGATTTTTGTGGTGGTATCCTGTGTCTCATTTCTTCTTTTCTTTTGTGAATTTATTCTGGTTTTTTACCTTGTGGTTAATGTGAGGTTTACATGAGACATCTCATAGCTAATTAAGTCCACTTACAGCTGGTAGCAACTTAACTTTGATAGCCTACAAAAGCTTCATACTTTTACTCCCTCTTTTATATTTTTGATATCACTTTTTACCTCTGTATATCATATATTCACTAGCGCATAATAACTATAATTATTTTAATACTCTTTTCCTTTAGCCATTATACTTTAGGTAAGTGGTTTAACATACCATTTTATTATAGAATTAGAGTTTTTGAAGTCTGATTGTATATTTATTTTCACCAATGTGTTGTATACTTTATGTTTTCATGTTTCTCATTAGTGTCTTTTCATTTCAGCTTGAAGAACTTCTTTCAGCATTTCTTCAAGGTGTGTTGAATGGTAATGAACCCCCTCAGCTTTTGTTTGTCTGGGAAAGTATTTTTCCTTCATATGTGAATGATAAGTTCACAGGCATATTTTTTTCTTTCAGTCTTTGGAATATGACATTTCATTCTCTCCTGGTCTATAGAGTTTCCACTGAGAAATTTTGTTGTTGTTCAGTTGCTCAGTCATGTCCAACTCTTTGCGACCCCATGGGCCACAGCACGCCAGGCTTCCCTGTCCTTCACGATCTCCCAGACAAACAAAAAATTTTCCCTCATTATATTTTGTAGTTTCTGTAAAGATTTTCATATTTTCATGCTATAATTTGTTGTACTGAAACTGTTAGGTGGTGTTTCAGAGAGCTCTAAAGAGCCTGGTCCTTTATGATTCAGCACAGAAAAGAATTCAGCAAGAGGAAAAGTGAGAGATAAGTGATTTATTAGAATAAGTCACTTGTGAGGCTTAGAAGCAGGTGGGTGAGGGGGTGTTGCACCCTAAGAACTTACTAAGATACAGTTTTATAATCAAAGAAAAAGTGGAGATGGGGAAATGACCACTTTCTTCCTCATTCTTGATTAGATGTCATATTTCCATCATCAGCTCT
The DNA here is from genome assembly GCF_029378745.1 of Bos indicus. Taxonomy (NCBI): domain Eukaryota; kingdom Metazoa; phylum Chordata; class Mammalia; order Artiodactyla; family Bovidae; genus Bos; species Bos indicus. The sequence goes on from NC_091787.1 coordinate 12,926,541, forward strand.
TCCTCCAGATTAAGCAGGGCAGTATTTTGTCCTTATATTGTCAAGCCAGGATCGTCATCAGTTCAGTTCAGTCACTCAGTCATGTCCAACTCTTTGTGACCCAATGGACTGCAGCACGTGAGGCTTCCCTGTCCATCACCAACACCCAGAGCTTGCTCAAACTCATGTACATTGAGTTGGTGATGCCATCCAACCATCTCATCCTCTCTCATCCCCTTCTCTTCCTCCTGCCTTCAGTCTTTCCCAGCATTAGGGTATTTTTGCAATGAGTCAGTTCTTCACATCAGATGGCCAAAGTATTGGAGATTCAACTTCAGCATCAGTCTTTCCAATGAATATTCAGAACTGATTTCCTTTAGGATGGACTAGTTTGCTCTTCTTGCAGTCCAAGGGACTCTCAAGTGTCTTCTCCAACACCACAGTTCAAAAGCATCAATTTTTTGGTGCTCAGCTTTCTTTATGCTCCAACTCTCATATCCATACATGACTGCTGGAAAAACCATAGCTTTGACTAGACAGATATTTGTTGGCAAAGTAATGTCTCTGCTTTTTAATATGCTGTCTAGGTTTGTCATAGCTTTTCTTCCAAAGAGTAAGCATCTTTTCATTTCATGGCTGCAGTCACTGTGCACAGTAATTTTGGAGCCCAAGAAAATAAAGTCTGTCACTGTTTCCATTGTTTTCCCACTTATTTGCCATGCAGTGATGGGACTGGATACCATGATCTTAGGTTTTGAATGTTGAATTTTAAGCCAGCTTTTACAGTCTCCTCTCTCACCTTCATCAAGAGGTTCTTCAGTTCCTCTTCACTTTCTGCCATAAGGGTGGTGTCATCTGCATATCTGAGGTTATTGATATTTCTCCGGGCAGTCTTGATTCCAGCTTGTGCATTATCCAGTCTGGCACTTCGCATGATGTACTCTGCATATAAGTTCAATAAGTAAGGTGAGAATAGACAACCTTGACCAGTTTGGAACCAGTACACTGTTCCATGTCCGGTTCTAACTGTTGCTTCTTGACCTGCATACAGATTTCTCAGGAGGCCAGTAAGGTGGTCTGGTCTGGTATTCCCATCTCTTTAAGAATTTTCCAGTTTGTTGTCACACAATTAAAGGCTTTAGCATAGTCAATGAAACATAAGTAGATGTTTTTTTCTGGAATTCTCTTGCTTTTTCTATGATCCAGTGGACATTGGCAATTTGATCTCTGGTTCCTCTGCCTTTTCTAAACCCAGCTTGAACATCTGGAAGTTCTCAGTTCATGTACTTTTGAAGCCTGACTTGGAGAATTTTGAGCATTACTTTGCTAGCATGTGAGATGAGTGCAGTTGAGCAGTAGTGTAAACATTCTTTGGCATTGCTTTCTTTGGGATTGGAATGAAAACTGACCTTTTCCAGTCCTGTGACCGTTGCTGAGTTTTCCAAATTTGCTGGCATATTGAGTGTAGGACTTTAACAGCATCATCTTGTAGAATTTGAAATAGCTCAACTGGGATTGCATTACCTCCACTAGCATTGTTCGTAGTGATGCTTCTTAAGGCCCACTTGATTTCACATTCCAGGATATCTGGCTGTAGGTGAGTGACCACACCATGGTGGTTATCTGGGTCACTAAGATCTTTTTGTACAGTTCTGTGTATTCTTGCCACTTCTTCTTAATATCTTCTGCTTCTATTAGGTTCATACCATTTCTGTCCTTCATTGTGCCCATCTTTGCATGATGGACACATGCAAATTAGAGATACCTTTATATCTCTAATTATCTTGATGAGATCTCTAGTCTTTCGCATTCTATTGATTTCCTCTATTTCTTTGCATTGTTCACTTAGGAAGGCTTTCTTATATTTCTTTGCTACTCTTTGGAACTCTGCATTCAGATGGGTATGTATTTCCTTTTCTCCTTTGCCTTTCAGTTCATTTCAGTTCAGTCGCTTAGTTGTGTCCGACTCTTTGCGACCCCATGAATTGCAGCACGCCAGGCCTCCCTGTCCATCACCAGCTCCCAGAGTTCACTCAAACTCACATCCATCGAGTCAGTGATGCCATCCAGCCATCTCATCCTCTGTCATCCCCTTCTCCACCTGCCCCCAACCCCTCCCAGCATCAGAGTCTTTTCCAGTGAGTCAACTCTTCACATGAGGTGGCCAAAGTACTGGACTTTCAGCTTTAGCATCATTCCTTCCAAAGAAATCCAAGGGCTGATCTCCTTCAGAATGGACTGGTTGGATCTCCTTGCAGTCCAAGGGACTCTCAAGAGTCTTCTCCAACACCACAGTTCAAAAGCGTCAATTCTTCGGTGCTCAGCTTTCTTCACAGTCCAACTCTCACATCCATACATGACCACTGGAAAAACCATAGCCTTGACTAGACGGACCTCTGTGGACAAAGTAATGCTCTGCTTTTCAGTATGCTATCTAGGTTGATCATAACTTTTCTTCCAAGGAGTAAGCATCTTTTAATTTCATGGCTGCAATCACCATCTGCAGTGATTTTGGAGCCCCCCAGAATAAAGTCTGACACTGTTTCCCCATCTATTTGCCATGCAGTGATGGGACCAGATGCCATGATCTTCGTTTTCTGAATGTTGAGTTTTAAGCCAACTTTTTCACTCTCCTCTTTCACCTTCATCAAGAGGCTTTTTAGTTCCTCTTCACTTTCTGCCATAAGGGTGGTGTCATCTGCATATCTGAGGTTATTGATATTTCTCCCAGCAATCTTGATTCCAACTTGTGCTTCTTCCAGCCCAGCATTTCTCATGAGGTACTCTGCATATAAGTTAAAGAATCAGGGTGACAATATACAGCCTTGACGTACTCCTTTTCCTATTTGGAACCAGTCTGTTGTTCCATGTCCAGTTTCAACTGTTGCTTCCTGACCTGCATACATATTTCTCAAGAGTCAGTTCAGGTGGTCTGGTATTCCCACCTCTTTCAGAATTTTCCACAGTTTATTGTGATCCACACAGTCAAAGGCTTTGGCATAGTCAATAAAGCAGAAATAGATGTTTTTCTGGAACTCTCTTGCTTTTTCCATGATCCAGTGGATGTTGGCAATTTGGTCTCTGGTTCCTCTGCCTTTTCTAAAAAAAACCAGCTTGAACAACTGGAAGTTCACGGTTCATGTATTGCTGAAGCCTGGCTTAGAGAATTTTGAGCATTACTTTACTAGCATGTGAGATGAGTGCAATTGTGCGGTAGTTTGAGCATTCTTTGGCATTGCCTTTCTTTGGGATTGGAATGAAAACTGACCTTTTCTAGTCCTGTGGCCACTGCTGAGTTTTCCAAATTTGCTGGCATATAGAGTGCAGCACTTTCACAGCATCATCTTTCAGGATTTGAAATAGCTCAACTGGAATTCCATCACCTCCACCAGCTTTGTTCGTAGTGATGCTTTCTAAGTCCCACTTGACTTCACCTTCCAGGATATCTGGCTCTAGGTGAGTGATCACACCATTGTAATTATCTGGGTCGTGAAGATCTTTTTTGTACAGTTCTTCCGTGAATTCTTGCCACCTCTTCTTAATATCTTCCGCTTCTCTTAGGTCCCTACCATTTCTGTCCTTTATCGAGCCCGTCTTTGCATGAAATGTTCCCTTGGTATCTCTAATTTTCTTGAAGAGCTCTCTAGTCTTTCCCATTCTGTTGTTTTCCTCTGTTTATTTGCATTGATTGCTGAGGAAGGCTTTCTTATCTCTTCTTGCTATTCTTTGGAACTCTGCATTCAGATGCTTATATCTTTCCTTTTCTCCTTTGCTTTTTGCTTCTCTTCTTTTCACAGCTATTTGTAAGGCCTCCCCAGACAGCCATTTTGCTTTTTTGCATTTCTTTTCCATGGGGATGGTCTTGATCCCTGTCTCTTGTACAAAGTCATGAACTGCTTCTCTATTTTCCTAGCTATTTGTAAGGCCTCCTCCGACTACCATTTTGCCTTTTTGCATTTCTTCTTTTGGGGATGGTTTTGATCACCACCTCCTGTACAGTGTTATGAATTTCTGCCCATAGTTCTTCAGGTCATGGCACTATGGAAAAATTATTTCAGGTCTCAGTACAATAAGGATCTTTACTTTGAAATGTCACCTTGCCATAAATTATTGTTTTGTGTGTGCAGAAAGAATGTCCTGGGGGTCATTAACTTAGCGCACTGGGCAGGATGTGGGTCTCACACACCGTTGTTTTATTGTTTGGGGGCATGTCTCACGCTGTGCTGCATGTTTATTAGCGGGCTCACAAGCCTGCTTGGTTTTGTGGTTAAGCAAAGCTGCTTTCTAAGTGATCATTAACTTACAGAGGTCTACCGTATTTTTTTTTCTACTTACAATCCCCTATTGGTGTTAACTATTTAATCACCTACTTTGTTTCTTTATTCTGTCCCTATCCCTATCAGTACCTTTAAAATAATTTAATTTTCTGAAATTTGTTATATTGAACTTGTATCAAATTTTTAAAACTTTTATTTTGGATACTTTCATTTGAATATTCTGTGTACATGATTATTTTGCTATTTTACTCTAAGAACTTCGGAAAAAATGCCAAATAAAGTTGCAGATAGTATGCATCCTTATCTTTGTCTGACTTTTCAGTTGAACACTTTCCATATTTCACCATTAAGTATAATATTTGTTATATGTGTTTGTAAAAATACTTTTTAGAAAAAACGAACATATAAGCATGAAGAATACGTAGTGGCTGCCAGAAGTTTCAGAGAAGGCGATGGCACCCTACTCCAGTACTCTTGCCTGGAAGATCCCATGGATGGAAGAGCCTGGTAGGCTGCAGTCCATGGGGTCGCGAAGAGTCGGACACGACTGAGAGACTTCCCTTTCACTTTTTGGTTTCACGCATTGGAGAAGGAAATGGCAACCCACTCCAGTGTTCTTGGCCTGGAGAATTCCAGGGACGGGGGAGCCTGGTGGGCTGCCGTCTATGGGGTTGCACAGGGTCGGACAGGACTGAAGCAACTTAGCAGCAGCAGCAGCCAGAAGTTTAAAGTGGTGAGAGGTTTTTATTTCAGAAGGGTAGTATGAAGTAATTTGATGGGCAGCAGTTCTGTATTTTGAGTGCAGTGATGGTTACACACATCTATGCACTTGTTAAAACTTATAAAAGTGGACAAAATGAAGTGAACTTTTGTGTGTGTGTATATATATATATCTATATATTGAGTAAAAATTTAAATCTCAGTAAATGATATCTTGCATATCTTGCACTTAAACATTTGCATTTGTTTCCATTCTCCTAATCAACTTTTTCAAACGTGTTTATTCGAATTTTTTCTTTTTATTACACTACTGCTCAGTTCTATAGCCCATTTTAAGTTTTTTCTTTTTATTGCTTTAAAGATCTTATTAATTCTTCTTTTCTTTCAAATAGTAAAAATATAATTTCCTGGTTATTTGGTTAATGTATTTTAAAAACTAGAGCTGAGTTGTTTGCTATTTTTTTATTATAAAATGTTTCATATTAAATGTGTGGATTTCTTGATGTCACAACTTCTCATCTCTATTTATTTCCTTTACTAACTTAGTGGTTTACTTTGTAAGTATTTCAGACCTTGAATCCATATGAACCTGTATCACATGTGATCTTTGTTGGGAATGACTTGCTGTTTAGAATATTCCTTTCCTTCCCTCATTGTTTTGGAATGCTACATTTATTATACTACATTTAAAAAATACTCTTAAACATGGTTATTGTATTACCATGAAGCAGATGCCAAACTATTTTAAATAACTGAGCAATATTATACACATTGAGATTTCTTAGACAATATTCTCCTTTTTGAAATGCTTTCTGGCTGTTTGTTCAGTTGCTAGGTCATGTCCAACTCTTTGTGACCCATGGACTAGAGCATGACAGATTCCTCTGTTCTTCACCGTATTCCAGAATTTGCTCAGATTCATGTCCATTGAGTTGGTGATGCTGTGTAACCACTTCATCCTCTGCCACTCCCTTCTCCTTTTGCTTCAGTCTTCCCAATATCGGGGTTTTTTCTAGTGAGTCAGCTCTTTGCATCATGTGGCCAATGTATTGGAGCTTCAGCATCAATCCTTCCAATGAATATTTAGGGTTGATCTCCTTTAGGATTAACTGGTTTGATCTCCTTGCTGTCCAAGAGACTCAAGAATCTTCTCTGCACCAGAGTTCAAAAGCATCAACTCTTTGGTGCTCAGTCTTCTTTATGGTCTCATACACCTCTCACATCTGTGTATGATTACTGGAAAAACCATAGCTTTGACTATATGGACCATGGTCAACAAAGTGATGTCTTTGCTTTTTAATATGGTGTCTAGGTTTGTCATCGCTCTCCTTCCAAGGAGCAAATGTCTTTTAATTTCATGGCTGCAGTCACTATCTGCAGTGATTTTGGAGCCCAGGAAAATAAAATCTGGCACTGCTTTCACTTTTTCCCCTCCTATTTGCCATGAAGTGTTGGGACCAACCACCATAATCTTAGTTTGTTTTTTTTTTTAATATTGAGTTTTAAGCCAGATTTTTCACTCTCCTCTTTCACCTTCATCATGAGGCTCTTTAGTTCCTCTTCACTTTCTGGCATTAGAGTGGTATCATCTGCATATCTGAGGTTGTTGATATTTCTTCTGGCAATCTTGATTCCAGCTTGTGATTCATCCTGCTTGGCATTTCACATGATATACTCTGCAGAGAAGTTAAATAAGCAGGGTGACAATATATAGCCTTGATGTACTCCTTTCCCAATTTTGAACCAGTCTGTTGTTCCATGTCAAGTTCTAGCTGTTGCTTCTTGACTGGCATACAGGTTTCTCAGGAGACAGGTAAGGTGGTCTGGTATTCCCATCACTTGAAGAATTTTCCACAGATTGTTGTGATCCACATAGTCAAAGACTTTAGCATAGTCAGTGAAACAGAAGTAGATGTTTTTCTGGAATTCCCTTGCTTTCTCATTGATTCAACACATGTTGGCAATTTGATCTCTGGTTCTCCTGCCTTTTCTAAACCCAACTTATACATCTGGAAGTTCTCGGTTCACATACTGCCAAAGTCTAGCTTGAAGGATTTTGAGCATAACCTTACTAGCATGTGAAATGAACACAGTTATACAGTAATTTCAACATTCTTTGGAAATGCCCTTCTTTGGAATTGGAATGAAAACTGACCTTTTTCAGTCCAGCGGTCACTGCTGAGTTTTCCAAATTTGCTGACATATTGAATGCAGCACTTTAAGAACATCTGGCTGTTTAGATTTAATTTTATTCCAGATGAAGTTGAGAATGCTTTTGTAATGTACACACTACTTTAAAAATCAAAGAGAAAAGGAGTACATGCCAAAATTAGTTGAGATTCTTATTGGAATTTTGTCAAAAATATTGAATCTATGGAAGGATTTATCTCCCTTTTTATGAAGTAATTTTAATGTCACAAATGAAAGAATATATTTATATATGCATGCTATGTCTCTTCAGTCGCCTCTGTCTCTTTGTGACCTTGTGGATTATAACTTGCCAGGTTCTTCTGTCCATGGGATTCTCCAGGCGAGAATACTGGAGTGGGTTGCCAGGCCCTTCTCCAAGATGTTTATATATAGAGGAAGACTATTTTCTTTTGGATTGTGTCTACTTAATTTATCTACTATTTTCATTTATTGCTTTCATGATTTTAATGAACTTGCTTTCTTGTCTGCCACACCCCCCCCCCCCCGCCCCACCCGATGATATAACTCTTTTATTGTATTAATGGGATATATTTCCTAGTATTTGTTTATTTATTTCATTTGACTGTGCTGGGTTGCCGGATCTTCTATCTTCCTTTGGGCAGCTGGATCTTTAGTTGTGGCATGTGAACTCAGTAGTGGCATGTGGGATCCAGCTCCCTGACCAGGGATTGAACCAGGCTCCCTGCTGGAAGTGTGTAATCTTAACCACTGCACCACCAACTAAGTCCCCATTTCCCAGTATTAAAAAAAAAATAAAGTGAAATTGACGAACAGTTTTCCTTTACTTGACTCTATGTAAATCTGCATTCTGACTGCACAGAGAACTCGGCTGTAATCCGTAACTTTGGAAAAAGTCCCTGACCGGCTCTAGCTGCTTAAATTACCTCAGGTCCAAATCTTCCGCTGCCAGGTGGGCTGGACTCTCAGCCAATCCCAACCCGCTGGTCGGGGAGAATAAAGGGAAACAAAGTTCTAGTGGTCAGCGTGGACTGTCTGGCCCTGCGTGCGGACCATCTGCGCATGCCTAGTTCCACCTTTTCCCTCTATGCATTTCCGCCTTTGCTTCTGTTTTTCTCCAGCCGTGCGTGGGAAGCGGTTACGGGGCTGATGAGTCTGTGCACTCTTCTGGGCTCAGTGCCCCTTGGAGACGGAGAGGCGAGTGAGCTCAGGATGGCTGGTTGAGGACCGTAGGGGTTCCGTGCAGTTTAGGGAGTAGGAGGGAAAAGGTCGGTACCCATGGTGGGGAGGAGCTCTGTAGACCCCTGGGGCGGCGAAAAGGGGGCGTCTCCATTGGGAAGAGTGGGCCGAAGTCCCTGACAGACTAGCCCCAGCCCTGAGCTGGAGCCCCCGCCCCCCGTGCGCGTGCGAGACGCCCTGTTTCTAAGGGCTCAGGAGGAGGGACTTAATATACAAGCAAGATGCAGGCAGCGATCTGGTGGCACGGGGTGGGGGCGGGGCTGCTGAGAGAATGCTTGCTGTGGAGGGGCGAGTGTTGCCGGGCGTGGGGTCTTGGGAGAAGAGCCACCAGTCGGGGCTGATCAGTTAGCTTAGCTTTGTACACAGACTCCGTTCCTTTGGTTCTCCATTTATCCTTTTTGGATTGTAAACTGCCCTCCGGTCATGTCCATTACTTCATGTTGTTTCTCTTCTGCTTGCCTTAGCATTCAGGAAGGATATTCAAGAGTTATCTGTTTTTTTGTCTCTTTGGATAGAATTTCTTTCTCTTTGTTTCTGAAGATTAGTGCCTTGTTCAGATCAGTTAGTGGCGAAGACTAAAAGATCTGACTCATAAGGCAGTATTGTTTATACTTTTCCATACAACTAAAAGCAAGTGTTTTATAGAAGTGTCTTCTGTGAAATGGCAACAATGGTAAAACATGGGTCTTTGCTTAAAGCACTGCTTTTTATAGCTTTCTGTGGAGTCACTAAGCAAAGGTTTAGTAACGTTAGTAGGGAAGTTAAACAGCCTAGTCCTGAGTTTCTTCTTTTTCTTTCTTTAGTCCTAAGTATTTTTTTAACAACAGTTTTGGTGTAATTAATATTCATTGTGTGTATTTTTGTTTTAATCAATTTTATAATTAAAAAAAAATTCATGAACACCAAGGGAGACTTAAACTGTTATAAGATATCCCTAGGCGGTAAATACTTAACTCTGAAAAAATGTATACCCAAGAGCTACATGGTAATATTAGAGTTGTATTAGGTAGGTGGTCATCAACAATATATATATATCCATGTCTTTGAAGGTCAAAGGGACATTGACATTTTTTTCCTTATCTAGTGGTGTGTTTAGCTTTAATAGGAAAGGAGAATGCAGGAACTGCCACACAGGCCAGATCTTTCATGACTCCAGTCCTCTTCTTCTAACCCAGTGTATCTTCAGAGTTGTCTACGTTTTTCCAGGAACAGCCAAAAATGAATAAATCCCAGGTGAGTTTGTTCATTCATTCCTTTGTTTAACAGTGGACTTTGTGAGATTTGTAAGAGTCCATACATTAAGATAGGAAATCAGTAATAGATAAAAATTGAACTTCATAGAAAATATAAAGATAGCAAATCAAGAACAGAACCAAGTTGGCTTATATATACTGATCATTTATATAACAGACTTTCTAAGTTAACCTGCAAATAGGTTTATGATGTTTCTGATAACCATGGCAGAAAGGGATACACTGTATTTTGGATACAAAAAGATTCCTTTCAAGACGCAACAAAGTCTTATGGAAGATACCCTTTTTGCTCGGGACACATGGTAAGTAATTTCCAGGGACAGCTCTGAAGTGAGTGCCTCAAACCATTCCTTACTGAGGGTAAAAAGGTTGAAGAGATGGTTCAAATAATGAATTTTATGATAGTCTTACTTATTTTTAGAGTATGTTTAGAGGAATAAATGGCCTGCATGCTTGTTACAAAGCTGTTTTATCTTCGCCAAGCTGTGTGTAGAAGTCCTGAAGCATGTGGTTCAAAGTTAAATTCTCTGGTAAATGTTTCTGAGTTCTTCAGTCAGATTTCATCCCATAGCATTCTGTCTTTGTTCTTTTCCACTTTAGAATCTATTCAGGTAAAAGTCACCAGTGACTTAATTGTAGTTGTCTTCCTTGAACAACTGCTGCATTACTGACTGCTCTCTCCTGGAAGGTCTCCTTTTTTCACTTCTGAAACCACTCTTCTGATGGCTTTTTCTTGGGGTACTCCTCATTGTGCCCCAGAGTTTAGTTCTGAGTTTAGTTCCAGCTTCTACTAGACTTCTCATTTTACCCCCACATTGGAAAAATATGTAGATAGTTGAACAATACTATATATTGTTTGGGGTGCGTTTTAAAAATACATAAACTATTTTAATGTATCTGTGATATAGTTTTCTCCTGGTTCACTAGTAATTTAAAATCTATTGATATGTAGTTTTATTCCTTTTAATGCCATATTTTTCCATTCTCAGTATTCTATTGGTAGACATTTAGATAATTTCTATTTTTTAGTACTATAAACAGTGCTACTATTCACAGTGCTACTGTGAATATTCTTGTCACTCTGCACAAATTTCAGGTGTGTCTCAGACTCTAGAGCAGTGCTTCTCAAAGTGAGGTTCTTTGGCTGGAAGCAGCAGCATCACCCGGAAACTTGTGTGAAATTGCAGATGCTCATGCCCTATCTCAAACCTGCTGGCAGAGAAATGGAGGGGTAGGCTCAGCAGTCTGTTTTAACAGGGTATTCATGTGATGTAGATACTTTCTAAGTTTAAGAATCACTGCTCTAGAGTTCTGTGATTAATAGGTTTGAGTTACAGGATATGAAAATCAAGACTATTTTCCTTTCCATCTCTCCAGATATAAAAATTACTTCCTCCATAATAGATGAAAAACTTAACTTTGATTTTCTGACTGATTGTGGTTGTGCAGCTTTCATAAGTGTATGGCTTTTCAGGTTTTGCACTGTTTTGTATGCATTCCCTGTGTATTTTAAATGGTAATCTTTTGTTATAACTGTTACTAATTATCTTTTCTCAGTATGCTTTTTGTCTTTTCATTTAATAGTGTATTTTCTGAAACTTTTATATTGTGATACAATCTTTTTGTGCTTTCTGTTTTTTATTCTTGTTTTCCTTACCCCAGGGGCCTAATGAAATTTTTTGTTTTGTCTAAAAATGCCAAGCATTTTTTTTTTTTTTAAATAGTACCTTAAGCCATCTTGAATTAAAAAAAAAAAAAAATATATATATATATAAAATGTGATTAAAGGACCTAATTTTATGTTATCCATCTGTAAAAAATAAAGAGAACAATAAAAGGATAATATTTCCTGACCAAGCACTAGCAAAACAGATCTGAGTGGGAATACCTGCCACATGTCTTCATTATGAAAGCTGCTGGCGTAGACTGGGTAGATTTTGTCATGTTCACAAAGTATCCATTGAGAGGCATTTGGGTTTTATTTACATTCCCACCAACAATGCAAGAGGGTTCCCTTTTCTCCACCCCTTTCCCAGCATTTATTGTTTGTAGGTTTTTTGATGATGGCCATTCTGACCGACCGGTGTGAGATGATACTTAATTATAGTTTTGATTTGCATTTCTCTATTAATTAGTGATGTTGAGCATCTTTTCATGTGCCTCTTGGCCATCTGTCTTCTTTAGAGAAATGTCTGTTTAGATCTTCTGCCCATTTTTTGATTGGGTTTGTTTTTTTGATATTGGAGAATGCTTAAGGTCTACTCTCAGCAAGTTTCAGCTATATAATACTATACAGTTAATAGTCAACATACTGTACATTAGATCCTCCTAAATTATTCTTTTTTATCTTTTTTATTGGAGTATAATTGCATTACAGTTCATTTACCATGAAGTGAACCAGTTTTATATATACATATATCCCCTCCTTCTTAAACCTCCTTCCCACCCCACCCCCAACCCACCCATCTAGGTCATCAAGAGCACTGAGCTGAGCTCCCTGTGCTTTATAGCAGATATTCCCACTAGCTATCTGTTATACACATGGTAGTGTATGTATATGTCAATCCTAATCTCCCAGTTCATCCCACCCTCCCCTTCCTCCCATGTCCATGTGTCCGTTTCCTACATCTGCTTCTCTATTTTTGCACTGGAAATAGGTTCATCTGTACCATTTTTCTAGATTCCATACATATGTGTTAATATGTGATGTTTATTTTTCTCTTTCTGACTTACTTCACTCTGTATGATAGACTCTAGGTCTGTCCACATTTCTACAAATGATCCAATTTCATTCCTTTTTATGGCTGAGCAAAATTATTCTTATAATGACTGAACATTTATACCTTTTGATTTATATCATTCTGTTTCCCCTTTCTCTTAGCCCTTGGCAACCCCCATTTCATTCTCTTTCTGTGAATTTGGCTTTTATTGGAGGTGGTAGTGGTGGTTTTAGATTCCACATGTAAGTGATACCAGTAGTATACCTTTCATTGTCTGACTTATTTCACTTAGCATAATGCTCTCAAGGTCCATTAACATTTTTCCCAATGTCAGGATTTCCTTCTTTTTATAGCCAAATAGTATTCCATTGTATATACCATTACATTTTCGTTATTCATTTTTCTTGAACATTCATTCATCCTTGAATGTTTCCATCCTTTGGCTATTGCAGGTAATGCTACAATGAACATGAGGGTACAGATATCTCTTTAGGATAGTGGTTTTGTTTCTTTGGGGTTTATACCCAAGAGTGGAATTGCTGGATCATAAAATAGTTCTATTTAAAATTTTTTCAGGAGCCTCCATAGTGTTTCCATAATTGCTACACCAGTTTACATTCCCACCAACAGTGCATAAGACTTCCCTTGTCTCTGAATCCTTTACAACATTTGTTATCTCCTGTCTTTTTAATAATAGCCATTTTAACAGGTGTGAGATAATATCTCACTGTGATTTTGTTTACATTTGATTAGTGATTTTGAGCACCTTTGGCCATTTGTTTGTCTTTGGAAAAATGTTTATTGACATCCTTTGACCATTTTTAAATTGGATTATTTGCTTTCTTGCTTTTGAGTTATATGAGTTCTTTGTGTATTTTGTATATTATCAGAAACATGTCGGGAATATTTTCCTATAGGTTGCCTTTTCATATTTTTTGATTGTTTCCTTGGCTGTGCAGAAGCTCTAATGCTTTTGTTTGTTTTGGCCACACTATGTGGCGTTGTGGGATCCTCGTTCCCAGACCAGGGGACTGAACCTGCGTCTCCTACAGCGGTAGCTTAGAGTCTTAACCACTGGAACACCAGGGAAGTCCCCAGAAGCTCTTACATTTGATGTAGCCCTGTTTGTTTATTTTAGCTTTTTTTGCCTGTGCTTTTGGTATCTTATCCAAGAATGATTGCCAGGAATAATGTCAAGGAGCTCCTTCCCTGTGTTTTCTTCTAGGGTCTTATGTTTAAGTCTTTGATCTATTTCAAGTTAATTGTTCTGAGTGATGTAAGATCAGGGTCCAGTTTTATTCTTTTGCAGGTAGATACCCAGTTTCCTCAACACCAGTTACTAAAGAGATTATCCTTTTCACATTGTGTGTTATTGCTGCTGCTAAGCTGCTAAGTCGCTTCAGTCGTGTCCGACTCTGTGCGACCCCATAGATGGCAGCCCGCCAGGCTCCACCATCCCTGGGATTCTCCAGGCAAGAACACCAGAGTGGGTTGCCATTTCCTTCTCCAATGCATGAAAGTGAAAGGTGAAAGTGAAGTTGCTCCGTCATGTCCGACTCCCAGCGACCCCATGGACTGCAGCCTACCAGACAGAGGAGCCTGTCTCCTCTTTCACTGTAATTAGTATTCACTTAATGTAACTGAATTGGTTCTTAATTCATCCATTCAGCAACCATTTATGAATATTTATTATGTGTCCTAGAAAGAGATATATATAGTTTTTATAAATAGAAATTCTTAGAATTATGTAGGACGTTTAGTTTTTATATTACTACAAGTCTTATGATAGACACTTGTATCCCTATCAAGGGGGGCTTCCCAGTAGCTCAAATGGTAATAAATCTGCCTGCAATGCAGGAGACCTGGGTTCAATCCCTGAGTTGGGAAGACCTCCTGGAGAAGGGCATGGCAACCAACCCCAGTATTCTTGCCTGGAGAATCCTATAGACATAGGGACCTGGCGAGCTATAGTCCATGAAGTCACAAAGAGTCAGGCACAACTGAGTGACTAACACTTTCACTATGATAGAGATATAAACAAAATCCTGTTTCGTTTTCCTTAGGATTGTTTTTTCTAGTCAAAAATTAAGAAGTAGACCTTTTAAGTTTAAGATTCCTGTTTTTATGTTGGGTGATTTAATCTATTTTCATTTATTGTTGTTTGGTTTTAGGCCCTCTGTCCCACAATGTATTTACTTGCTGTGCTTTCTTGTTGGTTGTTCACACATATTTTATTGATTTATTTTATTTTGCTTTGTTTTTCTGACACTGAGTCAGCTTACAATGCAATATTCTATTTTAACATAGGATCCCTAAGTGATACTGTGTTTCTCCACCTTACCTTACTTCTCCACCTTACCAACTTACTTTACTTCTCAATCAGTGTACTCTCCCTCTTCAGATATTTAAGCAGTCTCAGCCTTGATACTCATGATAGGTAGCTACATCAACAGATACAAAGATTTTTATCAACATATTCTCTATTAGCAACTTAAGAAAATATCACATGTTCAAACCTTTCCTTTCAGAAGGTATAAATTATCTTGTTGCAAACCCCTGTAGCTACTGGCTGTCAACTTACTGGCAGATATTTATTGCTGATTTTATAAATTCATTTACTATTTCATATATTCCACTTTCCCCTTTTTCGAATTCTGATTTTTTAATTTTGTTTTGTGCTAGATCATGATACAATAAAGTGTGTAAGATGCATTCAATATAAGTGTATACAGCCTTTTTTTAAGACACATATATAAATCCTAGTAATTACCAACTAAGTCAACATATTTAATACTTCCGCCACCCCTTAAGGTTCCTTCATGACTTTTCCAGTCTTTAAGAACAACTTTCCTTCCCCTTTGTGGTGCTTGTCTATCATTATTTATTAATTTTGCCTGTTATTGAAACTTAGATGTATAGGATTTGTGTGTACATTTTTACATGAGGCTTTTTTCATTATATGTTTGATTCATTCATGTTGCTGCATGTACCAGTAGTTTATTTCTTGTATTGCTGCATACATGAAAAGAATACAATTTACTTATCCATTCTTTCTCTTTTTTTTTTTCCTCTTCTTGCCACTTTTATTCAACATATTATTGGAAGTCTTAGTCACAGCATCATCTGTCATCCCTTTCTCCTCCTGCCTTCAGTCTTTCCCAGCATCAGGGTCTTTTCCAGTGAGTCAGTTCTTTGCATCAGGTGGCCAAAGTATTGGAGCTTCAGCTTCAGCATCAGTCCTTCCAATGAATTAGTCAGGACTTTAGGATGGACTGGTTGGATCTCCTTGCAGTCCAAGGGACTCTCAAGAGTCTTCTCCAATACCTCAGTTCAAAAGCATCAATTCTTTGGTGCTCAGCCTTCTTTATGGTCCACCTGTCACATCCATACATGACTGTTGGAAAAACCATAGCTTTGACTAGACAGACCTTTGTCAGCAAACTAATGTATCTGCTTTCATTTTTTTGTGTCTTTTTTTTTCTTTTTTAATTAAAGGATAATTGCTTTACAGAATGTTGTGGTTTTCTGTCATACATCAACAAACATGAGTTTGTGTTTTCAAGTCCTTGGAGCATCTTTACTATCATTATTCTGAATTCTCTTTCAGGGAGATTACTTATTTACTCTTTGTTTATTTGGTCTTGTGACTTTCTACCTTGCTCTTTCATTTGTGCTGTATTTCTCTATCTTTTCATCTTTTTTTTTTCCTTCTAACTTGCTCCACTTGAGGTCTCCTTTTCCCAGGCTTTAGGATTGTATTACTTCTTTCTTTTGATTTTTACCCTCAGAGGGAAATGTTGGGTGGTTTGTGTTGATTTCTTGTTAGGGATGACTTGTGCTTGTGTTCTAGTAGGAGGAAATCAAGCAGATAATTACAGAAATACTGGGACATATACATACACACATACAGTTATAACCAAAGTATTCTAAAGAAGAGTACAGGAGATTGACTTGGTGAGCAAGAGAACCCAGAGGTGATATCAAGCAATTGAAAGCAGAATTAGCTAATGCTCAATCTGTAAGTCTGTGCATGAGCAGAGGGCTCCCTGGGGAATATAGCATAGAGAGCTCAACAATGTAACTTGGTGAAAGAAGAGAGAGTGAAGGAATAAAGGGGGAGAATAAGAAAAATAGAAAAAAAAAGAGAAGGGAGGGGAAAGAGAAAAGAAAGGGCTGGAGACAATTGAAAAAGAAAAGAAAGATGAATAGACGTATGTGGAAAAGATTTATATATATTCAGGAATAGTTACAGCTGGTAAAGAACTATAGGAAAAGCAGTGGAATATATAAAAAATGAAATTAAATTCATCAAGAAAAAAGAAAAAAAAGTGAAAGAGGAAAAAATGGAAAAAAAAATCTTAAAATGAATGTTTTTCTTTCTTTTCTTTTTTTTACAAACACAAAGAGGAAAACTCCAAACCACACAACCAACATTTATCTTTTGGAGGTAGAAATATGTAGAGAGAATAAACAGTGTGATGTATAAGAAAAAATCTTTAAATGAAATTTTTTCTTTAACAAGGAAAACAAAGAGAAAAACTCCACAGCACCGCAAAAGGCTAATGTGAAGGTGGAAATATGATGGAGAATAAACACTGTGATTTATAAAAAGAAAGAATCTTAAAATGAATTTTTTTTATAACAAGAAAAAGAAAGGAAAACTCCACAGCACTGCTAAAGGCTAATGTGATGGTGGAGATATGTTGGGAGAATAAACAGTGTGATTTATAAGAGGAAAAAAAGAAAAAATTTGAAAAAGGTTCTCAAGGTCGTAGTTCTTGGTTGTGGAGTCTGCCCTTGTGGATGGGGTTCGGTTAGTGTCCTGTGATGTTTTCCTGGTTGGGGGAGCTTGTGCTATTGTTACAGTTGATGGAGCTGGATCTCGCCTCTTTGAAGGGCAGTGCAGTGTCCAGTAGTAGGTTTTGGAGTGTCTGTGCATTCAGTATGCCTTTGGGCAGTCGTTCTAGCTTTCATGGTGTTAGGTACATGTATTTCTGCAGATGCTTTAAAGTGACCTCAGCATATATGCAGTGTCACCAGCCCCCTACTTGTCCCTGGGATCATGAAATGGTGCTTCTGTTCCCCTGTCCTGCCCTGTGGTGCTGCTTGAAGCTTGTTAGGTAGGTGCTTGTGTGGATGTTTTCTTGTGCCTTCTACATCACGGTGACTTGTGTGGGCTTCCCTCTGGCCCCTGAGCTTACCCTCTGTGTCACGGGGCTTGTGTGCACTTGTTTTGGCTCCCCAGGCCTGCCCTTGCTTCCTTGTGTGCACTTATCTTAGCTCCCATGCACGCACTCTGTGTTGCGGGGTTTATGTGCACTTGTTTCATCTCACCCCCTTGCCCTCTTTGTCACAAGTGTCGTGTTCTTTCAGCTGTGCCAGGAGGGTTGTGTGCACTGCCTGTTTATATTCCTCCTGTCTATCGGTGCCCTGGTCCCATTTGTCTGCTGTGTCACACTAGGCCACCTGGGCCCGCCCTCTGTACTTCAAGGGTTGTGTGCACTGGCTGGGTGTGTCTGCGGCATCATACTCAGCTACCTGGGCCAGCCCTCTGTGCTGCAAGGGCTGTGCGCTGGCTGGGCTTGTATGCTGCACCACCCTCGGTTCCCCAAGCTTGCCGTCTGTTAACAGACTGAGAAGAGCAGTTTTCTCTGTTTACTGCCTTTAAGTCCCTGCTTTGTCTAGTTTTCCAAGACTTCGAAGCTCCCCCTTGGGCCTGCCTATGAAGGAATTTTCCCTGTGCATTGGGGACCCCTGCTGTTTCAGGGCTCCCTCCTTCCCTTGGGGCATAAGCTCCTGCCCAGAAGTTCTCCATCTTTTCCGTTTAAAAAATTTTTTTATTATTATTATTTATTTGGCTGCACAAGGGATATTTTAATTGCAGCATGTGGGATCTAGTTCTTGGACCAGGGATTTAACCCAGGCCCCCTACATTGGGAGCACAGCATCTTAGTCACTGGGCCACCAGGGGGGTCCCCGTCTTATCCCTTTTTATGTCTCCATCCTCTCTCCTACCTCATTGCAGGGAGCTTAGCCTGTCCGCCTGGAGGCTGGGGTATTCTGCTGCTGCCTAGAGAATGCTTTGTAGGAGTTGTTCCATATCTTGATGAGTTTTTGATGTATTTGTGGGGAGGCTGGTGATGTCCCCATCTTACTCCTCTGCCATCTTCCCCATTCTCCTTTTGATAGGCATTTTCTTTGTGTATCTAGTAGCTTTTAAGTTATATAGTTTCGTATATTTTTAGTTTTTACTCTAGATACTACAATTTGCATTTGTGATATTGTTATTATAATAAATATGTATGTTGATTTTCCTGCAGGGTTTCTTAACTTACCTCCCTAAAACTAATAATATCTTAAGTGATAAAAGCTATAGGGAAATCTGTTGTTATAATATTGAGTATTTTTTCCTAGTTCCTGAAATAGCTCCACAACAATTAAGATGGTGTTTTTTGTTTCAACCATACCTGAGTTTATGTTAATGAAGTGACTTTTGAAATGTCTCATAAGAATGAGGCACTGAGTACCAGGAGAACCAACCGTATGATTAGAGGGTTGGAATTCTCAGCCCCACCTCCCAACCTCTGAGGAGGAGTGAGTGGCTGGAGGCTGAATTAGCCACCATTGACCAGTGATTTGATCAGTCTTGCATATATAATGTAATCTCCATGAAAGTCCATGAACTTATGGGATTCAGAGAGCTTCCAGGTTACTTACGGGATTCAGAGAGCTTCCAGGTTGTTGAACATGGAGGTATTATTGGGAAGGTAGTGAGCTCTGAGAGAGCATGGAAGTTTTGTAACCTTTTACCCATCCTTGCTTTGGGTATCTCTTGCATCTGGATGTTTCTGAGTTGTATCCTTTTATATTAACCCATTAATCTCATAAGTAAATTATTTTTCTGTGTTTTGTGAGCCACTCTGTCAGATTATTGAACTGAACAAAGAGGGTGTGGGAGCCTTGGTTTTTACCCAGTGGTTAGATACACTGGGCTTACACTTGGTGTCTGAAGTAGGAATGGTGTCACATGGAACTGAGCCTGGAACCTGATGCTGTAATGTTAGAATTTAGTTAATTGCTTGGGATGGGAAAAGTTCCCACTAATTTGGTGACCTGAGTAAAACAGAGGAGTTGAACTTTTCCTTTACAGAATTCTTACTTTTGTTTACCTTAAGTTAGTGCTTTACCTCTTCACAGATAGTACTAGAATCTTTAATCAGTTTAACCTTAATTATCCTATTACTAGTATTTTGATGTATTTTACTTTCAGTGTTTTTCATGGATTCCAAAAGACATTATATTTGTTGCTTTAAATTCCATTTTCAGTTTTCTTTATATCATTTTCCTTAACTGTAGTATTTCTTGACTTGTGTGTATTATTGATAATTTTTTCAAACTTTATGTGGAAAATATATTCATTTTAGAAGAATATTCTTTCTGGATTTAGAATTTTCTGGTGACATTTTTCCTAGCTCTTTTAAAATGACATTCCATTTTGATTTTCTCATTTGCAAGTTGCCCATTCAAATTTTTGCCCAGTGTCTTCTCACTTTCATAGTTTCTGTTGAGAGATTTGCTGTCAGGTTTGTTACCAAGATGGCCTGCATTTTTGTCCTCATTAATTAAAAAAAAGTCTTTCTATATTAGAGATAGGACTTCTTTGTCAGATATATGTGTTCCAAATGTCTCTTTCCACTTTGTGTTGTACTTTTATTTTCTTTCTGTCGTTTGGTAAGGGTAAGATCTTAATATTGTAGAATTATTAATGTAATTTGCATCCTAGTTAAGAAGTCTTTGCTTATTCTTAGTGTCATGAAGGTATTTCTTACTGTATTTGCTAAAATTTTTACTGTTTTACTTTTCAAATTTAGATCTGTATACTGTCTAAAATGGATTTCTGTTTATAGTTAAAATAGCAGTAAATGCTCCCTATAATTAAACACTGTGTATTGAAATGGTTGTCCTTCTGTTATCCTTGTCAAAAATCAAGTGACATACATACATTTTGGACTCTTCTAGTCTGTTGATGCATTTGAAAATTCTTGTGCCTGAGTCACAATATTTTAATTATGTTACATTGATAATATATTATACTTGATATATGGTACTTCTTATGGCTTAATTTTTCTTTAAGATGATTTGTGTATTTTTACCCTTTGCATTTTCACATATTTTAGAATTAGCTTGTCTGGAATTTTTTTTGCAATTGGTATGAATTTTTATATCAGCATGGAGAGAATTGATATTTTTACAATACTGAGCCTATCTAGGAATTTCTTACATCCTTCTACTTATTTGGGTCTTCTTATTTTCCTTCATTATATTTTTTGTAAAGACTTTTATATTTTTCACACCCGCTGTTTGTTATACCTTTAAAATTTTTAATATTCTGATATTTGTTATATTGAACTTGTATCTAATTTCTAAACCTTTTGAGCTTCCCTGGTGGCTCAGATGGTAAATAATCTGCCTGCAATTGAGAGACACAGGAGACCTGCATTCAGTCCCTGGGTTGGGAAGATCCCCTGAAGAAGGGAAAAGCTACCCACTCCAGTATTCTGGCATGGAGAATTCCATGGACTGTACAGTCCATGGGGTTGCAAAGAGTTGGACACAACTGAGAGGCTTGCACTTCACTATTTGCATCCAAGTTTCAAGTTTATATAAGTGGGTTCTTTTGTCCTTTTGCTTTCCATTCCCTTTTTAAAAACAGAGAATTGGTCTGAAATAAAAACTTAGTCATGTATTTTCAGTATATTGTTGAATCTCTCCTTCGGCAGCTCTGTCTGCAACAATGATGCCTAAAGTAGAGGCATGCACTCTGGTGTTGTGTTAGTTGCTCGGTCGTGTCTAACTCTTTGTGATCCCATAAACTGTAGCCTTCCAGGCTTCTCTGACAACAGGATTCTCCAGGCAAGAATGCTGGAGTAGGTTAACATGCCCTTCTTTTTTTTCCCCACTCTGGATGACGTTGAAAACAGTTTAGTTGAATATCTTCTCCTGTATCATCTGCTGCACATCCTAATTATTGTCTCTGAATTGAAGAATTAGGATCTAAGATATGTATTGTAGTGTAATAGCATACTAGATTTTTACCTACATTCTTAAGTCTAAATAAGAATAAAGTTTGTAATAAATTTCTTGTTAGTTTATTTCTGTGGTTTATAGACAAACTTCTGTAGTGTTCAAAAGTATTCTTTAAGATGGAAAGTGATCACATACTTTGGAGTCCACTGGTCTAAAGTTATTCTATAGTGCTTTCCTTGAGTACTTCCGTGGCCCTTTTTCTTATCTCAACTCCTGTTTGCCTTGTTACTCATTTCCTGAGAGTGTTAGAGGGCCCTAGCCTTTGCTTGTGCAGTGACCTTATATTCATGAAGAACACAGTGTCACTCTTTATTTAGTAGCTGTTCTTCCTCAGTGAAGCTCAAAACAGAAGTAGTTTTGCTTATTATTTATATTAATCTATTGAGTGTGTACTTTAACCACAGTACTTGTAACATATTACTCCATGTTTTTGGCTTTGGAGTACAGAATGAAGCAGGGCAAAGGCTGATAGAGTTCTGCCAAGAGAACGCACTGGTCATAGCAAACACCCTCTTCCAACAACACAAGAGAAGACTCTACCCATGGACATCACCAGATGGTCAACACCAAAATCAGATTGGTTATATTCTTTGCAGCCAAAGATGGAGAAGCTCTATACAGTTAGCAAAAAAAAAAAAAAAGACTGGGAGCTGACTGTGGCTCGGATCATGAACCCCTTATTGCCAAATTCAGACTGAAATTGAAGAAAGTGGAGAAAACCACTAGACCATTGAGGTATGACCTAAATCAAATCCCTTATGACTATACAGTGGAAGTGAGAAATAGACTGAAGAGACTAGATCTGATAGAGTGCCTGATGAACTATGGACGGAGGTTCGTGACATTGTACAGGAGACAGAAATCAAGACCATCCCCAAGAAAAAGAAATGCAAAAAAGCAAAATGGCTGTCTGAGGAGGCCTTGGAAATAGCTGTGAAAAGAAGAGAAGTGAAAAGCAAAGCAGAAAAGGAAAGATATACCCATTTGAATGCAGAGTTCCAAAGAACAGCAAGGAGAGATAAGAAAGCCTTCCTCAGCGATCAATCCAAAGAAATAGAGGCAAACAATAGAATGGGAAAGACTAGAGATCTCTTCAAGAAAATTAGAGATACCAACGGAACATTTCATGCAAAGATGGGCTTCAGTTCAGTTCAGTCGCTCAGTTGTGTCCGACTCTTTGCAACCCCGTGAATTGCAGCATGCCAGGTAGTAAAGGAAAAAAATGGTATGGACCTCACAGAAGCAGAAGATATTAAGAAGAGGTGGCAAGAATACACAGAATAACTGTACAAAAAAGATCTTCATGACCCGGATAATCACAATGGTGTGACCACTCACATTCACCTAGAGCCATACATCCTGGAATGTGAAGTCAAGTGGGCCTTAGGAAGCATCACTATGAACAAAGCTAGTGAAGGTGATGGAATTCCAGTTGAGCTATTTCAGATCCTGAAAGATGATGCTGTGAAAGTGCTGCACTCAATATGTCAGCAAATTTGGAAAACTCAGCAATAGCCTCAGGACTGAAAAAGGTCAGTTTTCATTCCAAACCTAAAGAAAGGCAATGCCAAGAAATGCTCAAACTACCGCACAATTGCACTCATCTCACGCTCTAGCAAAGTAATGCTCAAAATTCTCCAAGCCAGGCTGCAGCAATACGTGAACCATGAACTTCCAGATGTTCAAGCTGGTTTTAGAAAAGGCAGAGGAACCAGAGATCAAATTGCCAACATCCGCTGGATCATCGAGAAAGCAAGAGTTCCAGTAAAACATCTATTTCTGCTTTATTGACTATGCCAAAGCCTTTGACCGTGTGGATCACAATAAACTGTGGAAAATTCTGAAAGAGATGGGAATACCAGACCACCTGATCTGCCTCTTGAGAAACCTGTATGCAGGTCAGGAAGCAATAGTTAGAACCAGACATGGAACAACAGACTGGTTCCAAATAGGTAAAGGCTGTATATTATCACCCTGCTTATTTAATTTATATGCAGAGTACATCATGAGAAATGCTGGGCTGGAAGAAGCACAAGCTGGAATCAAGATTGCTGGGAGAAATATCAAGAACCTCAGATATGCAGATGACACCATTCTTATGGCAGAAAGTGAAGAAGAACTAAAGAGCCACTTGATGAAAGAGGAGAGTGAAAAAGTTGGCTTAAAGCTCAACATTCAGAAAACTAAGATCATGGCATCCGGTCCCATCAGTTCATGGCAACTAGATGGAAAAACAGTGGAAACAGTGGGTGACTTTATTTTTCTGGGCTTCAAAATCACTACAGATGGTGATTGCAGCCATGAAATTAAAAGACACTCCTTGGAAGGAAAGTTATGACCAACCTAGATAGCATATTCAAAAGCAGAGACATTACTTTGCCAACAAAGGCCCATCTAGTCAACGCTATGGTTTTTCCAGTGGTCATTTATGGATGTGAAAGTTGTACTATAAAAAAAGCTGAGCACTGAAGAATTGATGCTTTTGAATTGTTGGGTTGGAGAAGACTCTTGAGAGTCCTTTGGACTGCAAGGAGATCCAACCAGTCCATCATAAAGGAGATCAGTCCTGGATGTTCATTGGTAGGACTGATGTTGGAGATGAAACTCCAATACTTTGGCCATCTGATGTGAAGAGCTGACTCATTTGAAAAGGCCCTGATGCTGGGAAAGATTGAGGGGAGTAGGAGAAGGGGATGACAGAGGATGAGATGGTTGGATGGCATCACCGACTCGATGGACATGGATTTGGGTAGATTCCGGCAGTTGGTGATGGACAGGGAGGCCTGGCATGCTGTGGTTCATGGGTCGCAAAGAGTCGGACACAACTGAGCGACTTATCTGAACTGAACTGCATGTTTTCTTACCAGATTATATGCTTCTTGACTACAGGATGGTATTTGCTAATCTTAATATTTACAAGAACTAGAATAGTTCCAGATCCATTGTGGAAACTTGAGAATTAATAATTAATGCAAATTGGTTTACAGAATATTTCTTTTATGATTTCTCTTGTTCTCCCAGAGTATAAAGCAAACGGAACATTCTGCAAACCAGTTTAGTAATCTGTAAACAATAATCATGGTAGGGATTTGCTTCCATACATCTTTTCCATGTCATCTTAATTCTGAATATTTCAGATTGAACAGAAATTCCAGGGATTAGTATCCTTTAAGGATGTGATTGTGGGCTTCACCCAGGAGGAGTGGCAGCACCTGGACTCAACTCAAAGGTCCTTGTATAGAGATGTGATGCTGGAGAACTACAGGAACCTTGTCTCAGTGGGTAAGGTTGGTTTATTATGCAATTCTAAATGGCATTTAAAAATTCTTTTAAACCCCAATCCTCAAGGATGTTTAGATTGAATTATTAGATCCTCATGGTGGGATTAATGCATTTACAAAAATAGTAGAAGAAAAGGGATCTTTTGGTGTTCTCCACCTTGTGAGGACACAGCAATATGGTAGCGATCTGCAAACCAGGAAGAGAGGCTGCACCAGATTCTGACCATGCTGGCACCTTGATCTCCGAGTTCCCAGCCTCCAGACTGTGAGAAGTAAATTTCTGTTTTTAAAGCCACCTGGTCTATGATATTCTGTTACAACAGCCCAAACAGACTAAAGCATAAAGTAATAATACATGCATATGAGTATTAAATCAGATCCTCTTTGTAGGGCTTTCCTTGGCCACAGAGTTGTAACAAAAAAATGCTTTTAATTAAGAAGCTAATGGACATCATGTGAAGTTTAATGATATTTAAGATTGGAATTAAAGACTCAATGTTTATAGGTCACTTTGGGGCACCAGGAAGATATTTGTGTTTGCTTCTCCAGTGAAATGTTCAATGGCACCTTCATTGAGCAGCTCTAGAAGCTTCCTCCTCTTTCAGAGGCCCTGAAATCTAGGCCACCTGGCCCACGTCATAAATTATTTCACTTTAACAGGGTTTTGTATTACCAAACCAGAGGTGATCTTCAGGCTGGAGCAAGGAGAAGAGCCATGGATATTGGAGGAAGAATTCCTAAACCAAAGCTTCTCAGGTGAGTTAATGTATATTGAACAGGTGAACACCAGGGAATTTATTATCTTCCTCTGATTAGTCCAGAGGTTGACAACTTTCAATTTTTTTTTTTAACGAATATCGCTTTAGAGGTCCTAATACTTAGAAGTAACTTAGAAATCTCCAGATACCACTCTTAGTAAAAATGTTCTCCTTTTGATTCACTTTTTGAATATTTATCATTCTTATATTTGCCAGTAATCCAGTTTTTGCCCACCCCATTTTATTGTTGTTTTCCTTGGTTACTCTATGATTCTCAAAGCAGTTTCAGTTGCTCATCTTACAACCTCCATTGCTCTGTATTCATGCTGTTATTAGCTATTCTTTCATACACTCATTTTTTTGACTCAAATAATTTTTGAGTACCTGCTGTACTCTTAAGAGCTGAGAGTATAGTAATGGAAAAATAATGCATATTAATGAGTTATAGAAATAGTATTTTTAATGCTCACAGGTACCTGAAAAGATAACATTACTAATCATCAGGGAAATGCAAATCAAAAGCACAGTGAGATATCACGTCACACCAGTTGGAATGGCTGGCATCAAGAAGATAAGAGATAATAATGTGTTGGCGAGGATGGGGAGAAAAGGGAACCCTTGTACACCATTGGTTAAGATGTAAATTGGTTCAACCACTATGGAAAACAGTATGGAGGTTCCGCTAAAAAGTTAGAACTAGAACACATTATCCCCCAGCACATTGAATATGTCACCCCATCTCCTGGACTCTGTTGTTTCAGATGAGAAGTCAAGTGTTAATCTTATTGGAGTTCCTTGTATGTTAATAGTTGTGTTTCTCTTGTTGCTTTTAAAGTTTTTTCTTTGTTTCTTAAATAGTTTTGCTATGATGCATCTCTGTGTTTATCCCACTTGGAGTTCATCTTGTTGAATTTGCAAATTAATGTTTTTCTTTACATTTGCCAAATGTTTGCCATCATTTCATTGAATACTTTTTTTGCTCCTTGGTCTTTTTTCTTTCCTTCTGGTACTTCCATTATGAATGTTAATGCACTTAGTGGTATCCTTCATTTATTTGAGGCTTTATTCTTTATTTTTTCTCTCTCTGTTCCTTAGATTGCCTTTTGTTGGTTGAGCTATCTTCACTTTCACTAATTCTTCTTCCTGTAAGCATCAATCTACTATTGAATCCTTCCAGTGAATTTCTATTGCAGTTATTATAATTTTCAAATCTAGAATTTTGATTTGTCTCTTTATTCTTACTCTCTATGTGATGATCTGCCTTCATACTAATATTTATTTCCTTAAGCTTGGTAGTTTTTGAATGTATTTATAATAGCTGCTGTAAGGTCTGCTAAGTCCCATATCTGGATCCTCTCACAAACAGTTTCTATTGTTGGCTGTTTGCCCAGTATAGGTGGAATTTTCCTGTTTCTTTGTATGTCTTATAATTTCAAAACAAATACTTCAGATAATATTTTGTACCTACCGTAATGAAATTGAATCAGTATTTTTTTTTAAATCATAAAAAGCAAAAGTCCAGGACCAGATGACTTCACAGGTGAATACTACAAAATGTTTAGAGAAGAGTTAACACTTACCCTTCTCAAACTGTTGCAAAACATTATAGAGATATGTTTATTTCATTTGGTGCAGAATGCTTTTGACAAAATTCTACATCCATTTACAATAAAACTCTTAGCAGAGTGTGTATAGAGGGTCATATATGATAAAGCAACAGCTAACATCATTATTCAGTGGTAAGAAACTAAAAGCATTTCCTCTAAGGTTAGGAACAGGACAGGAATGCTCACTCTCTCACCACTTTTATTCAACATAGTATTAGAAGTGCTAGTCATAGCAGTCAGACAAAAGAAAAAGAAATACAAACACACACACACACACACACAAAAGAAAAAGAAATACAAAGAATATAAACTGCAAAGGAAGAAGCAAAACTATCATTGTTTGCAGATGACATAATACTATACATAGAAACTTCTAAAGGTGCTGCCAAAAAGCTATTAGAGCTCGTCAATGAATTTGGTAAAATTGCAGGATACAAAATTAACATACAGAAATCTGTTGCATGTCTATACACTAACAATAGGCTATCAAAAAGAGAAATTATGGAAGCGATCTCGATTTTGGTCACCAGTCACTGCTGCCACCACCACCTCCCACCCTGTTCTCTTTCTGGTCGGGTCAGGCCCAACTGGCACCATGTGTGCCCGGCAGAG
This sequence comes from Bos indicus, assembly GCF_029378745.1. Taxonomy (NCBI): domain Eukaryota; kingdom Metazoa; phylum Chordata; class Mammalia; order Artiodactyla; family Bovidae; genus Bos; species Bos indicus. The sequence continues at coordinate 12,954,243 of NC_091787.1, forward strand.
ACTGAGGGAGAGATAAAGAGGAGGGGAGGAGGAGGAGAGGATTCAGGGAGTAGGAGCTGGGGAGCCCTCCTGCGCCACAGGTGTTTATAGCTGTAAATATTCATCTGAGCACTGCCTTCACTGTATCCTAAAATTTCCAGATACTTGTTGAAGATAGGAAAGCTTATCAAAGAGACCATAGGACTATTGTACTGTATTTGCTGTTTATCCTGAAGCTCAGGTGAGGCAGAACTCAGCTGATCTCTATTTTTTGATTGTTTACTTCCTATTGGCCAAGCAAGACTTTTACTTGGAGAATTCTGTTGTACAGAGCCTGACATCATCTGGGAGCCATAACAAAATGGGAGCATACATTTTCAAGTGTCCATTATTTGTGGATCAATAAAGATCAAGCCCTGAGCCTTTGGAGTGGGAGCTGACTCCCAAGACCCTAGATTACCAGGGAACTAACCCTAGGGAGTATCAAATAGTAAGAGCTCACAGGAAGGAAACCACTTTAATACCAGACCCAGCATCACCCAACCACCAGTAGCACCCTGTGCAAGACACCTCATGTAAACAACAAACAAAACAAAAATACAAACCCAGTCATCAGCAGACAGGATTACCACCTCACTCAGCCTTGCCCATCAGAGGAAAAACAAACAAAAACTCAGCACAGATCTCACCCTAGCTTACACAAACCACTGGACCAACCTTAGGAGGGCAGAAACCAAAAGGAAGAAAGAATTCAACCTTGAAGCCTGGGAAAAGAAGACCTCAAACACAATAAGTTAAAAAAAAATAATGAAAAGGCAGAGAAATACTACACAAATGAAGTCCAAATAAAGGAAGATAAAACAGGCAAACTACCTGAAAAAGAATTCAGAATAATGATAGTAAAAATGATAGAAAACCTTGAAAACAAAATGGAGAAATTAAAAGAATCAATTAACAAAGACCTAGAAGAATTAAAGAATAAACATGCAGAGACAAACAACACAATTACTGAAATTAAAAGTATCCTAGAAGGAATCAATAGCAGAATACCTGAAGCAGAAGAATGAATCAGTGAGCTGGAAGATAAAATAGTAGAAATAACTTATGAAGAGCAGAATAAAGTAAAAAAGAATGAAAAGAGCTGAGGACAGTCTCAGAGACCTCTGCTGCTGCTGCTAAGTTGCTTCAGTCATGTCCAACTCTGTGCAACCAACCCCATAGACGGCAGCCCACCAGGCTCCCCCGTCCCTGGAATTCTCCAGGCAAGAACACTGGAGTGGGTTGCCATTGCCTTCTCCAATGCAGGATAGTGAAAGTGAAGTTGCTCAGTCATGTCCGACCCTTAGCGACCCCATGGACTGCAGCCTACCAGGCTCCTCTGTCCATGGGATTTTCCCGGCAAGAGTATTGGAGTGGGGTGCCATTGCTGGGACCTATCAAATGCACCAATATTTGAATTATAGGGGTCAAGGGTATGGGAAATTTTTTGAAGATTATAGTTGAAAATTTCCCCAACATGGAAAAGGAAATAGTCAACTCCAAGAGGCACAGAGAGTCCCATACAGGATAAACGCAGGGAGAAACACGCCAAGACATATACTAATCAAACTAACAAAGACTAAACATGAAGAATATTAAAAGCAGCAAGGGAGAAGCAACAAGTAACATAAAAGGGCAACCCCATACACTTAACAGCTGATCTTTCAGCAGAAACTCTTCAGGCCAGAAGGGAATGGCAGGATATATTTAAAGTACTGAAAGGGAAAAATCTACAACCAAGATTACTATACCCAGCAAAGACTTCATTCACAATTGATGCAGAAATAAAAAGCTTTTCAGAAAAGCAAAAGAGAATTCAGTACCACCAAACCAGCTTTACAGCAAATGTTAAACAGACTTATATAGTCAAGAAATACAACAGGAGAAAAAAGATCTACAAAATCAACCCCAAACAATTAGAAAGTGGCAATAGGAACATATATATCAATAATTACTTTAAATGTAAATGGATTAAATGCTCCCACGAAAAGACGTAGACTGGCTGAATGTATACAAAAAGAAGACCCATATGTATGCTGTCTAGAGGAAACCCACTTCGGACCTCAAGACACATATACACTGAAGGTGAGAGGCTGGAAAAATATATTCCATGCAAATGGGAAGCAAAAGAAAGGTGGAGTAGCAGTTCTCATATCAGACAAAATAGACCTTAAAGAAGTTTACAAGAGATAAGAACACTACATAATGATCAAGGGATCAGTCCAAGAAGAAGACATAACAATTGTAAATATCTATGCACCCAACATAGGAACACCTCAATACGTAAGAAAAACACTAACAGACATAAAAGGAGAAACTGACAGTAACAAAATAATAGTAGGAGACTTTAACACCCCACTCAAAACCAAAACATAATATTAATAAACACAAGTCTTAAATGATACATTAGATGAGATGGACCTCATTGATCTATTCAGGACATTCCATCCAAATGCAGAAGAATACACCTTCTCAAGTGCACATGGAACATTCTCCAGGATAGACCACATCTTGGGTCACGAATCAAACCTCAGTAAATTTAAGAAAATTGAAATTATATCAAGAGTCTTCTTTGAACACAACACTATGAGACTAGATATCAATTGCAAGAAAAAACTGTAAGAAACACAAACACGTGGAGATTAAACAACATGTTTCTAAAACAAGTTTACTGAAGAAATCAAAAGGGAAATCAAAAGATTTCTAGAAACAAATGACAATGAAAACACAACAACTCAAAACCTACGGGATGCAGCAAAAGCAGTTCTAAGAGGGAAGTTTATAGCAATACAATCCTACCTCAAGAAACAAGAAAAACATCAAATAGACAACCTAACATTACACCTAAAGCAACTGGAAAAAGAAGAAGAAGAAAACCCCAAAATTAGTAGAAGGGATGAAATCATAAAGATTCAAGCAGAAATAAATGAAAAAAGCAGCAGTAATGATGAATAAAACTAAAAGCTGGTTCTTTGATAAGATAAACAAAATTGACAAATCCTTAGCCAGGCTCATTAAGAAAAAAGAGAAGAATCAAATCAACAAAATTAGAAATGAAAAAGGAGAGGTTACAACAGACAATGCAGAAATACAAAGGATTATAAAAGATTATTATGAACAATTATATGGCAAATAAAATGGATAGCCTGGAAGAAATGGACAGATTCTTAAGAAAGTTCAGTCTTCCAAGACTGAACCAGGAAAAAATAGAAATTATGAACAACCCAATTACAAGCACTGAAATTGAAGCTGTCATCAAACATCTCCCAAAAAACAAAAGCCCAGGAGCAGATGGTTTCACAGGAGAATTCTATAAAACATTTAGAGAAGAGCTAATGCCTGTCCTTCTAAAACTCTCAAACAGTTGCAGAGGAACACCTCCAAACTCATTGTACGAGGCCACCATCACCCTGATTCCAAAACCAGACAAACACAACACAAAAAAGAAAACTACAGGCCAATATCACTGATGAACATAGATGTAAAAATCCTCAACAAAATTTTAGCAAACAAAATTCAGCAACACATCAAAAAGCTCATATTCCATGATCAAGTTGACTTTATTCCAGGGATGCAAGGATTCTTCAATGTACAAAAATCAATCAGTGTGATATACCATATGAACAAATTGAAAGATAAAATCCATATGATCATCTCAATAGATGCACAAAAAACCTTTGACAAAATTCAGCACCTATTTATGATTAAAACTCTTCAAAAAATGGGCATTGAAGGAACCTACCTCAACATAGTAAAGGCCATATATGTGATAGTGAAAGTGAAACTGAAAGTCGCTCAGTTGTGTCTGACTCTTTGCGACTCATGGACTATACAGTCCATGGAATTCTCCAGGCCAGAATACTGGAGTGGGTAGCCTTTCCCTTCTCCAGGGGCTCTAGATCCCAACCCAGGGATCAAACCCAGGTCTCCCTCATTGCAGGTGGATTCTTTACCAGCTGAGCCACAGGTGAAGCCCATATATATAATAAAGTGAAAGTGAAGTCGCTCAGTCGTGTCCAACTCTTTGCGACCCCATGGACTGTAGCCTACCAGGCTCCTCTCTCCATGGGATTCTCCAGGCAAGAGTACTGGAGTGGGTTGCCATTTCCTTCTCCAGGGGATCTTCCTGACCCAGGGATTGAATCCAGGTCTCCCACATTCCAGGCAGAGGCTTTAACCTCTGAGCCACCAGGGAAGCCATATATAAGCCTACAGCAAACATTATTCTCAATGGTGAAAATGAGCCACCAGGGAAGCCATATATATATATATAATATTTGCTGTAGGCTTATTTTATATATATATATATATATATAAAATAAGCCTACAGCAAACATTATTCTCAATGGTGAAAAACTGAAAATATTCCCCCTAACATCAGAAACAAGACAAGGGTGTCCACTTTCACCACTATCATTCAACATAGTTCTGGAACTCCTAGCTAAAGCAATCAGAGAAGAAAAAGAAATAAAAGGAATCCAGATCAGAAAAGAAGAAGTAAAGCTCTCACTCTTTGCAGATGGCATGATACTGTACATAGAAAACCCTAAACATAGTATCAGAAAATTACTAGAGCTAATCAGTGAATTTAACAAAGTTGCAGGATACAAAATCAATACACAGAAATCACTTGCATTTCTATATACTAACAGTGAAAAGTCAGAAAGAGCAATTAAGGGATCAATCCCATTCACCATTGCATCAAAAAGAATTAAATATCTAGGAATAAACTTACCTAAGGAGATGAAAGAACTGTACACAGAAAATTATAAGACACTAATGAAAGAAATCAAAGATGACTTAAACAGATGGAGTGATATTCCATGTTCCTGGGTAGGAAAAATCAATATTGTGAAAATGACTATACTACCAAATGCAATCTATAGATGTAATGCAATCCCTATCAAATTACCAATGGCATATTTCACAGAACTAGAACAAAAAAATTCACAATTCATATGGAAACACAAAAGACCTCGAATAGCAAAGCAGTCTTGAGAAAGAAGGATGGAGCTGGAAGAAGTCATCAAGACAGTATGGTACTGGTACAAAAAGAGAAATATGAACCAATAGAACAAGATAGAAAGCCCAGAAATAAACCCATGCACCTATGGGTACCTTATTTTTGACAAAGGAGGCAAGAATATACATTGGCGCAAAGACTGCCTCTTCAATAAATGGTGCTGGGAATACTGGACAGCTACATCTAAAAGAATGAAATTAGAACACTTCCTAACACCATACTCAAAGATAAAATGGATTAAAGACCTAAATATAAGACCAGAAACTATAAAACTCTTTTTTTTTTTTCAGAAACTATAAAACTCTTAGAGGAAATCATAGGCAGACCACTTGATGACGTAAATCAAAACAAGATCCTTAATGACCTACCTCCTAGAGTAATGGAAATAAAAACAAAAATAGATAAGTGGGACCTGATTAAACTTAAAAACTTTTGCACAACAAAGGAAACTATAAGCAAGTTGAGAAGACAGCCCTCAAGAATGGGAGAAAATAATAGCAAATGAAACAACTGACAAAGAATTAATTTCCAAAATATACCAGCAGCTCATATAACTAACTCAGTACCAGAAAAACAAATAACCCAATAAAAAAAGTGGGAAAAAGAGCTAAACAGACATTTCTCCAAAGAAGAGATATAGATGGCTAACAAACACATGAAAAAATGCTTAACATCACGCATTATTCAGTTCAGTTCAGTCACTCAGTCCTGTCCAACTTTTTGCGACCCCATGAATTGCAGCACACCAGGCCTCCCTGTTCATCACCAACTCCCAGAGTTCACTCAAACTCACGTCCATCGAGTCAGTGATGCCATCCAGCCATCTCATCCTCTTTCGTTCCCTTCTCCTCCTGCCCCCAATCCCTCCCAACATCATAGGCTTTTCCAATGAGTCAACTCTTCGCATGAGGTGGCCAAAGTACTGGAGTTTCAGTTTTAGCATCATTCCTTCCAAAGAACATCCAGGACTGATCTCCTTTAGAATGGACTTGTTGGATCTCTTTGCAGTCCAAGGGACTCTCAAGAGTCTCTCCAACACCACAGTTCAAAAGCATCAATTCTTCGGCACTCAGCTTTCTTCACAGTCCAACTCTCACATCCATAAATAACCACTGGAAAAACCATAGCCTTGACTAGACAGACCTTTTTGGCAAAGCAATGTCTCTGCTTTTGAATATGCTGTCTAGGTTGGTCATAACTTTCCTTCTAAGAAGTAAGCGTCTTTTAATTTCATGGCGGCAATTACCATCTGCAGTGATTTTGATGCCCCCAAAAATAGTCTGACACTGTTTCCACTGTTTCCCCATCTATTTCCCATGAAGTAATGGGACCAGATGCCATGATCTTCGTTTTCTGAATGTTGAGCTTTAAGCCAACTTTTTCACTCTCCTCTTTCACTTTCATCAAGAGGCTTTTTAGTTCCTCTTCACTTTCTGCCATAAGGGTAGTGTCATCTGCATATCTGAGGTTATTGATATTTCTCCTGGCAATCTTGGTTCTAGCTTGTGCTTCTTCCAGCACAGCGTTTCTCATGATGTACTCTGCATATAAGTTAAAGAAGCAGGGTGACAATATGCAGCTTTCATGTACTCCTTTTCCTATTAGGAACCAGTCTGTTGTTCCATGTCCAGTTCTAACTGTTGCTTCCTGACCTGTATATAGCATTATTAGAGAAATGCAAATCAAAACTACAGTCACTTCACACCATTCAGAATGGCCCTCATCAAAAAGTCTACAAAGAATAAATGTTGGAGAGGGTGTGAAGAAAAGGGAACCCTCTTGCACTGTTGGTGGGAATGTAAATTGATACAGCCACTGTGGAAGACATTATGGAGATTGCTTAAAAAACTAGGAATAAAACCACCATATGACCCACAATCCCAATCCTAGGCATATACCCTGAGGAAAGCAAAATTGAAAGAGACACGTGTATCCCATTGTTCACTGCAGCATTATTTACAATAGCTAGAACATGGAAGCAGCCTAGATGTCCACTGACAGATGAATGGATAAAGAAGAAAGAAGTAGTGGTATATATACACAATGGAATGTTATTCAGCCATAAAAAGGAACATATTTGAGTCAGTTCCAATGAGGTGGATGAACCTAGAACCTATTTTACAGAGTGAAGTGAGTCAGAAAGAGAAACATAAATACTGTATTCTAACACATATATATGGAATCTAGAAAAATGGTACTGAAGAATTTATTTACAGGGCAACAGTGGAGAAACAGACATAGAGAATAGACTTATGGACATGGGGAGAGGGGAGGAGTGGGTGAGATGTATGGGAAGAGTAACGTGGAAATTTACATTAAAAAAAATTAAAAGCTTGTATGATGATTTCAGTAGATACAGGAAAAACATTTGACAAAATTCAGCTTTCATTCCAGATTAAGACTCTCAAGTGAAAATAAGACAAAAGGCCTGTTATTGAAAATCAGCTAATGTTGTACTTAATATTTTAAAACTGAATAACTTCCTAAACAATATCAGGAACAAGACAGGTAGTCCACTCATACTCAGTAACATAATGTAATCTGGCCAGTATAATCAGGGAAGAAAAAGAAAAGAAGGTAGTAGTGGAAAAAGAAGTAGAACTGTCTATTCACAAAAAGATAATTATGTAGAATCATTTAAAAAAATGGCTAGAACTTTTAAGTGCATGTAGGTTGCAAGATAAAAGTCAGCGTACAAAAATCAAGTTTTATTTGCAATAGCACGAACAATATTTTTTTGCTGACCTATCTAGCAAAGATGTGAAAGAGCTCACTGAACATTATAGACCATTGCAGAGGGCAATTTAATACCTAAATAAATGGAGAGAGATAGCTTCATGTCTTGATATATATACTTTTATACATGGTCATTATCCAAGTGCTCAATATCATTAAGATTTTTCTCATTAAAAAGATGTGTAGATTCAGAACAACTCCAATCCAAGTCCCAACAGGCTTTCTTAGAGTAATTGACTAGCTGATTCCTAACTTCATGTAGAAGTTCAGAGGAGCTAGAATAACAGCTTTGAAAAATAAAAGCTAACTTGTAGGGTAACAACTGCCTGATTTCAAGAGTTCCTATAAAGTTATGGTGAACAAGACAGTGTGGTGTTAGCCTCAAGGACACATAGAGACGTCGACCAAAATACAGAACCCAGAAATAAATCTATTAGTATATATTATTGTGTCAGAATGTATCAAACTATATAGTTTGAGTGTATTCAGTTGACTCTTCATGTCTATCTCACTAAAATTCTTTGAGATTGATGTGAAAGTTTCTAAATGGTTGCCTTCTGTGTATTTATCTTATCACCTACTTGTTACATACATCATATTGACTGGCATTGATATGAAACTCTCAACTTTTGAGTAGCACTGCTTTAGAGACACTTGCAAGTAGTCACCAGATGTATAGAGGAATGTCTATATTGTTCATAATAATAGAAAAACTAGATAGTCAACCAGACTATCCATAAGATAGGGGAACCAGTATGTAAATTACAGTGTATTTTCACAGTGGTCTTTTTGACATATATCTATGTACAACAGTGTGGATGAATTTAGGAAACAGTGAAAAAACAAGTCAAAGAAACATATTGGTAAATTTCAGAATGTACGGAGATTTTTTAAAGAAAAATTTTTGATTAAACCTCTTTCATTAAACACTTTGCCTTTGGAGAATTTTACAGGGATTTATATAGGTGAAAGGAAGGGATTTATATAGGTGAAAAGCACGTAATATTTTCAGAGATGCTGCTCTTCTTGAATGGCCTGTATAACATATATTATCAGGGTATAATTTCCTTGAGTGTGACCATATTTTATTCTTAGAAGACAGAATGCTGACGTTATTTGGAGTAATGGGTCATGATATTTGAATTTAAAATAGTTAATGGTTAAGAAGTCTTTATATAGAGAAAGATAAAGCATGGCTGCAAAACTTCAACAATTCGTGAATCTAGATCAAAATTTTAGAGGTGCTCATTCTACTGCTTAGACAAACTTGCTATTTTCTGTAGCTTATGTGGAAATTTTTCCGTTTATATTTTCTGTCTCTACCAGGGTATATTTTGATAAGTTGTACTTTCCCAAGAAATTATTTATTCTCTTCCAAATGTATTTGTAGCAAGTTGTGCAAAAATAGCCTTTTAAGATAATACACTTTGTTTCAATGATTGCTTCTCCCGTATCATTTCTTATTTTGTGTAGTTGCTATTTCTCCCACTTGTTGATTAGATTAGTCAGTGATTTGCCTTTTTTGTGAATTTTTTCAAAGAACCAGCCTTTTGACTTAATTTGTTCAATTTTTGTCTTTCTTTAACTTCTGAGCTAAGAAAACTGCAAAAATAAAAGAAGACCTATTTCACATATTCAAAGAGACCACTAGAAACCTGGGAAAACATACCTAGAATGGTCTTAAGACATATCTTAATAAAATTTTGTTGTTCAGTCGCTCAGTCGTGTTCCACAACTTGCAACCCCATGGACTGCAGCATGTCAGGCTTCCCTGTCCTTCACCATCTCCTGGAACTTGGTCAAGCTCATGTCCATTGAGACAGTGATGCTGTCTAACCATCTCATCCCTTTGTTGTCCCCTTCTCCTGCTGTCTTCCATCTTTCCTAGCATTAAGGTCTTTTCTAGTGAGTCGGCTCTTCACATCAGGTGGCCAAAGTATCAGAGCTTCAGCTTTAGCATCAGTCGCTCCAATGAATATTCAGAGTTGATTTACTTTAGAATTGACAGGTTTGATCTCCTTGCAGTCCAAGGGACTCTCAAAAGTCTTCTCCAAAACCATAGTTCAGAAGCATCAATTCTTTGGTGCTCAGCCTTCTTTATGGTCCCACTGTCACATCCATACATGACGACTGGAAAAACCATAGCTTTGACTATACAGACCTTTGTTGGCAAAGTAACGTCTCTGCTTTTTAATACACTCTAGGTTTGTCATAGCTTTTCTTCTAAGGATGAAACATCTTTTAATTTCATGGCTGCAGCCACAATCTGCAGTGATTTTTGGATCCCAAGAAAAGAAAGTCTGTCACTGTTTCCATTGTTTCCCCATCTATTTGCCATGAAGTAATTGGACCAGATGCCGTGATCTTAGTTTCATGAATGTTGAGGTTTAAGCCAGCTTTTTCACTCTCTTTTACCTTCATCAAGAAGCTCTTTAGTTTTTCTTCACTTTCTGCCATTAAGGTGGTATGTCTGAGCATATCTGAGCTTATTGATACTTCTCCCAGCAGTGTTGTTTCCAGCTTGTGCTTCATCCAGCCTGGCGTTTTGCGTGATGTACTCTGCATATAAGTTAAATAAGCAGGGTGACAACATACAGTCTTGATGTACTCCTTTCCCAATTTGGAACCAGTCCGTTGTTCCACGTCTGGTTCTAACTGTTGCTTCTTGACCTGCATACAGATTTCTCAGGAAGCAGGTGAGATGGTCTGGTATTCCCTAAGAATTTTCCACAGTTGGTTGTGATCCACACAGTCAAAGGCTTTAGCATAGTCAATGAAGCAGAAATAGATATTTTTCTGGAATTCTCTTGCTTTTTCTATCATCCAGCAGATGTTGGCAATTTGATCTCTGGTTCCTCTGCCTCTTCTAAATCCAGCTTCAACATCTGGAAGTCTTCATTATTTACATGGCTGTTGGTGAGTTTATTCTTATTTCCTGCTTTTTTCTCTCCTGTTTCCTGCAGTTACTACATTATTTCTGCTTCATTAGAATATATAACATTTATATATTATTCTTCTGTTCTTGTTTTCATCTTTATTTTGGTCTTAGATCTACAGTTAAATGTATTCACTGTTCTATTTTTCTCCCAGTGTTTCCTTAAAGATCTTGGTTGCTCTAAGTTTCTGCGCTTCTAGAAGGTTTCGTGATTACACTGTTAGCTAACTTTGTGACTATCTAAACCTTTTTACATAGCCTTGCTACTTAAAGGAATATAAATAAATGATAAAACCCACTTTCTTTTCTAAAATATGACGCTCCACTGAGCTTTGCTTTGTTTACTGGTGACAAAGTCTATGGCCAAACCTCCATGTTAGTTTTTGTTGAGACATAAGTCTTTTTGTCTAACTACTACTAACTTCCTTTTAGTAGTTTTATTAACGTATGTCTTAGAGAGGACTTTTCCAGCTCAGTCGTTCCAAGTTCATCGTGGTTCTTTTGAATATGTGGATTAGGTCTTTTATCTTTGGATGGTTTTCTTAGATTGTGCTGTGTGTATGCTTAGTCACTCAGTTGTGTCCGACTCTTTGCGACCCCATGGACTGCAGCTTGCCAGGTTCCTCTGTCCATGGGGATTCTCCAGGCAAGAATACTGGAGTGGGCTGCCATGCCCTCCTCTAAGTTATCTTCCCAACTGAGGGATCGAACCCAGGTCCTCCCACATTGCAGACAGATTCTTTACCGACTGAGCCACTAGGGAAACCTTTTCTTAGATTATAGTTTTCAATTTTAGATTTATCCCATTATTTTCTATTCTTTCTCTTTAAAGACTATAATCATACATACAATTTTGTTTTAATTTTATTTATTATATTTTTGCTCCTACTACTTTTCTGGGTGGTGAAATTACAAGTTTATTTTTTTCCATTTGCTTTTCTGTATTTTTAAATTTATTTTTACATTAAAGTATAGTTAATTTACAGTGTTATATTAATTGTTACTGTACAGCAAAGTGATTCAGTTATGTGTATAAACATTTTTTAATACTCTTTTCCATTATGGTTTATCACAGAATATTGAATATAGTTCCCTCTGCTGTAGTCGGAGAAGGCGATGGCACCCCACTCCAGTACCCTTGCCTGGAAAATCCCATGGGCGGAGGAGCCTGGTAGGCTGCAGTCCATGGGGTCACGAAAAGTCGGACATGACTGAGCGACTTCACTGTCACTTTTCACTTGCATGCATTGGAGAAGGAAATGGCAACCCACTCCAGTGTTCTTGCCTGGAGAATCCCAGGGACGGGGGAGCCTGGTGGGCTGCTGTCTGTGGGGTCGCACAGAGTCGGACATGACTGAAGCGACTTAGCAGCAGCAGCAGCTGCTGTATAGTAGGACCTTGTTGTTACCCATTCTATATATAATAGTTTGCACCTGCTAACCACAAACTCCCACTTCATCCCTGCCCACTCTCCCTCACCCTTGGCAACCAGAAGTCTGTTCTCTACGTCTGTGAGTCTCTTTTGTAATTAAGTTCATTTGCATTATATATTAGATTCCACATATAGGTGATATTGTGTGCTATTTGTCTTTCTGTGTCTGACTTACTTCACTTAGTGTGATAATCTCTAGGTCCATCCATGTTGCTGCAAATTGCACGATTTCATTCTTTTTTATGGTTGAGTAGTATCCCATCATGTATATATACCACATCTTCTCTATCCATTCATCAGTTGATGAACATTAGGTTGTTTCCATGTCTTAGCACTGCTGTGAGCACAGCAGTGCATGTATCTTTTTGAATTACAGTTTTGTCTGGATATATGCCCAGCAGTGGGATTGCTGATTTATATGGCAGCTCTATTTTTAGCTTTTTGAGAAACCTTAACTGTTTTCTGTAATGTCTGCACCAACTTATATTCCCACCAGCAGGCAGACTGTCTTTTTAAATCCAGAGTTTACTCATTCCGTTTTCCTTTTTTTTTTTTAGTCTTTGGTTATTGCTCTTGCTGTTTTAATGCCTTTTTTGTTGCCATTTATGAAATTTTCACTCAAGTCTGTTTTCTCTTTGGTCTATTAGTATGCTTGGGCTGTTCTAACAAAACACCATATACTGGGCGGCTTATAGAGCAGAAATGCATTTTCTCACAGTACTGGAGGCTAGTTGTTCAAGATAAAGGTGCCAGCAGCATTCGTTTCTGGTGAGGTCTCTTTCCTCAGCTTGCAGACAGCACCTTTTCACTGTCCTCACATGGCCTTTTCTCTGCAACCCATGAAGAGCAAGTGAACTCTGGTGTCCTTGCCTCTTCTAATAAGGATAACATTTCCACTGGATTTGTGCTCTACCCTTATGAACTCATTTAACCTTAACTACTTCCTAAAAAGTTCTATCTCCAAGTACAGCCACATTGGGGATTAAGACTTCAACATATGAATTTGGAAGGGGGGAAGTAATTCAGTCTTTATCAGATTCTTTGCAATTTAACTCCTGAAGTGATTTGGTCTTTTTTACCATTTTTACCAGTTCTTGCCTCCTTAGTTGCTCATTACTCCAGGTCCGTTCATTTGGCTTTCCTAGCAGTCTGACCTTTATCAGAACTGAGATATCATTCAATATTTTCCCACTGACAATGGAACTTTTTCTTTCTAGGAGTAATTTTATTTGTGGTTCAGTTCAGTCACTCAGTCACATCTAACTCTTTGCAACCCCATAGACTGCAAAACGCCAGGCTTCCCTGTCCATCACCAAGCTTGCTTGCTCAAACTCATGTGATTGAATCAGTGATGCCATCCAACCATCTCATCCTCTCTTGTCCCCTCTCATCCAGCCTTCAATCTTTCCCAGCATCAGAGTCTTTTCCAATGAGTCAGTGCTTTGCATCAGGTGGCCAAAGCATTGGAGTTTCAGCTTCAACATCAGTCCTTCTAGTGAATATTCAGTACTGATTTCCGTTAGAACTAATTGGTTTGATCTCCTTGCAGTCGAAGGGATTCTCAAGAGTCTTCTCCAACACCACAGTTCAAAATCATCAAATCTTTGACGCTCAGGTTTCTTTATGATCCAACTCTCACATCCATACATGACTGCTGGAAAAACCATAACTTTTGACTAGACGGACTTTTGTTGGCAGAGTAATATCTCTGTTTTTTAATATGCTGTCTAGGTTTGTCATAGCTTTTCTTCCAAAAAGTGAGCGTCTTTTGATTTCATGGCTGCATTCACCATCTGCAGTGATTTTGGAGCCCAAGAAAAGAAAGGCTGTCACTATTTCCATTGTTTCCCCATGTGTTTGCCATGAAGTGATGGGACTGGATGCCATGATCTTAGTTTTCTGAATGTTGAGTTTTAAGCTAACATTTTCACTCTTCTCTTTCACTTCCATCAAGAGGCTCTTTAGTTCTTCTTTGCTTTCTGCCATAAGTGTGGTAACATTTGCATATCTGAGATTATTGATATTTCTCCCGGCAATCTTGATTCCAGCTTGTGCTTCTTCCAGTCCAGCATTTCTCATGATGTATTCTGCATATAAGTTAAATAAGCAGGGTGGGTGACAATATACAGCCTTGACGTATTCCTTTCCTGACTTGGAATGAGTCTTTTTTTCCATGTCCAGTTCTAACTGTTGCGTCTTGACCTGCATACACATTTCTCGGGAGGCAGGTAAGGTGGTCTGGTATTCCCATCTCTTTTAAGAATTTTCAACAGTTTGTTGTGATCCACACAGTCAAATGCTTTGGCATAGTCAATAAAGTAGAAGTAGATGTTTTTCTGGAACTCTCTTGCTTTTTCGATGATCCAACAGATGTTGGCAATTTAATCTCTGGCTCCTCTGCCTTTTCTAAATCCAGCTTCAACATCTGTAAGTTCACAGTTCACATACTGTTGAAGCCTGACTTGGAGAATTTTGAGCATTATTTTGCTAGTGTGTGACATAAGTGCAATTGTGCAGCAGTTTGAAAATTCTTTGGCACTGCCTTTCTTTGGGTTTGGAATGAAAACTGATCTCTTCCAGTCCTGTGGCCATTCCTGAGTTTTCCAAATTTGCTGGCATGTTGAGTGCAGCACTTTCACAGCATCATGTTTTAGGATTTGAAATAGCTCATCTGGAATTCCATCACCTGCACTATCTTTGCTCATAATGATGCTTCCTAAGGCCCACTTGACTTTCCACTCCAGGATATCAGGCCCTCAGTGAGTGATCACACCATCGTTATCTTTTTTTTGTATATAGTTCTTCTTTGTATCCTTGCCACCTCTTCTTAATATATTCTGCTTCTATTAGGCCCATACCATTTCTGTCCTTTATTGTGCTCATCTTTGCATGAAATGTTCCCTTGGTATCTCTGATTTTCTTGAAGAGATCTCTAGTCTTTCTCTTTCTATTGTTTTCCCCTGTTTCTTTGCATTGATCACTGAGGAAGGCTTTCTTGTCTCTCTGTGCTGTTCTTTGGAATTCTACATTCAAATGTGTATACCTTTCTTTTTCTCCTTTGCCTTTCACTTCTCTTATCAGCTATTTGTAAGGCCTCCTCAGACAGCCATTTTGTTTTTTGCATTTCTTTTTCTTGGGGATGGTCTTAATCCCTGCCTCCTGTACAATGTCATTAACCTCCATCCATAGTTCTTCAGGCACTCTATCAGATCTAATCCGTTGAATCTATTTGTCACTTCCACTGTATAATCATATGGGATTTGATTTAGGTCATACCTGAATGGTCACAATAAACTGTGGAAATTTCTGAAAGAGATGGGAATACCAGACCACCTGACCTGCCTCTTGAGAAACCTATATGCAGGTTAGGAAGCAACAGAACTGGACATGGAACAACAGACTGGTTCCTAATAGGAAAAGGAGTACATCAAGGCTGTATATTGTCACCCTGCTTATTTAACTTATATGCAGAGTACATCATGAGAAATGCTGGGCTGGAAGAAGCACAAGCTGGAATCAGGATTGCTGGGAGAAATATCAATTACCTCAGATATACAGATGACACCACCCTTATCACAGAAAGTGAAGAGGAACTAAAAAGCCTCTTGATGAAAGTGAAAGAAGAGTGAAAAAGTTGGCTTAAAGCTCAACATTCAGAAAACGAAGATCATGGCATCCGGTCCCATCACTTTATGGGAAATAGATGAGGAAACAGTGGAAACAGTGTCAGACTTTAATTTGGGGACTCCAAAATCACTGCAGATGGTGATTGCAGCCATGAAATTAAAAGACACTTACTCCTTGGAAGTAAAGTTATGACCAACCTAGACAGCATATTGAAAAGCAGAGACATTACTTTGCCAACAAAGGTCCATCTAGTCAAGGCTATGGTTTTTCCTGTGGTCATGTATGGATGTGAGAGTTGGACTGTGAAGAAAGCTGAGTGCCAAAGAATTGATGCTTTTGAACTGTGGTGTTGGAGAAGACTCCCTTGGACTATAAGGAGATCCTACCAGTCCATTCTAAAGGAGATCAGTCCTGGGTGTTCATTGGAAGGAATGATGCTAAAGCTGAAACTCTAGTACTTTGGCTGCCTCATGCGAAGAGTTGACTCATTGGAAAAGACTCTTGACGCTGGGAGAGATTGGGGGCAGGAGGAGAAGGGGACGACAGAGGATGAGATGGCTGGATGGCATCACTGACTCAATGGACATGACTTTGAGTGAACTCCGGGAGTTGGTGATGGACAGGGAGGCCTGGCGTGCTGCAATTCATGGAGTCACAAAGAGTCAGACACGACTGAGCGACTGAACTGAATGGTCTAGTGGTTTTCCCTACTTTCTTCAATTTAAGTCTAAATTTGGCAATAAGGCATTCATGATCTGATCCACAGGCACCTTCCAGTCTTGCTTTTGCTGACTGTATAGAGCTTCTCCATATTTGGCTGCCAAGAATATAATCAGTCTGATTTGGTATTGACCATCTGGTGATGTCCATGTGTAGTCCTCTCTTGTGTTGTTGGAAAAGGGTGTTTGCTGTGACCAGTGCATTCCCTTGGTAAAATTGTGTTAGCCTTTGCCCTGCTTCATTTTGTACTCCAAGGCCAAATTTGCCTGTTACTCCAGGAATGTCTTGACTTCCTACTTTTGCATTCCAGTCCCCTATAATGAACAGGACATCTCTTTTTGGTTGTTAGTTCTAGAATGTCATGTAGGTCTTCATAGAACTGTTCAACTTCAGCTTCTTCAGCATTACTGATTGGGGCATAGACTTGGATTACTGTGATATATGCGTTTATTCATCTCTAAGTTCTCTGTCTCATCTTTTACATGTATTTATAACACAAGGTAATATGTGATATGCAGAGAGTCAGTCTTCAACTGACTTTCTGCATACCTATGAAAATTGAAACTCTAATCTCAGATTCTTTTGTATTTGAATACTCATTTACTTACTTAATGGTGATTTGAAGTTAGTAGTATTCTGTAGTTGTGCCCAAGTAATGTGTTGTTGGTAATTTTATTTTCTCTCCTTATATTTATCCGTAAGTGTTTTGGAGAATTCATGGAGACGTTCGGATTTAAAGAGTTGCTCTTACTCCTCAGACATACTGAGGAATGTCTGAAAACCAAATGTATGTTTTCTAAGAACAGTTTACTCTTCCTTTTCAACTATTCTGGGCTGTTTTTTTCTTGTTTTTGTTTTTTCACCTGAAACTCTAGAAATAGAAAAAACAACATACTTACATTTACCTTCATCCCTGGAGACTAAACAACAAATCAAAATCAGCTACCAGCAATGTAGGGCATTTGTAAGTAGGTCTCATTCCATAAGAAATGTGTTGATTTTCATATGGTGAGATAAATTTTTCTTGTTTCTAGAAGTCTGGAAAACTGATCACATGAAAGAAAGGAGCCATGAAAACCAGCCTAAACATGTATGGGAAGTTGTATTGATCAATAACAAAAGGCTGACTAAAGAACAAGGTAATGTACTAGGGAAGTCACTTGAATTGGACACAGATTCTTTTCCTTACAGAAAAATACTCTGTCAGTGTGTCTCATGTGGAATGAGCTTCAACTATATTTCAGAATTGGTTATCGATAAGAAAAACTCTTTAGGGAAAAAGACTGATGAATTTAATGCCTGTGGAAAACTGCTACTCAGTATTAAACATGAGAAAACTCATACTAGAGAAAAAAATGAATATTTTAAAAGTGGAAAAATTGTCAGTCATAAAGAGGATTCTGTTCAGCTTGAGAAGATTCAAACTTTAGAGCAAAATTTCGAATATAACATACATCAAGAATCCTTCAATGAAAAGGTAGTACTCAATACATACAAGACAGAGATCACTGAAGAGAATGACTGTGCCTATGATGAATATGGGAGAAGATTCTGTGATAGCTCATCCTTCTTGTTCCATCAGACAGCTCCCTCAGAGGAAAATCACTATGAATTTGGTGATTGTGGGAAATCCTTATGTCTGAAGTCCTCCCTTTTAAAACATGATGGGGCACATTTGAAACACTGTGAATATGGTGAAAGTGGGAATAATTTCAGGAGGAAGTTCTACCTCTCACAGCTTCAGAAAACTCAAAAAGGAGAGAAGCA